>NC_135379.1:28621666-29235000 GCF_049243985.1 Paroedura picta
ATTTCACTTAAAACAATAGATTTTGTTTATTTCCCAGTAATCCTGCAGAGGTTCTCTGATCTATTAGGCTTTCATGGTCTTTACGTGAAATTATAAGCCTGATATATTTGACATTTGCTGCAATTAACATTCTATATCACAGACTAATGAAAAAGCACAGTAAGTGGAAGCACTTCATAATCAACAGAAGAGAGGGAAAGTCTTCTGCAGACTTCATTTTTGACCTGTCCTAAGGTCAAGGACTTAACAAAATGTATCACAAGTGAATGACTAAACTTTATACATACATTAATACAGCAATACCTACAGATGTTATTGGATTTCATTACATTGTCCTACAGTGTTGTGTCTGGTACAGGCATTACAATTAAGTACTGTATAGTACAGTAGTGATGCCTATTATTTTTTTTTTGTTTGCTCTCCTTTCTTCAACGATAAACACAGGGAGGAAGCATAGCAAACACAGGCCAGCCTGGTGCCACCCCTACCCCCCTCCTGTTGCGCAAAATATGAAGGTGGCCAGGCTGCTAGTTGTACTGCTGCATGTGGAAAAACAGCACTGTAACAACTGTGCTACTAGATCCTACTAAAATGTTATTCCTCTTTTCTCTATCCAGGGGGGCTCAGGCTGGTATGCAAGATTGTGTTCTGTCATTTTATCCTCACAACAATCCTGTGAGTTAAGACAGACGTCACACAATGAGATTCACGGTTGAGTTGGGATTTGAATCCAGGTATCCTTGATTCTAGCTGGACATTCAAACCCTGGCCTGAAGGTGAGATTGGCCTTGACCAGGGCAGGGATTTTTTGGCCCTGGCTCCAGCCCAGTGGCATGTACTCCTGAGAGAGATCAGGGCCCTATGGAACCTACATCAGTTCTGCAGGGGCTATAAGATGGAGATGTTCCACCAGGCTTATAGTCAAGGCCTAAAATAACATCCATAAAAAAGGATGGGGTCAGAGCTGGGAGGAGGAGGAGAGCAGGAAGATTTTTTTTTTTTGTGAGGGACTCCCTTCCATCAAGGAATTTCAGTTAAGGGGGGAAAATAATTTTAACTGTATATGCTGCTTTACTGTATTCACCTGCCCTGAGCTACACGGAAGGGCAGATTCAAAATAAAATTATTACAATACACTGCCTCTTTAGTTGGTAAGCAGAAAAGGTCAAGTTTTTGTCTCTCTCTTTGGTTGCGGAAGCCTGCAGGATGTGCATGTTATGCCTAGCCACCGAAAAAATCAAGTAACAAAACACTAAAATAGCTTTTGTCATTTCTACATTTTCTCAATACATTTCTACAGAACTTTGGTTACAGTGACTACATACCCTGCTACCAGTGTGCCTTCTCCTGTTAGACATTGGTGAATGACTACGGCTCCTTCTACGCCGATACTCTGGGGTATAGGACCTGCTTCGTGATCGCCTTCTGTGAGAATGGGATCGAGAACGTGTGTAGCGCCTGTGAGAATGCCTTCTTGATCTAGATCTTCAAATGATAAAATGCAAGTTTTATGCAAATATCTGAATTATGAGAAGAGTATGAGAACATACTACACGTGCCAACCAATTTCCAGCTTCCATTTATGCAGAAACTGATTCAGAAGTGCATGCAAGTAACAACTGTCATAACAGCTGGACATAATATGGTACACACAGTCCAAAATACACTAATCACCAAAAAATCTGAAAAGACCTAAATACACCTAATAAACTATTCTGATCATTATGTTGACTATTAGAGAAGGCACTCCTGCATGGAACACACATCATATTTAGGGCAGAACTTAGATTTTCTGCAATTGAAGGAAGGAACAGTAGATGGATTTCCTGACATATTAGGATATTTATCATTAGGGATGTCAGCTGCCAGGTGGGATCTGGGGATCTCCCAGTTTTACAGTTCATCTCCAAGTGATCAGTTCCCTTGGAGAAAATTGCTACTTTGCAGACTGGACTCCATAGCATTGTACTCCATTTGAAGTTGCTTCAAATCCTGCCCACTTCTGGCTTCACCCCAGGTATTACTGAACGAGTTGGCAACCCTATTTGTCATATATGGTAGTGAATTTTCAAACATCCAAGCTAGGAATGCTACCCAGTGAATCTTGACATCACAAAAACACATACCTGGATTTTGATCTTGATCGAGATCGTGATTCAGAATGCTTAGAAGCTCTTGATGGGCTACGAGATCCTGACCTGCTCTCGGATTTTACACGAGCAGGACTCCCAGCTGGGGATTTTGACTGGGAGCGTGACTCCTAACAAAAAAAACAGTATTACAAATGGCACTGGTTGCATAAATGCCTACCTCTTATATTAAAAGTAACTATATTTTATTGATTGTGCCTGAAAGATAAATGGTTAGGCAATACCCTCCAGAACAAATTTGTTTAACCCACTTAACATTGTGTGATTTCCTCAAATAATTTCCTACTTGAACCAAATTCTCTATTAACTAAGTAATCATGCAAATTCATCTACAACTTGATCATACAGACACTGGAACATAAACCATACATTTACTTAACCTAGGACCCATTCATTCTTCCAGATTCTTTTAATTCTACTTCACTCTTGCTTTCTACTTTTCTTCATTCTTCATTTTTTCATTTTTCATACTTCGTGTATTCTTCCCCAATTCAAACAATTCATTATAGCCTTAAAAATATTCAAGTGCTTCTATCTGACCAATCTTCTGTTCAATTTTTTCCCCCATTCAATTTTAATTTTCTGATCTTTAATACTTTTCATTAGCCTTCTTTTATCTTGATTTATCTTCCACATTCTTGGAAAAAACTCTTCCATTTCTTCACGAACATTAACCTTAATGGAAAAAGAACATTTAGTATATTTAAGCAAGTGGGGATTATAAAACTCTGCTGGAGTTTCAGAATGTTATCTACCAAAATGGAATAGCCAGCAGGTAAAGTGCAAATAATTATTTTATAAAAGCAATTTTAGAAAGTATTTTAACTGCTGTAATCATATAGTCTCTGATATTGAGTTCTGATCTCCTGCATTTCTCAAATGTTCTATAGCTATTCTGCACCCTAACTTTCATCTCTTCTCAGTTCTGTAAGATACACACAAACACACACACAATTAAATGTTGACTCAAGTACTAGCATTGCCTGAATGCATCCAAAAGTATATATCAGGATACACAGAACTACTTTAAGCCCAATGGAACACCCACCTATTTAGAGATTTACAAAACTGCATGAAAACAGCAGTTCAAGACAAACAAGTCTAATGCTCAACTTGAATTTATGAAACAGTGCAGTATTTTGGATCTAGACTAGAGATATGTTTGGGCTTAGCATCCCATCATGCAAATTTATTTCTGATCATTACCATTCAATCCAAAATATAAACAAAATCAAGCTAGGGTTCTTGATCTACAACAGAAATTACATCAACCATAGTAATTGGGTAAAATAATCTGCAGGGCAAGTAGAATATAATGCCTTTTAAGTCATGGCAACAGAAGCATCAATAAAAGTAATATAAATAAGCTTCATGTAGGATATGCATTTGCACACCTAAATGCAATTAGAAAACAAAGGAAAAGAATTTCCCTGAAAATAATCTTAGCCAAAGGTTTAGGTGTCAGTTGACCTGAATTCTATATGAATTAAGGTATATAAAAGCAACATCCTTCCTTTAATAGCCACATTGTTTCAATCAATGTAAAGTGTTAACATATTCTTTTTATGAAATGCTATTTCTTCTAACATTTATAATGCTATTTCATCAGTGCCAATTTCTGATTGCAACAATAGTGTGGGCATTTGACAGTCTGTTTCATGACAGTTTCCTGTTTCATATTGCTTTGGTCTCTGCAAAAGATAAAAGCTTTCAATGAATGTACTTCATTGTAATTCTCAGTTCTTTTGGTGACCTTCCCATAGTCAGGTGTAACAAGCATACCTTATGCTTTCCTCACTTTACTAAAATACCATATAGTGAACACCTGCTTGCCCAATAGTGGTCAGTATAATGGGCATGGCCTCACGTTCATTGCCTGACCTTCCCAAGAAAGCCCATTTAGCTGGGAACTTCTTGATTCTATCGGCTCAGAGGCATACCTTTATGTCAGTTTATTGTGTAGTGAAGTGTACATTTTGAATGCCACCCTGAGCAGGTAACACCACTAACGGCAGAAATCATTCCTAAACCAAGTTCTTTAGAAATCATACAATATTAATGAGTTATGTAAAGTACATAAATCTAATAGTTAAGCCCTTTCAGCCAATCAGCCTCTTGTCTATTAAATAAGCTTTACTTCTCATGCCTACAAACATCTAAAATCATAATACGGTAGTGTACAAAAAATAATATATTTTTTGAGCAAAACCATGAGCATTAACCTAATATGATTCCAAGAGCAAAGTTCTGTGGCATCTTACAAGCCTTCTGCTAGTAAGAGTTCATAGAATTCCACTTTTCAAGATACACAGAGCCCACTTTGTAGATGAATTTTCCAGATATGGAGGGACCACAACTTGGACTAAAGCATGTGCTTTGCATGTAACTTCAGACACTGGCTTGTCCACATAAAAGGCTCTCTAGTAGCATGGGTAGCATTACTGCTACCTTGAAAGCTACTGTCAGTCATACAGATAATACTTGAGAGACTGATGTCCTGACTCACTGAAAGGCAGTTTTATATGTTCATCGGTTTAACACTCATGCACAGGAGAGTTTCAACTGAGTTATAAGGTGGTGCCATCTAATAGTCTGAGGTTCCCAAGAGGCAAGCTGTCATTAGCAATTGTTTACCTTTTTTTGTAAGCCAACTGCCTAATCTCAGCACAGCTTCAGGGACAGTATCCCTAAATTGTGCATTATAGAGGACCTGTGGGAAGGAGGGAGCTAGCATGACCAAAAATAATTACTGGCTACTAAGGTTCCAAAGTATTCAAGAGGTGAACAAGACAAAATTGCTCTAATACATTTTCGTTACTGTGGTAGTTAAGGACTCACAAAAGCATCAAGAATCTCAAAAAAAAATTGATTAGTACTATCAATATGGCTGATAAGAGACACTACTGAAAGACTTTTGGATGCTTGTCAAGTAAGTCTTTCAAACAAAATCATGCTCCCATTACGTAATCTTGAGCATTAAAATATGTTTCCCATTTTTCATTCTAGTTGCAGAGTTGTTGTACTTAAAATGTATTCACTTATATTGCTTTGATGATACAAATAACCTACAAGGCCATTTTGAAATCTCCAGACAAGAGATTCTGAGTAATTTTACTTCTAACTGGATCAAACTATGATGTCTCTTTGGGAATTAAAAAAAGCCTAAAAAATTATTAACACAAGAGGAGAGGCTCTGGCTTGTTACAAGACACAGCTCCAACACTGGGAAGATTTATGGGCTAGACTCTGGTAAATCATGATCCTAGCCCAAAATGCTACAAAGCCTTAAAATTGTTGTGTTGGAGCAATTTACTTTCAACCTAAAAGTCTTGATTTATTGATTAGACATATGAGCAGCTCAGAGGATGATAAGACAGACCAGTAATGCAGATTTATTCTACTGAAATAGTTAATTTTACCACTTAGCAGTAAAAAGTTCAAATTAAAAAAAAGGAGTGGGGTCATCAATGTGCATATCAAACACAGTTGACATTACAAAGCTAGAGTTGTTGTAGTTTGGGGGGAGAATAATAGAAATCAGTAGTATATCTGATTTCCTTCCTGATACCTCTTCAGAAAAGAAAAAAAGGTGAAATAAACAAAATACAGGGGGAAATAAGGTCATCTAATAAGAGACTGGAAGGAATCAGAAAGTGCAGGAAAAGAACACTGCTTTTGAGACACCCAAACCTGGCTGAAAATGAAAGCAGAACTAAGTGGCAAGTGTTGAGCTGTAAAGCCATTAAAAGCAGGTGTAGTCACAAACTGCAGCCCTCCAAATGTCTATGGACTACAATTCCCATGAGCCCCTGCTGGCAATTGCCGGCAGGGAGCTCATGGGTATTGTAGTCCATAGACATCTGGAGGGCTGCAGTTTGACTACTCCTGCCTTAAAAGAACAGAGCAGCAACCGTCTGTTTTAAAGAGCTTTCATTTTCACCACTGGCAAGTACTTTTGTGGAACATTGTAAACTGAGATCTATAGACTATTTTAATTCCCTATGCATTCAACATCCAGCCACCTGGAATTTTCCAATCACAAAAAACTGTTTAGGGCCAACTATATATTTATTTTAAAACTTATCCTGTCTAACCATGCTATCTTCAACACTTCCCAGAAGATTTACTGTAAAGTAGCTGAACCCTCGTATACTGTTACTACATTATTTTCTATTTTCCCAACAGAAAAACTGTTATCGTGTATTGTAACCATATTCCAACCTTTGCTTTTGCAAATACTGTTAACTTTCTACGTCAATGACCCAGTGACATTATATCTATACATGTAGTACACTTAGAATTAGTTTTCAATTCTATCACCAGAATGCCGCTTATAGCCAACTAGGGGGCAAAGCCCACATTAAAAGGCAGGAAGCGGCTGGCAGGACCTCCATTCCACCCTGGCACCAAAGCCAGGAGGGCAGCGGGCCCAGTGGGATGGGGGCACAACACACAGCTGGCCTTTCACCAGCTGCTGCAGAAGGACCATAGACTCATGGTCTGGCGTGGAGGCTGGGAGGAGCAAAGGACCCCATGGCAGGGCCACCTGCAGGGAGGAGCACAAGACTCAACAGCAGAGCTAAGCAGAGGCCCTGACCCCATATAGAGGCTGGGACCCCAGGGAGGAGTGCAAGAGGTGAGGCAGCGTTCAGTGGAGGGTCCCCTCAGAGTTAAGACCAATTAGAGGGCTTGCAGGGTGTGCCACGTCCTGAGTGGCCCTGTGCAGGGAAGGGGCCTCCCTGGCCAGGGCAAATCAGAGGGCTTGCACTTTGTGAGAAGTACCTGTCACTTTATTTATTTATATGTGTGTGCGTGTATGTGTATGAATATAAAAAGAAAGAAGGCATTCTGTAATTGTCATCTTAGAACAGAAAAGACCAAATTCCATTCTCTATTTTCTTTACTTGGGAGACTTTAAGACAGTCACATGGCTTAATCCCACCTCCTAGAAGAGGATAAAAGGAATACTGCTCTGAGCACACTGAAGGAATGGCAGAAGACAAATAAAATACAATCCACCAAAAATTCATAAACTATTCTGCATCCTACCAGCAACAGCCATATTCCATGGCCGTAACTATCAAATGTTATGCTTACAAATGGCAGATTCCCAGCTACTACTATACAATTAAGGTTTGCTGTCTGTACTTCTTATTTTGATAAAGTAATTTATCCCAAATACAAGTGTTTTGAAAATAAGCAGTAAATTCCCTCACAACTTTTTATTCTATAAAAACTGCTTATGCCACTTTACACACACACACACACACACATACACACACTTATGGAGGAATACCTTTAAAAATGGCCTAACACATAAGCTATGCTTGAGGCATTTTCTCAAGGGAGCAGTCCCAGTACTATTTAAAACCACGCTCCAGCATCACTGCAGCAGAGCACTAATCTACCTTTACTAAAAGGACAACTTGGAGATTTTCTTAAAAGTTAAAAAAGAGAGATAAGCACAGGACAGTGTACACAAGGGGCAATGGATGGGATCTGTGGATGTGCAATACATGCCTCTCTTTCATTGTTACTAACCATAAATATACACATAGATAAGTGTCTGCAGTTACCATACCTTACTTCATGCCCGACACAGAACAAAAAAAAACTGATTCAGGCATCTGATGGGCAACCAACAAACCATGCCGAAAGTCCGAGGCGCCTGCGCAGAGAAAGCTCCTCTATCCTGCAAACCCCAGCGGCGACATCGTGATCCTTTGCCCCCAGAGGGACACAGCATCCGACGCTCTCTTCCACATGCAGAAGGTTTCACTTCACCGTCCTGTTGCCCCATCTACAATGCCCGGTCGCGATCCCACCCAACATAATTACACTCCCGTAGACTAGTGCGAGCTTTGGGGAGATGCTGGAGGGCGGAGAGGAGGAAGGGCAGCGAGGAAGGCTGAAGCAGAGGCGGTTGGTCGCCCTCCAGGGCACAAGGCTCGTGGCAGGGCTCGGAAATCACGACTGGGGGCGGGGCGACGAACGGAAAGCCAAGAGCGCAAAGGACCGAATGGGCTCCGCAGCACAAGATGGGCTCGCCAGAGAACAATAACAAGGGGCCCCCGCGGCTCGTCTCGCGGGCAATCACAATAAGGGGAAGCGGGCAGAGCAAGAGACTGCGCGGCCCCACCTCGGGCGGAGGAACCATTTAGACGAGCCCCCCCCCCCGCCTTCCCTCTCACCGCCCCGCGAGGAGGCTCGTTTTGGCTCTTAACCACTTCACGCCCTCAGGATCCACAGGCCTGGCCTCCGACACCGTGGCCCGGACGGACCCGCTCGCTACTCACCCTCCCCTCGAAGTTGTTCTCTTCCACGTCGCTCATGTCGGCACGTTCCTAAGACCAGCAGGGATCCGGGTGAGGAGGAGCACCGAGCCCAGGCCTTCTCCTGGCAACGCGTCCAACCCACCAACTGTCCTCCAGTGGCGGCAGCGCAAAATGGCGCCTGCGTCCCTAGGATCTGCGCCCGACACTGCACGAGGGGCGGTGCTCCGTGAATGCCGCGCCCCTTTCGTCACAATGGAAGTTCTGCCGCCGCAAAGAATGAAGTGACGGGTTTGAGGATTGGCGTAGACGCAGCCGTGTCTGCCGTTCGGCTCTGCGCCAACGGATTTGGGGATTAGGAACACGTGTAGTCAACGGGAGAAACCAAGCAGTTCTAGAAAAGTGTATCTGGACCGAATTCAATCGAATGTTAGTTGTAGTTTTGGAATAGAAATTGGCTTGGCCCGAACTAAGCACCGCAGACGGCGTGTGAGACTGTTGATTCCCAGAACCTCTCAGCAACTGCCTCGCTGGGGTCATGGCTTTTGTAGTGCTTTCGCTCCGTTTCCAAGGCGCCAGGGCTGCCACCCTGACAGTTAGGATATCAGCCTAATGGATGTACATACACAAAAGCTTTTCGAATAAATTTAGTTAAGTCTTTCAGGTGTCACTGGATTCCTGTTTTAATTTGCTGCCGCCGACTAAAATAGCTACACGTGTAGAGTTATAACGGATGATACAATTGCTAGTTCACAATATTACTTTAACACAATGTTTTGGTATTAGCTCCTTTAGTGGCCTGAATGCTATTTCATGGATTGGCAACGGCATCCAATAAAATGTAATATCTTGCAAAGATAAGTAAAACTACAGTTCTACGCGTTAAACTCCCATTTAATTCCATTGACTATGGTGGATTTAAAAGGCTATAACTCTGCTTAGAATAACAACATTTGAATCCAATGGCACCTTTAAGAACAAAGATTTAGTCAAGGAGTGAACTTTCATGTACATGCACACTTCCTCAGACAATGGGCAAGGGTGCACGCACAAAAGCTCACACCTTGAATAAATCTTTGTTGCTTTAAAGGTGCCACTGGACTCAAATTTTGTCATGCTACTTCAGACCAACATGGCTACCCATCTGAATCTGCTTAGCATGGCACTGTTAATTATCTGAATGTTGATTTTTATACATTATAGTAAAAATATTTCAAGCTATGAATAATATTTTGAGCTCAGGTACCAGCTAAAATGGGAACCATTTAGAAATACTGCATGTCCTCTGTTTTCAGGAAGGAATTTATACATGTTGAATTTCCAGTTCTCTGCCAAATTTCAGCTTTCTAGGTGCTGTGGAAGAACCCTAACAGCGTTTATATCATTGTGATGATTTGCCAACTTTCAGGTGGTCTATTTATAAAAAAGGAAACCAGAATATTTGGAATCCAATGTACACAATCATCAAAGACACTATAGTTTTACAAAGCTATCCCTGTATTGTTTATGATTCAAAAATATTCAATTTTCTACAAACAAGATTTATATTCAAAAATTAGGATGAAACAACCAGAGAGGAAATAAAGTAACCCAACCTGTAGGCAAGTTAGGAAACTAAAAGGTTGAGCAGCAGCAGAATAGTATAACTATAAAAAATGAAAATGTACATATATATTGCGATACATGTGCACATATAAAACTTAAAAACATCTATGTATATCACGATCTATTGCACAATTCCAAAACATTTAGACACATGGATATATGACCAAATAACCAAACCCGTTTCAACCCCACTTGGGATCTCCTTTAGCTGTCTAATATTTAAGTGCACTTGTGATGTGATGAGGACTATAAGATAGTAAACAATATGAACGAAGAGGCTCCCACACTAATGAAAAGTATCCAAATATATCTCTTGGAGCCCTCCAATTAAAATATTTATTATTTAAAATGCCACCCTTGTTGAAGCCTTCTCTGTGCCTCTGTGTATTCTCATGTGACTCAAGGAATGTGGACACGAGACATATTGTTTAACACCTTATAGTCCCCATTATATCACATGAGTGCATTTAAATATTAGACCACTGAAGAAATCCCAAGGGGGGGGGGTTGAAATGCAGTTGGTTATTAGGTCATTTATCAATGGGTCAAAATGTTTTGGATTTGTGTAATAGTGACATACATTGATGTTTTTAACTTCTGTATGTGCACATGTAATAAATATTGGCATTTTATTTTTTTATACTTATACCAATTCTGCTGCTGCTCAATCTTTTAGGTTCGTAACCTATTCAAAAGTTAGACAAGTGTTACAAAGTGAATCACCAAAGTCCCTTAATTTCAATGATTCTCCAAAAATAATTTTGACTGATAAAGCTGAAAAGGACTGTCGTTGAAGAACATGGCTGTTGTTGTCCATTGCTGATCATGCCAAGAGGGGCCAGCTTTATAAACTGCCCCATTTTGCTACAAAATTTTAATTCAATAGCACCTTTAAGACCAACAAAGATTTATTCAAGGCATGAGCTTTCACGTGCATGCACATTTCCTTAGACAAAGGACAAAGTGTGTATGTACACAAAAGCTCACACCTTGAATAAATTTTGTTGTGCTATTTCAGACCAACATGGCTACCCACTTGAAGCTACCCATTTCACTTTGTAACACATCTAATGTGTACACTGGATTCCAGATATTTGGGTTTTCTTTTTTGATGTACTTTCTTTTTGACACTCCCCTCTTTTGGGGTTTTGTGAACTTTCAGGTAGTGGCTGGGGATGTCTTGAGATTACAACTGATCGTCGGGACAGAGATTAATTCACCTGGAGAAAATGGTCACTTTCAAAGTTGGACTCTTATGGCATTATATTCCTTTGAAAGCTGTCCCCTCTCCAAACCTTGCCCTCCTTAGGCTCCTCAAATTTCCAGGTTCTTCCCAACCAGAGGCTGGCAACCCTATGCCCAATTGTGACCATGCCACAAAAATATAATTATGTTTTCCAGATATATAGCCAAAAAATTCTTTTGAATTAATTTCACTTGGATGTTAGTTGCATCTCAACTGACCATATTGTACTATTTGCTCCCAAGCAGAAATGGAACAGTGCATACCGGCCAGATACCATGCTTCCAGGAGCTGCCTGGATTCCTTGGATTAGATCATTGTGTGTCTGCAGGTGCTGACTAACCCCAGGCTTTCTGTCCTCACTCAAAATAGCAATGCATATTTGCAGGACAATAGAGCTTCTAAAGGTGCTACTGATTCTATCATCACTTAAACCTTTCCTTTTCCCCTTATCTCCAACACTCAGTTAGGCAATCATTAACAGCCTGACACACCTAGTCAGCCTTCTGTCCTACAATCCTGAGGGAGTCAAGAAACCACTTATGCTTTATAGTTTATTTATTTAGGTAATAGGTAATGGAATCATGGGGAGCCAGGGTGCTCAGCAGGAACTTAATTCTCTAGTCTACCATCCTCCAGGGGAGCTGATCTCCATAATCTGACGATCAGCTGTAATGCTGAGAACTCCTGGCCCTACCTGGAGGATGGCAACTCTAGGTGAGGCAGCAGTTCTGGGATAGGCACAGAAAGATATTTCCTGCTACATTAATTATGATATTGGACCTTCTTTGATTGGATCTCAAACCATTATTTTTTTAATGGGGTTTGCAGTTTCAGAGATGCACAAACACTTGGTTGTACCAATCTGAATTGACAATGTCCTCCCTGTAGATTGTTAGCCCAGGAAGACAGAAATATGTACTTTCTGTTTGCCTGCCTTTCTTCTTTCCAGGGCTAATTCCTGCAGGAGTTGAAGTCCTGATTAAAGGTAAAGGTATCCCCTGTGCAAGTACTGAGTCATGTCTGACCCTTGGGGTGACACCCTCTAGCATTTTCATGGCAGACTCAATACGGGGTGGTTTGCCAGTGCCTTCCCCAGTCATTACCGTTTACCCCCCAGCAAGCTGGGTACTCATTTTACGGACCTCAGAAGGATGGAAGGCTGAGTCAACCTTGAGCCGGCTGCTGGGATCGAACTCCCAACCTCATGGGCAGACAGCTTCAGACAGCATTTCTGCTGCCTTACCACTCTGCACCACAAGAGGCTCTTCAAAGTCCTGATTATTATACCATATTTTAAATTTTATTTATGATATACTACCCTTCCTTGTATGAGCCTCTTGTGGCGCAGAGTGGTAAGGCAGCCGTCTGACAGCTTTGCCCATAAGGCTGGGAGTTCAATCCCAGCAGCCGGCTCAAGGTTGACTCAGCCTTCCATCCTTCCGAGGTCGGTAAAATGAGTACCCAGCTTGCTGGGGGGTAAACGGTAATGACTGGGGAAGGCACTGGCAAACCACCCCGTGTTGAGTCTGCCAAGAAAACGCTAGAGGGCGTCACCCTAAGGGTCAGACATGACCCGGTGCTTGCACAGGGGATACCTTTACCTTTACCCTTCCTTGCGGTTTACTTATTTTCAGATTTATATGCCACCTTTCCCCAAAGGCTCAGGGATTGAAATGATTAAACTCCCTCACCTTCCCCATTATACAGTCGCAATCCAAATCTGAAGACCCTACAACTGCAAATTATTTACAAAATGCTGGGAAGATCTATCCCTTGTCTACTTTGGCCTTGTTGTCATTGTTAGGTGCGAAGTCATGTCCGACCCATCGCGACCCCATGGACAATGATCCTCCAGGCCTTCCTGTCCTCCACCATTCCTCGAAGTCCATTTGGCCTTAAAACAGTTTAATTTCAAATTTCAAGCATTTAAAGATTCAGGTGAATTTCAGGATTGATATCATGCAAAATGGAAACCAGATATAAGATTACAATTCTAAATAGAGTTATGTCCTTCTAAATCAACAAAGCTAATTTGGATTAGAATGGGCCTTAGGAAATGTTTAGAACATCTAGCAGGCTAAATTATGTTCACTCACAAATACCAATTGTCCATATATATGAAATTATTTTGGCAAATTAAATGAGATAACCAAAGTTCCAGTTGGTGGAATTTATGGGATTTATACCTTTTGGGGTGTACATTGTGCCTCACCCTATAATGAATGGAAGCAGATTGTATTCTTCAAATGACTTTGTAAGTGCAAGACTACCTAAACCCGATTAAGTACCACTGGCTGTAATTTTCCACTTTTCTTGGCATAATTTGGCATTCTGTAAAGTTTTGTTGTTGTTATTTTTTGCAATTACATAAAAGCAAACTGTTGATTCTCTTCACACCAGAGATGTACCAGGGCCTTTAAAAGGTAACAGTATCCCCTGTGCAAGCACCGGGTCATGTCTGACCCTTGGGGTGACACCTTCTAGCGTTTTCATGGCAGACTCAATACGGGGTGGTTTGCCAGTGCCTTCCCCAGTCATTACCGTTTACCCTTCAGCAAGCTGGGTACTCATTTTACCGACTTCGGAAGGATGGAAGGCTGAGTCAACCTTGAGCCGGCTGCTGGGATTGAACTCCCAGCTTCATGGACAGACAGCTTCAGACAGCATTTCTGCTGCCTTACCACTCTGTACCACAAGAGGCTCTTACCAGGGCCTTTAGGCTGGACTAAAATAGAAACTTGGTCTCTGCTGTTGATCCAAGAGGAAGAGACATGCAAAATAAAGAGGAATTAAATAGTTAACTGAACTATTACAATATAAGGAAACTAAAAGCAGAAAAGTAGGAACAAGCAGGTCTTTATGCTACTTTCTTGGGATGATGTACTACAGTGTCTGCGTCACTTAGGAAAATCTTGCATGATTTAGGAGTACCTGAAACTGGCTGTAGATTGCGTTTTGGGTAGTCTTCTAAACTAAAGGTGTAATTTAACTAAAACTACAGTTGGAAATACACCTCTTGTCCAAAGAACAAATATTCCTATATATGGTTTAATATAATAAAAATCAGGGCATACCTGGGAACACCATCAACTCCGCTTACAGAAGATCGCCCTGTAAATGTATCTCTTAACAGACAGCAACATAAAATAAGTAAAAACACACAGGGTAGAATGCTGGGCAGTGGAAAGTTCTGTTGCTAGGGTTGCCAACCTTCAGGTGGCACCTTGGCAATCCTTCACTATTACAATTGATCTTCAAACAACTAAGATTCCCCAGGAGAAAATAGCTGGAGGATGAACTCTATGGCATTATATCTTGCTCAGCTCTTACCACTTCCTCCCCTGGCCCCAGTCTCAAAATCTCCAGGTATTTCCAAACCCACAGCTGGCAACCCTATCTGTTGCCCATTTCATACATTTGAATCAAGCCTCTGGGAGACTGTCTAGCAAACAGCCACGAATATATAAACTACATGACTAATGCTCCCAAAGATAGACAGCCCAGTAGTTCAGCTAATTTATAACAACATCGTGGTGGAAAGCACCATTCAGTTGCAGCTTTCTCAGTGTGGCCAAACGTGTGGATACTTAAAGCCAGAGACTGTACTCATGGTCAGACAACATGGATCTTCTTTGTACAAAAGTCCTCAGGTTTGCATGAAATCCTGAAATGAAAACATTGCGAGAGTTTAAACTCTCCAAAAATGATTCCTGTAGCTTTAAGCAAACAAAAGTCACCAGACGTTCAAAAACAGGAGGTGAATTTCAAAGCGACTGATTTTTCAAGCATATTGCATCATAAGGCGTGTGTTTCAGGCCGCAATTTAATTACTCCTGCCCACATACTGCCGTTTCTCCGCCATTTTCCCCCACCTCCCCTACGAGGAGCCGGAAATGAGATACGTTGTACCTTTGGTCTGTGCGCCGTACAGTAAGAAGGCGCTGACCGGGGAGGAGCGGAAGTTGGTGGGAGGCTTTGCGCGCTGACAGCCTGGGAGAGCGTGTGGGGTTGCATGGTAACCCTATTTGGGATTGGCGAGCGTGTTCGGGGGGTGAGAAGGTGCCCGGAAGGACAGGCGAAATTGCCCTGTGGGTACTGGCAATGGTTCAGGGCGGGTTGCAAAGTGTTTGGAACGAGAAATGCAGATGGACAGCGAATGGCCTCGTTCGAGTCCTGTGATTCCAAGCATCCGTGTTCTCAAGGTACGATTTATTGTGCGTAACAGGACTTTTCGCATTCGGTTTTTGAAAATCACATATTATTTTATATCGGGAATGCAACGTAATATTTCTTTCGTCTTTATTAATTTAAGGCATGCTGTGATGGCCTTTCTTCCGAGCCTCTTAATTCCTGTATTCAGCGATTAGCTCCTCCCGGATTACTTGTTTTGTAGCAAGTCTCTTACATTGGCATGCTGCAAACAAAAAGTGCTTTCCTGTTTCCTGGCATGCTTTCCGTATGAAAACGTTCCCGGTTCATAAGAAGACTTTGGGGAAAGTCTGTATCTTGTTATTGTATAGCAGAATATATTTGTTACACTGTAACTTGCAGTAATGTACACAGATATTGTCGGGACATAATATGTATTGGTTTTGAAAGCATTATTGTATTTGAAGGAACAAGTTAATATTTGCCCTATTGTTCATCTAGGTTAAGTTCTTTGGTATAAATTATTTAAAATGGCTTGCAATATGATGTATATAATGTGTGGATAGTATTTAATACAATATTTTTTTTAATTTTTTATCATATATTTTGTACCACTCACCCTTTTGGCTCAGGGTGGTTTAGATGTAACAGGAGGAAATACATATAAGAAGAAGTACACATTTAATAATTATTATTCTGATGAATTGCTGCCCTTCTTTTCAATTTGTTATTTAATCTGAATCCAAATTAATGAGAATTTTAAGACTGAATACTATTAATAGACTAATTTGTTATATTAGAATACTTATTATAACACTTGAAACTTTTGTCTAATTCTGTTTTTCTGGGTGACAGTAAAAGTTTATTTTATCTAAGCATTGTATCTTACGGCTTAATGGAAGACGGAATTCTTAAATGGAATTGGAAGATGGCTCCTGCTGATTTAATTTTTGTATTGGATGTTTAAATTTTTTTCCTAAAACTTTTTCTTTTACTTAAATTTATACTCCATCTTCTCTTCAGTTATTAATATATTTGTCTATCCTTAATGGATATTGGCCTAAATATACTTAAACTTTCTCATTGATTTTTCTTTTTCCAGAAGTGTTGGGTGTTAGATGCTGTTAAGTCACCTCTGACTCATGGTTATCTTATGAATGCATGTCCTCCAAAACATTCTATAATCATCAGCCTTGCTCAGGATTTGCAAGCTGAGGGCCATGGCTTCCTTGATGGAGTCAATTTAGCGCATGTTGTGTCTTCCTCTTTTTCTGCTGATGTCAATGTTTCTTAGTATTATTGTGTTTTCCAGTGTTTTTTTAAGTCATATTTTGAGAAGACAAAAATCACTGGAAATATTTATTTTTTCGAGTTCAGTATCTCTCATAATGATCTTAGCATACAAATTAAACAGGAAGGGGGGAAAATACAACCATGGCACACTCCTTTCTCTATTTTGAACCAGCCAATGTCACCAAATGATGTATGTACAATGGCTTTTTGGTTTATATAGAGTGCCTGCATCAGTTTGATCAAATGCATTGGGACCCCCAGATTTTGCAGGGCTTTCCACAATTTGTTGTGATTTACACAATCAAGAGCTTTCCTGTAATCAATAAAGCATATATAGATACCCTTCTGATGTTCCAGTGACTTTTGGAAAAACTTGGCCTCGTAATATATTCCAAAGCAAGGATGCCTGCCAAGCATGCTTTTGAAAAAAAAATCAGTTATAAAACTAGAAATCAAGAACATTTTTGTCATCAAATAGTAAAAATCTATCAACTAGGTGTCCAAAATCCATAAATGGGTACTAGTTCTGATTTCTACCAGGTTCATTTAATGTCAACACTTTAGAAGCATACCAGATTTTATTAATTCAGTTATTTACTGATAGTACTATAGGGTGTGCAAGAGTAATTTTTAATTAACTATTAAGGGCTGATACACTTTTACATAGCATCAGATGTAGAGATTTGTAATTAGCTTTGTATTATATTTTAGAATTCTTTCATCAATTATGACAGGAATTAATCTACCTTTTATGAGAATTGTAGGTTTATAATCAAGAATATATTTGAGAAGTTTTGGTAGATTGCATTCCTTAAAGACAAATCCAGTTTATTGGTGGATGCCAAAATTGGTGAGCTAGATGTTTCAATTTTAGGCTTTACTGTCATTGGGCTTAAGTTGTGTCTTAATCAAAGGTCACCTGGAAAGAGTGGACTGGCAGCATCCCATATTAGATGCTAAATGTATTTGTTCCCATCACATCATGGTTCTTTATTCACCACCTTTTGTGGCTAACAGGTATTCACATTTTCATACAGTCCTTTTGTATCATCACCTTTCCCCTCTAGGCTCGTCTTAACATGTTACCAACTGCTGATCTATTCAACAAGATTATGGGATCAAATTGTATATCCCAAATTTTAACACTTTTCTTGTATAAACTTTATCACAGATTGAGACTATCTGATTATTCCTTTCCTTATGGGCTAGGATCTGTGAGACCCAGGATTGAGAACATCTACTACTATGGAAGCTTGCTGGGTGACCCTGGGCCAGTCACACACTCTCTGCCTAACCTGCCTCACAAGGTTTTGAGGATAAATTATGTAAGTCCATTTTGGCCTCTGTGGGGGAGAAAGGGGGTGTATAAATGAAGTCAATAAACATTCCTCTGCCCTTTCCTATGACTATAATGTATTCTTTTGTATGGGAACAATAGGTGTGCTACTTGGCTATTGCAAAATTTATTTCAGAAGCATTTGAAGTCCAGGCAATTCTTGTTCTCTCAGATTTATGGTAATTATCAGGCAGGTCAGCCCTCCTTTTCATTAACAATGATTCTGGGGTTCTCCTTCCTGGGTGGTAATCTAATTTGGGAGGGGGGGAGCTGAGTAATAAATCTAAATAATAATAATAAGTAACCTGTAAGTTTATATCATTGTTATACTTCATAATTTATGCAATTTTAATCAATGATTGATTATATGTTTTATTTTTTCTTATGTGCTTCAATAGGCTTTTTCAAATAAAGACAGATCCAGTCCATATGTTTATTATTATAGTGAGGGATGAGTTGATAATGTCTAGTACTCCATACCCTGCCACCTTCACTGCTAGATAAATGACCATCTGCAGGGGAATGGATTCGCAATTCTCCATCTTGCTTGAGTGTTTGGAGAACAGACTTGGTACCCAGATTGGCTGGAGGTCCTGGAGTACATGTGGGTGGAGTTTGAATAGGATAGGAGTTTATTTGGGATGACTGTACTTCTATGAAGGCTTACTATCTGTTACTTAAATTGTTATAATAAATTAGTTATTTATTTAGTAGGGGCCAGTCTTAATTGATTGACTGGAGTGAAAGGCCCATTCACAAGTTAAAGATGACCTTATTTCTTTCAGTGTCTCAGTCACCTATACCAAAGATTTTTAATATGCAAACTTATGATCCACTAAAACATTCAGTAATTTTAATTTCATAACAATAATATTAACACTGTGCTCTTATGTTATGATTATAGTGCATCATACATTATCTTCTTAATATTTACAGCTCTTAAAGTAGTGTTTAAGAGCTTGGTGCGAACTTAAATGGACTCCAGGGAATGGTAGAGGACAGGAAGGCCTGAAGGATCATTGTCCATGGGGTCGCGATGGGTCGGACATGACTTTTCACCTAACAACAACAAAGTAGTTGTTATAGTACTATGTAGAGTTACCCTCTATGTACCAATATCATTTCAGTGGGTTAGACTAGAAGAAAATCTAAATAGTTTTGGCACAGCAGAATTTGCTTGCATAAAGGTATTCCAAAAGTTCATACCTAACCTGCCATTTGAACTGGCTTATAAGACTGTAAAAATCATGTAACTCTAGAGATTTTGTAGTCTGAAGAATATAGGTCTGATGATTAATAGCGACAAAATTTAACTGATGAACTTAGGAGCTTTGTTATAATGGTTCTCAGGCTTCTCTTTTGTTGTATAGCAAATCCTACTTTGGTATGTTTAAAGGCTATTTGTATTTTGCAAAAGCATGTTGAATGCTTTTTTGGTTTTAAATTTCAGGAATCAAGCATGTCCACTGGAAAACAAATAGATGAAACGCTTTTTCCAGAAGAGTAACTGTTCTGTGGAGATTGTTTAAAACCTAACATGAAAAAATTGTGATTTCAGCATACATTGACACCTTTGGCCTGCTCAGAAATGTTTTTCACATTTTCAAGAAAAAACATATCCCAGAAAATAAGTTTATTGCTGCTTGTTTTTGGTTTTATCTGGGGTATAATGTTACTGCGCTACACCTTTCAACATCCAAGGCAACAGAATAGTGCTGAACTGCGTGAACAAATCCTGGACTTAAGTAAAAGATATGTCAGAGCACTGGCAGAAGAAAACAAGAATATAATTAACGGTGGTAACGGAGCTGCAGTGGCAGGCTATGGTAAGTCTACATAAATGTTCTTTGTAGCATTGTGTCATTATTTAATTGCTCTTTATACATAAAAAGTAATATAATTATGCAATTGAATCATAAAATCATAGAGTTGGAAGGGACCTCCAGGGTCATCGAGTCCAACCCCCTGAAAAATGCAGGTAATTCACAACTATCTGCCCACCCACAGTGACCCCAAAATTAATTTCAGGTTCCTGTTGGAGTGAGTCGTTAGGAGCTGCACACCGTCCAGGGTGGGCAGATGTGCTTCCTCCCATGGTCCCTAGCACTGCTCATTTTGCAAAATGTTAGAATTAAGAGGGAATTGCACTAGCAGTAGTTTGGAAAAACATGGAAAACCAGAGTGTTGCTAGTCTCAGTTGAGGGGAAACCTGCTAGCCCTTACAAGTGTTAATATCTGTTGATTAGAAGGTCTAGGTCTTGTGGGCTTCAGCCGTAACACTTGATACCCAAATTGGCTGGAGGTCCTGGAGTACACATGGGGTGCAGTTTGGATAGAAGTTAGTTTGATGACTGTATTTTGTGTCCATGGTTTTGTGTATTTGGATGCATTTCGCTATAAATGATATTAAAGAGGGTTCAGATGCACCAAGTATGGGAGCATCTTGCAGCTAACAAAGAACCAGCTATTTCAGAGGTTGCCAAACTGTGGCTCTCCTGATGTCCATGGTCCACAGCAGGGGCTCATGGTAACTGTAGTTCATGGACATCTGGAGAGCCATTATTTGGCCACCCCTTAGCTATATAATGAATTGTAAGTGCCTCAATAACTGTCATTTTGGTTATTTTGCTTTGTGTAGATAGAGTCTGTCTTTGTAGTACTCTTGAGTTTGTGTCTTGAAGAAATAAAGGTGTTTAGTTTTGAGTCTGGCCAAGTCCTTACCCACCTGCCTTGAATCCTTGGCATGCTGCAGCGTAACATCCTTGTGGATTTGCCTTGGGCAATCCACAACAGAGAGGGGGTGGATTTTACCTGAGGTATGGGCAGTGACAATAAAAAGGAAGGAGGAAGGGAAGTGGCTTGTTCTTCCTGAGAATATAACAGAGATCATAACTGCCCCAGTCACATGTTTTAGAGTATACATAGTTGCATATATTTGTTGTTGTTGTTATGTGCGAAGTCGTGTCCGACCCATCGCGACCCCATGGACAATGATCCTCCAGGCCTTCCTGTCCTTTACCATTCCCCGGAGTCCATTTAAGTTTGCACCTACTGCTTCAGTGACTCCATCCAGCCACCTCATTCTCTGTCGTCTCTTTCTTTTGCCCTCGATCGCTCCCAGCATTAGGCTCTTCTCCAGGGAGTCCTTCCTTCTCATGAGGTGGCCAAAGTATTTGAGTTTCATCTTCAGGATCTGGCCTTCTAAGGAGCAGTCAGGGCTGATCTCCTCTAGGACTGACCGGTTTGTTCGCCTTGCAGTCCAAGGGACTCGCAAGAGTCTTCTCCAGCACCAGAGTTCAAAAGCCTCAATTCTTTGACGCTCGGCCTTCCTTATGGTCCAACTTTCGCAGCCATACATTGCAACTGGGAAGACCATAGCCTTGACTAAACACACTTTTGTTGGCAGGGTGATGTCTCTGCTTTTTAAGATGCTGTCTAGATTTGCCATAGCTTTCCTCCCCAGGAGCAAGCGTCTTTTAATTTCTTTGCTGCAGTCCCCATCTGCAGTGATCTTGGAGCCCAGGAAAATAAAATCTGTCACTATCTCAATTTCTTCCCCATCTATTTGCCAGGAATTGAGAGGGCCGGATGCCATGATCTTTGTTTTCTTGATGTTGAGTTTCAAGCCAACTTTTGCACTCTCTTCCTTCACCCGCATCAACAGGCTCTTTAGTTCCTCTTCACTTTCTGCCATTAGAGTGGTATCATCTGCATATCTGAGGTTGTTGATATATTACACTGGTTAAAATATATGGAATTCAAAGCAAAAGTCAAACAATCAAGTTTGACTAGGAGAGACCCATTTCCCTCCTAATAACTGCTATTCTTTTGTCTCCTTAGAATGCTGTAAGATAGCGGTCCCCAACCTTCTTCTGGTCGGGGACCGCCTCCGGGGGTGGGGGAGAGCCAGCGGCCCAGCTGCCGCAGTTGCTCATAAATGCGCATGCCCAATTGCTGCGCGTGCGTGTTTTGGCCACCAGGTGGCGGTAACACACATGCGCAGAGTTGCCGCACATGCACATTTTGGCCACCAGGGGGCGCAAACACGCATGTGCGGCAGTTCCACGCGTGCGCGTTTGCGTAGCTGGCACGCCGGCTGCCACGCCGGCCTCTTCCCCCCCCCTCTCGCTGCAGGGGGGGAGGTAGGCGCGGCCGCTGGCGGCCCGGTATGATGGCCTTTGCGGCCCGGTACCGGGCCGCGGACCGGGGGTTGGGGACCCCTGCTGTAAGATACTCTCCCCTATATACACATATGTTGGTTTAACTCTTTTGTTCAACTTTAGACTGTAAAAAAAAGGATTCCTTTCTGTATTTTATTATTTTCTTTAGCTGATCTCAAAAGAACAATTGCAGTTCTTCTGGATGACATCTTGCAGCGCTTAGTAAAATTGGAAAACAAGGTCGACTACATTGTTGTAAATGGTTCGACAACAAATACCACAAATGGAAACTTGATGCCAGCAACTACAAGCAAACGGGTAAATGCTGCAAACAATGTAAGATAGCATACAAAATCACTATATACTATTGGTTTAAATTCGAGGCGTGCATTTGAATCTACCTAAGCCAAAAATATACCCATAAAATGCCTTGGTATTTGGGAGATGGGGTATATTTTAACTTTCCAAATGTTATTCAGATTTTATCTGAAAAAATGTAGAACAATCTCAAGGAAATCCTGGATATATTTGAGAATTTTGGGTAGATCCGAAAACAGCTCCCACTTCTCTGTGTTTTTGTTGGGCAAGCATTAAAAGTTAAAGGCACTGTAGAAGTCATCCCAAGGATCAGCTGGGGTGGTGGGGAGCTGAGAGTTTCCCGTTGTCTTGGCTGTAGCTGTCTTCTCTTGCAGCCTGGTTTAAATCACTGGCTGCAAGAGAAGCCAACCCAAGATCAGTTGGGTCAGTGAGAAGCTAGGGCTCCCTGCTAGCATAGCTCTGCACTGCCTTCTGCCACCCAGTTTAAACTGTGTGGTTGCAGAGGGTAGTCCAGCTGGGATTGCTGTGCCTCGGGGAGCCAATCACTCCCTGCAGGTTCAGCTTTGCACTGCTTTTTCCTTCAGCATCGTTTAAATAAAGTTGCAGAAGAATCATAGTTAGCCACAGGATCGGGTTGGTATGTTTATACTGGCATTTTCTGGTTTGGGTCTATTTGATCCCCAAAATTTTGGTATTTCTGAAAAATCCTACATCCAACTGCCATACCAGTATTTGGATCCAGGACTTTTTGGGAATCCCAAAACTTTTTCAGGTCCTACAGACCTGAACAAAAAAAAATCTGTAAAAAGTATTGCACACTCCTAGTTTAAATCTGTTCTGAATTGATTTTGTGCAGCTGTATTGGCTATAGATTTAGTTCTGTCTAAAATCACTGTGTCCAGCTTATATTTGCCATTGGTTTAGTTCTGCTCCAGTTGGGAAAATAAATACTTAGTTCATGAAAGCTTGCATCCTGTTTCAACAGGGAATACTAAATTTAATTCTAACTTTTCATAAAGCTCTAGAAACCTTGTGTTTCATAAAGTAATGCTGCATACTATCTTATCGATAAATTTGCTGGGAAACAGCTAGTGTAGTAAGATAAGTGGATAATGCGTAAACTGAGATTTTATGAAATGATCATGGAGAAGAATGTAGATTTAATATCTAAAATTTATTTAAATATACATCTAATATCTTTTTGACTAAGTGATAAAATTAGCTTAATTTTTGTCTAGTTATTAATGCATACCAATGAAGAATAATGTCTCTGTTAACATGAATGCTGGAAAGTAAGTGTACCTAAAGTACTTTTAACATCAACATTGGCTGATTGTAAATATCAAGGTAAAATTGTGAATAATATCTTAAAATGGCTATCCAAAGAATTATTTGCACTATTGTGAAATAGAGAATGTATCAAAAATACTGTGTATATTTATGCAAGTAGCAACATGCTAAGGTGCATAGTTACTAAAGAATTAGGTCAGTTAGATAAAAAAAAACTTAATCTGTGATGGTATGTAGCTGTCTAAAAATATTTAAATGTGTTTAGCAGCTGAAGTTAAAATAGGTGATAGAAGTCACATCAGATATTGAACATTGCTTGCTTCTTATTCATTTATTTTTTGTGACAAAGTACTTTACAGCCTATGATAAACATGACATACCTCTTAAGTTATTTTTAAGGGGAGGGGATGAACTGAGATGAGGGGAAGCAAGGCAACTTGATGCTTACTAAAGAGATGTAATGAAAAGGTGTGATCTGGCAGGCAGTGCTGCTGTGCCATTGTCCAGTAGACTTGTACCCAAGCATTTTATGATGGATTTGTAAACAGTAGGAGTGAAGGGGAATGCTGCCTTATATCCATGTTAGCCTTATAGCAGCAAATAACAGTGAGGGTACACTATATTTCATAGTGTGCTTTCTGTATCATAAATTCTAAAAAGTGCCAGTGTGAGTTTTTGCATTTATTATGGAATGATTTCTAAAGGGTTTATTCCAGTATTTTTTGCTTAATACATGAATAATTGATTTATAGGAAGATCAAGTTATGTGGTGCTAGATGATATATTGTCCCAAATGATTATCCCTGCAGATTACTATAAAGGATGGATTGAATTAATTAAAAATAAACTATAAGGTCAAATATTTGAGTGCCTGGTCTGCTTTTCTTATGAATATATATGATTTTCTGTAAAATCGCTTTCTAAACGCTTAAATGGCCTGTTTCATCTTTCCCCTACCCTGTTATTTTAAGTTGCATATTAAAAGCTGTAGGCTAGACTTGATATATGAAATGGTAAGGCTACATATCTAAGCACATACACTTGGAAATCCAAATACACTTTCTCAGACTTTGGTGTATCAGGGGACATAGGCCACATTCTTGAATCTGCTTTGGTAAGATACTGTGCCACAAAATCATGGTGTAAAATATGTTTGTATTTCTATGTCTGGTACAGCCCTCCTTACACACAGGGTTCATATTTACTATGCAATGGTTCTACACATGCTTCTGCCTTCAATGATAATTCATGATATAGAGTTTCTCTTTGCTGTTGAAGTGCATTTACTGAAGTGTCAAGCAAAGCTGCTATGGAGTAAAAATATTCTGGCTTGTACAGTATTCTTTTGTTCAAATGCATGACTTTTTTTTTAGTAATGGGAATTTGTGAAATAGGTGACTAAGGAGTTTGACAATATGATGAAGGAATATATAAAGATAAATACTAGAGTAACAACTGTTGAAAGTCATAACGATATAATTTGCCAGCTATCTTTTAAAATACTGTAGACATAGTGTACATTGATTTTGTGGATGTGTATATCTTCATTTTCAAAGGTACTTTACAGTTTTGCAAAAGATGAACTTTGAGCCCTGCCCATAAACAAATGTGTACATTGTTACGCAACAAGTTGATGAGGAAGCAAATGCATTCCTTTTCCCTCTCAAGGCAGCAAGTAACAAGGCAAAGTTGCAATGCCTCTCTGACAACTAATAACTAATAAAAAAGACAACTGCTTTATTTCTGAGTGGCATTAATACTGTGTAGTAGGGTGTTACAAACTGTGTATGTCTTGATGGGCTCTGCTAGAACTTTGGAATCTATAAAACCATTGCTTTAAATTCAGGAAGTAAGTTTTACACCAATAGTACCCATTAGCTTATAACGGTGAAAGGAGGCTAAAGACCTTTAAGTTACTTGCTAGAAAATTATATATTTTGTTCTATCCTGGCAAGACTCAGTAACACAGAGGACTACAATGCCCGCAGAGAGATTCCTACTGGCATCACACTAACTTGACCCAACTCAAGTCAGAATATAAAAGCTGGTCAGATAGGTTGCCCTTCTCCATGGATTCTGAAGGTCTTGGACTCATGTACTGGAAGTGCTGGCCTGGTTAATGTCAATAATTGTGATACAACACAATCTGCAGGTTTTGTTGGGTTGTTACTGTTGACCTTATGCATGCCATTATTTCCCCTGTAATTCCAGACCCTTGCCTTTAAAAAAAACTTGGGAGCAGTGGTGTGCCATTTTAATTTAAGGAAAAACGGGCACAACTAACCATGGAGGAGAGATGTCAGAGTACTGAGGAGGACAAACTGCACCGTATCATTTTGAACTGTAGCCAGGAAAATGTAGTTTTGTAATGTTTTCCCCAAATAGAAGCCCCTTCAAATTAAAAAACATAGACTGTCAAAAAGAAAAAGTTCCCGCCTAGGGTTTTGAGCTCATTTCCCATCTCCAAGGAATGTTTATATTGGGGACGCTTGAAAAGGATTGTAAGTGGTTCATTCTTCATAGCATTTCAGCAGTCTACCCCCTTGCAAGAATCGACCAAACCTCGGGCACCTCTCCACTTTCCTTCAGCAACACTAAGCTGGCTTTACAGGGCGCGTTACAACCGACTCCTCCCAGCAACGGCCGAGCTCCAACAGGCGGCTCGGCAACCCCGAGCTCCTTAGGGGCGGGAAGGCGCGCGGGCGGCGTTTCTCTCCGCGCTCCTTTATGTAACTCAAGCTTTTGTCAGGAAGCCTGTCGCTTGGGCCGGCCGGAAGCGGGCCGGCGAGTGCCTGACTTCACTTAGTTATGGAGCGGCTGACGTTACAGCCGGGAGCCGCCGAAGCCATAGACGAGTACCTGGAGTACAGGAGGTAAGGGGAGGAAAGCTCGCCGTCTTCCGGAACATGTAAATAGCGGGTTAGGCGCGCTTCTGTGAGAGGGAAAGGGGACCTGGAAGCAGCCGTGTGACTTCAGTATCAGCCTCGCGGCCGTTTTGGATTGCATTCGGTCCACCTTGCCTGAGAGGAACCCCCCCCTCCCGGTCTATGAACTCTAGCCAGCCCATCCTCCAATAGTTGCATGATTCCCGTGACTCTTGCGTCTCGTTGTGTGCGCAAAGATTTATTTCTGTGTATATTTGTATTTGTATTCCGTCCTTCCTTGGCGGATCACATCCGTTCTGAAAATACAGGATAAAATATACTCTCAAATTAAACAGCATAAATTAAGCATTTTAAATTCCAAGCTTATAACATTTAAATTTATGAATAGTAAAATCTCATAAAAACCACCTCCTCACAAAGAATTGAAAGCCGAGGTGGGTGGGATATATAATAAGTTCTTGAGGATTGGTTGATTGTGTGAATAGTGAAAACCTATTCTTGGTATTGCCAGGCCTCAATCATAGGCCTGGTAGAGCAGCTCTCTCTTGCAGCCCCTGTGAGCAGCCTGCAAGTTTAAGGCAGGCTTTCTCAACTTTTTTACCATTGAAAAACTCCTGAAACATTCTTTTGGCTTCGAGAAACCCCAGAAGGGGTGTGGATACAGAATATGGTTGGGATGCATAGCTGTGTACTAGCCCACTTGGGGCCCCACCCCTTCTCACCCCCACCAGGTACATCATTGGTCATTTTGGGAGGGGAGGGGAGAGGACGTTGACATGACCGTATGTAATGATATCACTGATAAATATTTAACAAATTAAAAAATATATATTTAAAATTAATTAACTCGGGAAACCCTTCTAGGTAAGTCAAGAAACCTTAGAGTTTTATGAAACCCTGGTTGAGAAAGCCTGGTTTAGGGGGAAAGCTGGATGTTGGGGATGAAGATACAGAGATGTGGAAAGTTACACCTGTTTCAGTTCTACAGGAGGCATGTGAATTCTCTCCTGTTAAACAATGGAATGAGAGAAAGTAAAAAACATTAGGGAAGAATGCACCACAAACATTTGTCTGGCTCTTGATGAAGGCAAATTGAAGATGGTGTGAAAAAATGGAAGTTCTAGTTACCCACAACAGGTGATAGCTATTGTTGGATTTGTCCTCTCAAAGCCAAGCAAGTATGCATCTTTGTAAACTGGCAGCAAACATAGACAAAGTGATGCTTTTCACGGGAGCAGCTCCTGCTGGTGTAATGCTCAACAAGCAGAACAAGTTAACTAATTATGATTTTAGTGCAAAATAAAGTTTACAGAGTGTAGTTATTTCTTGTAAAATGCATTATTAGCAATGTAGTCTTAAAAACATAACATTGTAAGTGCTTTGAAATTACTGGATTTAGTATAGCTCTATTTAGGATTGTGCTGTCAGTCTCACAGTGAAAGCCTGTGAGACTTGGATATGTGTATATATTCTACAATATAGATTTTAGAATAGAGTTAGCCTACTCCTTCAGAGTAGGGTATCATTAAGTGGAAATATTATATTAAATTAATAATTTAAGGATCATAGAATTAAATTATAACAAGGATCATAAAGTTATGAATATTGCACCACAAGTTTAAGAATATGAAGTCCCTAAATTTTCTGTTTTTTAAAATTTTCTCACAAGGTATTACAACCTTAAATGTATTTTTGTGCAATTTTAAAATGTTTTTGAGTTTATTAAAAGTACAGTGGAAAGTATTATTGGAATAAATGCTTGTTTACAGAATTGTAGGTGAAGATGATGGAGGGAAACTCTTCACTCCTGAAGAATATGAAGAATATAAGAAGAAAGTGTTACCAATACGATTGCAAAACAGATTATATGTGAGCTGGAGATCACCAACAGGGATGGATTGTAAACTTGTGGGCCCAGAGACTCCGTGTTTTTGTACTCATAGGTGAGGATTGGAGTGTGTCTATTCTGTACACCACATGTCCCTTTTAAAGAAACATGCTAAATGTTTACTTCAAAGTCCAAAGCCAATGTGGTATAGTGGTTAATTGGTAAACTTGGGTCCAGATCTCCACTCGTGCCATGGAAGCTCATTGACCTTGGGCCAGTCATACTCCCTCAGCCTAACCTACTAAGCACGGTTGTTTGAGGATAAAATTAAGGAGAGGTGTGTTGTAAGCTGCTTTGGGTCCTCACTGCAGAGAAAGGTAGGGTAAAATTAAGTGAATAAATAATTTTGTGGAAGAGTTCAGTGTTGTGTATGATATATTTCTGTTTGAATAAAAAGATGAGTATAGAACAAAATGGGAATCTTCAAGCATGCTTTGGGCTGATCCTGCGTTGAGCAGGGGGTTGGACTAGATGGCCTGTATGGCCCCTATGATTCTATGAATATGGTGAATGTGTCTGCACAGGTTCCTTGGCCCTAAGGGAGTAAAATTGGCCTCAACCAAGGCCAGGGACTTTTCCCCTGAGCCTCTAAGGGAAGGGTATAAATGTAATAAAAATTCAGTTTTATAAGAGACAGAACTTGTAGGAGGGCTTAGTTTTACTTTGTACTCAGTTTGGGAGATATTCAGAAGCAGCAAGAACCACCCAGTAACATTGGAACAAAGTAAAAGATCAATCCGGTCCTTTCTCCACAGTCCTCAATATTTATCAGAAGGTTTCTGGGAGAAGCAATCCCAAGCTATGGCTGGTTAACAAGATCTCTTAGTAAAATATTTGAACATCATAGGTGATAGCTGATCTGTATGTGTGCTTTTTTCTGTACAAACTTTTCCCAGGTATAAACAACATAAGACAGACTTTGAAGTAATTCCAAAAGAACGTCCTATATATATACCTTGTAGGGTGAGCCGATGTCCATGCAGATCTTATCACTTCATCCCTCTTAACGGTACTCAACCTATCCGTTGTAGATGTAAGCACTTTGCTGATCAACATACTGCAGCACCTGGATTTCTGTGCAACGCATGTAAGTGAGAATGGATAAATAAGCATGCACTGTATTAGAATACAGCAGTCTTATATTTTAAAACTATGCCTTGGTAGGCTTTGTATAATTATAACCACATGTACTTATATGTAGGTACTATGATATTTGCTTAAAATGTTTTGCAACTAGTAACATCAAGTTAAGTAATCGATTTGCAGACCGTTACATGTATTCTAATTTGTTCTGTATCTAAAACTGGAAGTTTGAATATTGACTTTATGAAATATGCCAAGAGATGCTGGCTATTCCACACAGAGGTTTTACTCCAGTTTCATGTCTAAACAGGAGTAGGCTTTTTTGGAGCATCCACATGTTGTCATCCACTAGTCATCTTTGTTTGCCCCCAACGTTTGCTGCAATCCTATCCAAAATTAGTTTGGTAGCCTTCTGGGGAAGATTGCAGTCTTGAATGCTGTGTGGGAAAGTAGGTGCACATTTTTTCAAGCCCTATCCACAGTAGCACTATTTTGCTCAGTCCCCTGTAGCTGCCTCCCCCCAAATCCACTGGTTTGTCAGCCACTGAATTTAGGCTATCATAGTATGTCAGTTAACAACAGTATGTCAATTGCTGATCTTTTTAAAGAGCTTGAAAAAGCCCTTCAGTTGGGGGGGGCATACTGGGGCTGGGACAAAGACTGGAGAAAACTTCTGCATGGAGTTGGTGCAAATGCCTTCTTCTGCAGTTGGTGCAAATGCCTCTGTATTCCCAGCAGTTACAGAAGGATTGCCAAGTGGAAGTGCTGCTCAGAAGGAAGGTAGTTGAAGGTGTCAGTCTTTGACTCCCTTCTCAAATATATATTTTTCCCATTAGGTTCAAAATGTTCAGGTTTTCACAGCTGCTTTACTTGTGGATGTGGTCAACCAACATATACTCATGAAACATTGGTGGAAACTAAAGAAGAACGCTTAGCCCAAGGAAAGCCTGTGGGGCGAGATGTCCCTTTTGCTGCAATGGGAGGACTAACTGGCTTTAGTTCCCTAGCAGAAGGCTATATGAGACTTGATGACAGTGGGATAGGTAAGAACAGACAACTTTTTTTGTACATTAATAGATCCAATGTATTTTGGGGAAATTTTTCAGATTACTACTTCCACCTGATTTTAAAGTAACAGAAATACTGAGAACTCTAATTTTTACAAAATACAGCCCTATGGTCTGTATTCTTTTTTAGGCGGGGAGGGGGGGAGGAGTATGTGTATATACTAAAAAAGAATACTGTAATAATGCAGCATCTGCAAATACTGACTGAGTACTTCTGGCTCAAATTCAGTGTGGGGTGCTTACCTTTAAAGCCTCCCGATGGGTTTAAGTTAGAAGCTATAAAAGTTATCGTTGTGTTATAAACTGTTGCAAACCTGCTGTTAACTTGGAACGTACTGTTGTTATTATTATTGTTATTATTGTACCATGATTCAATGTATAACCTCCATGTTTATGTAAACTGCCCTGAGCCTCATGGGAGGGCAGTATAGAAATATAAATAAATACATATTGCCTCTCCCTCTATAAACCTCCTCGTCAATTAAGATCTGTTCCACAAGGCTTCAATATACAAGAAAAAAAATCATAACCTTGGTTTTCATTTTAAGTGCCCCAAAGTTCTGGAATGACCTCTGAGAATTAGCTGCTTCCATGTGGTCTTGTTTATATATATATATTATATTTAGAACAGTATATATAAATAAAAAGGTAAAGCAACGAGTCATGTCTGACCCTTGGGGTGACGCCCTCTAGCATTTTCATGGCAGACTCAATACGGGGTGGTTTGCCAGTGCCTTCCCCAGTCATTACCGTTTACCCCCCAGCAAGCTGGGTACTCATTTTACTGATCTCGGAAGGATGGAAGGCTGAGTCAATCTTGAGCCGGCTGCTGGGATTGAACTCCCAGCCTCATGGGCAAAGCTTTCAGACGGCTGCCTTACCACTCTGCGCCACAAGAGGCTCTTATATATAAATAAGGAAGCATAAATAATAAGCAGCAACTAATCTTCGTAGAGGTCATTCCAGTGCTTTGGGGAATATGCAATAAATGTTCCTAAAAACAAAGCTCCTAAACTCATTGGGAAAATATATAAAAATCATCCGCTGGTATGCAATTCAACAATATTGTAAAAGGGCAGCAAACTCATATAGCTGGGTAGTTTTTGAAGGATGTTTGTGACATTTGTTGCTATGTTTTGTACTATATAACATGGAATAAAATATAAAACTATAGTTAACTAAGCCAATGAATTTAATTCAGCCTTATTATATACATATATACATTTGTCATATGGACAGAGTACTGTTAAATCACAATGTAGACAGATCTCCTGTCCTTGAGCTATTTCTTTGGTAACTTTACTGTAAGATAGAATGACATCTATCCGCTTATATTTCAAGCTATTTTTATTCTTCATCAATAACTTTTATGGACCCATTTAGAAGTAGTAGATCGCTTTTATTATGGTGGCCAAAGGCCAAAAAATAAATTAAATATATATAATTCAACTAAAAAGATAACATAAAATTATATTAACAGTTTAAGTATAGTTTTAAGATTTAAAAGTCTTAGGTTACCATCCCCCCCCTGCCCAGTAGCATTATGGCTCTAATTTTCCTGGCTGCAGGGGCATAAAGAGCTATTCTATTGGATATATCATCAATTCCAGACAATAAATATGCTCAAATATTGCAGGTTCCTCAGGAATTAAATTTAAAATAAATATCTTCCTTGGCTCATCATATAGTGGGTATGTTAAGATATAATGGGTGAGATCTTCAAATTCCAGATTCCCATATATACTTAGACGCTGAGATCTTGGGTAAATGGGAATCAGCCAAATCGTAGGCATAGTTTGTTATCTTATATAGGTAAAAGCCATCTGTAGTGGCATGGAAGTAATGTTAACCAAATAAAGTGTTCTTCTATAGTCTTTTTTAAATGATTTAACCCATGGGACTGTCTTTGACATTGTCTTTGATATTGTAAAATTATTGATTGCAGCATCCATATGATAAATCCAGCCATGGAGATCATGTCCAGTTCCTGCATCTCTCAAGAGGTCATCTGGTGCGGAATATGATGACTGAATTAATCTGTTTGGCTCTAAATTCCTCAAGGTCCTTCAGTAGAGTTAGACTCTACTGACTGTAGGAGTCAATTTTGTTTTAGCTTTTTAATCTATTTTACTTTGATTAGATTTTTCCTTGGTCTCACAGAGGGCAGATCTAACTCTCCTCTTATAAGGGCTACATTACCCTTTAGGTAATGCAAGGATCTGTTTCATGAGGATGGTTTTGTAATTTTTAAATCTCGTGTAGTGCTTGATCTCTTCATATTTCTACTTCATAGGGTAGATAGGAGATATCTTTGCTGATAAAAAATTTCAGTACAGGGTCTATCAAACATCTACCCCTTGCATAGAAAAACTTTACTATGGCTGCCATACTTTTTACTGCCATTGCTCTTACCATTGCTAGATGCACTTTCCAAGAGAGTGTTTCAGCGAGCATAATTCCTAAATATTTATATATCTGACAGTTTTCAATAGGTATAAGTAGAATGATTTAGGCAATTTATTTGTTTTCTTATGAAGACCATTGCCTTGGTTTTTGAGGAATTTGTGGACCTGTTTGTTTTAGAATGATGGTGGTAGCCTGTTTGTGATTTCTTCTTGTTTCTTTAAGGATCACCTTCAGCTCAATTTCTGGAATCTCCTGTTACCAGCACAGACCATCCTTTTTTCAGAGCATTCCAAGGATCTTCTAGTTCCATACAAACAAAAATGCAGTTAACAGATGGTAATGACATTAAAATGTGCATGTCTAAATTATATTCACGTGGATAGCTATGTTGATCTGAAGCAGCAGAACAAACTTCAGTGGCACGTTTTAAGACCAATGAAGTTTTATTCTGGGTATAAACTTTTGTGTACATTGCATGGCCTGCATCAGTAGGCTTCTCAAGAAGTTCATATCAGAAGAAAAGTTGCCTTTATGCTGAAAACAAATATGGCCAGATTTTAGCTGAGCGCATGTTTAAAATACGTTTATCTGTGTATCAATCTCTGAAATAAGCAAGAGGGCCCTCCTAAGCAGTCCTATTCAGAATTCTATTCAGGTATGTACAGTGGGCTTACTCTGAGTAAGGGGTACTTACGACTGCACTGTAAGTTTCTGAAATATTCCCTCAACTCCCCCGAATCTGAGAAGATGTTTCACTGGCCCCTGTGGATGAAAAGACTATGTATTTTGCTCCCCATGCTTTAGGACTAGGAGACACGTGTTGGTAATTGGGGATTCCCCACTGAGAATCGTAGAAGCCAAAGTATGTTGATTGGACTTGTTGTCTCAAGTTGTATGCTGTCTACCTGGCACAAGAATCAAGGATGTCACATAAAGGGTGGAAAGACTTGTAAAGCCCAAGGACACACATCCCTTCTTGCTCATTCATGTAGGAACAAATGATACTGCCCAGTGCACTGTGGAGCATATGAAGCCAGACTATGTGGCCTTCAGGAAAGAAGTGAAGGATGTGGGAGCACAGGTTGTATTTTCCTCAACTCTTCCTGTTAATGGCTGAGGCTTAGGAAGGGAAAGAAAAATAATGCAGATAAATGACTGGATCCTTCATATGGTGTCATCCTGACATTTTGGGGTTTTGGACCATGGATCACGCTACCGTGAGGAGGCTCTTTTATTGGGAGATGGTTTGCACCTCACAAAGTTGGGAAAAAATGTCTTCGCAAAGAGTCTTCTGGACCTGGTGAGGAGGGCTTTAAACTAAGTGCAAGGGGGAGCAAGATGTACATTCAGCGCCTAGTTCGATGAAAATAACGGTAGATGGGAACACTGCATATTTAAAGGGAATGGCTTATATGCAGAGAACGATTACAGGAAAGTTCAAAAACTAAAACCCTGTGGTACTCGTATGAAGGATTACAATGTCTCTACACTAATGCGCAGAACATTTATTTATCTTTTTATTTATTTAATTACATTTGTATACTGCCCTCTCCTTAGGCTCAGGGCGGTTCATGTAGAATGTTGCAGAACAATACATTAAACTTACTAAATATAATAAATAAATGTAACAAACAAGCAGCAAGAACTAGAAGTCCTGATAAAGGAAGGGGACTATGATCTAACAGACATTACAGAAATAGGGAAGAACTGATTGATGAGGTAAAAGTTGTGGTTGTGCTTGATAGTAGAGACCATGTGATTTTAGACTTTATGATCTTGAGGAAGAGAAAAGCTGTACATACTCACACATACAGGTTGAGGGAGCTTGGTTTGTTTAGCCTGGAGAGAAAACGACTAAAAGGTGATATAACCATCTTTAAATACTTGAAGGGGCTGTCATATAGAATATTGAGCAGAGTTGTTTTCTGTTGCCCTGGAGGTTTGGAGCAGAACCAGTGGGTTAAAATTAATTTTAAAAGATTTTCGGCTAAACATTCAAAAGAAGTTCCTGACAGAGCTGTTCCTAGTGGAACAGGCTTTCTCAGGAGGTGGTAAGTTCTCTTTCTTTGGACATTTTTAAGCAGAGGCTAGATAGTCATCTAACAAATGCTGATTTTATGAATGTAGTAGAAAAGAAGTATCAAGCTGGTGATGGCGAATCAAATATTTATTCAAAATGTATAAGTACCGTGCAAAACGAGTTCCTAGGTACAGTCTCATTTTCATTCTCCTTCCTCAGCGATACTGTAATATTAAATAAAGCAAAATAAAATAAAGCAGATTATATTATATCTCCATGCAATCTTCTTATATATTTATAATAAAAATATTTTTCTCTCTATGCACCTGTAATCATAATGTATTTGTCTTAAAGATTTCTTCTACAACAGATGTTCTATCATAAATGTTCTCACCATTAAACGTACATACAAATAAACAAATTATAATTGTGGTTAATTACATAAAGTCCCTCCAAAACATCAAAACAGAGCCACATTGAAACCCATGTTGAAAATGAGGTTCAGGGTGTGGCCTGCCTGATGGGTAGGACCAACAACGAATTGCGAGAGTTCTAGTGTCGCCACGGCTGACACCAGACGGATTGTTTCTGCTTCAATGTTATGGATTTAGCCCGATTGTGAGTGGGTGTGTAAGTAGTTGTGAGTTCCTGCATGTGCAGGGGGTTGGACTAGATGTCCCTGGAGGTACCTTCCAACTCTGATTCTAAGAATGCTCAGCTAACGTACTTTGTACTGATTGTACTGACTGGTTGTTGATATATTTATTTATATACACACTGAACAGGTAAAGCATTTGGGGGATTAATGTGTAGCCAACACAGGAATTCAGGACAGAAAAATCCACAATATTGAAAACGTATAATGTAGTCCTTGACATTCTGAGGTCTCTTGCAGTTAGCTCTCTAGACCCCAGTGGGACAGAGAGAAAGAAGATGGTTTGTGAGAATATCCAGTGTTCTCTATAGTGAACAAGGGGTACTATTTTTTCCCATCTGCAGTTTGTCTCAGTAGGACATGATATCAGTTGGAGTTGAACTAATATGTTTTTGTCCTAAAGTATTAGGAATGAAGAATAGTGGCAAACCAGGAGTTCTGTTTAGAAGCATGGCCATTGCTGTCAGACATTCAATTTCATGATGGCAATTATGTTTTTATGTTATCCAAGAAACATACTGGCTATAGAGATTATTGGAATACTAGTGATTGTAACTGGTTATTTGCAAATAAGTCCCTTAGCTTTCAAAGAAACTTTATTTTAAGACAGTTTCCTTAATATTTCATTGACATGAAACCAACATCCCCTCCTTCTGAAACTAATAAAATTTTAAAATAACTTTCTAATTATTAAGGAGGTGCTAGTTCAGCAATGCAAGTTTCTGGTTTAAAGAGGCCTGAAGAAGATGACATGGCTTACTTTGAAAGAAAATATCAGGAGCAGGTATGTTATTTCATACATCATTTAAAACCATTAGCATTTTGTTACCATTGAAAACAGATTGGAGGTTCCTGGCCCTTGTGAAATTTGGCCCTGGCCCCTGCCTGGTGGAATGAGCTCCCAGGAGAGCTCTGTCAGTTCTGCAAGGCCTGCAAGACGGAGCTCTTCCACCAGGAGTTTGATTGAAGCTAGAATGTGGAAGACCTGGCCCCTCCTCTGATGCCTTTTTACACTTTGGTGCCCTTGATTCCTGCCTTGTTTTACACCATTCTGGGCACTCTTGGCAGCAATTGCTGGCTTGGTAAGGGGGGGTTACGGTAAGAGCAGTTTTGGGGGGCTCAGGGAGGGTGGGAGGGTGATCTTAAGGTTATGTTCTGCTGTTTTTATTGTATTCTATATTTCTCGGTAAGCCTCTGCAGGCTAGCCTATCTAGGAACAGAGGGATGGAAATTTAACCAACCAATCAGTCAGGCTGTGTTGAATTCAAGTTTCGATTTTAAAAAGTGTTTCAATTGTTGTAAAAATATTCAATTTTTTAACTCCCTTAGGATTATTTAATTCTAGGTGTTACAATACAGGAAGCAAAAACAATACTAATGGAATGAGTGCCTAGGTGAGCTCTTCAGTTCTGCAAGGCCTGAAAGACAAAGCTATTCCACCAGGAGTTTGGTTGAAGCCAGGATGTGGAAGACCTGGCCCCTCTGATGCCTTTTGCAAAAACAATATTTTTTTGTGACTGAAACAAGGGCCAGTAGCAGAAATTACAAGGCAAAAACAAAACCAACCAAAAACCCCTTATAGGCTAGAATAATTTCTTACAAGCAGAACAGTGAATGATGTTAAATAAAATGTTTAAAAAAACCTTTGCTATAGTACTACCCAACTAAATTTCACAATAAATCACCTGACTTAGTTAAACTTGAATGAGAGACTGACCAACTAATCTACTGCTGGGTTTTTTTAAGGGTTGTCCATTTATATAAACTAAAAGAAGCAGTCATTGACAGAAACGTATGGCGAAACCTTTCCTATAGAATCGCTGAGAGTTGGACACGACTGAACGGATAACATCATCCATATATATAATATTGATTTAAATGCATGACAAAACAAAGGACTTAAAAAAACAAGTACTGTTCTCAGCTTTATGAATCAAAATGTGCTGTGCTTCTTAAATAAAAATATTGATAAAACATTTAAACATCTTAATTGTTATATAAAACTTTCCATGATAGTAATCCCTGTTAATGTTTCTATGAACATAACAGAAAGTGTTCAAAGCAACAATTAAACTTCCAGGGTTGAGATAAGGATGAATCAGTTCAAGGAGCTCATGTTCAGCTATTTTCCAGAGCCACAAATAATTTTTTCCCCTTTTACTGTTTATATCTCTCCAGAAAAGTGTTATTTGTTTTTACTCCAGCTGTCAGATCAATAGCAAGGAAGTAGGCAATGAACATTGACAGTTGATTGAATGTTCGGAAAGAAGAGTGTTTGAGGTCTGCTGCAGTTAGGGCCACATAACGTGAGGTTTGGAAGAAATAAGCATAACAGGAAGGAGTTGTAATTGTCTAGAAAATTTTCATCACACCTTTCATCCAAGCTTAGTAGAGATAATACAGTTCTTCATTTTATCATCACAACCACTCTGTGTAGTAGGCTAGATGGAGTGCCCATTGTTGAAGTAATATTTAATTTTGTTGTTCCTGTCTCTTTCCCCGCCCAATTCTTCATTACAGCTGAAAAAAGAGAAGGCTGCAAAGAAGGGGAAAGGTCCAGTACCATCAAAGAATTCATGATCATAACTACAATAAAAGAATTAATGATATTGTCTTTATCAGCATATTATGTGTTTTCCTTAGTGATTACACTATGTATTTCTGTAACAAATTCTGCTGTACCCAAATGCAAATAAAATTAAATGGGTAATATGTCACTGTGTGTTTTCAGGAAATGTAAAATGTTATCTAATTAGTTTAACATAGCCCTTTATATATACATCTTCGATCACACTCAACCAAATATACCCAACAATATCTGCTAATTTTAATTGCATTCATGTAGCTAAACCATAGCTACAGTAGTATAATAACAATGTATCTTGTAATATTTGGCCAAAGAATAATATGAAATAGAAGGCTGGTTTGATCAATGGCTCTATTTATTGGCCTGTGGACACTTCTTGAACTTACACAGTGTTGGAATGTGTAAGATCTGCAGTGTGCATAATTGAGCAGAATATAAAGGGTGGCCTACAGCGAGGATAGGAGATACATATTTAATATAGATAGGATAGGAACTTCCTGATGATTTTCAAATTATCTCTTCAACAGGAGGCAGGAGGAAAGTACACTTTCTCCCAGCTTGCCTTCAGAAGGGCAGTTGGACATTAGAATGACTGTAGGTGGTTAGGTCTCTTTGTATACATAATTGTTTCTCTTCCAAATAAAACTGTTTTATTATTTAAGCAGCCTGGTGCTTCACTCTCTTGGCCAACAAAGAGAGGGTGCAGTCACAAAATGGCTGCTGTGGGGACTAAGCCCATCGCAAAATGGCTGCCAAAGGAAATTGGAAAATTGCAAGCCAAGTACCATCCTATGATGGAGTCCGCTGTTTTCAAATTAGTGTTGTCTTCAGTCACTAAAGTGATAGCTCTAGGGTTCTTCTGAAATGTTTCATATTACAATAACACAGAAGATAGCTAGAAGTAGCTGTTTGCTTTGGACGGACTGGCACTAGGAAACTGATTACAAGGTATGACTCTGGGAGATGTTGAAGGACAGGTTCATCAAGTAATTCCATCAAAGACTATAAATAAACTTAATTCCAACAAGAGCTGTGCAAAAAACATGTTATGCAGCCTGATCCTGTAACAATCTGAAGGAAATTCAACCTTAGTCAATGGGATTTACTTGGGAGTTATTATAGTTAGAAAAAAATTATAAAACAGTACAACACAACACCCATCTATCACTGCACTGATTGAGAGAAGAAAATGGCTCCTATGCATGTACATAGTTGCCAGCAGGCTTCAAGAAAAATACCATGCCTTGATAACAGAGGCTTCATGGGTGGAAATGGGCAGCTGAAGTGTTTATCATAGAGATCTATAATATCCTCCAGGCTGGATTCCGGAGATTTTGGTGGAGGGATCACTTGGGCATGAAATTGGGGTCACTCTGGATGGGCAGGTAGTTGTGTGTTCCTGCATTGTGCAGGAGGTTGGACTACATGACCCTGGAGGTACCTCCAACTCTTGATTATATTGCCTGGTAAATTCAGGTGGGTTGGTCTGAAGCAGGTGTGTTGGTCTGAAGCAGCAGAACAAGTGGCACCTTTAAGACCAACTGATTTTTATTCCAAGTATGAGCTTTTATGTGTGTGTACACTTCCTCAGATATGAGTGTGTGTGCACATGAAAGCTCATACCTTGAATAAAAATGTGTTGGTCTTAAGGATGTCACTAAATTTGATCACCTGATAAATAAGATTCTATTAAAATAACATTTTTTCCAGGTAGTTGGCATCCCTAGGCCACATACACACAGAAACAACTTCATCTTTATATAAGTAAAACCATTACAACTTTTACAGCTTCACAAAATTATATGGGCAAGGAGAAAATTATTTCATTCAGTATTAACATCATGGCCACTAGGTTCTAAGAACCTGTGATATCTGCAAAACCATATTTCATCTAGAACTCTAAAATGTAATCAATATGTTAGCAGGGAACAAGAGGATCAGGTTTTCCTGGTGATAAATTATAATTTGGATGCTGCGGTAATGCAATATTCTCATTAACACAAATGTTCTTGGGAAAGGTCTGCATCCCAAAGAACAACATCCAAAGAACAGCATCCCAAAGAACAACAAATAGCATATACTGAAATATAAGACTGAAAAAGCCTAACTGCAGTCTGTAGTAACATACTTCCAACGGCCTTGTAAATATGACTTTAAATTATTTGCTGTCAACACAAACATTCAATAAATATTTGAACAGCTGAGAATCTATGATTCTGCAGAAAAACATTTAACTTTGACACTCAGGTTTTTTTAAGTTCCTTAATTCTGTGAAAATGAGTTCCATAGAAAACAGACTAAACATGAAGCTTTGTATTAAAGTATTAAGCAAATGACATCTCATTAAACCTGCATTAATGGGGCAGGTCACTTTCTCCAAGTAGTTAGCAACCCTAAGTGCATCCAAATCTCACCTTTTGTTGAGCACTACAAAGCAGTTGTTAGGAGAGAACAAAGAAACTAAAAGGCAAACAATGAGGTGAAATATATTATACAATACATTTTTATCCTGGCCTTTCTCCAAGAAGTTCAAGGTGGTGTATATAGTTCCCCATTGTCAACTCTGAACAACACTGTAGGTCAGGCTGTGGGCACTCAAGGCCCCTCAGCATATCACAGCGAAAATCTAAACCTGGGTTTCAGACACTAGTCCAGGGTTTGTGAAACCCTGGGTTTCTTGGTGGCCCTGGAAGGGTTTCCCAAATAGTTGGGAGTTAATTATTTTAAAAAACATTTACAACTTTTATCTGGTGATATGACCCTGCCCCCTTCCCCTCCCCAAATGCCTGATGATGAGCCTGGAGGGGATGGGGAGGAGGGTCCCGGAGTAGGTGTGTACACAGCTCTGTTTACCAACCATATTCTATATAATTGTGCCACCTCTGGGTTTTCTCAAAGCCTAAAGATAGTTCATGGGCCTCTTGTGGCGCAGAGTGGTAAGGCAGCTGCCTGAAAGCTTTGCCCATGAGGCTGGGAGTTCGATCCCAGCAGCCGGCTCAAGGTTGACTCAGCCTTCCATCCTTCCAAGGTCGGTAAAATGAGTACCCAGCTTGCTGCTGGGGGGTAAACGGTCATGACTGGGGAAGGCACTGGCAAACCACCCCGTATTGAGTCTGCCATGAAAACGCTGGAGGGCGTCACCCCAAGGGTCAGACATGACTCGGTGCTTGCACAGGGGATACCTTTACCTTTAAAGATAGTTCAGGGGTTTCTCAATAGTAAAAAAGTTGAAAAAGAAGAGTCGGTTCTTATATGCCGCTTTTCTCTACCCGAAGGAGCTTCCAGTTGCCTTCCAGACACACCCTGTGAGGTGGGTGAGGCTGAGAGAGCCCTGGTATTACTGCTCGGTCAGAACAGCTTTATCAGTGCCGTGGCAAGCCAAAGGTCACCCAGCTGGCTGCATGTGGGGGAGCCCAGAATTAGCCCCGACTGGCCAGATTAGAAGTCCGCGCTCCTAAACACTACACCAAATACTTTTTTGTGTTTGAAAGGTTCGTTGCTTCAGGTGCCCTTAACAGGGTAAAAGGGTGGCGGGAAAAATAAGATAAACCTGCATTTACGGAAGACCCTGCCAAATTCAGTGGAAGCGCCTCAGAAATGAACGCGCACAAAAGGGCGTCACACGACCTCCACAGGGATCGGAAGCTGTTGGGCTCGAAATTTAGCGAGGAGCTCCTTCCGTTCCCTCCTAGTCGGGGGTACTTCACGGCGGGTCTTTCTTTCCCGTCCTCAACCTCTCAGTTCAGAGGCGTGAGTTGGTTGCCGCCGGTCGCTTTTCATTGCCTGCGCGTTGCAGAGTGAGGCCGCTTTTCGGCCGCCGCCTTTCTTCTTCGGTTTGCCGGAGGAGCAAGTTAGGCAAGGTCACCGGTTCAGCTGGCTCCCGTTCTTTCAATGAGGTTAGAAGCCACTTGGCTCTGAACTCGTCCGGATTAAGATTTAACATGCTTGACGGTCAAGGAAATGTTACCTCTGACGGCCGCCCGATCAGTTGGGAAGTCGAGAGATAATATAGCTAATAGGATAGGATTCTCCTTAGCCGACAACGCTTTGCTTCTACCGCGGCGCCCCCATGTAAGCGAGCGCCACGGGGATCGGGGGGCGGGGCAGCCTCTGCCTCGAAAGGGGGCTGGCGCAGGAGGCCGCCGCTTTCCTTTGCGTGGAGCTCAGGCGGGCTTCGAGGGACGAAGGAGTGGCATGTGCTCGTCTTGCCGACAGGATTCCCGTGGTGATTTGGAGGCTTTAGCCGTTGGAGGGAGTGGCCGCTCTCTCGCTATTTGCAGGGAAAGGTGTATTTCTTTTTGTTTTACGACCGGCAGGAGGTTTATCTGATTTCGACAGAGCATTCTGGCTAACAAAGCTGGGGAGTTAAAAAAAAAAAAAAAGCTCAGGGAAGGTTAAAAAAGGACACGTACTCCACTTGCGGCCCTTGGGGGGGGGGCAGGGGTATGATTTTGAACTAGTAAAACTTGTACCGTCCTTCATGAATTTGAATTTTGCAAACGAGTTGCGGGGGGGGGGGTGGCTCCTCACCGTATTTACGTTTATTGCACTTTTAAAGTTTGAGGGAAGCAGTTGGATTGTCCGCGGCCCTGTTTTTTAGTACTATATAGACTCACTAGGTGGTTGAGTTGGCGCGGAGTGTAAATTGTTCAAAGTACTTAGTAGCTCAGCGATCGTGTATTTCAGGGGAAAGGGCTCAGGCCTAAGAATGATTTGCATCAGACTATCTAGCTAATACTTTAGTTGAGGTAAGGTTTGGGCCCGGCTGCTTACACTCTTAGCTGCCACACTCTAGGAAAACTGCGTTTGGCTTAATTTTCTTACAGCATTTCATCAGCATTTTCTACTGCAAGGTGTTTTGTTCTGGTTTAGTGGTGGAAACAGTGTTGTATGTAGATGTCTTCCTCTGGGACATCTCCCCCTCCCCAAATATAGTTATTATCTTGGCATTTAGTAGAACAAAAAGGTGAGGAACTCGTAAACTTTGGAGGGAGTTTACATCATTTTTCTCTCCTAAGCCCTTTCTCTGAAAGCCCCTATAATCCTTTCCTTGTTTCCTTTTCACCCTCCCACCCACCACCCAACCTGCCATTTAGCTTCCCACATGTTTAGCTGTATATATTATATATTTACTTTATTTATGCCCTACCGTTCTCCATAATGGTGACCCAAATCACTTTATATAATTTCATTCCATTTTATCCTCACAACAGCCATACCAGGCAGTTTAGACTTAGGGTGTGTGAGTGGCCCAAAATCACTCAGTGAGCTTCCAGAGCAAAATAGGAAACCTGGGTTTCCTTGGTGCTAGACTGAAATGCCAGCTGCTGTTTTTGTGGGGTGGCTGCTGGTGACAACTAGTAAGTGGCAAGGCCTGAGTGCCGGCCATGTGGTTAAAAAATGGACAAAACTGCTCTGGAAAGATGCCCCCCCCTTCACAGAAACAAAGACTGGAAGGCTGACAAAAATGCTATAATTGCTTAACAATGGCCACTGAGGTATTTGTTAATTAAAACTGCAGGTGATGGTTTTATTTTGTGGGTTTTAACCCATTTATTAATTATATTATTATAGTTTTAGATTACAATTTTTTTTTGCAAACCTTGGGCTCTTTTTAGGTTTGTAAAATGGCTCCAATTGCCACATTAAGTATAATTAGATATATTGACAATGCTTTTAAACTAAAGTGTAATGTGAGTGGTTTTAGACAGTTATTTCTCCGATGAACATAATCATTTTATTATTATTATTTTATTATATTAATATTTGTCTATTCTACCTTCCTTTATGGGGAAGGCACTGGCAAACCACCCCGTATTGATTCTGCCATGAAAATGCTAGAGGGCGTCACCCCAAGGGTCAGACATGACCCGGTGTTTGCACAGGGGATACCTTTACCTTTACCTTCCTTTGCAGCTCAGAGCAGTTTTCAGTGAAACTTTCATAACACAGTACAATATAATAACCATAATAATTTAAACATGTAACATTTTAACAGTAGGAACTTGTACCAAAATAGAACAGTGAACAGCTTAACATTAATAAAATAAAACATAGTTTTGACTCTGCTATAGTTCCTTTGTATTTTGTATTTATTGTATTTATATACCACCCTCTCCGAAGGCTCAGGGTGGTTTACATGAAATGGGAACGATACAGGTAACGTTATTTTGATGGCGGAAGGGCTTCTTGGCTCTGGTTGGTGGATTATTTGAAATTTGTAAAAAGGCTGTTGCTGTGACTTGAGTGACTGTCACTCTCAATCTTGAGAATACAATTTTTGAGAATCAGTATTATTAAAGCTGCCTTATGCTGAGATCAGAAGATTGGTTTGTGTAGCCCAGTACTGTCCACTGTGATTGGCAGCAGTTCTTCAAAGCATTCCAGGTCAGCTACTTGATAAACTTTTAAATGGAGTATTAGGTGCTGTTTCTAGCACCATCTCTGCCCCAAGTGATGGTTTTCTCCCTAAGAAATATTATATAGAGCTTTTTCAGTATTTCAAGAACTTAACTTTCTTGATAATCTGCATGGAAATTCTGCAAGCTAGGGCACTCATGTTCTAGAGATGTGTTTATTTATGTAATATCCTGCTTTTCTCCACAGTTGGGACTCAGTGGCTTAGAAATTATCCTTTCTGCTGTTCTCTCAGAACACCAATCATGTACATCAAGCCAGGCTAAAGTGAAAGTCAAGCTCAGTGACCTTCCACAGTAGCAGTGGGAATTTGAACCCAGGTTTCCCAGGGTCCTAGCCAGCTACTGTTATTCACTGGTACCAGAAGCTCATACTGCTAGCAGCCACATTACTCAGAAATTCACAAAAACAAGAAGCATGCATACTTGATGGGGGATACACTTCTGGGTGCCAGTGTGTGTGACACGATTGTGGGTTATAAATGGACTGTAAGCTAAATATCAGCTCTTAGTGTAATTCAGTTGCAAAAAGGGCTAATTTGGTATTGGGGTGTTTCAGCAGAACACTTTAGCAGGTTGAGTATTTTGTAATCCCAAAAAAGGAGTGGGGGAGAGAACATAACAATTTGGGATATGGTGGGATAGTCCCCTTATTCAGAGCTAAGAATTTAGGCAGTGTTGCAGAATCGATTGGATTTTGTATGCGTATGTGTGTTTTAACTGTCATTAAGTTGCTTCCAACTTATAGCATCCCTATGAATTAATGTCTCCCCAAATGTCTTCTTGTTAGTAGCCTTGCTGGGGTCTTGCAAACTTGATTGGAGTATTTGATTTTACATGCAAGCAAGTCTTGGTCACTATCAAGACTACTGGGGCAAAGAAACAGCAAGAAAATGCTCACAACGCTTTTGGAAATAAAAAGTTGAGCAAGTTATCATATAAGATTCAGTTCTTCATAGAAATAAGATAGAAGCTATTGCTGCTATTACAAGAAAATTGAAAATTAGTACCAAACTTGTGTTAAAGAAATTTTACTGTCGTTCTGATTTTATTACTAATGCATTGATTCTACTGAGGTGTACATATTATGACACCCTTAGAAACTAGTTTGTCTCTTTTAACCATATGTTGCTTGCCGTATGTCTGTGCTCACAAGCACAAATCCTAACGTCTTGTAATTTCTTTTTAGGGTTACAGAAGTTGGAGCTGCTGGTTCCTCATTCATTTTCAAAATCTGTAAATCTTTAATTAGGTGTTGGGTTGGCAAGTGAAGGCTTATGTTTTTAATCTCATCAGCTCTCTATATAGTCACTGAATTTTAATAAGAATATATCATTCTAAAGTTTTATTATCAACAGAAGGTAATAATTTTGAAGGATAATTATGTTTCTTTTCCCTTGATCTACTTAAGAGACAGAACTTGAAGAATATTTGTATTTTGTGTTCAGTCTGAGTAGTTCACTGATCTTTCTGACTGAATGGTTTCCATGTTTCAGGCTCTGCCAGTATGGAGGAGTCACTGTATGATAAAGGTATACATATGAAAATTATTTATTTTCTCTAAATAATTAAAATTGTATTTGAAATAATAATTAATAATTAATAATGAAGTTTCCCTCCTCAATTCTGAAAGCAGAATCTGATTTGGATTCCTTTCCTCCACAGTTGAAAGTGTAATTGGCTGCCATGTGGAAGATTCTGTGACCTTCTGGGCACAGGTAAATACAGGGCTGTGGGATTCAGGGCAGTGGGAGAGTTCAAAAGGCCGTTCTTGCTGAACAGGAATGGCTGTTATATCCATAATAGGGTGCTTAATTAATAGACTTGGGGAGAACAACTATTAGACCAATGTTGTATATATGTTGAATTTGCAGAGCTTGTTTTAGCAGTATTTTTCTTCAAGTAATAAATGTAACTGCTTTTCATGTGAGAGAGCTGACTTTGTTTTCAATTTATGCTATTTAGAACATTAATAGACATCATGATATCTTGAAGACTAGCTGTGCTCTAGCTGAAATTTGCCCTCAAGCCAAATCAGTTTTTGGTAATCCTGATCTTGCCAAGGTAGGTTGTTTATGTGGTTTCTTTGTTTCTAAATATAAAACAATCAGTAGATAGTATTTGAAACTGCACCCTTGTTTGAAATTCCTAAACAGACTAAGAATTTATTTAAATTATATACTGTCCTTCCAGCAAGCTGGCTCAGGGTGGTGTACATCAATTTTTCAAAAACGTATAATAAAATTTAAACAATTAATTAAAATGTAAAATTAATTAAAAAAACATATTGAGCAAAAAATGTCAGCAGCCAACAGTCCCAGATACAAAGTGCATTCAGTTCTTCTGGAGCTAGAGTATGGTCAGGGTTGTTTTACAGGTAGGGAGGGCCGCCATAAATCTCATCCCATCCAAAAAAGAGTTAGTCTTGTAAGCTCATTAAATCAGTGGGTTTAGAAGAGTAGAACTACGTTTAGGTGTGCAGTATAAAGCTTGGCTCACACATGGTGAAGAATGATTTAGCATTCCTTTGAAGTGATTAAATGGACTTCCAACTGGGGGGGTTCCATGTTTGAATATTACTTGCATAAAACACCTCCTTGCAAATAAAAAATGAGCAAAATGGAACATGTGACAATCCTTACAATGGGCCACAATGAATTGTTGGCTCCCCGGTTCTTCTCTTTGCACCTTCCATGTAAAAAAATAACCTATGTGATGTTAGTTAGACCCATTCAGTGCTGGTAGTCTCACCAGCTCCTTAACATGGCATATGGAGTAGGATGTGTGCAGCTTTGCCTGATCATCATCATAATAAATAAATATGCTGGTGTGAGCAATTGAGGCTATTATTATCTAAATGTTTACATACTATACATTTAAAATAGAAGGGGGGGGGGGAGGATCTATCCAAATAGGATCCTAGGAGGCCCTCTGGAAATAGAGAATATTTTCTTCCAGATGAGGATCTGCCCAAAAATGTTCCCTTACCTTTATTTTTTGAGAAGTTCAGAGCTGAGTGGGAGAAATCAATGGCGAATAGGCAGCTTCCCACTTATGCTAAAAAAAACTATATACAACGCCAGACTATGCTGAAGAGCTGCTAAAAACTCCAGTTGGGAATGCACCGGTGGTGGGTCTACAAACTTATGTGCTCTTCTCTGAAAATGGAGAGGCTTCAGTTAGAGACATGGACAGAAAGGCTGACTTTGTTTTACACAAAGCACATGAGACGTTGGCTATGTCTGTGACAGCCTCCACCATCTCATGGCTAAGAAGTCACACGGACATCTGGAAGTTAGAAGTGATAAAATAAGGCTATGCCATAGAGTTCCTAAGACTCCTGCCAACAAAATTCGTTCAATCTCCCTTTCCAAAAAATCTAAATTGGAAAGGACTCAAAATGCCATTCACCACTTATTGGATATTCAGACAATAGAACCAGTGCCAAGAGAAGACAAAAAGATTGGAGTCTATGTCTTCTTCACTGTCCCCAAAACCAACGGAGACTGGATAGCAGTGCTGGACTTAAAATTCTTAAACCATTTTATCGAACTCAGGCACTTCAGAATGGAGACTCTAGTCAAACTCTGCTTGAGCCATCCTGTCACTGCTTCCAGACATCTGGCGAAGGACTCTGGGGGTGAATCCGGATGGCCATGTGTGTGATCTGCAAGCCAGAACCTCCGTACCAGCTAGGCAACAGGGCACATATAATGATGTTAAATAAAATTGGAGTGAGAACCACCCCCTGCAGCACTCCACATGGGAGTTGGCAGCAGTGTGATTCTCTCCAATTCCTTCCCTCTGTTTGTGACTCTGGAGAAAGGAGATCAGTCATTGAAGGGCTGTTTCCTGTGTTGGCAAGAAGGTGAGCAAAAAGTTCATAATTGACTATGTCAAATGCTCTCATAAAATCGAGCAATACAAACAGTGCTGGCCTGCCCTGATCTAGCAGGTGACGGAGGGCATCTGTCACGGAGACCAGCACCATTTTCACCCAATTGCCAGGTTGGATACCCAACTGGGACGGAGCCAGGACTGAAGCTTCATCCAGGAATGCTGGCAGTTGATGAATGTCAGCCCTTTCCACCACCTTCCCCAGAAATGCTAAATGCAAGATGGAGCTGTAGTTGGCAGGCTCCCATGGATCCAAGGATGGTTTCTTCAGCACCACTGCCTCCTTCAGCCTCTCTGGGAATTCTCCTGTTGAAACTGAGAGATTGATTATCTCCTGGAGGGAGGACCCCTATACTCTCATTGGTCATGTTAAGTAATCATGAGGGGCAGGGGTCTAGTGGGCATGTGGTCGGCCTCACTTCACCCTGTCCATTTCATTCAGTGTTAGCCATAGGAAGCCATCAAACACTCCATAGACGGTCAAGGGGCTTCTAGTTCCCTTTCTGTATCAATAGCTGGGGAAGGTTGTGGTGGAGTGCTGAGATTTTATCTGTGAAATAGCTTGCAGATGCCTCACAGCTAATTTCCAGTTAGCAATTATTTTAGTTCCTTTCCTTCAGGACAGTAAGCGACCAAACTATCCTAAACTCCCTGGGGTGCAATATCATTAATGGCAACCAGAGTCCAGTCATGCCAGTGATTAATCAACCCATCTAGAGAAGCACTAAGAGGCACCGAACCCTGCAGTGCATTCAGGAATCCATTAGGATATATAAGTCTTTGCAAATGAGCTGAAATCTGCTTGGTGCCCAACTGAGGAGGCGATGGCAACCAAACTGGGTCTTCAGAGCATAGGGGTCTAACCATAGAACTCTGACAATAGAACAGCATTTGCCTCTATCAGTTCCATTTCCATCCCTGCACAAGTTCCAGGGTGTAGCCTGCCTGATGGGTAGGGCTAGGAACAAACTGCGCAAGCCCTAGGGTTGCCATGGCCAACCCTAGGTCCGGCCCATTTACAAGGACAGCAGCTTGGCATAGACATTAAAGCCCCCCAGGATCAGCAGTGTGGGGAACAGTAACAACCAGGCCACTGCGGCCTGTAGCATGGCCAGCAGGGCATCCAGTGGTGAATTGGATGCATGGTACACTACCTAGATGGCCATGCTCTTGACTGTCCCACCTGAGGCCAGAACATTCAAGACTTGCGATCAATGCTGCAGTGAGTCCTCTGAAGGGTTAATCCTCCCAGATTAGAATAGCCAGCCCCTCCCCTCCCCCCCCCAAGGTCCACAACTGATGGAGGACGGTGGACCCAGGTGGTGCCTGTTTTTTAGGGTGACTGTTTCACCCTTCCTGACCTAGGTCTCTGCTATGCACACCAGGTCTACTCCATGTTCTGAAAAGCCGGCTTGCATAGTAGAGGCTTCGTTGTCAATCGTCCTGGTGTTGCACAACATCAGTGTCGGAGTCAGGTTCTTAACCTTAGCCTCCTCCCCTATGACCTGAGGAATAGGATGGAGATTAGAAGGGGTTCTGACCATATCTCTATCTCATGTCCCTCCTCCCACCAACTAAATAGCATTGAACTATTGAATTAGAGACTTGTGAACAAAATGATTTATGATAAAAGGTGATGAATTCTGTTTCCTATAATAAGCAGTTCCACTTATGACTGATTTTGCTTTGAACTGCAGGTTTACGCAGGCTGTTTTTCAGAAGATAAATGCTGGTATAGATGTAAAGTAGTAAAGGTTATCAATGATGAAAAGGTAATGAGTAGTTTCCAACTAGCCATTCAACTTGATTTTTTAAATGGTGTCATTGAGTGTGTTACAAGGTCATAAGTTAAATTGCAACGGAAATGTCGTGAAGCTTTTAAGTTCAAACTCTGAGTAATGTTTTTCATGCTGGTAGTTTTTGATTTTGGCTTGTTTCATTGTTTTGACACTGAATGGTTAAAAACTAACTTTGATAGTAATAGTTTGCAGATTGCTAAAATGAAAGCATAAGATAAGGGTATTTAAAATTATTTTTAATGATTTGTGCTGAGTTTTCTTCTTTTTAGTAGGGTTGGAAATACATAGTGTCTTTGGTGTTGATGGCTCCTAAATTAGATTCAGCTATCCATTCAGATCAGGGGTCCTCAGTGTGGTGGATGCTGCCCAAAAATGGTTGTCATGAAATAGCTGCCACAGAAGTAACCGCCAGCCATAAAATGCTGCAGTTTAGCTTCAGTCCTTTAGTTGTGGTGGCAGCTGCTTCCAAAGCAGTGATTTTTAAAATGTGCAGAGCCAATCAAATCTCCAATGACCTGTCATAACTCTTGTTGGGCAGAAGCACCATCTGGTCATGCTTACTTTCTAAAAACACATGGTGGGCACCATCCATGCGGAACACCCCAATTTAGATTATACCTATGGACGATTAGGATTGTCAATTATTTCAACAAGTAACACAATTCTGTTTAATTGCTACAGTGTCAGGTATTGTATATTGATTATGGAAACTCTGAGACTCTTAACCGCTCAGAAATAGTTGAAATTCCTGCCGACTTGCAGTTTCCTGGTGTGGCAGAGAAATACAGACTGTGGGGATTACAGATTGCAGTTAATCAAGATTTGAATCAGTTTGACCAGGTGAGTTAGTCTTTTATTTTCCACATGAATATAAACTATTCACTGGTCATGCCACCTTTGAAACCAGGAAGCAAAAGACCAGCTTAATTTCTTTATAGTAGTTAAATATTTCACTTTGATGAGATGACATGCATTTTTCCCATTACCAGGTTAAGTGTAAATCATTCCCTTTTTATTTTGAAGGTGGGTAGTTCTGTGAAGAGTTTGTATTTCTAACAAGGATAATGAATCAGTACAAATGAAATATACAAAATCCCCACAGATTCAAGATCTTTATCAGAAATCTTTTAAACAGCTTCATGTAATTGCATTTTTACTTGTTTTACAATTGGTTGTTGCTATTTTTGTTTCTGTTAACTGCATATTAGGAGCAAATGACCAAGCTAGATATGATGGCATGCCTGGGGATGTATGGCCATTTTGAAGCAGCAAGTTTTCACTAAGAAACTCTTTTCACCAGTGCTGCATGGGCCCAGTTCTGGTTGGGATATTGCAGGGATTAGAAAAATAGCATAGGAATGAGGGAGGAGCCCTTCACTGCTGCCACAATGGTTCTGACCAGAATCAGATCTCCATAGCACTGTGGAAAGGAGTTTTTCAGTGAGAGCTCACTATTTCAAAATGGCCATACAAACCAGAGCAGACTCAAGGAGGCTATCATGTCTACTGATAGCCATGCAAATTTGTGGAAGCCCCACATCAATTTATCGGAAGTCTCTCTCAGCCTTAACTCTAGCATTTGGGGACTTCATTGAACACTACTCAGAACATTTGTAGCTTCTCGGTAGTTTTAAGAGCAAAAGCTTGTTTCTAAAACCACAAGTCAGAATGTTGGCTGTTTGGTCTGGCACATAATATATATTTATACAGCATGGTTGTATAACTCTGGCAAATATCTATATTGTGAACTATTCCATAACTGCTTTTTAAACAAACTTGTTTTGCAGGGGAGGAAGTTCCTGAACAGCTTGATTTTTGAAAAGGAAGTGAAAATAAGATGCAGAGGCACATATCTTGATGATACCATTCTTGCCCTGGCAGAATGTGGTGTACTGAATATTGGGGAAGAAATGGTTAAGAAAGGATTTGCTGAAAGATACATAAACAGTAATAACAGTGATACCAAAACTGATTTCTCTAAGCTCCTGCCAAGGAATGCAAAAGTAGCAACTTCTGTTTGGTCAAACAGAGCTAACCCTCTAGCAAGCAATAGAGTTAACAGAGGGGGCTTTGGGGATCACATACCTCTGAATGGTTGGAATGAGAATAATACTGCAAATCATGCACCCTTTATCAAGTAAGCCATGCTGAGGAATTGAAAGTATTTCCAGACTGTTTAATGTTGTTGTTATTTGCGAAGTCATGTCCGACCCATCGCGACCCCATGGACAATGATCCTCCAGGCCTTCCTGTCCTCTACCATTCCCCGGAGTCCATTTAAGCTCGCACCGACTGCTTCAGTGACTCCATCCAGCCACTGTGTTTAATGTAATAAATGCTTATGAGGGCATTTGTGGCTCAAACTCTTTCAGGACATTCTGGGGACTGGTTGTAGCTCACAAGGAAGAGTGCCTCTGTATCCAAAGGGACTTGATTAATAATCTTCTAGTGCCCATCCTTTGAAAAATTGTTCTGGAGCAAAGCTTTGGTGTTCCCTGGCTCAGGGAAAATGTTGATGAGCCCTTTTCCTTCCATGTGAGCTTCTATAGTTAGCAATGAAAGATGTTTGCCGCCCTTGACAGATTCCTGCTTTTTTCCAGTCATTTATACGAGCAAGGGAAATTGGAGGTCAATTCAACAGTCAGGAGGGAATGAAATTGCAGGATACTTAATTCTCTAATGGTTCCAATCAGCTGAATGAAAGCTTGTATTCTTTGTATCCTAACAAAAAGGCTGTTTGGTGTGCTTCTCCCCCCCCCCCAGCCTTTCCAGCAGCGGAGAGCTGACTCTGCTTCCTGCAAAGGCTCTGGGGTGGGGAGGTATACATGGCAAACAGCTTGTCCTGACAGACCTTGACATGAGATAGATAAAAGTAAGCATCTTATACACCCCTAAGCAACCCATTTGCTCTGTTCCTTTCCCCTCTCCCTTGGAGCCAAATTTCTCATTGGAGTGTTAAGACTGTTTGATGTTCCCCAGTCTTCACTGGGCTCCCACTGGAGGGTGGGGCAGGGTTTGGGATATATGTGTATTCTTGGCCCCAGTTTCAACAATGCCTTGATGAGACTACTTTCTTAATAAAGAAATCTTTGACTTAATAAAGAAATCTTTGTCAAGAGTTTGCTTTTCTGAGTAACCAAAGATCCTCATACCCCTGCCATCTCACCTCTGGAGTCTAGTGGTTGCAGAAAACAAGTTAGGCTAAGATAAGATCTGGTCACAAGAATGAGAGAGAAGAATCTTCTCTTGGGAATGGCCTGACTTGACAGCTGAACGTTCTCACAACTCAGGACGCATAAATGTCAAGCACCATCCTGTAACAAAGGTGGAATTATAGAGGCTATATACTTAGCTAGATAAATAGTCTTAACGATGTGTATATAGTGGCCCCTATTCTACTTACATGAATGAAGGTCCACTTAAATTCTAAGTAGTATGGAAAGGTGATTTGTCAGAGACCTTGGATGGGCAGTCATAGCTTCTGAAATCCAGTGATGAAATTTGTTTTTCAACAGGGAGAAAATGATAGCTTGTGATTTGAACAGGGTGTCAAATATTAGCCTGGCAAAAATCAAACAGGAGCAAAAAATAATAGAGGAGAACTTAAAGCTAAAAGAAGAGAAAGTGGCTTTCAAGGAAGAGAACCAGAATCTTCTTCATCTGTGTGAAGAACTTAAATCAAAGCTTGAGAAGCTTAACCGTGAACTGGAGGTATGGTGGAAAGGAAGTTTCTGAAAAGGCTTCGGCAGCCTTTTAAGCAAGAGTTATTGAACTAGTAGCTCTTGTTGCTGATGTAATTTAGTCTTTTGTTGAAGGTTTTTTGTTTTTGTTACTTACTTAGTGAAAGATGTAGTACTTCGGTAAATAATCAAAATGTCACCTCTACTGTGAGTATCCTTGTCCACCAACCTGTCGATAGTATTGTGCAGAGCTGGTCTAAACCAATAGCAGTATTGCTTCATGTGACAAAAGTACAGGGGCTCTAAGCTACTTTGAAACCTCCTTGAGCAAATAGTCTTTCTCCTAGACTTTCGGGAACAGAGTAATCAAAGTTATAATGACACTTGTCAAAAGTTATGATTAATGTTATATGAATAGTACTCTGAGCTGCCGTTTTCCAGATATCAAGCCATTTCCCATATGCATGAGATGTGCTAAAGCACACTACAGTTAAAGAAGATATTTTTGCAGTACAGAAAGTAGTATAGTTACTTCTGATTTTTTTAAAGTGGAGGCTAGCTTTACAGCTGTACTTATAAATAACTTTTCAGTGAGAGTATGTGGCATAGCAATCCCATACATACAATTTTAACTGGTTGATGGGGATGTGGAACACCTAACTTCAAATCTCCTCTGTATTTATGGAGTGCTTTTGGGCTAGTTAGGGTATTGATCCTCTCCATTTTATCCTCTGAGGACGGAGTGGGTTGTTGGGGTCTTTGCACCTTTTGATTTGTAAGCTCTTTCAAATGTGAAAGGAAAAGCGGGGTATGGATGTTCCAATAATAAGCTGTCTTGGATTTCCTGAATGAAGATCTGGATATACCACATACTAAATAAATTCTGTTAATTACATATGAATGCACGTTTTATTTATTTTGGAAGGAGGCACATAATGTAAGAATAAACTGTTGGGAAATTCATCTTGCCTTTAGTGAAGTAGCATTTGATTATGAGGCTCTTATTGAGGTACTGTTGAGAAAGTGCTGGATATGAATGAGGGAATTTCAAAGAACCTGCAGATCTGTCTGACTGTGTGTCTACACAGTCAGACAGATCTGCAGGTTCTTTGAAATTCCCTGTATAAACCATAGTGTATGAATCAGCCTTTAGGGTTTCATCTGAGGGCTGCCAGTGGGTGGATTGATTTTACTACTTTTATGATTAGGATGGATATAGCATTGATATAGTTCTGCTTACAATACCTATTCTTTCATGTTTGTATGTGATTTTTTTTTCAAGCTGATTTGTAATTTTCCCTGTTTCTCTTGTAGAAAACTTAAAATACTGGCTATAATTGTGTTTTATCAATGCAGGAAAAGGAGAAAGCGCATAAAAAAACACTTGAATATGTAGAAAGGACTCTGTCTACGTATGTTGGGACTACTGTGAGAAATTTGGCTTTAAAGTTTGAAAAGCTGAAAGACATTAGGTACAATCTACTTTGGGGTTTCCAAACTTTCTGAGTCTGAGAGCACATTTGGAATTTTGAATTGGGGTGGCAAGTACCACTACAAAGTGGCTGCCACAGGAGGTGGAGACAAGCAGACATAAACTAGACGAAGGGAGATATCACTGTACCCACACAAGGAGCGCAAGGTGTGATAACATATTCGGTAGATGACAGCTAGTGGGAGAAACGTACATAGAGAAGACAATTAAGGTGGAAAAAGGAGCTCTACTACTGAGAATGTGGGGCTTGGATTGGATCACAACATTTAAAAAAAAAACACTAAACCATAAGGTGCATCGTTAAAGAAGATTAAAACATTTAAAATCTTAGTAATCTCTAGCGAGAAATGTTCCAGGGAAAACCAATAGCTGCTGAAAATAAAAGAATTAGCCAAAGGCCTGCGGAGACTACTCTGTCTTTTATGCCGTGTGGAAGCTTGACAGGTCCCACAGGGTACAAGTGTGCCCTGATAAGGCATTCCACCAGGATGGGGCTAGGCTGGAAAAAGCCCTTGCCCCAGTAAAAACAAGATGGAGTTCCTGAGGACCAGGCATTGCCAAGAAATATCACCAGGGGATGTGACTGGAAGAGAGTTGCTTGTTTTGAGCCACATGTGAGATCTGAATTGGGGACATTCCTGGATCTGAACACATTCTCTTCCTATACCATCTCCTGCCAAAGAGAAGAGTGTTTTGTCTTGGTTTATTAGTTACTTTATTATTAAATGGGGTGTGCATTTGGGTCTATGCAAGCTGAAAAGGTATTTTTGCTATACATTATCATTATTCTGGTGTATTCTTGCTTCCTAGTATCATAGAATAATAGAGTTGGAAGGGATCTCCTGGGACATCTAGTCCAACCCTCTGCACTATGCAGGACACTCACAACCCTATCGATCATCCACTGTAACCTGCCACCCCCTTGAACCTTCACAGAATCTGCCTCTACGTCAGATGGCTATCCAACCTCTGTTTAAAAATGTCCAAAAGTGGAGAATCTACCACCTCCCAAGGAAGCTTGTTCCACTGAGAAACTGCTCTAACTGTCAGGAACTTCTTCTGGATGTTTAGATGGAATTTCTTTTGAATTAATTTCATTCCATTGGTTCTGGTATGTCCCTCTGGGACATGAGAGAACAACTCTGCCTCACCCTCTACATGGTAGCCTTTTAAATACTTGAAGATGGTTATCAGATCTCTTGGTCATCTCCAGGCTAAACAGGCCAAGCTCCTGTAACCTTTCCTCATACGTCTTGGTCTCCAAACCCCTCACCATCTTTGTTGCCCTCCTCTGGATACACTCCAGAGTATTCAAACACAGTATTCGAAGTGAGGCTGAACCAGAGCAGAGTAAAGGTACCCAAAGGTATCTGGGTTTTATTGGGGACCCCCCCCCCCCCAAAAAAAGGAAATCCTGGATATATGAGAATTTCTGGTAGATCTGAAAACAGAGGCAGAAGCAAATAGCTTCTGCCTCTCCGCTGTCTGTCAGACTTGAGGATCAGCACTCTTGTGGATAGGAGACTGTTTGTACCAGTGTGCCTTGGGGTTGGCTTCTCATACAGGCTGGTTTAAACTAGAAGCAGTGCCAGAAGCTGCTTTGCTATAGCAGGGTAGATCCCAGGGCCAGTTTCTGCAATGTGGTCTAAACTGCAGAAAAGGCATCCCAGAAAGGACCAGCATGTGGGGAGAGGTCACAGCTCCTTGGTGGGCTCTTAGGCAGTATGGTTCAAACAGATGTTTAGTTGAACCTCTGGAGTTCCCTGCAGGATTAGCTCCTTGGTGTCTCTGTTGGGCAGGCGGGTCTAAATTGAGCTGCCCAGCCAAGCCTTACTGGAGCCTGCAGTGCAAGAGTTCTCCCTGCTGGACTGCCTCCTTGGCAAGCTCTGTTAGGCAGTCTGAGCTAAACTAAGCTGCTCAGCAGAACTGCAGCCAAGCATGTGGGGAGAGTTCTCTCCATACGATCAGCTCCTGGCAGGCTCTGTTGGGTAATCTGGTCTAAACCTAATATTCTGGGTTGAGTAGTCTGGTTTAAAGGGATCACCCAGAAGAGCCCAAAGACTCCGCTGTTGCTGCTTCCCCCCCCCTTCTTTTTCAGTTCAGGTCTATTTGGGGTTTCTGAAAACCCCTGGATACAAATACTCTATCTGTACCAGGAACTAGTTTTTTTGGCTGCAGTAGTCCCAAACCAGAAATTACTGGGGAGGTGCTGGGGAAACTACACTCCTATTTGTAAATCCTGTGAATTTCAATACTGTGGAATTTATGAGGGAGCAAGAGCCTGGAGAGATGATCAGTTGCACAGTCATTGCTGTGGCATAGACCAAGTCAACTTGGAGACCAAGTTGTATAAGGAAAGGTTGAGGGTTTAGCCTGGAGAGAAGATGACTAAGAGGTGATATGATAATAATCAAATACTTGGAGGGCTGTCATAGAGAAGATGGAGCAGAGTTATTTTCTGTTGCCTCAGAGGGTCAGACCAGAACCAGTGGATTAAAATTAATTTAAGAGAAATTTTGAGTAAGCATCTGAAATAAATTTCTGATACAGCAGTTCCTCAGTGGAACAGGCTTCCTTGGAAGGTGGTGGATTCTACTTTGGAAGTTTTTAAGCACAAACTAGATAGTCATCTGACAGAAATGCTGATTTTATGAACTTTTGTGAGTGGATGAAAGGAAAGGATGTTTCAGTGTATGACTCCCGTGGACCTTCTTAGCATACCCATGGAATTGCTGATCACCACTGTGGGCTGGTAGGTGAATTTCCTCCAGGCCAGGCTGTATTCTGGAGATTTTTGGTGGAGGGATCACCATGTCACTGTGGGTGGACAGGTCATTGTGAGTTCCTGCATTATATAGGGCAGTGGTTCTCAAACTTACCTGTGCCGTGACCCCAACTTTGGCGGCGGTGGCAGCAGTGGCGGGTGCATATGGCGCATAACAATCAAGGCGGTGTGGAGGCGGCCATTGCCATGGCTCTGCCACCTCTGCTGGCCATCGCCACCATCTGCCTCTACGCATTGCCGCCACTGCAGCAGCCAACATTCTAGAGACCCTGGGGAAGGGGCCATGGGATCCTAAATGGGGTTGCGACCCCAAGGGTGAGATCCACTGGTATAGGGGGTTGGACTAGATGATCCTGGAGGTCCCTTACAACTCCGTGATTCTATAGTAAGATTCAAGATTTGATGATACATTGTGTTCATGGTATCAGTTTGCTCATGTTTTATGGACCAGCATCAGCTTCTTTGAATCTTAATTACGTGGAGTAAGAAGCTTGCGGACCCGTGATTTTTGTCACATTACTGGTTCAGCACCTCTTCTTTAGCAAAGCTGATTATATTGTTGGAATTGCTTTTGTTTACAAAAAGAATTATGCAGCCAAATAGATTTTAAAAATAACTGGTGATTGTATTCTGTGAGGGGCTAAAATATATAAAATATAGAAATCACATGTTTCTTCTAGATCTGGATATACAAGTGCATATTTGGATTGTCAAGACTAATAACTGAGTAGCCTAATCATTACAACTTGTATTTGGTTATTTTTCATGCTTATTACAAACATTTTTCCTTGTATTGTCTTGTACTGTTCTGTATCCTATCCTATGTAATATAATGCATTACAGCATATGAAATGTAGAGGTATTTATATGGCAATATTAAACCTTGAACAGTCTTCTTAAATCTTAAACATGTATTTTCCCTTAATTATTTCAATTTCCCCCCCCAGGCGTTCTACTATTAATGATCGTTTTGGGGAAGACCTTTCAGAAGCTGTAAAAGCAGTAACAAAAGGATGTCTTGATGCTCCTCCCTCTTTGGAGAAATTGGAGAAGATTTGGGCAGAATATAACATTGCTCAAGAGGAAATACGCTTATGCAAATATGCGGTGTGTGATGGTTTGCATTTTTTCAATGTCAGGGTAGTCATGTTATCGGATCAACTTTTTGCCTCTGGTTGAAATAATGTACAATTTTACTTCATAATTGCACGATCAGTAATGTGCTATTAAATTATATAACCGTGTGAGGCACTGCATTTGTAAAAGGGCAAAATGTCCATTACTGTGAGAACATCCATTACTGTGAGAACTTATTGTCTTCCCTCCTCAGCCTAACTGATGGTCCTGATTTTGGAAATGGGGAGAGATGTGATTCTCAAAGGCAAGTAGAGGCTAGGGGTATGGGCTTGCTTTCTTTCTACCGTGGAGTGCATGTACTCTTTGTCAATGAGATACCAAACTGTGAAATCCTGGGAAGGATGCAGAGGTTTTTGTTTGTAGAAATAGTTAGGAAAGCAAGGGGATTGGGCTAAAAAAAAAGTTCAAAATAGAGTACACTTTTCTGAAAAGTGTGTATTACAAAGATGAAGAACAAGGGCAACTTCTTCTTGCAGCCTCTAATAACTTGAAATCATGTGGTAAGAATTCAAAAGGAATGCCTTAACTCAGGGGTCCCTGGGCTGTTTGAGTCCGTGATACAGAAAGACTATCCAGTACAAAGATTATGCTATAGAAGAGAATACACATTTTAATTTTTGTTAATTATTTCTTAATGGAGACTTGTCACTTAAGAAAATGATAATGTGAAAGCGTTATTGAACAAGGGAATGCTCTGGGAAGTCTTCCACTCCATCTATAAAGTTGAAGAGGATAAGAAATTTAATTCGTGCTGCTTTTCGTTCCAGTATTTTTGTGTCTGTGGGCATCTTGGGAATCTGCTGCACAGGATGTTCAGGGGAGTGAGCATAACTGATAGTAACTTCAACATTTCAAAATTAACAAATCAGCATATCTTCTTGTATACACATAGCTTATCTTCAGTCATGTAGTAAAAATCTTTTTCTTATGGTGGCAGCTGCTGCCCTGTTGGGCAATAGCTCTACCTGGCCTTATCCACTATCTAAAACACTTGCATGCCAGGAAAGGAATCTTCAGACATCATGATGTCCATGGATGCCATGTTGAAGACTCCTGTCTTAGCTGCTTGCAGGAGTAGTGATGTGAGCTGTATGCAATTTGATAATCTAAACTGAATCAACTTCCTTCGGGCTTGGTTTTAAGGATACATTTAATTTTATCTTGTGGATTTCTACATTAGAATATATACAGACATATGTCCAAATCTGGGCACTCTATCTATTTCAGGCAGCTCAGGCCTGTCTAAAACTGAAAATATAGTTAATTTCTTAGGTGACCTGTGGAGTAGTCCTAAAAATGAGTTCTAATTAAGACTTAATTTGTATGTTCCATTTTGTATAAATTGAAGAAATGTCTTGTGTTCATTTGAATTGCTTTGTAGCTAACACAAACCATAGTTTACATCTGAATCAGTAAACCAGGATTCAGCTGAACTGGAAACCAGTTTCAGTCCTGAGCTTATCCATGTTCTTTCTGTTGCCTGATGAAGAGGCATTTGAAGGAGCACCCACATGGTAATTTTCACTGCACTTTCCCCAGCTACTCCTTCCAGATGCCAACAGAGGGTTTTAAAAAATGGTAACTGATATGTTATTATAGCATTAAGCTACAGCAAAATGTCAGGTACTGATTTTAAGCTATAGTTTTGTCAATTACTATTTTCCCCAACCCCTCTAGTGGCATGGGAGGAGCAACGAATGGGGCTAATGGCAAGACAAATGGCACTAATGTGGGCAGCACCTGCTGTTTTTTATTCACTCAGTGCACAAATATGTTTTGACTCTACACTATCACAAAAGATCATACCAAACTAAGTTTGGAGAAGATTGCAGCAAAATAACAGAAGTGACCAATTAGTGGATGAAATTCCACCATATTCTTGCTTAGATAAGAAACTGGAACAAAAATTTATGTGAAAGCAATTCTGGTTGGGACAGCAAGCATAGGCCTCACTCTGTTTGAATAATTAAGGGGGTTGTGCTTAGTAGGAAGTAATCAGTGGTTTGTGTATAAATATTCTTTAGAGGGAAGTGTCATGTGTGAACTTCCTATGTGGGAGAGGAAGTTTTGAAAGAACTTTCCAAACCTTTATTTTCTTTCTATACAGGATGAAGTTCAAAATTTGATTCCTAAAAGGAATGAAATGCAGCAGAAGTTATACTGTGCAGTAAAAGAATTCATTGTGGAAGTGGATGAGTTGCCTATTTCTGAGCGTCTTGAAACTTTGCAGGTTGGGAGCAGAAGCACACACACCTGTTACTGAGAACATTATTCTAGTTGTATATGTCACTCACATGTCAAAACACATAGTCGGGAAGGATATGCTTGCCATGTGCTGATTTGTCATTTCCAGCAGGAGGTTCTGATGTCACATTCTACCATGTTTAGTGGGTGCATCTGATGCTTCCCGGGAAAGGGCAGGAAAATGTTGTGCATTACCAGTCAAGAAGATTATATAAATATATGGAATAATACATATTCATGAAAATGTTATACAGTGTTAAATCAGCAATCTTTCTGAGCCCTCAGCAGGGACAAAATATTTAAATAGATACTTATGGTATATGTGGATGATTGTCATACTATAAACAAAAATGTGGTGTTTATTAAAAATCTGTAACCTACCTTAGAACATGTCCGAAGCTGTTAATCTGGCACAGGTATTCAGAGCAGTGCCAGCTGTCCAGCTGTCATCAATATATCTAATTCTCAATATGACAATATCAGGATTTTTCAATCCAGAGACAGGTGCAAAGAACAGACAAGACAGTTCATTCTACAAACTTGAAAAAGTCTCAGGTTTGCAGAAAAGTCTGAAATCTAAAAATACATTGGGGGATTAAAATTCCCCAGATAGTAGAAGCAGCATCTATAAGTTTAAAAAATGAATGTTCACACTGGCCATTGCTAGACAAGCATGATAGTACTGCCGAACTAAGCCTTACTGACCAAACCTAAAATCTCAGGGAGGCCGGCCCTTTCCAGGGCTGTTTTGAGGGAAGTCTGGGCAGTGATCACTGGGCAATTTATTGCTACTTGACTTGCGTGACGCACTCCAGCCAGGCTGCTTGATGCTGTTCAACAGCACCCACATGTCTGAAGTCTTGGTGGTGTTAGAATTTCAGACTACGATTAGGAAGACTAGTCAGTCAAACTTTATTACAGTCATTCAGATCAAGTCCTGTGCTTGCCCCTTCTGCCACTTGCCATGCCTCCTGCCCTCCCATGCTCATACTCCATCCCACCAGAGGCCTGCCACTGGGCCTCGCCACCCAGTGGAGCTGATGACGCCACCTCCTTCGCTCCAGTGCGGCATGCTACCCACAGCGTACCGTACAAGCATGACCCTGGCAGGTGCAGTGCACTCCAGCCTCAAAGCGGCCTGTATGGTGTCTTCATCTGGGTAGGGTGGGACGCTTTCTGCCCGTGTGCCCCATACACGCTCATAGACCAGCTGATTACCTCCTATGGCTCCTGCTGTGAAAGAGAGATCTGAGCCTGCCAGTGTCCTCTGGGTCCTAGTGCCAAAGCATTCCTGATTGCTATGGGCTTTCTTGCTAGTATTGGAATAAATGCTGTTAGTCTTGTAAGATACCACTGGTTATATTTCCTAATGCAATATAGTCAGTGTTGTGTTGACTGGTGCCCACAAGATGGCAGCTGTGAAGCATTTTGATGTTACACAGCATGAGAAGGTGTCTTACTAGCCACACATGAAAACAGTACTGTTTATTTGGAATTCCTCATGATTTTGGGCTGCCTGTAGGGTTTCTGCACTTTTAGCTTGCTACAAACTGATGCCCATCATTAACTTTTGCCTGTTTTCAGCAGAGCAAATGCTTCTTTGAAATGTAAATGCAAATGCTTCTCCTTTATGTATTTTTTCTCCTGTGGGCATAAACTTGATTGCCTTCATTTTAGCTTCCAAACATTATATCCACATGCATCAGAAGATATTGCATCCCCATGTACTGGAAACGTGTATAGATCCTCCTGATGAGCATGGTCATCGTGCTTTCTGAACAGGAGCAATGCTTGTATTTTAAATGTGTTTGGTACCTGTTAACTGACTACTGGAATGTGAAAGATTATGTTTGTGCTTCCTATACTTCTAGCTGGTGAGCTACTGGTACATGCAATCTTAACACCTGGAAAGGGCTTTTGTAAGAGATTGGCAACAGTGATGCAGTTGGTAATAGTGGGCTTCTTTCATTTGTGGACTGTGTGGGTTTAAAAAAAAACCTTTGCATTCCCTACATTATATATCTGAACCAATTTAAATAAGTGGTCATAATTTGGTGAATTGCTAGTCAGTGCTGTGACCATCTAGTTCCAATTGCAAATCAGAAGAAGTGGTGTATTTTCTTTGGAGCTTGACCCTGAGGAGGAAGAACCATGTTTAAACAGATTTTTCATTTTCCATCTTGTGCAGCCCCACATTGGGACTGTACAAGCGCAGGCCAGCCGCAGAAGTATTTTTTAGCTTAAGCCCTATAGGGTGCGCTACTGCTCTGACACAGTGCGCATGCACGCGGTTTCCCACTGGAATGCACACATGCCCCCTCAACCCTCAGTTCCTTTTTTGCCAACATGAAGAACAGTCTCTTTCTACTTAGCTTTATGCTTTGATTATGGCTTCAAAGGCCATCTTTAAAAAATGTTCTCACTTTGGGGTTAAAATCCCACAGATGGATGAGCACAACCACTTTCTCTTGTGCCTGGGTAAGGCACATAACTTTGGAGCCTGCAAAATTTGCCAGCAATTCACTCCTAGACAAGATAGGATTGTTCTGCCAGACTTAAGGCAGCCATGTGGGAGAAGGCCCTTCTGGGTCCCCAATCCTTGGCTCCGTCCAAACCAGTGTCTGAGCCATCCTCCACTCCCGCCCATACCGCCAGATCCATGTCAGTTTGTTCCTCTGCCTCTGTTCCAGTGTTGGTTCAGGCCCGCCTGGAGAAAAGAGCGATTCCATCTGTTCCGTCCATGGCTCCTGTGACTAAGGAGGCCATTACAGTTCAAGCTTTGCCAGCCCAGTCTTCAGAGCCTCATTCTAAGAAGGTGAAAAATACCAAAAATAAAATTTGTTCTTACCAGTCGGACTACAGAACGGCTAGCCAGCCCTTCTATCTGGTTCTGAGAGTTCTTTGCACTCACTGGATGTCAGGAGAGCGCTTCTTTATTATTTAGACAGGACAAGGGAGTTTAGAAAATCAAACTCTTTGTTTGTTATTGGGGACCCAATAAAGGTAACAAGGCTACTCCCACGACTATCTCAAGGTGGATGGTGGCTGTGATCATCAGCTTATTTGACTGCGAAGGTTCCTTGCCCTGTTGGGATTTGAGTTAATTCCTTCCGATTGGTGAGCTCTTCCACTGCCTTCCATCGCAACGTTCCTCTGGAGGACTTCTGTCAAGCAGCTACCTGGGCAAGAGAAGAGACTTTGATGAGACACTATGCCATCAACCTCCAAGACAGAGATTCTCAATTTGGGAGAGTGGTGCTCCAATCCTTGTTTTCCCAAGGGCTTACCCTGCCTCCGCAGTTATTAGCTTGTGAAAATCCCATTGTGGAGCTGCTCAACAAGACAGAAAATGAAAATGGGGTTTCACTTACATGTATCCGTTGTTCATGATGTGTTGTATGCAGACACACATTCCCTCACTCTGTCCCTGCTCTGAGTCTGTTGTCTTTGGGAGGTCTTGGCTGGTACATTCCGGCTTGGGCTCTCAGAATTGGTTTGGAACTGAGGGTTGAGGGGGCGCTCCGCCGATATCACATGTGTGTTCTACCAGGAAACCGTGCATACGCGCACCATGCCAGAGTGGTAGCACCCCGTATAGGGCTTAAGCTAGAAAAGACTTCTGTGGCTGGCCTGCGCTTGCGCAGTCCCAATGTGTGGTTTGCATAGAAGACAATGAACAGCGGTTACAGGTAAGCGAAACTTCCTAGTCAGTTTCTGGGGAATCTGTGTAACACAGTCAAAATATAAATGGGGAATGGCTGTATTGATTTCTGAGAGCAGATAGTGTGCATAAATCAAACCTGCAAAGCTGTCATATACTGAGCCAAAAAAATGATTGGCAGTGATTCTTCATGGACTTAGACACAGTTCTGTACCATTACCTGAGATCCCACCTGAGTTGTGTTTCTTTCTCATTGCCTCTTAATTGTAATAGCTTCTCTATATATCCAAGAGTGATGCGTGGCCCTCATCTGTGAATCAGGGCCTGATTGACATGAAACAGATCTTGGGCTTTAAATTCCCTCCAAATCAAAAAAAAGTTGTGCATTTACAAACAATACACTTAAAATTTAAGCTTGCAGTGGCTACTGCATGGAGAACTGCATGGGTGCAGAAGCAGAACCCCACCACTGTTGGTTTACTTAAATATGTCCTTTCTTAGTTTGACTAAACTTTCCTTTCCTTCCTGGTGGTATTTACTGGTTCTACAGAGATGGCAGGAGTATTTGGGGGCCAAACATGGTGAAGCGTGTGAAGCAGAGAGTTCCGAGGGAGTGTTTGAAGAGTTCTTTGAATGGAAGCATGTTAAGATGGAGGAATTAAACCGTGTCAGAAATGCCACAGATGTTTCTCTACAAGATATTGTAACTTGTTTCAATAGGATAATTAAGGTAAGAAAAATATGAGGTCAGTATTCAGACTGTTTTGGAATAGGCTTTCTGTTCTTGCCTAAGAATTGCTGGACAAGGACTATATTTTTCAGTAGTATTATATGTGGAAAGATGATTTTTAAGAAATACAGAAGTTCTTACACTGGCAAAGGATAGCTCTAGGATAGTAAACTATAGCTTCCAGTGATTCGTAGAGCTACACTTCGTCATTTGCAGTAATTACACAAGGCTGCATTTTTTATTTTTCTCCCACTTGCACTTATAGTAGCAGTGGCCAACAGCATCTGAGTTACCTTCCTGAATCACGGATTTAACATAGCCCTGTTTACATTGCATATTTATAGTTGATTAAGGTACTTTGCAGTCTTCCTTCATCCCCCAAAAGCCCCAATCTGGACTGAGAATTGGATTCCATTGGATTTGCCAAGACTTTTGTAGTTAATTCGCAGAACTGCAGCTGGAAGTTACGACAGTAAAGTCATGGAAGGAGTTTTAGAATGATACTACTATATGGACACATTTTTGTAGTGGATACACTTGTGATAGCAAGTATACTGCAGATCCCATATATGAATGCAGAAGAGTGCCACTCGATGAACAGCAGTTACAGGTAAGTGCAACCCTGTTTTACCTAATGCAATATAGATAAATTTATGTCTCCTTGCTTTTGAAGTGCTTTGACATGACATCAGAAGCGTTCTTGAAATCTGAAGATGCAGTTGGCAACATTGATGAAGTTCTCAAGAAGGTTGAATTGGTTATTTCCCAAGAACTGGACATTTCCTTGATTGTAAGTGTTTTTTCTTCTTAAGATGTGGAAAATGTTCTCAGAAATACTGGTGGCTTCTCTTGTAGAGATTAGCAACTAATGGGTTGAATCCACATTCTGAAGATGGTCTCAGAATGGGGAGACTTACATATTTATATATTATTTATTTATTAACTTTTATGCTACCACTCTTCCAATGATCTCGTGGTAGTTCACAACAACATATAAGATCAATAAAAATACAGTACAACCTCCATAAAACACCCCTTACAGCAATAGATAAATGGTGATCCCTTCATAAAACACTCCTGAACTCCTGATCCCTTCCCTCCCCCCCCCCCTTGTTCAGCCAGAGGAACCAGATCTAATATATCGGGGGGGGGGGGGCGATCCTTCGATGGAAACACCAAGACTCTTACCTTAGACTGAACTGTATGCCTGGCGGAAGAGCTCCATTTTGAAGGCCCCGTGGAGAGCTGACAATTCTGGCTGGGCCCTCAGCTCTTCCGGGAGCTCATTCCACCAGGTTGGGGCCAGGACCGAAACGAGTCGAGGCCAGGCGGATGTCTCAGGGGCCCGGGACAACCAGTAAATTCATCCCTGCAGAGTGGGTAGAAGGAAAGCCTTAATCTTTTAAAAGAATCTTTGTTCCCCTGCATCACAAAAAAGTAAGAGCTGCACATATATGCTGCCCTCAAGATGCTGGCAGCAGAAAGTTGCAAGCAGAAGTTAATTGGAGCTGGGAGTTAACAAAAGGGAATGTACGTAGTTTATGTTCAGTCTTGGACCTAAAGCTGAGGAACTCAGATTGCTCTCAGTAACAACATTTATCCTCCAAATTCAATGTATTCCTCAAAGTACCAAATTCGATGTATTCCTCAAAGTAAGGAGAACTGCTCCTTTGGGTAGGCGATCTTTGGGTGTAATTTAACACAGAACCCTTCTCCACAATGATTTTAACCTTGCAGGAGAATAGATTGTGCTGAAACTTCTTATCTAGGACAACTAAATTTGAGTTCATTGGCACCTTTAGACCCACAAGGATTTATTCAAGGCATGTGCTTTCGTGTGCATGTACACTTCCTCAGACAAGGATCATAAGAGTACAGATATAAGGAGAAAATAAATTAGTAGCAAATTAGTAAACAGCATCATAAATCTAAATATGCAGTATTATAATAGTTTGCTAAAAAGCAAATCAGTCCTTTAGGTTCAGTTGTCATTCACAAAAACATTGGGGCAATAAAAATGTTAAGGTTAGTGATTAAAGCACAACTTTCCCAGTTGTGAAAAGAAGTAATTAAGAGTGACTTGTTGCTAGCCCCATTCATCTCCACCCAAGTATGGAGGCATTCTCACAAGTGACAAGCCGTGCTGAGTTTGTTATCCTGTCCTGAGAACAGAGAGTTAGATTCTAAATAGCATTACATACTTACTTACAGCATATAACAGTCTCATTGTGCCAAATAAAATAAAAAGAAGGGGGGATTTTAAGGAGTGTGGATATAAGAATTGAATGAGGTTAGTCTACGTAGTGAGATAAGAAACCAATATTCTTGTTGAATCCTGGGGATTCCATTGTTTTGAGTGTTGTAATAACTTGCATTTCTGGAATCTCCCTTTCTAGTCTGTTCTTGAAGTTTCTTTGCAATAAAACAGCTACTTTGAGGTCCGTCATTGAATGTCTTATCTAGGAGTTAACATAAGTAATCTGTATGCAGCTGTAAAAATGTTGTCTGTGTTTGTAAAATTCCATACAGGAACTTGATGAAGCAGATAAAAATATAATCTTGACTGTGTATAATGAGGTGATGTGGAAGATCCACCAAGAGCACCATCTCCTGACTACTGTGTATCACAAATATATGGACTGCCTTGAGGTCAGTATGTCATATGCTCAGAAATAAAGCAATCGGTTTTCCTTCACAGTATGTTTCAATGATTTAAACACTTCCATTTGATTTCTGTTGTCTGTTGAATGCTGTTGAACAGCACACTTTGAAGGAAAACACTCTGAGCTCCAGTTATTAGTAATAGTAATACAGTCTGCGTGGTTTTGGGGTTCTGTTGGACCTGAGTCTCATATTGGATAAACAGGTGGCAATGGCCAGGAATGCCTTTTACTAATTTTGGGTGGTGAGCTAGCTGCAACCTTTCCTGGACAGGAAAGATCTTGTTACTGTTGTCAAAACCTTGTGGTATTTGCCATGTCTAATGTGATTTGATTTTGATTTAATACCTCGCCTATACAGTGGATACCATGTGACTATGTTCATTGTATTGTTCTAACCACTTTTGTCTAAATCGGCAGTCATTCAGACCTGGGAATCTCACACATAGCTCACATACTAATATACTCTGTTTCCTTTTCCTTTTGCTGGGCCCCCTACATTCCACACCTTTATCATTCATGTTCCCTTGAGCCAGCCTGGCACCTGGGCCATCCCCACCACCTTCAGTTATGTGACAAGCTCTTATTGTTGGCATGCCGACCATCTGCATCTCAAGGCAAAGCGTTACCTTGTGAGGAGAGTGAAGGTTGACGATAAGAAAGCAATATAGTACCTAAACTGACAGCCATTTCTAAGTTCAAGCAAAGTGTGCATTTGTTGCCACTTCAGTGCTACCTAATTAATAACTTGATTTCTATAATCACGAGTCTTATTAGTGTTTGTGGGGGGAAATCCTCACAGTTGTGATGTATGTCCACTATATTAGATTACTGCAGTATATTAGATTACTACATATGGCTATTATTGAAGACTCTACAGAAACTACCTTTGGTACAGAATGTTGCTGCCAGAATGTTGACTGGAGGGGGTTGTAGGGATCATATCACTCCAGTCTTCTGCCATCTACACTGGCTCCCAATTTTATTCTGGGCTTAATTCAATGTTTGGTATTGACCTTTAAAGCCTTATATGGCTTGGGGACCACTTTCTCTCTGTATGAATGGATTCCCATCCATTTCAGACTTTGGGCCCCTGTTTCAGGTGCTCCCCCACCATCTGAGATTAAACAAGTAAAGTAACCTGAGAAAGGGTATTCTTGGTCATGTCAAAACTTTCAAGCTCCTTCCTAGGGAGATTCATCTGTCCCCCTCTGTTTTTGCCTTCTTGCACATGAAGCCTTGCTTTGTTTGGCATACTCCCAATAAATTGTTCTTGGCCCTGTTCCCTGCTTTTGATGTGTTTTTGCATTCATGTTTTTATTGAAATATTTTATATATTTTAAATGTGGTTTCAGCATTCAAATGTTTTCATGTTTGCCAGTTTGGTGATATTATTTTGATGCAAACATGGCATAAAAAGTTTTAAATTAAATTGATACAAAAGTATATATGTAAGTCTATTTTAAAAAATTATCTATTCAGTTCAAAAAACAGATTATAGAGTGGCTGGATAAAAGTCCCAATGTTGATGATTTGTTACTGGTTAAGAAGAGACTGAAAAACCTGAAGGCTCAGCTGAGGTGGAAGCTGGTTGAGAAGAACAACTTGCAAGAAGTATGGAAATTGTTCCTTTTTGCATTTTAAGACTTTGCTTTCTGTAAGCTACTTCTCTTTCAATTCCCGATGGGTGTGAAAAACACTGAGTAGCGGTACATGTAAAGGCAACAAACAGACAAACAAAATAAGTTTGACCGTCTCTATTAACCATATCCAGAGAGGTGGGGAAATCTCTTAGATGTAATTGTAATTTGGCATCAGATGGCTCTGCAAGTGAATTCAGCCAGACCGTGTTTGATTACTGGTCATTTTTTGTGGTTGCACCTTGCTCTACCAGTGTTCTGCTCTTTGAGACTCACATGACACCTACTTTATTTTCTTTAAGGCACAGATCTTTTGACCTGAACTTTTAATTAGTGAGTTTATCTTAGCACCATTTAAAATAGTCTGTTTCTGTTTTATAGATACATTTTATGCTGTTTATGTCTGATGGCTTTATTGTTGCTAGATTGTAAGCAGTTTCAAGTAGGACTCTGACGATGCGGCAGAGAAATATGCTAAATTTAAAAGATGGCATTTTTGTTGATACTCAGGCTATGTTGCCTATAATAGTGGAATAATATACTCTGAAAATAATAAATTTATGTTTTGTTTTCAGTGTGATGATTATAGTGACTCTGAAATGGCAAAAATGAAAGAAGAAATTGTTGGCCTACGTAATATTGTTTTTCAGGATATCTCTCAAGAACAAGAAGAATATGTAAGTATTCAGTTGTGAACACCTTAATTGAAGCAGTTGTGCTGATTGAATTTTTATATGGTGTAATATGTTACATGTGTAATTGTGAGTAAATTCAAAAGAGTGCAGAAATATTGTATTCTGAGAAGTCCTGATTACAGAGAAATGGTTATAAATATTCTCAGCTATTTAGTTATTTTGAGAATGAAGTGGGTATTGCTAAAAGATCATGGTCAAATCTAAGTTCCCCAGTGCAGTTTCATGGAAGAGATTTCATGGATCAGCTGAGTTCTTGTTGTCAGCCATTTAGTCATCCAACTCTTGGTGATCCTATGGCACAGCTGTCACCATGATCCCGCACCACCTCCTTCAGCCGTGCAGTGTTCTGGCAGGTGTCCATTTTGATTATGTCCAACCACCGGCTAGTTTCCTAGCCGGTGACTAATCCTAGCATAATTGCTTTTTCCAATGAGTTGGATAACCTAGTATGGCCAAAATAAGTGAGCCTGAGTTTTGTGATTTTGCCTACCAATGATATATCTGAATGTGCTGTAGTATTTATTTGTTTGTGTCTTTTTTTGTTGATGGAACCTATGGAAATCTTCTCCAACACCAGAGTTCAAATGAATAGATTCTTGTCTGATTTTTTCATCGTCTAACTTTCACAGCCATAAGTGGCTGTTGGAAATATGATAGATCAAATTAATCTACATTCGGTAGTCAGGCTTAAAGGTAAAGGTATCCCCTGTGCAAACACCGAGTCATGTTTGACTCTTGGGGTGACTCCCTGTAGCGTTTTTTTGGCAGACTCAATACAGGGTGGTTTGCCATTCCCTTCCCCAGTCATTACCGTTTTACCCCCCAGCAAGCTGGGTACTCATTTTACCGACCTCAGAAGGATGGAAGGCTGAGTCAACCTGGAGCCGGCTGCTGAGATTGAACTCCCAGCCTCATGGTCAGAGCTTCTGACAGCATGTCGGCTGCCTTGCCACCCTGCGCCACAAGAGGCTCCTTAGAGTCAGGCTGATGTCCTTGCTTTTCCATGTTAGGTTCAAGCTCGTCATTGCTGAGTGACCCAGAGCAGTTCGACATTTTATTTCCATACGGCAATTGCCACTCACATCAATTTGTGATCCAAGAAAAATGAATTCTTGATCGCATTTCATATCTTCATCATCTGTTTTTTGCAGTGGTCATTATTTTTGTCTTTTTATGTAATAATGTTGGAAGCCGTCCCAAGTCAGCATGCTGGGAGGGACAGGGTACAATTCGGTAAATAAATAAAGAACAAAGTCACTTTGCCACATGTGATAATAGCATTCTCATAAAATGATTATAAAGAACAAACATTGGTTAACGCTCTTTTCAGTGTATTGTTCTTTGTGCTCATGCTGGGTTTGGGTACTGCAGAATTTGTCTCTAATTTAGGAGAAGCTTAATCATCTGGTACAGAAATGGTTCCCTGAGCTGCCACTCCTTCATCCAGAAGCAGGAATTTTGGAGTATATGGTAAGTTGCTTTCTTTCCTAAGGGAAAAGAATCAAGGCAATTTCTGTCAGTTTCAGATTAGAGTATGAAATAAAGTAAGAGCTTCATATTGTACACCTGCCCCTCCCAATTTGGGTAGGAGGGGAAGGGCTGTAGTTGCTGTGACATCTCTGCTTTGCTGCTCAATCCTGGCCAGATTCTAGGCGGCAAACTTGTTTTCATTTGTATCTCAGATATATGCTCATGTCATCAACATCTTACTTTTCTGAGGTTCTACTGTTTACTGCCAAAAATGTTTTATGTCACTTGTTCACTTGCCCAAGCGTGGTGTAGTGGTTAAGAGTAGAGGCTTCTAATCTGGCAAGTCAAGTTTGATTCCCCACTCCTCCATATTCAGCCAGCTGGGTGACCTTGGCCTGGTCACAGCCCTGATAAAGCTGTTCTGACTGAGAAGAAATATCGGAGCTCTCTTTCTCGCCTACCTAGCAGGGTGTCTGTTGTGGGGAGAGGAAAAGGAAGGCACTGAGACCCCCGGTAGAGAAGAGCAGGATATGGAAACCAACTTTTCTTCCTCTGTTATTCCTACAAATTGAGCAGTGGTTCAGTTCACATTTAGTTGTGCTGTAACAGTAATCAAAATGGATGCAATTGATAACAATTGTGCAATGAAATGGCAAGTGTTTAACTAGTAAAGAGCTTTTAGGATTGAGTAGGGATGCGATGCAGTATTTTCTGGAAAAAAGATGCCGGTATGGATTGTGGAAATCCAACTCCTACTGAGAGGGCTTCATACTTTGATGCTTCATTTCAGCGAACAAAATATTGCTTAATCAGTAAGCTTTAGACTTAGATGACAGAGATTGCAAAGGGGAAATATTTAAAAATAGTTATAGTTCTTTTGGGCATAAAGTCAGTAATTTAAAGATTATGTGATTAATTTCTTGGTGTAATATTTACATGTGTCAGCATTTATGAAATAGTTGTGTGTAATCTATTTTGTATTCTCTAGAACTCAGGAGGACTTCTCACAGTCAATTTGGAGCGTGATCTTTTAGATGCTGAACCAATGAAGGAACTAAGTACAAAACACTCCGTAGTTTGCTCAGAGTTTCAAGGGCAAAAAGTTCTTCTAAAGGTACAAATCCTATATTTTAAACAGCTGTTAAAAGGAAAATTACTAACTGAATTAATTCCTTTATTATTATGCCTAATAAAAATTGTTGGGTACTACCAGATACCATGTTGGCCCTCTGATTGACCCTCCCACCACCTCCTCCTTCCGTGCTGCTTCCAACACTTGCCAGGAGGAGGGGAGCTGGCAGGAGGTAAACAGCCAGTTCTAACTGGCCGCTCATCTTCTCTGTGCCGGCCAGGCCACCCTCCTGGAGATCAGGGGAGACTGGGGACAGCTGTGCTCCCAAGTCCTTCACTTTATTCCCCAAGGCCACATTGTCTCATTCCATATACTTCACACTGCAGCAGGCAGTATCATTTGTTCCCACATGAATGAGCAGGAATTGATATCTGTCCTTGGGCTTTACAAGTCTTTCCAGCCTTTCCGTGACATCCTTGATTCTTGCACCAGGTGAACAGCATACTTCTCAAGACTTCTCAAGTCCAGTTGACACACTTTGGTTTCTACTCCTCTCAGTAGGGAATCACCAATTATCAGCAATGTCTCCTAGTCCTAATGCGTTGGGGAACGGAAGAGCTAGTCCTCATCTGTAGCAAACTATGAAACATCTTCTGAGCTTTGGGGGAGTTGGGGTGATGAGCTAATTGCTCTTGGTGGACTGTGTCAAATGCTGCTGAAAGATCTAATAGTACCAGCAGCGCTGACCTGCCTTGGTCTAGCTGGCAGCGGAAGTCATCTATCAGGATGCCTAGCGCTGTTTCTACCCCATGGCCAGGCTGGCAACCCAACTATAATGGGTCAAGGGCTGAGATTTCTTCGAGGAATGGTGATATTTGGTCTGCAGCAGCCAAATATGAAGTGCGAGACAGGGCGGTAGTTCTTGGGCTCCTGCTGGTCCAGGGATGGTTTTTTCAGCAATAGGCACACCACTGCCTCCTTTAATCCCTATGGGAATTCTGTTATTTCTCAGAGGGTGGCCTCTATTCTTATATTGGTTGTTTTTAGGAGCCATGACGGGCAAGGGTCTAGTGGGCAAGTGGTTGGCCTCGTTGCTGTTAGCATCCTGTCCAGTTCAGCTAATGAGAGTCATCTGAAGTAACTTATTGTTCTCTCCATAGGCAGCCAAGGGGCCTCTAGCTCACTTTCTGTGTCCAAACTTGGGGGGAGGTTGCGGCGGAGAGTCGAGATTTTGCCTGCGGAATGACTCTCGAATGCCTCACAGCTAATGCCTAATGACTATTGTTTTGGTACCCTTCATCAAGGGCAGGAGGCATTTAAGTGGAGAGGGCTGGGCACCTTTAGGCAACAGCTGATGAGTGTTCTGGGTGCCGTAATGACTGGGTGCAGTAATGCCCATGGGCTGATGATGGCAGGTGTCCTGCACTTTCTATGTAAATGCCTTTCCAAGTGGGAAGGCAATTAAATGGAGCTGGTGGGGAACTTGTTATCAACAGACGATGGGTGCTTTGGCTGCAGGAGGGACAATTGTGCCTATCCGCTGACGATGATGACAGGCTCCCCTGCTAAAACAGTGCAATAATTTTTTCTACATGTCCTTGGCAGTCTGGAAGAGAGTGCTTAAAGGGACTGTCCCCATGAACGCCTTACAGCTGATTCTGATAGCCAGGGGGCCTTCTGGGCCCTGCTCTGTATAAACATTCCCTTCCTGCCTTGGCAGACTGGGAGTGAGTGTTTAAAGGGATCCGGTGCAGCCCATGCCCCCTTTCCATACTCCCTTTCCCCACCTTCCCAGGCTGGGGGGTGGGGAATATTGAAAGGTAGTGTGGGCTGTTATAGTTCTTGTCAGTTGTATTTTTTTGTTTGCAATGGGCTTCCCTCCTAGTGTTTGCATATTTGTTAAGGAAGCAAATTCTACTAAGAAATATTAAGTATTCAGTACTTTCTGGCTCAGAGGCAGCTAAAGCTAGCAGTTAGATTTGAGTCCATCAGCACCTTAAAGGTCAACAAAATTTGGGGAGTATAAGATTTTAAGAGTCAGTGCTTACTCCCTTATCTTTCCATCTTTAAAGCTTATATTCCCCCCCCCCCATTTTGTTGGTCTCTTAAGGTGCTACTGATTCAATTCTAGCTGTTTTATGCAGAACAGTACCAGTATCTGAAGCCAAGCTTACAGCATTGGCTCTTCCCTGTTTAGGGGTATTAGGAGCATTCAATATTTTAATAATGATGATGATAGGGCACAATAAATCCTAGAAGGAAATTGCAACACATTCACCTCTGAATTCCTATATGAACATCTAGGTCATCTAGCATTTAGGTCATCAATATGGATGCAAGTCCTAGAACATGGCAACGGGTTGCTTGGCCTAACATTGCTTAGACATTTGCTTTCAGTCTTTGGGTTTAGGAGGTGAAATATAATTCAGTCTTCTAATTCATAACGAAATTATTTCTTTCCTCAGGGTTATGTTGTGGATATGAATACAGAAAAGGGAGTGATAAAAAGAGCAGCGGAGTATCACAAAGCCTGGAGAGAATTAAAGGAGAAATCTGGTTTAATGCAGCTGATGTTCCTGTTTTTTTGCAGGGCAAGTTATAAATGTTGCATGCATATTATAAATACAGTAATAAATGTAATTCATATGTAAATGTTAATACTTGCATGGTTGAAGGCTAATAGATGTACGGTGGCATAAACGTTTGTAGTTTGGGTACTTTTTGATAAAGTAGGCTCAGTTTTATAACATGACAAAGATCGTAGTGTTTAGAGTACCACAGGTTGGTCAACCAACTACTATGGGTAACTCTAAGCTTATTGTAGAAACTCTGCAGTATTTTAACCTCTGATCAATTTTCTGTCCTCCCCCCTCTTCCATTTTTTTTTTTTATTGTGAAGTGTGATCCATTGGCATATGTGATGGTCCCATATTACGCTGGAGCAAATCTGGGGGCATTGCAGGCGTGCATTCCTTTAACTCCATATGTAAGTAATATATAGTATTTTTACTTGAAAAATCAGTTAAGTATTAGTATTATGTTCTTTATTAAATAGTTCTTATATTAATTAAGTACCATGTTTGTGAACATGTCTTTCTTTGTTGTTTTCTCTGACCACAAGCACTCTGCTCTCAGTCTGCGCTAATTGTCGTACCAAGGCACTCTGCTAGCTTTCTGGATATTAACACTTTACTTTTCTTTGCTGCTGTTCTTTATTGGAGAATAAGTTGCAAGTTTCTCATGTGCTTTGAAACATCTGGATTCTGGGGTTGCCTAAAAGTTCAATAGAAGAGGCATTTGTCTTGATCTGAAGATTATGACTGTTTTTTGGCTAATGTAATTTTGGTAAATATAGATAAGGAAGTTTCATAAATGGGACTTTTATCTTTATTTTTTATTTTTTATGTTTAAGAATTTGTATGGATATGCGTATGAATATTTCCAAGAGTCTTATGGCAAAATTTTGGATTCTCTAACAAGATCGTGTTAATATCTCTCTTTTTTTGTTAATCATTAGGAGATTTTGAAAGTAATGAAAGGAGTAGCTAGAGGTCTGCATACGTTACATACAGCAAATGTGGTGCATGGCTCACTGCACGAAAACAACGTCTTTGCCGTAAACCGGGAACATGGAATTCTTGGCGACTTCGACTTCACAAAATCAGTGGTAAAGAAACCAACTGCTGAATATAAATAAGCAGATTAGTATTTCCATGTTAGAATACTTTCTCTGCGTACAGGAAGTTGCAAATCCAGACTTAGCACCTTGTGTTAAGGGATATCAGGTAGTAAGTGCTGGAAAAGAATTTTCTCTACCAGGGATTCTTGAAAGGCACTGTAAGATACAATCTAAAATACTGAGCTAGGTGGTCTGACTGTATAAAGCAGCTCCACATGTTCATGGTCCATAATTTCTTGAAAAAGAAAAATAATTTTATTTACAAAATTTGTATCCCAGCCTTTTGCCCTTAGAAGGGCCACCATTTAAAACATTTATTATAATATGACAACATTTAAAAAACATTTATATCACCACCAAACACACATCATTAAAACAATACATACAAAACATAAAAACAGCAATGAAAAATGGCTAGGAAGGAGGGATTTTTGACAGAAGGCCAGTAAAACAAACAGAACTTCACCCACTGGTGCATTAGAAGGGGAAACAGATATCTTTGAAGAGATAGTTCCAGAGCTTTGGTGTCATGACCGACCTTCTCCTGGATTGTTACTGGATTGCACTCAAAGCAAGGCCTTCAAAAATAAACCATAATTGGTGAACAGGTTGATAAGGGATTAGGCAGTTCTTCAGGTGTGTTAGTTCCCACACCTTGAATTGTGCCCAGAAACAAATTGGAAGCCAGTGTTGGTGGGCCAAGATATAGGTTCTGTGACCCACTCTAGTCAACATCCTGTCTGCAGCCTTCCATACTATTGAAGCTTTTGAAAGTTTTTAGGGCATCCCTACATAAAGTGTGTTGCAGTAATATAAAATAGATTTAATCATAGCATTTACCACAGCTGCCAGGTCTTTTCTGTCCAGGGAAGTCACGGTTAATCAGTCAGTGCTGGTAAAAAGCACTTTTGGCCACAGCTGCCACCAGCTTATCCAGCCTGGGTCTTAGAGGGGTGATACCTTAAATCACCGAGGAGGCCTTCCAAGCACCAGTAGCGCTTCTGTCTTGTCAAGATGAAACTTCAGTTTATAAGCCTGCATTTCCTCTGAAACTGCTTCCAGGCACCAATTCAATGTTTCTACATCCTCCCTGGCATCAGCTGAAGGTGCAAGAGAGAGCTGAGTGTCGTCCATGTATTGGTGCCAACCCAGTCAGTATTTCTAGATGACCTCTCCTTACAGTTTCATGTAGATATATTAGAGCATAGAGGACAAGTTTCATGTGTGCATACTCTTCTTTTCTGGCATTGAAGTGTTACTGATCTGTTAATGAGAAAGCTAGCCTCCATAATTCATTTATTCCATTTATATACCACCTTCCCAGTAGACCAGCTCTAACATTAAACACCACCTATTGCTTCTGTCCCTTGATGAGGTAGCAAGACTTTCTGATGTTCTTTCTGGGCTAGCAGAAATCACTCATTAGGAAAGGTTCCAGAACATTCTAGTTGTTGTATTCTAAGCTGTGGCATTTTATTTTAGGCTCAGCGTGCTTCAGTGAATTATGTACTAGCGAATGGTTTGAGCTTAACTTCTCCTGAAATAAAGAATGGAGAGTCACCATCTCCAGCTTCAGATATGTATGCTTATGGCTGCTTACTTCACTGGGTATATAATTTCTCTTTATAATAAATATATATTTCTGTTACTGACAAATTATTTAAATGAGCAATAGTTTGATTTATGCAAGAAGATAAAACAGTATTCAATGTTGCCTAAACTTCTCTCTTGTTGTCTTACTATGTATTATTCAAAATGTCAGCCTGAAATCTATTCATCTGTTGTGTGGTCTGTAATTATTGTGTGTATTTAATGAAAACATAATATTTATTTGACTGTTAATACATCAAAGGAGTTGTTGTGGAGAACAAAATATTACTAGAAATGTCCATCTTGCTGTTCTTATCCAGGCTTTTAAATCTGTTTTCATGGTCTGCTTCTAACCTCATGACTATTTTATGAGTATCATTTTATAATGCTTAGTGTTGTTTTTATGTGGCCCTTGCTAATTTTAATTGTTTGGTTTACTGTAAGCAATTATTATGTTGTATTGTGATGATTTTATTGTGTTTTAACTTGGTGAGCCACCACAAGCAGATCTCTAGAGAGGTGACAGCTTAAGACTCTAATCCTTGATTCTGCTGCATAGCTCAACTAGGATTTCTTCCTCATAACAAGAATATCTTTATGTTGCTTTCATTACTGCTGCAAATACAGTGGCATGTGCACTGGTGATGGAACTACTGCAAAAGCCATTGAGAGGTCCAGGAGAATCAACAGAGTTATACACACTTTATCCATCTTCTGAATGTTTGGGACTGGGAGATATGACAACTTACCACTTCCTTTTTTGGTTCCTGGTATATATGCTATATTGCTTTGACAGGGCTGGTAAGATTTAAAATGGATAAGGAGCAATAGATTGTTATACAGTGCTGTCAGTCAAAGTTCTGTCAAGTTGCAGCCTTGTGATGGCACCATAGACTGTTCAAGGCAAGAGATAAGCTAAGTTGATTTGTTATTTCCTGCCACCTTATAGTGACCCTGAACTTCCTTGGTGGTTTCCCATCTAAGTACTAACCAGTGCACACCCTGCTTAGTTTGTAATATGGCTAGCCTGAACCATCCTATCTGGGGTTATAAGATTTTTTTAAAGTCCTCTGGTGGCATGGCAGGAGGAAAATGCTGAAGAATGTCTTCCACAAGAGGCTATCTGCAGCGAACAGAGAACCAGCATGGACAGGGCCTTTGCAGAACAAGAAAATGTAGCCCATTTCTTCCAGCTTGTATGCTAATATGTTTGGACCGTGTCTTTTCTAAAAGGGCTAGAATAAGATTTGGGAAATAATGTATTGACAGTAAACCTGGAACCAGAACAACATGTTATATAGAACAGGGGTAGTCAACCTGTGGTCCTCCAGATGTCCATGGACTACAATTCCCATGAGCCCCTGCCAGCAAACGCTGGAGGACCACAGGTTGACTACCCCTGATATCGAAGATCCTCCCTCCCCCCAAAGTGCTGCAGTTAGAAGCCAAAATGTCTCTTAACATGCTAGATATCTAATTGCAGATCTTTATGTCTGATTTTTTACAGTATTTTTACAATACTTTTTCAAGGTTATGGTAATAATATAAAAAGGTAATTTATGCAATACATATAGGCTCACTTGCAATTTTGATACTAGTAGTTCTTTTGACTCACAGAGTAGAATTTTTCTTCAGGACTAGGGTTGGGTGCTTTGGCATCCGGAGCGGCTGTTCGTGCACGAAGCAGCCAGTGGCATGGAGGGGTGTGTGTGGGAGGTGCTGGCATCATCTTGCTGGTGGGTGTGTGAGCCTGCAGGTGTGCTGACGCCTGTACCTCCCCTCACCCCCTGCGCCGCAGCACAGGCCGCTTCAGGTGCAAACAGCCGCTTTGGACACTGAAGCGCCCAATCCTACTCAGGACATTCCATAACTTAGAGGGAACATTAGTGACAACATGTTTGAGGTGACACTCTAGGATTTGTCAAAACTTTTATTTAACCATAGAATTTCTGGTGAATCCAAGAATGCCACCTTAACATCACCTTAATACCTTAACTTTCCAGTTTTCTGCCAGAAGTAATGTTGTATGCTGGTGTGACACTGGAATTGCTAGTCCTCACCCACAAAACCCTCCCAGGGGTTGCCATCTAATACCAGCACGATGCTAAAAATAGGTCTTGTGGCTTCCCAAGAAAAGCATTTTGAAGTGGATTTTGAGGCTGAAGCCCTGAGGAATCGCCATGAAGAAGATGGTTAGAAAATCTGCACCTTATAAACGAATATGCAGATTAACTGTGTTCTAGCTATCTAAAGACATGGTTGCGGATCTTCATACAGAATCAGGAGACAGCACTTTGTTATATGAAATGCCACAGAAATACTAAGGAGTCACCGATACCTTTGGCTACCTAATGTAATTGTAATTTCTGACTGAATGAATGCCTAAGAACAATTCTTACATAAATTGTATCTCACAAAAAATGGAAATAATGTTGCTAGTTACTAGTTACATAATGTTACATATAGAAATAATGTTACTAGTTAGGTATGATAACTAGCACAAAGTAACATGGAATGTAAGTAATTACATGTAAGTAATTTTAGCTGTCTTTGAACTGAGCACATATACTTGCAGCTGCAGCAAAATTCAGCTTCTGATATGCATGTTGGTTGAGCTAATTATCTTTTTTTTTAATTGCAGTTGTTTGTTGGAAACCAGGAGTTAAAATTAAATTGTAATGGAACTCCACAAATTGATGATAGTAATATGGTAAGTACTCTTTGCTTAATTGAAGTTTTTTGCAGGGGTACTTGTCCAGAAATTGGCTCACTGTTTTTTTTTTAAGTGTCTTCAAATATTTTAAAACCTGTGAGTGGGGGAAGGTAAACACAACTACTTTTGACACAAAGCAGAAAAATCCAGGTTTTTTGCTACCTGTGGCTTTGAAAAAGATGGAAATCTATATTTTAATTATTTTGTTGTTCAAAACTTACTTGCTGGGCAATTAATGTTGTTGGATATATTTTGTTGATATTCAGAAAGATAACTCAAGTCTTACATTGTTATAGCATATTTTGAGTTGTTAGTAGTCTTCAGATTGTGAAAATGTTAGGTTAGAAAAGAAACATATGTAGCATATGGTTACAGGATTCCTGAAAATATGAATGATGAATTTTAACATAATGCAGTTTGAGACTCTTCCACTTAGGACCAAACTAGATGTGATCAGTGTCCTTATGCATACCATGAAGTTGCTATAGCCATTTAAAAATGATTTCAAAATGCCACCAGGTCTCAGTCTGTAGTGGGTATGCTGTATGTCACCCTTGTTCCCTCCTGGACCTTTCAAATGCTGAAACAGCTGTGCATGTAGGGGGAGGGATTTTACCCTTTCACTACTTGATAAAGTGGGTGTGCAGGGAGGAAATAAGTATATCTTCATCTTTCAGTTCAGGTCAAAGGACTTGAGGAAGAGTGGGAGGTTAAAAAGCAAAGACATGTGGATCTAAATGCTTTCCCAGTAAAATGTAATATTCAGTAATATATGCTAGAGTAACTTTAGGATCCTACCTACATGCAGTAGGTAGCCTGGGAATTATTTCAGCCTTGATTACATGATGTAGTACATTACATCTAGGTTTTCTCTTCCTTTTAAGGATGATAAAGTTAGATCTCTGCTTTTGAATCTCCTCTGCTGTGGCAATCGAATGACTTCTGAGCAGGTGCTCAATGATGACTGTTTCCTACTGCCTGACCCAAATCTAGTTCCACCAGAAGATGAATCAGCTGAACATGGAAATGGAAGAGAGGGAGCAAAAAGTGAAATACAATCTGATGACTTGCAGGGTAGTGAGTCATAACCTTCAGAACTTTCGACCAGATATTGACTAGTGTTCGGATGCCATGTCAAATGAGGTGGCTAGCTTAAAATTCAATTGCTAGAAAAGAAATTATTCTCTAATTTTGAAAATCTAAAACATGAAGCAGTACAACCATTGCTGACTTAGTTACACAATGTAGCTGAATATCAGTTATTTTAAGAAATTGTGCTTTGGGCTTGGTGTTTATATTTTAAAACAGATTTAGAATGTATTCTTTTTGCTGACAGCTATTCCTTTCACTTGTTTCCCAGTTTATATTCTTGCTTCAGAGCAAGCAGTTTCTGAGAATGTTGTCCAGGACTGTTTGAGTCTCTGAGCAGAATGTGCTATTATATTTTATTTGTACAGGAGTAATCAACCTGTGGTCCTCCAGATGTGCATGGACTACAGTTCCCATGAGCCCCTGCCAGCATTTTGAATTGTAGTCCATGAACATGTAGAGGACCACAGGTTGACTGCCCCTGTTTTAAAGGACTTCCTCACATGGTATTTTTGCAGAATTGCCAGTGTGTTACCTGGTCAGTCAAATACTATTCTGGAACATAAACACTGAAAATATTGTCAAAAGAAAATGTAAAAACCCAGAAGAGTGCTTTGTAGCATGTTCTATAGTAAGCAATAATAATTGAGCTTATATTTTGATCTGAATGTGACTGACATAGTTCTGGATAGAACTGTTTGGCATGAAACCTAAAACTCACAGGCAAGTTTTTCAGTCCTTTTCTCAGCCTGAGGGTTGTTTGTTCACAGTCATAAGAGACTGGTTTAAATAAAACCTAGAAGCAAACCTGTAGTTTACACCATGTAGCCAGTAGGTGGTGGACTTGGTTTAATGTTTTTGAGCACTCTTACTGCTGGCATCAAAGTTATGGTAGGAATTATGTGGTACAGCTTGTGACACTGATTCAAGTAGGTCATTTCCATGTAAAGCATGTATACTGTGTGGCTTTTATATTGGGAAGGGACTGTTTCTAAGTTGATAAAATTAATTCTGTTATTCCAGTTGCAGACCATAGAGCTCAGTCATTAACGTTTATTTCTTTTTAAATGGTTCTTGGTTGTCTGTTCATCTTGTCCTTTAAGAGGACTGAAAAATTTAACTTTAGATTTTTGTATATGTAATAAATAATGGCAATGCAAAATATATTCAGAACGTTTTATAATTTTGTTGATCAATGAGTCAATTAGCAGTCAGATTCAAGTGGGTAGCCAAGTTAGTCTGAATCAGCTGAACATGTTTAGAGTCCAGTGGCACTGTTAAGACCAACAAACTTTTGTGTTTATGCATACTTCCTCAGATACTATCAATTAGCAGTCAGGTTATTCTGTTAGCAAACAAATACAAATCATGTAACAGCTCCAAAACAACACCAAACTACCAGTAGTAATTCCTTCACAAAAATTGTGGAATATAATTTTGTATATATAATTTAGGAAAATCTCTGACAAACTATGATCAACTAAGAAAGCTAGTCTGAAACTTAGATATGCTTCTAGATATTGGTAGCCTGCAAGAAGGGTATCACCTTGCTTTGTTTAACAGGCAAAATCTTCATTTCCTGTTTGTACCAGTGAAGGGCTTTTGTTGCCTCTGCAGTCTTCATCTGTCCTTTTGAGGTGGCAAATTTGTTAAAATATTGCCATCTATAAGGAAAACAGAGTACTGTGAAGGAGTGAAATGTAGACAGTGATACTATCTCTTCAGTTTCACTCTTGGTTGCAGTCCAACATTGGAAAATGGCTACAAGAGGCTCTGCAGGGGAGGGGCTTCCCCCCTGGAGGATTGAATGTATTTACTTATTTATTATTATTTATATTATATTTATATACCACCCTCGCCTTGCAGCTCAGGGGTTTGCATGGAACATTAAGTAATAAAACCATAAATGCATTCTTAAACTTGGTACAAGTTGGTACTTACTATAGAACAGGGGTAGTCAACCTGTGGTCCTCCAGATGTTCATGGACTACAATTCCCATGAGCCCCTGCCAGCGTTTGAATACTTGTACAAGTATAGAATACTTGTAGAGAGCCTCTAGTGGTTGGCCTGTGCAAGCACAGTATCCAACGTGTGTCTGCACAGAAGACATCTCGATAAATACAGGTAAGTGCAACAATGCTTTCCTGTTGGTACAAAGAAAAATAATGTGGTGGTGAGAAACTTAGAGACAAGCCCAGCATCCTTTGCTTTAAAATTTGCAGGAATATGGTAAAACAAGATGCAAGAGGAGGAACTCATACTACATTTATGTTTTTCCAAAACTGTAACACATTGCTTGGACAGTTGCACCTTGCAAAATTCAGCCATAAATATACAACTTCAGGCATCCTCACAGAGCTTTATCTAGATATCTTATCAATAAGTATCCCAAGCCAGTATGGAACTATTTTATTTGTTATCAAAGGCTTGAGGTGGAGGATGCATAGGAGAAGCAGAATTCATATTTTTCTTAAGGAAATATAACTTTTATTCATTTATTTATATTTCATAATTTTTATAAATTTTATAATTTTTATAATTATTTTCATAATTAATATTTTATAATATTTTATAATTTTAAAATAATACATTTTATTCATTTAATAAAATAAATAAATATAACTTAAGATGATACTAGTGCAGTCCTAATCAGAGTTACATTCCTCTAAATCCATTGAATCATAGAGTTGGCAGGCATCTCCAGAGTCATTTAGTCCAACTCCTTGCACAATGCCAGAAACACACAATTGCCTGCCTGCTCACAGTGACCCCAATTCCATGCCAGATGTTGCCCTCCCGAACAAAATCCCAGAATCCCTGGCCAGGCTGGTTTGGAAGAAATTTGCCTCCCAACCCCAAAGCGGCAATTGGCATTTCCCTGGGCATGCAAGAAAGGGTAACAAGAGCTAAGCACTGACACAATCCCTTCCACCCAGATCTGTTCAAAGCCTTTTTAAATTGGTGGACACCTGAGCTAGCCAAAGTTTTTTCACACACAAGTAAAATAGGTTTAATGCCATCTGGCTGGATGTTATTATCCCAATGCACAAGAAAGATATAACTGATCCGCATAACTATATAGACCAATTAGCCCGTTAGACATAGCAACAGACATAAATTGGAAGACTGGGTTAGTGAAAATCAGTTCATACATCCTCAGCAAGCAGGTTTTAGAATGGGTCCAAGTACAATTATTGTCATATCTTACACCAATTGGCTTTTTATTTATTTATTTATTTATTTATCATACTTATATACCGCCCTCCCCGGAGACTCAGGGCGGTTTACATCATAACAGAGATGGTATCAATGGCCCAACAAAAGCACTTTAAAGTAGCATTTGTTGACAACACTTGACTCCATAGACAGAAACCACTTATGGTTAAAGTTAGCAGAAATGAATATTGATAGGTGGATATTTGAAGATAAATAACATAGTATAGAGGCTTTCTGGGCCACAATTTTTTCCACCATCTCTTGGACATAAAAAAATCTCCATTACCGCATTTTACCAACTTGTCAACAAGAATATCAAGAATATCATGTGGAAACTTATCGGAAGGTTTACTGAAATGCAGATAAGCTATGTCCACAGCATTCCCCTGATCCAGCATGGTAGTAACTTTCTCGAAAAAAGAGATAAAGTTGGTCTTACATGACTTATTCTTGCGAAACCCTTGATCTTAGAAATCACAGCTCTCTGTTCCAGCTGCACAAGGACCAAATGTTTGATGATTTGTTCCAAAATGTTGCCAGCTACAGATGTCATGCTGACAGGTCAGTAGTTACCCGAATCCTCCTTTCATGAAGATGAGGACAACATTTGCCCGCCTCCAATCACCTAGCACCTCACCTGTTCTCCAAGAAGTGTCAGAAATAATGGACCGAGGTTCAGAGATTACATCTGCAAGTTCTTTTTGTACCATTGGATGGATGTAATTCATCTGGCCCAGTAGTCTTTGTTTCATTTAAAGAAACTAAGTGTTTACGTACTAGGCCACCATTCCCATCCCCCCTGTTGTGATACGTTTTTGCCACATTGAGCAATATTTCCCTCATAAGAGAAGACTGAGGAGAAATAGGAGTTAAGCAGTTCAGCTTAACTCCAATTTCTCCTCAGTTCAGAAGTATTGCCTTTTGACCTTCATGAACCTATTCCTAACAATTTCATTGAGTGCCTGGAGTTCTCTTATGGGACAGGGAGAAAAAGCTCTGTCTATTTTTTCTGTTCCATTCTTTATGTTTACATTTTTTCATGCCTCCTCTGCATTGTCATTTCTTGACTGAAGAGGCCCAGAATGACCAGCTCTAACCTGCAAGTACCCTACTGAATAATTCCCCAAACTAGGACTGCTCAGAACTTTATGTGCTTGACAGGTCATTGGTGGACTAGTCACAGGCCAAGGCAATGAAGATGATGGGGGGTTTGGAGACCAAGTCATATGAGGAAAGGATTAGGTGCTATTGGCTCCATTGAGCGGATGCTTCCATAAAAACTCCAAAATATGCTGCCTCTCTAGTTATGGAACCTCATTTGTGGAGGATCTTCCACACTATATTTTATCTTGCCTGTTGGACATGAATCCAGGGGCTAAATTTTTTCCTAATTTACGAAATGGTTTCGATGTTCAACCTGATCAGGAAAAACTGATCTTCAGATAGTAGTTTTGTCACCTACAGAATGCCATTGTTTGCCCTTGCTGCTAAGAAAATAAGGGCTAAAGAGGTGCTAAAGAAATTAAATACCTCTGTACGTATATTCCAATTTGTACTGCTCATTTTATTATGTTTTGAAATGTTTTCATAACTTGAATCCACTTTGTAATTGCCTATGGCTATATGCAAATAAACTAACTGACCCTCTCACGATCTGCCTATGTTCACAGAATCAGCATTTCTGTTAGATGGCTATCTAGCTACGACTTACAAGTTTCCAAAGAAGGAGAAGCCAACACTTCCTGAGAAAGCCTATTCCACTGAGGAACTGCTTTAACTGTCATGAACTTCTTCCAATGTGTCTCTGCTTAGGATTCCACTGTTCATCAGTGTCTATCTTAAGTCCTTGCACTATTCAAAGCATGTTGAGAAGTTTCCATTTGTGATAGAATGAGTGATAGCTCCTTTCCCCCCTTAAGCAGTAGATCCACGTCTACAATTTTGATCATTCACTGTTACGGAGATATTTAATCCCTTGGTTTGTTTAGAATTTGAGGTATGAGCATTTTCTTCCTTGCAAGTTTTGTGATGGTGGCTTCACCAATAGCAACTGCAAATTATAATCACTGTGGTAGAATGCATGGAAGATCCAAATATTGTCATTTACATAGAATGGAAATCTTGGTTGACTAAGTCACCAGTTACATCACTCTCTGCAAAATGTGTTTTTATGATTCATAAATTTATCCCTATTTCTGCATGTCAACAGGTGGATAAGCAAGAATAAATGGAATCTAGTTTGTGGAAGCAATCTCAGGGTCATCTCTTATCTAGATACCTAGTGAGTTTTATGGGGAAGTTTCATGGCCAGACTGCCAACATATGGGTTGTATGCCATTCCCCAAAGCTTGCTGATCTAGAGCAGGGTTTCTTGACCAGGGTTTTGTGAAACCCTTGGTTTCTTAAGGGTTCTGGAAGGATTTCCTGGATAGGTGGGAGTTATTTCTTTTATATATTTGTTAAACATTTATCAGGTTAAGGTAAAGGTATCCCCTGTGCAAGCACCTAGTCATGTCTGACCCTTGGGGTGACGCCTCTAGTGTTTTCTTGGCAGACTCAATACAGGGTGGTTTGCCATTCCCTTCCCCAATCATTACCGTTTTCCCCCCCAGCAAACTGGGTACTCACTTTACTGACCTCGGAAGGATGGAAGGCTGAGTCAACCTTGAGCCAGCTGGTGGGATCGAACTCCCAGCCTCATGGTCAGAGCTTCTGACAGCATGTCGGCTGCCTTACCACCCTGTGCCACAAGAGGCTCTTATGACCATATATGGTCATGTCGACCTTCCCTTCCCAAAATGGCCAATGATGAAGAAGAAGAGTTGGTTCTTATATGCCACTTTTCTCTACCCAAAGGAGCCTCAAAACGGCTTACATTTGCCTTCCGTTTCCTCTTCCCGCAACAGACACCCTGTGTGGTGGATGAGGCTGAGAGAGCCCTGATATTACTGCTTGGTCAGAACACCTTTATCAATGCTGTGGCAAGCCTAAGGTCACTCAGCTGATGGGCCTGGAGGGGGTAGGAAAAGGAGGGGCCCCAGGTGGGTGTGTACATAGCTATGCTTGCTAACCATACTTTGCATGATCATGCCACGTCTGGGGTTTCTTGAAGCCTCAAGAATGTTTCGGGATTCTCAGTGGTCAAAAAGAGGTGTGCCTGGTCTCGACCAGAGCCGGAGTTTTTTCAACCCTGCCTGCAGGTTGGTGTAATGAGGTGCCAGTAGACATGCAGGCTTTCATTGAACTTCCAGAGGGCCTGGAAAATGGTAATGTTCTACCAGGCATTTGGTTGAGTTCCTTGGCTCTACCTTAAGGTGACCAGATTTTAACATTGGTAAAGTGGGACACCATTGACTGGGGGGGGGGGGGTTCTTGATTAAAAATTTGGTCTTTATGGAGCAACAAAAAGTTTCATAGAACGCATAGAATGCAAAAATAGTATTGTAATATATATGTTCAAATTTCAACAGAAGTACAATTTGCCAGGTACCCCCAGATGACCCTCCAAAAGTGGGACAATCTGGTCACCTTACTCTACCTCTAACATAATATGGAGTCCCTGCCTACCCTGTATCTGGGATTTCCACCCAGATTGTGAGCTTCCATCCTGAGCTAGGCCATACAGTATAAACCATTATGCCTGGCTCACTAGGGTGTATTTTTCAGGACAGAGTGACTACTGTTAGAGTTCAATATTGATTTTTAGTATAATGCTTTTATCTTTTATATGAACTTGTATTAGATATATTTTATATCTTGATGTAAGCTGCCCTGAGATCACTTTGGAGAGGGGCAGCCTAAAAATCTCAAAAATCAATAAAATAAAAAGTTGAAGAAGTCTGTTCTAGAAGTAAGAATCCTAACTTTAATTTATTAGCTGTCAACTGTAGATGACGACTTAGTAATAACGGAAGTCAAGTTGTCTTCATGTTTGTTTTAAAAGGCTTTGTCTTCCAAATGTGTAGGGCTGAATTTCAAGAAATAAACCAGTACTGGGGGAGAGGGGCACTAATTCTTTCCTACCCTGCTGTTTTCTCTTAGAACATCACCCACAAGCTAAGGAACACTTAAAGGTATTTGTCTTATTCCACAGTGTGGTTCAAGCAACTTGGAGTGCCTTTTTGTTGTGAAAATAACCAGAGAGAGCCTCTCTTCTAACACTTCACTTGCAGGGAAGAGGACACTCCCTCAAAATCAACATCACTGAGCATACTCTATTGCATTTTCTTGGGTATATACCTACCCCTTTACTGTTCCCCAAAACAACAGACAATGACAGACTTATATGGATTGCAGGTTTCTCAACAGGTTTATAAGATATCAAATTCAAAGTGGAAACACTAATAACAATAACAAAGTCTTTTTGAGAGGTGGTGATGACATGGCAACTATAGGCTTCATGAATGCTTACTTAATATGCCACTTCTGCAGATTCCTCTATTTTTTCCTTCAGCTATGCTTTTTCACTAAGCATTTAATCAAAGGTTTTTCACCAAACTGGCAGTGTCCATAATGGTTCATCTTTCCATCCTTAGCTTAATGAACTCCTGATTTGGTTGCCATCCAAAATGAATAATGCAAAGGACATTAAGTTCAGCAGAAGACTGAGGAGAAATAGGAGTTAAGCAAAGAGAAGCTTCATCAGTGGCCATACTATTCGGAAGCGAAGCAACTTTCTTCCCTAAGGGAACTACGAATGTGTTTTCTGAATATTCTGTTGTATTGGCTCAGAGAGAGTGGGCCTGAGCCCAGAGCTTTTACAAAGAGTAGTGAATCTACAGATATGGACCATTTTACCTCTCTGGAAAACATTTGGTGATATGAACATATATGGTCATTTCGACATTCCTTTCCCCATGGCCAATGATGTGCCTGGAAGGGGTGGAAAGGGGAGGGGCCCCAGTTGGGCATGTACACTGCTATGCTTCCCAATCACATTCTGCACCATTGCACCACTTCTGGAGATTCTCAACGCTTGAAGAATGTTTCAGGGTTTCTCAATGGTAGGAACTCCTCTGACATTAGTAATCCACTGCTTCCAATGTGCTTCTACAACCTTTGACATATTCTCCATTTGAACCAAGATATCCTTCATATCTCATGCTGCAGTTCTTTTCTAGGTGGCAGCAATATCAGATGGATATAGGAATTAGGTTATGTGGCAGCAAAGTTGATATCTGGGTTCATTGGCACCAGTGTTTATGTTCAGATTGGATGGATGTTGTATTGTGGATGAAGTTTTAAGGGGCTGCCTATGGTCAATTAAAGGTTCCCCCCATACTTGTGAAAGAACTGTCATCCAGTAGAAGTTGTAAGTTGATGATATATTGAATTGTTTTGAGTTGATAGATGAATGTGAGCACTAGTGGTGCTCTTGTTACTGTGTCTCTTGGGTCTGGCTTAAAACAAGTTGTCTCTGGGTACCATTCTGGCTTTGTTAACCTGTTGTAAGACAGGCTCCAAAAAGTCAGTAACAGATACTGGGTGCAAACCTTTTCTTGCCCACAGAGGTCAGTAATTAATTATTTATTCCATTTATATATTGTCCTCCCAGCAAGCTGGTTCAGGGTGGTATATAACATAAAATAAAAACAATAGTATAATTAAAATATCACTTTAAAACCATCTATGTTCAGCACTGAATAAACGTATCTTGACTAGCTTTCATTTGAAATCTTGTGGGGGCAGCAGGTGGGGAATGAAAAGCTAGATTCTTAGTGATGCCCTGTGCATTGTCATGGGAATCCAGTTTCTAAATAGAATTGAGACCCAGTCTCTGCATAGCAATCTGTGAAGAAACCAAGTTAGTTGGGTATGTGAATTACATATGAAATATCTCCAGAGCATGTATTTCTAGTAGATGTATGAGGTTGGTATATATTTTTTTCTGTTAAGCTTTTAAGCATATGTTAATATCTGTTACATAAACTTAATTCTCTGGAGGATTAGCAGTAGGTCAAGCAAGAAATACCTTGATAACTAAAAGTAACAAAGTAATCATAGAAAGCCTGGGGTAATATAATTTCCCCATCACCAGGACTTCCCACTGTGTACTTGGCAGCTTGTTAGTTCCAGTGTAATTATGTAGCATATGACATGGATATAGTCTCCACAAATTCCAGCATGTACTAAATTTATTCAACAAACAATTCTTGTGCCATTGGAATAATAACCAGGGCTGGATGAACATTGGGAATTTGGAGATCCTGAAATTTCAAGGACTCTTTAAGCTTTTGTGTGCATGCACAATTCAGATACTTTGAAACAGACTTCCTTATATATAGGTGGAGGGGTTAATTGTCAGGAAGGACTATGTAGTGTTAAGGTGGCCAAGTAACTAAAATAAGTATAGCTAAGATTGGATTAATGTAGCTGGCAAGACCTGTGAATATCAGCACATTAGAATGCAAAGAGAAGAGTTAAATACATGAGAAGTAAGCTTGAGTCCCTTGGCACTTTTAAGACCAACAAAGTTTAATTGTGGGTATAAGCAAGAATTGCTGACTTGATGTCATAACCGCCCCCCCCCCCCGATTTCCTCGGGAGTGTTGATTTAGAGGTTTAACAGGCCTGAGAGCCCTCTACCCTTCCCTACCCCTGCATTCCTTTCATTTTTTTCTGTGCCTTCCCTCTCACCTCCATCCCATGGTTTATGGCTTGCAGAGACACTCTTCCCACTGCAAAGAGCTCTTTTTAATCTATCCATTTCTTTGGTTCACATAGTAGGGGCTGGAAATTTACTACTGAGGATGACAGGGGAAACAGACTAGATGTCTCCTGGATTCGCGTCTTTTAGATCAAATGCTTCCCCTATGGGAACTGGATCTCCCACCTAAACTGTTCCCCCTATATATAGAACTGAGGGGGCTATCTGTGCTTGTCTCTGTCAATGTTCCTGTTCTAGCCATGCTTTGTCCTGCCTTGCCTTATGGAATCCTTCAATAAAGACTGACTTCTGTGCACCGCATGTGTATGGAGCGGTTCTCTGTGAGGGGGTCTCTTCAGTCGGACCAGTCCACAGTTTGTGACACTCATGTTCACTGTACGGTCTAAGACTACTGGATCCTTTTTGCATATACTGCTGCCAAGACAAGTCTCCCCTAACCTATATTGGTATTTATGGTTTTTCCTACCTAAGTGCAGAACTTTTACATTTGTAACTGCACGATAGTTGGAGTTTTGTAATAATAGAGGTATGACATATTTGGACTTCAACTCACTATACTGTTTTAAAATTATCTTTAATTTTTAAACAAGTAGCATATATTCTAAATAAATCCATAATTCAATTCATCACAGTTTTGGCATTCCAACTATGCACTAAAGAAGATTGAAGTGCTTGCCTTTGTGTATGAATAGGACAATATGCATATTTTCCAGCATCAGTATAAGTGACTGGCCTATTTACACAAAATGGCAGCCATGTATATGTTGCAGATCCTGGGCAAATAAGGTGATCTCCCCTTGGTTTGTACTCAACTGAAATGAGCTTTAGTGTCATGCTGTATTCTAATAACATCCCTATAAAAGAAGCCTGTTAATGTAAAGTCTCATGGATTAGCATAAAGTTTGATATTTTCCTCTCGCCCAAAGGAAACTAAAGTCAAAGCCGTTAACTAACAGAACTGGGAGAAGATTAGATGTGTCAGCAGGCTTACCAACCAACCCCTCAAGAACATGCAAAAGTGACTGGGAATCTACTTGGAAGCTTTTTCTTGACAGCATAGTCTTCATCGTCCATTTTTGTTTTCATGAAACTCCCAAAGAAAGACAAGGAATACTTCTCAGAAATTCAATTCCCCCACCACATTGTCTGTGCCTTACCTGAAGTCAAGCTCCTGCTGTTTATTCTTTACCTGAAGGCAGTTATGACTACCACATGAACTGGGTGCCTCCCTAGCATGTCTGTGACATTTCACATAGCAAAGTGTGTTTTTTTTCCTGATAATACCTAAAGATCTTTAGGTAACTAAAATACAGTTAATCTTACTCCTTTGTGACAGGTTTTTCCTACCACCTTCTCCATGGCAATTCCTCAGGGCTTGAGCCTCTAAATCTACTTCAAAATGCTTTTCTTGGGAAGATACAAGACCTGTTTTAAACACCATGCTAAACATGATAAAAATTGCAGGAAGACATGTTAGTCCACAGTTAAAATTCTAAAACAGTAGAATAATATGTGATGTTGCCATGATCCTTCAGAATCCATTTTATTGGCATTTTGTTTACTCCTTGGCCTGTGACTAGTCCACCTATGATCTGTCAAGCACATAAAGTTCTGAGTAGTCCTAGTTTTGAGAATTATTCTGGAGGGTACTTGCAGGTTAGAGTTGGTAAGCCTGGGATTCTTCATTCTAGAAAAGACAACCCAGAGGAGGCATGATAGAAAGCATTGTGTTGGTAAGGGGTCTGGGGAGGGTTTGGGGGGTTAGCGGGGGGCGGCTGGGCATGGGAGTGTGTGCGTGGGGGGGGTCTTGTTGTCGTCGGGGCGGGAAGGCAGGTGGGGATGGAGCGGGGGGGTCGTAGGACTCACCGATTAGTGTGGTGTTGGGGGGTGGAAAGTCCATGGGACTTTCCTGTATGCTATTGTGCTGAGGAAGGTAGGATAGAGTGTCAGCCAATAAATTCTAATGGCTGGAAAAGTAGTAGATGGTGAAATTGAAACAGGAGAAAAACTGCCCACTGCACTTGCTTAGTGCTCAGTTTGTGGGGCTTCTGCAAGACTTCCAAACTTGCTGCTGTAACACGGCAAATACCAAGGCTCAGGTATTTAACCAAAGTTAGTTTATTGAGTAAGAGACATACAGAAGATCACTTTGCTGAAGGTAACTTGTGGAATAGAAGAATTGCGTACAACAAAGCTCTAGGTTTGAGCTGCGGTAACAGGCACAGGACCCCACCCCCACCCCTCCAAAGGCGCAGAAAGACATTTGTCATGAAAGAATGTTTGATCCTAGCCTGGTGTGAAATCTGGAGACGAGTTGGCCAGATGGCCTCAGCTAGGCTACACAACCACTTGTTTACCATTTCAACAGAGATAAGCAAATTTACACTTCCAACAGAAAACCAGAATATAGTAAGAGGCACTCAAGAGGGAGAAATCAAGCACAGGAGTGAGGAAACCACCTCCCGCCAGGAGAATTCAGGGGGGATCCAGAGGAAAAGGATAAGGCACCTGATAACCACAGGGCACTTCCTGGTTGGGTGGAAGGGAGGAAGTGGATTGGAGAGGACCTATGTACAGAGGATGAGTAGCGGGCTATGGAGGAGGGAGTACTGCTATTTGGGCAGTGTCTAAGATGCAATTTTTCTCCCCTCTCTAGCCTGTTGCTTTGTGGGTCCTTCATTGCAGGGAAGGTTGTACTGCAACAAGGGCAAGGTGGCCCTGACAAGAAAGAGCATGGCATGATTAATACTGCTTCTGCCTCACTCATGATGTCAATTAAAACCTGGAACTTTATGCTAAAAAGGTTGGTGTCAATTTGGTTTTCCTTGTTGATTGATGTGACAGAATTTATCCTGGCAGTGTCCACAGGGGCATGATTCAATTTATCTTTCAAACTGCACAGCTTTTCAGTTTGCTTCTCATTTGGTGTCATGCCATTAGCTTGCTACAGCACTTTCCCATCAAGTGTGGGCCACATTCAAAGAACACAGTTTCATGTTTTACTGGCACTCACCAAGACTGCTTGGTTCCCTCTGCCAGGTTTTAAGTATTTAGATGATTCCAGATTTTGAAGACTGTCTCAAGGTTATTCCTGGATGTGTTTAGTCAGTCCCTGGATTACTCATACTCCACAGCCGCTTTCAATGCATAGAGATGAGTGCTTTTGTTCCCTTCCTACTAATTCTACATCAGGATATGCTCTCTGTGGGCATTTTTTCATCTCTGGGTGAAGCACATTGCTGGCTTTCCCCTACAAGTTACTGTGTTATGAATCACTATATTGTGGACTATGACGTACACCTAAAATTGGTCAGGAAGAAGGCAACATTTCAGTTTGTTCAAAAGCACCATTTGTATGTGTATATGTGTGTGGGTATACACACACACACACACACACACACACACAAAGTCACAACCAAGGCCCAGCTTGTGTATAGTCTCACTATGTAGCAGGTTCAGGGACTTGGAATGCAGGAAGATGAAGCAAAAGTAAGATGACATGGAGTAGGACTGGGATCTTGGTGCCACAAGTTGATCCCCCCTTTCAAAAGAACTCTTTCTATGCTGTGTTAGAAGAGGTAGAGTGGGAGATAACTTCTTACTAAGCCAGTTTGGTGTAGTATTTAAGAGCAGTGGCTTCTAATCTAGCAAGCTAGGTTTGATTCCCCGCTCCTCCACATGCAACCAACTGAGTGACTGAAGGAGTTAGCCTCCTGGACGAGTATTGCCATGTCTCCTCCAACCTGATGTCCAATCTTAGGGATAGGTCAGAAATTGGAAGGGGTGCCAGCATACCTGGACTGTATGTGTCCTTGAAGTCTCCAAGTGTACACACCTTTTTTGGGGAAAAAATATCTCACAGCCTTTCTTTGTTCCAGCCTCCTCCCACCACTGTATCCCCTGATTGTTGGGATCTCTAGTCCCTCCTCAGTTCAGCTTGATGGTCAATATGAGTTTTGGATTCTAACTAATGGTCATTGTAACAAAGTTTGAGTCCAGTGGCATCTTTAAAAATCAACAAAATTTAATTCTGGGTATAATCTTTTGTGTACATGCACCAGTTCATCATCCTATATTTGTCTTATTTTATCTTTTGCTTTGTATGTGTATAATCTTTCTCATGTTTCCACAGCTTTTTGATGTTCCTTGGTAATAAAATTGCAATTGTAAAATAAAATCCACCTTGCGTGCTCTTCAGTCATTTGGGCACTGCATATTATACACCTTTTCTTTGATGTTGTCTAGCTGATGAAGCAAATGAGACAGACTCAATCCAGATTTAAACTCTTTAAATGCTCACCCTGTGTTTTGTGCCTCTAGTTTATCTTCAGTCAAACAATCAAACACTCGCCTCCTGGAAATGTGTCTCATTTGACTTCCCACAGAAATTATGATGCAGTGAGTTGGCACTAGAGGATAGATTTTAGCCAGCAGATTTTCATTAATAAACACCCTTTACTCCTTGCTTACAACTGTGAGAGATTCTCAGCATTTGAGAGAGCATTAAATGAATGAATTTTGGGGTTTTTTAACAGCTTGCCTTTTGAAAAAGAAACTTTTCCCCTCCATATGGAGGAATTTCCAGGACTTTCAAAGGTGAGACTTCTCACTTTTGCTCCTGGAGTAATGGAGCAGAAAGATGCTAGATGCCTGTGTAGAGGGCACGTGGAATGGGTGTAGTTAAGAAGGTGAGAAACTAACCCATTCCTGGAATTTTCTGCAGTACAGCACAACAGGATGAAAAATATGGGTGCACTGAAGAGTTTTTGAGCATCTACTAGTTATCCCTCAGATATCAACTATCTGGAGCATTCCAGAAAGATGATATAATACCAACTGGTTTTCTGTTGAGATACTCACAGCAACCCATTGTTGCTTGATGTTCAGCTTCATCTTGCCTGTTCTTTCACTGCCAGGATTACATAATTTTTGATCTTTCACCTCTCCCATCTTATGCATCTGTTGTCATTTTTTAATTCATACCACAGAAGTCTGTAGGTTTCTGTACTGTGCTTGGCACCAATTTGAATTAGTAGTATGTACATTAAACTGACCCAGCTTCCAGACTTTTCTGTGTTGTCTATTCTGATGGACGATAGCTGTTCAAATAACATACATGTAAAGTATGTGCTCTCCTGGTTGAGGAGCCCACATTTGGTACACAGCCTAATTTTGGGACTTGTGAATACCTAATAATAATATACAACCTCTATGGGTGGACTGAAGCCACTAAGATAGCAATTTGAAAACATCCCTTGTTTCTTTGACTATTAAAGTTGAGTTCTGAATGTTTTGCAGACATCTATTGCACTTTTATTCAGGGGATGCTGTACAGCTAATGAAAATTACTGTTCAGCCAGTAACTGTAGCGTAAACTTGCTGCTGAGAGTATGCAGTTTCATGCTGTTTATCATGTTGCTCTTTTCTTTCAAACATCTTGCTTTTGTGGTAACATAGCAAAGTCTATCTGAGAAGGGGGGGAAATGAGAAGTAATTTGTAGAATTATAGTAACTGCTAAACTCTTTACAATGGAGTCAAGTCCCGTGGCTAGTAATAAGTCAGTGAAATGTATTGCTTATATTCCGGTCCAATTTATGAGAAGCAGCCCACAGTTGTGGGTAATTGTTGTGGGATTGGTAGGTTCAGGGCTCAGATCCAGCCTGCAGTGCCTCTGATGCATCATTGCTTTGGCTCAGTACCTTTTCATACACAGGTTTTTTTTTTTGTGGAAGGCTATTTTAGTTGCTTTTCCCCTGAAAATACATAGATGTGACACAGGCGAACACTCACATCCATATCTGCAGGCAAACAACTTGCAGTCTGATTCAAACTCATTAATTGCCCCTAGCTACGACAGCATCAGGCTTCCACAGCTAATCTGTGCAGAAAGGCACCAGCATTGCTGACACCTGGAATGACTTGCTTTGTCAGTATACTGCTACAGAGGCCAGGCACTTAAATGTGTGGTGCTTTTGGCTCCAGATGCTTCCAGTGATTGGGTCAGAAATATTCTGAGCAAGGGACTGCTTTTTCCAACAGAACACATTTGAAGCAACCTCAGAATTAGGGCTGATTTTTCACACATAGCCAAAGGACGTGTACATTCCTTCAGATGGAATGTGATGGAATTAGAGCCTACTGCCTTTAAAGGAGTGGAATCTTTAAAAAGAAAAAATTCATCGCACTGTATGGGTGTAGATGTCTTGGAAGCACCTTTGAAACACAGATTTTAGGAGATGTCTTTAGGCTTTACAGATGCATTTTTGTGCATGCATGTGTACGTAAAAAAGACAGATATATGCCTAGAGTAAGATGAGGGAGTTGAATGTTGACTATAACATAACAAAATTTTGTAAGGTAAACAAGAAAACAAAAGCATCTTCTTATAAAATGTCCTGTATAAATCCCAGAGCAAAAATTAATTTTTATCTCTTATTAGGAGCCTACGCCTCAGTGTGTAACCATTATTAGGAGTCCTGTCATTTTGCCTGTCGCTGTTTGTATTCAGAAGGGGAAAGTGTTTTCATGACTACATGGATTTTGTGGTCATAAGAATATTGGTCAAGTGTAGGAGGTGGAACTCACACATTTTAGAATACTGCCTGGGAACATCAAAATGGCCATTAAAAGTTTAAGTTCTCTAAGACATTACAGAATGCACAGTGCACACATCATTATGAGTGACAGAATCAGATCAAGATGTGGCCAAGGAAAGAGACGTTGGCTGGTCTGTTATCAAAAAGTATGACATTTAAAGGAGCTGGTATTAACAGGGCTATTAATTTGTTTCACCTACAAAAGGTCATCTCTACCCAAGGCTGCAGGCAGCTGCTGAGGCACAAGATTTCTGGAAACTCTGACCTCCCCAGGCTCCACCCTAAAAATCTCCCACTCCATACTACCAAGGAAAGTGCTGTGAGCACAGATGGTGGGAGAGTGTTCAGGCAGGCAGGGAGCACTGCCTGGACGGCATGTGAGTAGCCAGGAAGGAAATAACACACAGTAGTCCTAGTGGTGGGCAGAGAAGAAGGAAGGGGGCATTTTCCCAAGACTTGGACTGGCCCTGGTTCTACCCATCAAAGATATTTAACAAGCTTTAGGAACATGATGGGAAACACCATGCATGAAAAAAGTGACAGAACAGTGGCTATACTTTAGTGAAGTGGATAAACAGAAAAGCAGCTGGGGACAGGTGAAATTTGTTTCCTTAGCATTAGAAAAGATTGTGAAAGTTTTTATTCTACATCCTCCCTCTCCATTTTTTTTTTTGCTCCCACAAAGTAGTGTCATAATTAAGTTTGAAACTGCAAATAACATTGAAGGGAATTAAGGCTTTTGCAGTCCTTTATGTATTTAAGGAGCCCTAATCTACCTGCAGCTGTTCACTAACCAGGACCTGCTGTAAGTATCAACACCTGCATGCTTCTGATGGCAATATGAGTCACTGAGGCAATGTTGAGGGAGCCAAGTTATGGATGGATGCTAGCAGCAACCTAGGATCATAAAACTCATGTAGCTTTTCCCTTATCTGCCCTTTGTCAGTCCAGCAGAATGATCTTTTCTTCACTGGCTTTATTGTACATGGTTCTGTCACTGAAGGCTCAATTATAGTCTCCTTCATGACCTCATAACGAGACTGCAGCAGCTTTCCTATGCTCAGAGCATGACAACTTTTCAGAATCTTTATACCCTCAATATGCTGTGAAAATATGAAGCCAAGAAATTATTTATTTACCTTTACATCCAAGTTAAGGCCAGGTGACTGAGTCTGTATGTGGCATGGCCTCTATATGTTATAGCAACAGGGTGCTTGGTAAGCCACCTGGTTTTGGGCTCCAGGTTGCTTCCCCCCTCTCTTTCTATTCAGAAAAAGTGTTTTGCACTGCTATCTTAAGCAGAGTTAACCTCTTCTAAGAACATTGACTCAAGTGGATGGAGAAGAATAAACTCTGCTTAGAATGGCACTGTTAAAATGTTCTGCCCAAGGCTCATACATACAGAAGGTCATCTCTACCCAAGGCTGCAGGCAGCTGCTGAGGCCCAAGATTTCTGGTAACAATGCAATCCCCAGGTTCCACTCTAAAAATCTCCTACCCCATACTGTTAGGAAAGGTTCCCTCTGTTGCAATCTGAAGAACACTTTGCAGCGCAACAAGAAAGGGAAATCGGTTTTTGACGATTTCCCTCATTTCGGAACAAATTGGGTGAACTCATGCCAACTTTTGCACGGCTGCGGTTTGCTGCCGATGTCATGTTGAAGCAGTATTAAAACCCACAAACAATGAGCTGCTGTCCAGGGGCAACTTTCTCGTGTGGAATCGGTCTGGGTCTGGAGTGTAGAGCAAAGTGACTTACTGTGGACTATACAGTAGTGTCAGTAGTTCTAAACAAAGACGGCAGCAAGACGTACACCTGGAGAAATATTCTTTTATCCGGGAGAAGCTAGAGAGGGCCTGGCTATAACCCGGATCACGTTTGTGGCTTCTCCTGGCCGGTCCTGCGGCCAGAAGAAGCTGGAGAGGGCGCCATCGGAGGATGTTCGCGGCTTCTCCTGGCTGCAGGAGCGGCCTCGCCGCGTCTAGGACACGGCGCGGCTGCCCCTGCAGCCGGGAGAAGACGGAGACGGCGCCATCGGATGGTGGAGGACGTGCGGGGCTTCTCCCGGACGCTGGAGTGGCCAGGAGAAGCAGGAGGAGGAGCAGGCCGGTCAGAGAACTCACCGCATCGGCTGGCAGTTCAGTCTCTGTGGTGATTCCCCAGCCGGGGTTTTTATCCCAGACAGGGCCCGCCCTAACTCCTCCCAGACAACCCTTACTCTATTATTTAATTTGCGGAGCGCCGTGGAGCGGTTTAAAGATGTTCTTTTTTCTTCCTGGGCTAGGGAGCAAAGGAGAAAGAGACTAGGGACAAGTACAAATTCATGCTCTCCAAGAGGGGAAATTTTTAAAGTCAAAAGCATGTACAAAAGGGACACAGTCTGAGGCTTAGAAGCGAGTCCAAATGGCATAAGATTTATATGGCAGGCCAAAATATATGTTGAGTTTCCCTGAGAAAAAACAGGGCACCATGATGATAAAAAGAATCATTAGTAGCAAAACATTATTCAAAACATTTTTGTGCTGCATTTCCACCTGGTAGCAAACATAAAAAACAACTGAACAATTAAAACTAGTTAAAATTATAAAATAATTATAAAGATATAAAATAATTCAATTAAAACACAACTAAAAGGATAGCCATTAACTGTTATTGGGGGTATGCCAAAAAAGGCCCTTGTGTGATGATGAAAGAAAGATAAAGGAAGCTCCTGAATTTTAGTGCCCTGACTGAAAAGGCCTTTACTTGGATTGCCACTCATCTAGCTTCATATGGCAGGGGCAATTAAAGCAGGGCCTCCAAAGATGGCCAGAGTGTACAGGTAGGTTCATATGGGAGGAGGCAGTCCTTAAGTTCCAGGCACAGTCATTAATTCCATGACGATTCTTGCTTATGAGTCAGTTCCCTCTGGGCATGGCATTGTCTAGTGCATTTCTTCAAGGCTACATTTCCTACCCGCAATGTCTGGCTTTATTTAATGCAGGTCAGATATTTCTTGCACCAGCTTGACCCAAGTTTAATACATAACAAGAGATGTTAGGGGGAATGAATAGCATCAGACAGGGAGAGAAGCAACAGTGGGAGACACTGGAACCCATAAAGCCTACCCGTCACTGTATTTAAACTATTTAATAGCTTTATACTGAATCCTAAAGTAGGGCAAGAATAGCATACTGTTCCTGCTTCCCCAAATTATGCTGTGGTCCATCAACATATCTAATTAGGAAATACAATTTTGTCAAAACCTATAGCTGAGAATGTAGATATATTTGGGTCAATCAAGCCCACTGACAAACCAGTCCACTCATGCCATTAATTGTTGCTGTTCCATGAGGCAGATTCCAGGCAATTCCCTTTTTTGTAAGCAAGCACATATATACACAATTATAGCATGCTTTTGTCATTAGAAAAATTAAACAGAATGACAAATCTTTTCAGACTCTGGAAATGACAGCTGTAATAAACCTGATGACCTCATCTGCCAAAATCTTTTTTGTTGGCTTGTACCACTGAATAAATTATTTTATTATATAAAATTAGCCTCTTCAGTCTTAAAATTTTTTTTTTTGATCTTAACTCCTGTGAATCGTGGGCTGATGCTTTTTTCTTTTTTGCTGTTCTCCTTTTTATTTTTACCTGCAGGAAGACCATGTGTGTATACGTGGAATGATAAGTAGAAAGATTAGTACATTCTTCTTTCTTTTTTTAAAGATGATTTTGGGTAGTGGGATTTCTATCAAAGATCTATTTTTAGCCAGACAGGCTTAAATATTTTTTTCATATAAATGGACAAACCATGCCTGGCTCTTTGGCAATCTTTAATTATGTAATACAGTGTCCTACAGGACCCATGTATCATATTTATTGCTGAAGATAGATAAACATCAGGCAAATTCGCCAAATAGAAAAGTACTGTAAAATTGACATTCATGATTTACAATAGGTTCCATGTTCTTTGAAAGGAAACTGGTGACAGTTAAACTACAGTTAAAACTGGTTTAACTAGTTTAACTGTCACTACATGTGATTCTGGAGTGCCATGATTAGAACTCTAAAAGGATTGTGCGGATGGTTCATTGCGGCTGCTTCTCTGGGGCAAGGAAGGATAACTCTTCTCTCTGTGCTCTTTCCTGCATTGAAATGAGTCCCCAGCTGCTTTAAGCCCCAGGAGGGAAAAAAACACCACATATCCATACCAGGTCTTAAAGCAGTGGAAGGGGTGGCAGTTTTGAATAGGAAAATAGCACAGAGGGAAAATAATTAAGTCCTTTTCTCTGGGATCAGGCCATGATCCACATCAGTAAACCTGAAGCTGCTTTATAGCATTTCCTCAGAAATTCCATGTACTGCTCTAAATATAAATGCAGAAAATGTGAAAAATGTTCTGGAAATTCTGATAATACAAAATTGTTCATCTCTCAGGTATATTGTGGAAAGGAGTTAATGTTATTCTTTCTTTGAAAGTGGATATGCCATTTCCAAAAATAAGTAGGTGAGTGCTGGGGACATCTCAGAGAAGTAAAATACACAATGCTTTCAGGCTTGTGCTAATCCGAGCCCACATGTTGGATAATGCACTTTCAGTGTGCTTTTGCAGATGGATTTTCCTGTGCAAAACAGGAAAATCTACTTCTAAAGTCCATTGAAAGTACATTACCCAGCATTTGTGGAATGGAAAAAATCTACATGACAGAACAATTTGCTGTGGTGAAAGAGCTGCAGATACTGAGAGAAAGCATTAAACATTTCATCTGTCACTGCCATAAGCTCTGATGGACTGAAATGAGAGGACAAGAATTCATACCTAACAATAGCCAACCAGAAAGTATTGAGGAATGGCCTATGTTTTTAAAAGACTATTTACTTTGTTCATATAATCATATATTTAAAAGAAAACAAAGCAGTCTTGCACATAAGGCATACCACCTCATGGGCTTCTGGTGGATGGAAAGGCAGGACATAAATGTAACCAAATAGAGGTTGGTTAGGTGGCAAAATAAAATGCTTTAAATCTGCTATAAAGCCTGACTCACAGCTTCTGTATAGGATGTTTCTTCTTTAAATAACTAACACTGGAGACCTGCAGTCGTTCTTTAAAAGAGCTGAAAGTATTTTTAGAGAGTTTAATTTCTGATGTTTGTGTCTGTACCCTACATTTACCTTTTGTTGTGCTATCGCTGCTGGCCCAATAGGTTTCAGAAATACTACAAAACTCTGCACATATTGTCTTACCAAGGGTAAAAATGAGTGTTTGCCCTGTAAGCAATGATCTCTTTTTCAAAAATGTGGCTGAAAGGATATCTGCTGGTAACAGCCAAAAATGCTAAGTTCTCAGGGGCACAGTCTAAGAAGTCACTGGACAAATTTATGCTGTCCTCTGTAAAACTACACAGGCATAGTTTCAAGCCATTTTAATAGGCTATTTCTCTACCTACCCCCCCTCTTAATTTTATAGTAGACCCTATCAATTGATCTTTGTACACGGTAGATGGAAGCTGGAGGATTCTGTTTTATTTCTCAGAAATGGACTCTTGGAAGGTCTTTCTGTGCCTCCGGGTCAAAGAGTTAATAGGTGACCTAACAGGAAACAGGTTGAGAATACAAAGAAAGTCCACGTGAAGGAGAATGAAAAACTCACTCACCCCCATCCCATTTGCAGACTTCCTTACTAGCCTTATACTTTCTTGTTACTTTGTTTTTTTGTTATTAGGTTCCATCAAGTTGTTTCTGACTCATGATGACTTACCATTTTCCAGCGGAGGTGATTAGAACTTGGGGAAGATGACATCTGTGAAGAAGCATGCCTGTAGTCACCCCAAAACTAACCACCATCAAGCGAAAACCCGAGTCTTGTGGAACCTTAGATATGACATAAGCATTCCTGAGGCTACATTGCTTTGGGGTTTTAAGCAGAAAAATGATTTTACTACTCCAACTTCTACAATATACTAGTGGGATAGTCTTCAAAGTCTTTTTTAAAGCATCAAAACAGTCCTTTGCAATAGGCCTTCCTCTCTTGTTGTTGCAGTTATGTACGATACATGGAATGTCTGCACACACCTCTCTAATATTTAACGGATAAAACTAGTGCCAAGTTGCGGCATAAAGGAAAAGACTTTTTGAAAAACATTTCTGTACAGAGTGACCCAAAATGCTTCTCTAATCCTGTGACCAGGTTGCACGGTAATGTGCTAGAACTGCATGCAATTAAGTACACCCTTCTCTCTTTTACAAAGATCATCAGAAGGAGAAGGGTGCTTGTGGCTACAGACAACATTACAGCTGTCTATTATATTCACAAATAAGGGTCGAGGTCCCGCAGACCCTGTATGGAGGCAACTTGGATTGGTGCTGGGCTCTCCAAAAATATATTATGCTATCAGCAGTACATATTGCAAGTGAATGTACTGGTGGACGCTCTAAGCAGGGATCCTTACAAATCACAAGAGTGGGTTCTCTCATCCAAGTACCTGTCACCCACGTGCCAGCAATGGGGCAACTAGAGATAGATCTCTTCAATACCCAACTGAATACAAAATTCATCACCTTTTGCTCAAGGGAAGGCTTAAGGCACAACTCAAGAGGGGACACTTTTCTCGTAAAGTGGGACACATTCTGTTCCTATGCCTTCCAACTTCTGGTCTCCTCAGGGTAATGTCAAATCTAAAAACAGATCACACTTGAGGCATAGTGATTATTCCATTTTGGATGCAAAAAACCTGGGCTGAATCTGCACTTACTTTGTTTATTTCATTGTCAATCCTGTTGAATCCAGATCTATTTGAACTCAGGTCTTCCTCTCCCCTTCCTCATTGAAACAGAAAAGTGTTCTGCGCGTGCTTAGGGAGGCTCAGAAGGGGAGGGCGGAGCCAAGCGCAGCACAAGCCTCTTTCTTTCTCTTCTTGAAGGTGTGTGTGTGTGTGTGGGGGGGGGAGGATTGTAGACAGCAGAGGAGCCAAGCGCAGCAGGAGCCTCTTTCTTTCTTTTCTTGAAGGGGTGGGGGGGAGCCGATTGGAGACAGCAGAGGAGAGAGAGAGAAAAAAACATGAGGTAAGCCTCTACCGACAAATGTTAGGGCTTCTGCAACTTCTACTGAGAGAAAATTAGGGCTTCCTCTTTAAGAAAAGCTTACAACCTTTGCCAATCAGGGCTTCTCTACCACGGACCTCAGCAACAAATGCGAAGCAGACACTGGCTCTGCATGCTTTCTCATGCTTCCTAAATCTGAATCTTCAAATATTGAGGGTTAAAAGCATTCTAAGATATTGCAGGATAAAGGTATGGTCACTCTGGATCAATCATGCTTGTTGCAGAGGGGAAATTTAAATTGGACAAAATCAAAGAGGAAATTGCATTCAGTGGAGATGGCAGGGAGTGAATTGACCTGGGATTGGAATAAAAGCTCCGTGCAGACTCCACCCTGGTTTCCTCCCTTTTGCGTACGTCCAAGGGTCACTTCATATACCTTCCACAGCAAAAAGACCTTCTGCAACTAAGGTGCCTGTATCACCCCAATCCTACACAATTGCATCTGCCGGCTTGGCTAGTGGGGTAGTGGAGGTCACCCCACTTCAGGGCATTCTTAGAGAGGCTTGCAGACCTTCTACAAGAAGGTCCTATGGTTCAAAATGGAAACATTTTACATTACAGATGTCTTAGAGGCAATTGTCCATTGCCTTCAGTACTAAATTTGTTTGTTTGTTGGATTTTTAGGCTGCCTCTCTCTAACAGTAGTCTTGGGGTGGCTGACAACAGTTAAAAACTCCATACATAAAATCCATACATTTAAAATCAATATCAGTTAAAAGAAAACAAGCTCCATCACAAAAACCTGGGAACAAATAAGTCAAGAAGGTTTACGAACCAGCCTTAGATGGAGGGGATGCAGAGTAGGTGAAAATTAGGGGGGGGGGACAATTCAGATGCTAGCCTTGGCTTCAACCATATGATTAGTGGAAGGTTGCTGTTTTATCAATCCTTCAGAACATTGACAGTTCCAAAAGGCTCCGGATCTCTGGTGGATTTTTAATCTAGTTGGAAAAAAAACCCCAATTGCTGCCATTTCTACAGTTGTTAGCAGTACATCTTGAGGACCAACAGCTGGCCCTGGACCAGTAAGCACAGGTTGGGGGGGGGGGTGTTGGTTGGACTAAGAGTTACTAATGTGTTTTTTTAAATGTCACAAGCTTTTTGTGTCACCCCACTTTAATACCTTTTGTCTCTAACCTTTGAAAACAAAAAAAGACATTCCTGCTGGTCACTATACTTTTCACACTTGGAGGTGTGTATTGGTCAGAGGTCATGACATCACACTTAATTTACTGCTTAATAGCAAAAGCTGTGATAATTTATGATACAGTTCTGGTACTTCAACCCCATGACAACCCCCTGCCCCAACACACACACACACAAAGAGAGAGAGAGGAATTTTGTGTTTTGTTTTTACCATCCCATGTCATACTTTTAAAAAACCTACGCATGTGTCAACATATCATCCAAGAAAACCTTCTCCCACTGTTCCCTCATGGAAGCAGGGTAATTAAATCCAAAGACCCCTTGTTTAAGAGAAACCTTTGCTTTCTGGGAAACAGAGTGCTTCAATTATTATTAAAAGCTGCATATGGTCCTTCCAAAGCAACGAAAACAAAGGTTGCCCTCCCTTCGTTTGTTGACAGCCCTGCATATTGTAAGCTGAATGAGTAATTTATTTCCAGATAATGGAGTGTTTAAAGTGCATGTATATGGACCCAACTCTCTAAATATCTCCGGGAATATTATCGCAGCATTGACCCACCAGGTTATACATAATTGACTAATTTATGGTTAATGCATCCTAGCTTTGCAGTTTCTAATGATAATTACCCATTTCTTCCTCTTTTTAGCCATCCTTGCTTTATAAAACAAGACGTACGTTCTGTGACTGTCACTTCATTGAAACGGAACAGAAACCTAGCTGAACTTGTGTGATCACAGTTTTTGTACCCTTTTAGCTGTAGCAAGCCAGAAGCCTGTATCACTAACATCCGCAGCCATTTAGTGGGCTCAGCAGCATTAGTACAATGTTTTAACATCAGATCTTTAATTCTGGTAAACACTACAGCAGCTGTTCTATTAATTTCTGTGTCCACAGTGTAAATCAGTGTTTCTCAACTTTTTTTTACTGTTCAGAATCCCCTGAAACATTTTTCAGGTTTCAAGAAACCCCAGGGGGGATATGAGCAGAGTAGGGGGAGTAGCATGATTGTTCAGAATATAGTTGGGAAGCATAGTTTCCCACCCGCCCCCCCTTCCTACCCCCTCGAGGCCCAACACTGGTCATTTGGGGATCGAGGGGGGGGGCAGGTAGACATGACCATATATGGTCATATCACCTGATAAATATTTAACAAATTTTAAATATATATAAAAATAATTATTTCCCACCATTCAGGAAACACTTCAAGGGCTATCAAGAAACCCCAGGGCTTCACAAAATCTCGGTTGAGAATGCCTGGTGTAAATCTAGAGCTGGAAACCCAGTCTCAGGTTCAGCCCATTCAAAGAACCGCAGTAAACAACCACCATGGCTGACTCTTGCTGAGTTTCATTGTCCAGCCATTTTCTCCAATGTAACAACTTCTTAAATCAACTAATCTTCATATATCTTAATGTCCACATGAGTCATATCTGTTTCTAACAGTACTACATTAACTACATTAGTCTGAACTTTGTGAAATCTATTTATACATTTGCCTCAGGCTTTGGCTGAAAGGTTTTCAGATGCTTGAAGATTATATCAAATATTGTTCTAGGGAAACAAATTAATTTAATTTTACCATATGAAACCTTGGAAGGGTTTCCTCATTAGTACCTGTTATTGTTTATATTCTTCCTCTCCATTGTAATTTAAAGCAATCAGTAACGGGGAACACAAAATATATCACTCAACATGAATATGCAGCAATTCAGAACTTAATGAAATACAAGTAAATATAGGAAACATAGCAGCAAAGGATACCGGAAACTGTATTCAAAAATAGATCATGTGTAATAACAGTGTTTCCAGGAAAGAGAATTCTAATAAGGCATTTTCTATTGGGATATCCAGGCCAGACGGGCCTGGCTGGAGCAAGGCCTGTGAAGCTGATTAATAGCCAGAGAAGGCCACGGTGAGTAGGATTATAGCCTGCCCACAGAGACTTATGGATCCTACTAGATTTAAGGCCCGCTGTAGCCAAATACAGCGGGCGCTAGCGGGCAGGCGGCTGGGTGTGGGAGGACCTATAAAGTTTATAAGCATGTGATTATTAGAAATTCCCATATTTTTATACACAGCAATATAATGCCCAAGAATAACATCTTACTCGTCCAGTGAGGGTCCTATAGGAGCCAGCCTTTCTCCAAAGTATGCTTAGGTGGAATGCTGTTACTCTGAATCTTTTTTATTCATCGCTCTAAGTTAGCAGAATGATGCAGTCAGGCATTGTTCCCAACTGAGGGAGGAGGAAAATCTCAGTGTGCGAGGAAGAGGGGGAAAGGGGGGGGGGAGAATATTTATCCAGAAAAAATAAATAAATAGAACACAGAAGTTCTAGGGTTAGGCTCTTTGGCGTCGTGCTCTGGGAGGGGGAACACACGCAGGCGCAGAGCTCTGCACATGTGTGTGCATTGGCTGGCACCTGTGCTCCCCCCCCCCCGCTGCACACTGTCGTGCTGGCTGCTTCAGACGTGAACGGCTGCTTCGGACGCCAAAGCGCCCAACCCTAATAGAAACTTTTATAAAGCGAGAACATATATACTACTGTACACTTTGCCAGCCTATATCTTCATTCAATCCAAATGGCTGAAGTGTTTTCAATTTATGGATCCAGAAAGCTTCTCTCATTTTTAAGTGTCTTATTTGCCGAAGTATAGGAGCTTGGATCTGTTCCAACACCCAGAAGCATAGCTGGTTCTCTTGATGCCCAAGGTCAATCCAGTGTTTGACCAGAGGAGCATTTTTTCTTCATTATCTGATGCAGCTGTGATGCTCACATAAAAGATAAAGGTATCCCCTGTGTGAGCATCGAGTCATATCTGACCCTTGGGGTGACGCCCTCTAGCGTTTTCTTGGCAGACTCAATACAGGGTGGTTTGCCATTCCCTTCCCCAGTCATTACCATTTTACCCCCCAGCAAGCTGGGTACTCACTTTACCGACCTCGGAAGGATGGAAGGCTGAGTCAACCTTGAGCCAGCTGCTGGGATTGAACTCTCAGCCTCATGGTCAGAGCTTCAAACAGCATGTTGGCTGCCTTACTACCCTGCACCACAAGAGGCTCTTGATGCTCACATATTGGTGTTTTAATACTTCTACTAGTGTATCCAACATAGACTATTTCACACAAGCAGGAAATTCCATAAATTACTCATTTGGTGTTACAGTTTACATATGATTTAATATAAAATGTATTTTTACCAAAAAGATCCTGAAACCTATCAGTTTTTAGACATAAAGCACAAACAGAACATTTCCCACATGCATGGTTTCCAATAGGAAGGGCTTTAGACTCTGCTCCTTTTTGTTGTGAATGTCTAAACGGAACCAGAGTCTGTTCACAGCCCCACAATCTGCAAATAAACATATCCATTCTGTTCAGACAAGCAATCTTCAGGATCTAGTTCAGGGGGAAACTGTTTTTGCCAATTTGCAGAAGAAACACTTGGTAACCTTTAATACCCCGAATTTGCCGACCACCATTTTCTGCAGCACATGAAAAAAAACCCTTTTAATTTTATGTTATGAATAACAGTTATGAATAACAGCCTGCTTGAAACATGGGCAGAGGGCTATAACTGTAATGGAACTGGTGGCAAGCTATGTGTGTCCATTGTCATCTGATGACAGGGATGAGAAGAACTAGGCCAATGCCATGAGGGGCAGGACACTCAGACCCAGGGCCATTTCGCACGGCTTCAAAATAGCACAATGGTTGCTAATTGAAAACGCTACTAATTTGCCTTAACGCACGACGTCGCAGACAATCTGCAACACTCCTGAAACCAATCAGCAAAAAGCGCTTCGTTGTAGCGCTTTCAGGGGAATCCAGAAAAGTGGATTCACCCTCCGGATAGCGATACACTCCTGCAACCAATCTGCAACACTAGCGCTAAAGACCTGTGCGTTACCATTGTTGCGGGTTCTTCAAAGTCCCTCCTCCTGAGCCTGTCCTCCAAACTTCCGGCGAAGCGATCGCCATTTTTTTTTCTCCGAGCGAGCGGGGATAAACGCACCAGCGAGCCTCTTTCTGTTTAGAGGCTTCCCTGGCTTCAGTCCTTCACCTTTAGTCACTAAGCACAAACCACATAAAAGCCCGTTTGCTGAAATAAAGTCCCTTTATTTTTTACACATTAATTCAGCCGAAAATCGGGCCCGTGAGAGGGGGGGGGATTTTTTTTTTATCACTCGAGGCAGCGTGCCAACGATCATACAATCAAACGACAGCTCACATTAAGCAGCTGGATGGGTCTCTCCGTTGCAACGAATCTACCTAGATTCGTTGCTATGGGTCTGTTTTTTTTAAAAAAAACCTTCCTTAAAGGGAAAGGGGCTGTTTGGGAGCATGCTAACGGCTGCCCATTGGCTGCTTGACGGCCAGGGACGGGACGAGCTTGGCAATAGCGCTTCCTTTCTAGCGATTTCTGCCGAGACCGGAAGCCTGTGGGAAACGCTAAAAAACGCAACTGATTCCACTACAAAGGCAGGTATGCATAACGACGAATTCCACTATTTTAAATGGCGATTTTTCATTCCGCAAACAATTTGCAACAAAGATCCCCGTGCAAAAAGGCCCCCATTATAAGTATGTCCCCACAGTGTTAAACCTTTTTACACAATGACAGGGGGAGTGATTTGTATGTGCAGTTGTAGTGTACAATTCCATATGCATACACAAACTCCAGAGCTGTACTGTCCTCAAGAATGTTGCCTGGCAAACACGTATTGTTGCATGGAGTTGTGCTGGAATGGAGACTACATCTCTGCATCCCAGCATTTGACACCCTGCAGAGCTGAATGTCCTCTGTAGTCTCATGGGAGATGTTCTATTATCATATTTCTCTCTTCTGAATGTGTAATTAGTGCTGTCATAAATGCCAAACCTTGGCATGATGAGAAGTGACTCATTGCTTAGTTGATTCATCATCCTAACGATTGTTGGGTTTGAGGCACTGGGTCTGCAAAGCCAATTGGTTGTGATTGATGGATGCCTTGAGTTTGGCAGAAGTCATCGTTCTTTATATATATGGCGGTATTATCCTAGCTGCAAGACACCCCCCCCCCCACCATCCATGAAAGAAAATGTCCAAATACTTCCTTTCCTGAGACTTGCCAATCACCACCTTGGAAAAGAGTCTGTTGGGATTTCATTAACTGAAATGCAGAGAAAGAAATGTCAGCATATCAGCTGCAGACGCGAGTCATGTGCTCAGACTTTTGTGTTGGAAACAAAAGTCATCAGTTAAATTACTTGCCTGGAAGTAATACACAAAATACTGCAAATTGCAATCCTTTCACCTCAAATTGCTCTCACTGCCTGATGTAAATGGGGAGGGGGAGCAAAGAAAGGTTGTTCATTTCTGTAGGACTAACTAAAAGAATGGGGTGCACGTTGAGCAGGTGCCAAATGGTAGCTGTCATGTGCATCAATGCAATGAAGAGGAGAGAATGCATTTTAATTTTTATGCGGCAAAAGAAACTCTTCCCCCACTTCCACTGCTTTTCTCAGCCATCATCAGCCTTACAGTTGAATGTGCTTAGAAAATCCTTTGAAACATCAATGACAGTTTATGATCTTTGTGTGAGTTCAAATTATTTTTTGGGTCTTTTTTTGCTTCCGTAATGAACAGCATCAGATGTTTTCATGAAACCCCTTCCTTCTGTTTTCTCATTTTATTTCTCATTCAGAAAGAAGAGTTTTAAAAAGGTAACCGTGTTTAATAAGTGTAGAATTGTTGTTGCTGTCAGCCATTCAGTTATGTCTGACTCTTGGTGATCCCAAGGCACAGCTGTTGCCATGATCCCTGATCCCGCACCACCTACCTCAGCCGTGCAATGTTCTGGCTGGTATCCATCTTGATCGTGTCTAACTACCATGCTCTGGTGATGCTCTGAAAATTCTGCCTGTCTTCGGCATTGTCTGCGCTCTGGTGAGCTGTCTGGGCTGTGCTGGGGCACTGGCAGGGTTGTGGTTGGGTCTGGCGGAGGTGGCAGTAGGTCCTTTTGGCCAAGTCCCGGTTGTTCCGGGCTTAGGGCTCAGGGCTTATATTATGCCGATCTCCCTCTTGCCCATCCTTGCTGGGCCCTTTCCTCTCTGTCTCCTGTTCTGACAGCTGTGGAGGCGGCAGAGCCAGCTGTGCAAGTGCACCCTGGTCCTCAGTCTTTGGTGCTAGAGTAGATGCCGGAGGTGAGGGCGTGTCTGGAGATGGAGGCATGACAGTGGATGATACAGCAAGAAGATGGAAGGTAGCCCTGTGGGAGAGATCTCTGATGGCAGTAATGTTATATTCCATCATATTCTGCCTCCTGGTCTGGTCAGCAAAGTTGGTTTCTGAGCTTAGGCCATTTGCCTAACTCACAGTGCTTCCCCCTGGGATTCCTGGGTTCTCTTTCATCCCGCTGTTACAACTGGTCATCCGGTAGTTTCATCCCCCCCCCCATACTGGGAACACTGTCTTATCTACTAGTGTCCTTGATTCACAAGAGAGCAGGTGGTAGGCATGCTAGAATGAGAAGCATAGCTGGTGGATAGGTGATTTCTTGATCTCCAAGGGTCATGCTGCAACCATGCTGCCAACTAGAGGACCAAGTGTTGGGGCAACCTTTACATATCAGTTTTTTAAACATAGTGAATTCTTGGTGGTAGTCGTATGCATCTTGTATTCCTGTTCTGAAATTGCTTCCTGTATGCTTTGCTTTTCATTGGTTTAGAAATTATCTTAACACTGCCCGCGGTGCTGCGGGCGCCGCGGACTAAACAATTCGCTAAGGGCTGGGGGGGGGAGGAGTTAGGGCGGGCTCTGTCCGTGATGAGGAAGGGTGCCGATTGGCCCCTTCCTCTGGACTGACAATTAGAGGGCCCAATTGGCAGGGGCAAAGCGCCTGCCGATTGGGCCCTCCGATCGGCCGCCTGCCGGCACGCCGGCAATTGCCAGCCGCACACAGTGCGGCTGGCCGTGCCTCCCTTACCGCGGCTTGTGGTTGCTCCCTTGCCGGCCGCCTGACGCGTCGAGAGGCGCGAAACGCCTCTGACGCGTCAGGCCGCCGGCCGTGGCTCCCTTGCCGCCGGCCTGCTGGCTCGGGGGCCGCACACTGCCCCACTAGTGCCCGCTGTATTTCAGGTACAGCGGGCTTGATTACTAGTAAATTATAAATTATTTTGAATCTCCTCTTTCTTTTAGTGGCTTCTTTGTTTCCATTCCTTTATAACATTGAACTATTATATTTTCAAGCATATTTCTGCAGGCAGGAGCATTAAAGATAGATTCTTAAATCCCCCGTAAACCGAGTGATTCCAATTCCACCTAAAGTGCATGTATGGCATAATATTTTATATCATTCTGTGGACAGTGAATTGAATAATGCCAGCCTTCATATCAAGGACCACTCTATTTTCCTTGAAAACTGGAGTTTTTAAATGATTTTATATAATACTTGCAGGTATCACAAAATAACCACATGGAACCAATAGTTTGTATGCTGCCTACCTTTGCTCTGTTTTAAAAGAAAGAGTGTTTTGATCATCCAAGAGCAGCTCATTTTTTAGGATTCTAAAAATACATTTTGTAAAGGGAGCACATCATTTTGGCATTGTTGCATTTTCCCCTCTGTCTTGTCTGGTGCACTTCAAAGGATTTGGAGAAAGAAGGAAGATAATTTTTTTCCTAAGGTGACATTTGAACTCCTGCAGTAGTGTGCTGTCATTTCTGTTAAAGAATAATCTGTTCCAGAGATTGAATTTTAAAAAATGCAAATTTAAACATTGACAACTTTTCTGTGCTTTCAGCTGACCTATTTCTGAAGAGTTTAAAGGGGTGGGTGGGAGGTTCCCATTTAAAATGTGTTGGAGCATCAGCTTCCATTATGCCAATCTCCCAGTCTAATCTCAGACTAACTGGTAAATTTAGCACCCAGCACATTATGCCAAGGAAAGGAGCAAAGACAGCTGCACCAGTTAGGAAGAAAGGATCAAGCATGTGAGAGAAGTGCAACAACTAGCAGAAGTGTTCCGTGCAAATACTAGTGTGATGATAACAAATGAGTCTGGTTTGCAACACAGGATGTCTTTGTAATGGTTCGAATGTTTGCATTTATTTGGAGGTAGGTCTTTTAAAGATCACATCAATAGTTCCTGTGGTCAGCCAATTTTTCTCCAACCTTCTTTTCTGCTGTCGCTGTTCCATCAGGGCTGGGGTGAAGCCTTACTGCATCCTACTGGTAGCTGTGGCCTTTGGGATTGTCATGGCTCCTGTCGACACTTTCCAATGGCCAGGTAAGTTTGGCCCGCCCTGGCTCAGTCCAGGCATTGGGGCCTCATTTGAGCATGGGTTTCTGCCTTTAATTGACCATCCAGGAGAGGGGCCCCCAGAAGAAAGTTACATAACCAGACCATCTTAATAAAAGGTCATATATTCTTATGTCTTTTCTGGGTAAAGGGTATTTCTTATTAGTAGAGCTCTGGCCTTGTTTTTGTCAAAACTAGAGGGATGTATTGGCTGGTTTTCAATTGGGACATATTTAGTAGCATAATCACCAATGGGATCTATTTGTTCACCATACTGGTAACAATGAGAAGAAGGAATGCAATCTGGAATGCTCATTGATGCTGATGAATGATATGTAGTTCAGAGTCTGATTTGAACATTGTTCATAAGAGGAAGAAATGAGAAAATTAATTTTTTGTAGTTCAGCCAGCAAGACAAGATGGAATTTATCTTAGCCTATGAACCAAAGTCTTAATGTCATCTTTACTTTGTCAGAATATTTTATCAATAAATGGCAAAGAAACATGAAAAGGCAGCAGTGTCAAACATGTAGTAAGCATCTGGACCGAGAACTTGGCTTTCTAACTAGAAAGAACATTTTTTCTCCTAATGCTTCTGCTGACCTTAATTTCTGCCTCAGAAAAGCAAACAAAAGTATATAGACAGATGGATTTTTGAGCCTCCAGAAAAAATACTCCCTGATGAGAATATTTTTCCCCAATTCATATTAGTAAAATGTGTGACTAATCAAATACCCTTTTATGTCAGAGACCAATGCAATAGATCTAATCTCTATGTGTGTTTTGACAGTGCCTCTATAAAAGTGAAATTAGGGCATCACATAGTTGGTTAAAACCTACTGAAATGGGAAGGAGTTAACTGAAAGAAGCCAGAGGGACTTTGTAAAACCAAACAGAAAAGATAGAGCAGCATTAAAAATAAACATCAGACAATGAAGGAAATTTAAGAGATATACATGTGGCTTAACTGTGGAATTTATAATCCTCTTCTCTGATTATAGTAACATTTTAGTGTGTCAAAGTTTTAACTACCCTTTTGTTGTAGTCGAGTTTTATTCCACCTGGAAACATACAGAAGAATATTCCTGCTTCAGAGGTGTATAAAAAATAATTGGATATAGCAGTGTACTTCTTTGCACATGGCTGCATGGACATTTCTTAAGGATAGATTCAAATGGGTAGCTGTGTTGGTCTGAAGTAGCACAATAAAACCAGAATCCTGTGGCACCTTCAAGACCAACAAAGATTTATTCAAGGTGTGAGCTTTTGCGTGCAAGCACTGTTCCTCAGGCTGCACTCTGGAGAATTGGTGAATGTTGATTATTGGGGTTGGGAGTAGAATTGGTCTAGTGGGTTCTCCTGCTGTTTTTTTTTTTTTTAACCTCCATCTTGGGGTTTTATTTGGATGTTTTATGGGTTTTTAGATTTACATAAACCTCCCTGAGCTGGTTGTTCCAGGAGTGGTGGTCTAAAAATGTGAAAATAAATAAATAAAATAAATATTAAGTCTCCATTGAATCCATTAATATTTACCAAAATTATCTTCAATTGCTCCATTCTACTCCTGTTTGTTTTCAGTCAGCTTATCTTTCTCCAACTGGGCCACCAAAATCTAGGCTTCTTCAGCAGTTTTTATGATGTGCCTGCCTGACCGTTTATGCACTGGAGGTTTCATGCTGGGCTGCAGGCTGGAGTTTTAGTCATGGCAGGTTGCCCCACCTCTTCCTGCACCCACACGGGGGAGCATTTGGCCCAATGCACCTCATCTGGCCACAAATTGTGCTCCTGCACGAGAGCCAGGGCAGTGAAGTGCCCAGTGCATAAACGGTCCCTGAGAGCAACACTACCTCCAATGCAAATGGGATCTTCCAGAAATATCTAATTTCTTTTAGGATCAGGACTGGTCACAAAAAATGAAACTCTCCTCTTTTCTTTAGTAGATCTGCTGGTAGATCTTGGAATACCCTTGCTTCTTGGTCTTGGAATAGTATTTTTTGTGTAAAATTGAATCCCTGATCTTATTGTCAAATCTTGTTAGGATGTCTCTGGGTTGTTTTGCTCTTACTGCTGCCTTGGAATTAACTCTCTATTTTTTTTTCAATACCAATCTCTTCGTATCCTTGCAGAAATATTTACATTGTTTTTTTAAACTCTTGTTCTAAATCTTTCTTACCAGAGCTGTCTGGAATTCTGCAGAACCTAAGATTGTGATCTTTGCAAGCTACTTCTAGGAGCTCAACCTTCTCTTGGGTGAGCACCGGTTTCTTTTCAGTTTCTTCTTGAACCTCTTTAACTTCTGTCGCAAATGGGCATGAAAGTGCGTGAACGGTCATAAAGAAACCGACCCTTGACCCAGGAAATTCTTTTTTTTTAATGCTGGACCAGTGTGTTCTAGGTATGCAGTCCCACTATGCAGAAGTTTTGCATAGTCGTTTACTGTTTGTTTTTTATTCCTGTTTGTTAACATGGAAACGTAGCCTTATTTAATCTATTCTTGATGTTTGTTTTCTTTGGATTGTGATTTTGTATGCCAATAAAAGTGTCTGAATCTTCTTGTTTCTTCATCTTTTGAACTATGCCTGAAACCAGATTGTCTTTGCCTTGGTTTATGCTGGGATGCTTCAGAAATCAATCAGAAAATTTTAAGTCTGTTTGCCAGCACTTGTGGAATTTTGAGGGCATAAATGGCAAATGTCACATGAAAAGGTAAAATAAACAGAATATAAGAAGTAAGACATAAAAGATTATTTTTCTGGATAAAATGGCATGTTTGAAATCCTTTCTCTTCCTAACCTGCTGCTTATATTCTATCTTCACTTCAAAACTGTAAACAAGGTCATTCCATTAAGCTTTCTGTTATGACACAAGGTAATGGAAATAACTTAAAATGTAAAATAATAATTTGAAGGCATCTGAATGCTTGAAAACCAGCACAGCATGTCTTTTAACTTTTACCTTTCCTTGCAACCATATTGCTCCTGTAGGTGATGGTGGACTATATAATGAACCATCATTAGTTCTGCCTGAATTCTCTGAAGCCTCATGCATGGCAAGGCTTTGGAAAGATCATTTACACACTTTGTAACTGATGCTGAATTGTAACAATAATGAAATCCATTTTTCCCATCATGGGCATTCCCAGTCTTCAACTCTCCACTCCCTCCCTTTTCCTAAAGAACTGAAGCATAAGGTTTTCACTCTTTTTTCAGTCGTGAATATAACTGCAAATTTTCATAGCCCATACTGATGGGATTATGGGCTGGAGCAAACCAGTTTATCAGGTTTTCTCCTGGTGAACAAGGATGGAGTTTTTCCCTTTGACCACTCAAAGAGGTCATGGGACCTTGGTAACATAAGAATTATGCCAGGTCAGTCTTGAAGTTCACCTAGTCCACAGCATCCTGATTCACACAGTGGCTAATCAGTTTCCCTGCAGGGCCAACAAACAAGGCATAAAGACCAAGGCCTTCCTCCAAGACTACTATTCTAAGGCTTGTTGCCTCCTACTATTTTGAGGTTTGCTTCTTCTGTATATGGAGGTATCCTTTACAAACCATGGCTACTGATGGATCTATTCTCCAAAATCTTTCTTCTACTAACCGTATATGTCAACTGGCAGTGAAGTCTACAGTTTATTTAATCACTGAGTAAAGAAATATTTTCTTGGGTTTTGTCCTGCAGTTATTGCCCATCAACATCATTGGGTGCCTCTAAATTCTGGTGTTATGGATGAGAGAAAAAAAAACTCTGGGCCATTCCGCACAACTTAAATGTAGCAGAAGTCTTACCTTTGGTAAATGCTACAAATTCAACGTTCCGCATGATGTCACACACAATCTGCAACACTCCTGCAACACTCCCGCAAAAAGCGCTTTGTTGTAGTGCTTTCCGGGAAATCGGGAAAAGTGGATTCCCCCTGAAAAAATCGCTACACTTCTGCACACAAGCTGCAACAAACCAGCGAATGACATGTGCATTCTCAATGTAGCGGTAGAAAGAAAGTCCCTCCCCCTCTCTTGCCCCCAAACTTCCGGAGAAGCGATCGCCATTTCCCCCCCCTTAGACCTGTGAAAGCAACGAACAAGTGAGGCTTCACTGGCTAAAGTCCCTCCACATAAGTGATTTAAAGTAAAACAAACCTCCCAAAGTTCCCAAGCACAACACAGCCCTCTGTTCGGCACTGCCCATAATTTTGGCCACAAATCGCGCCCGTGGGGGGGGGAGTTTCTACTTGTGGAGCATGTAAACGATTAATCGCCAGCTCCTACGCCAGCAAAAAGGTCTTTCCGATGCAACGATTGAACACATATTCATTGCAACGGGTGTGTTTGTTTGTTTTTTAAAACAGTTCTTAAAGGGAAAGGGGCTTTTCGGGAGCATGAACACAACAGCCCATTGGCTGTTCTGTTTGATTGATGGCCAGGGGCGGGAAGTAGGGCAGAAAAAAATCGCTTCCTTTGTTGCGATTCCAGCGAGACCGGAAACCTGTGGGGAATGAATGAAACACTACTGGGACTTCTATATTCCACTAAAAATAAAGGTATGCGGAATGACGAAATTCCACTATTTAATATAGCGTTTCTGCATTCGGTGAACAATTGGCAGCATTGGTCCTGGTGTGGAATGGCCCTCTGTATCTACACCAAGCATAAATTTATCAATCTCTCTCATCCCTTTACATTTTTTTCTGTACTGGAAATTCCCAGACTCTTCCATCTTTCCTTATATGATGCTGTCAACTGCCCCAAGCCAGCTTTCCAGGAGGGGCGATTATATAAATCAATTAAGTAAAAAGATCAATAAAATAAATGTATTCCAATCCTTTAATCATTTTGATGGACCTCTTCTGTAATTTTTCCTCTGAAAAATCCTTTTTGAGATAGACTAGCCAGAACACCCCTCTCTATGGACAAACCTTTCTCAACTTTTTACTATTGAGAAACCCCTGCAACATTCCTCAGGCTTCAAAAAACCCAGAAGTGGCATGATGGTACAGAATATGGTTGGGAAGTGTAGCTGGGGCCCCTCCACTCCCCCCCCCCCAGGTTCATCACTGGCCATTTTGGGAGAGGGGGCGGGTTGACAGTTATTGGGTCATATCACGCAATAAATATAACACATAAATATTTAACACATTTTAAAAAATATCTTAAAAATTAATTAACCCACTCATTCAGAAAATCCTTCCAGGGCTGTCAAAAAAAACCCCAGACACCACTATATTGACCATTTTATCCTGAATCCCTTTACTAATAATCTTCAGAATGGAATCCCCCCCCCCCATGTGTAACACCTTACAGATGTCTACAATGAACTTAATTTGCCTTGTTTTCGTTCAATTTAGATAAACCTTCCTGTAGCTCTGCATGGAATGCCTTGGTTTTATTATCCTGAATTCAGAAATGTGGCAAGTATACTGCTCAGCCCCAACTCCAAATAATTTATGAACAAATTAAGTAGCACTGGTTCCAATATCAATCCTTGTAGGACCCTGCAGTTTCTTCCATTGCAAGAACTGCCCACTGTAAGAACTGAAAATAATACAGTTTGCTCACTGAGCTGTTCAGGAGAATTTGGATGATGTTACTACTGAACCATTTCATGCCAGTGTTTTTATCTGTACTGTACACCTGAAGTTACCTTCAGCTGTGTCGGACCATTGGTCTCTGAAGGTCAGTACTGTCTACTCTGAATGACAGTGGTCTTTCTAGAAGAGGGAAGGACAGGCATATTAATTATATAAAGAACTGCACAGTGCTGTACCCTGTTGAAAAAAATGTTATGCTACCATTTCACTCAGGCCATGGGGATATATTCATTGTCACAATGAGACTTCCTCTGACAGAAGAAACTCTTCCTTTTAGCGGAAGACCCTGTTGCACCAAAGAAAGGCTATTTGTGCAAGAGGAACACCCCCACTGCTAACCCAAGTGGCGTGATAGGACACAGCCTCCTGTTTTGAATTTTAAAAGAGTCCTTCCATATTAAAGAGTGCTTCTAAATGTCGTTCTTTTTTACTACCTGTGAATTATTCTATCCGAAATTTTATTCTACATTAACAGTGTATTTGCTTTGCTTGAGTGTACTCTGTTGCAAAAATATTTTCATTCTGATGTCTGAAGTATCCCCTCCAGGCCCCTTTCCATTTGTAGGTATATTTGCCCATCAAATGAAAATGACATATCAGATAACGGAGGCCGAGCCTTAGTGGTGTTATTAAACTGCACTTTTATGTGAGAGAGTAAATATTTAAGCGAACTGCGCGTTTTGACTTTGGAAAAGAAATGTTTCAAACCCAAGCTCTGTAGAGTGAACAAACCGCAGGGCATGGTGAATGCACTGAAAGCAAAGAGTAAGTTGGAATATCTTCTTGGGGGACCCGTCCTCCACCAAAGGGAAATAGTAAGGGTCATTTCGCACGGCTTCAAAATAGCACAATGGTTGCTAATTGGAAATGCTACTAATTTGCCATAACCCACGACGTCGTAGACAATCTGCAACAATCCTGAAACCGACCCGCAAAAAGCGCTTCGTTGTAGCGCTTTCAGGGGAATCCAGAAAAGTGGATTCACCCTCCGGATAGCGATACACTCCTGCAACCAATCTGCAACAATAGCGCTAAAGACCTGTGCGTTACCATTGTTGCGGGTTCTTCAAAGTCCCTCCCCCTGGCTCTCTCCTCCAAACTTCCGGCGAAGCGATCGCCATTTTTTTTTCTCCGAGCGAGCGGGGATAAACGCACCAGCGAGCCTCTTTCTGTTTAGAGGCTTCCCTGGCTTCAGTCCTTCACCTTTAGTCACTAAGCACAAACCACATAAAAGCCCGTTTGCTGAAATAAAGTCCCTTTATTTTTTACACATTAATTCAGCCGAAAATCGGGCCCGTGAGAGGGGGGGGGATTTTTTTTTTATTACTCGAGGCAGCGTGCCAACGATCATACAATCAAACGACAGCTCACATTAGGCAGCTGGATGGGTCTCTCCGTTGCAACGAATCTACCTAGATTCGTTGCTATGGGTCTGTTTTTTTTTAAAAAAAACCTTTCTTAAAGGGAAAGGGGCTGTTTGGGAGCATGCTAACGGCTGCTCATTGGCTGCTTGACGGCCAGGGGCGGGATGAGCTCGGCAATAGCGCTTCCTTTCTAGCGATTTCTGCCGAGACCGGAAGCCTGTGGGAAACGCTAAAAAACGCAACTGATTCCACTACAAAGACAGGTATGCATAACGACGAATTCCACTATTTTAAATGGCGATTTTTCATTCCGCAAACAATTTGCAACAAAGATCCCCGTGCGAAAAGGCCCTAAGAATAATTTTTAAAGTTTTTTTTTAAAATCAGCACCCTTCACCTATTTCATTAAGACCTATCATAGTATCTTAATTTCTTCCTAACTACTAACCAGGTCCCTAATTCAGATAAGGGGTATAAGCAGGTTTCATTTAATTAGTCAAAGTCTATGTTCTATGCTATCCTAAGAGCATGTTCTCTACTATCCTGGAAGCAAGCCCAACTGAATAAAATTGGGACTAACTTCTGAGCAGGGGCTAACTTCTGAGTAGACCTCTTTAGGATTGCTCCCTGCCCCTGAAAGGAACCTATGGAAGTGTTGCTGTAGCATTCAAACACCTCACAGAATAGAAATGGAATGTTGGAGAGAATCACAGGAGGAGTTAGTTCAGGTCTATGAGGTCAGGGATACAGTAGTAGGTTTTGGTCTGCCTCACCAAGAGACCAACAGTTTGAAGGGTAGTTCTGCTTGATAGAGTGCCAGGGTGGTTTAGCTCTATTTCTGAGAGACAACAGAGTACCCATTTGTGAGGCCTGTCTCTGGTGATGGGTAGACCTTGCACCATTTAATCTGGCTTTTGGGAAAAGGCAGACTGGAGTGGGTAGAATTCTACGTGCTTCAAAGAATCCAACCTAGTAGCTAGTGGATTCTCTTTAATGCTTGCAGTGAATTCAAACCATACTCTGCAGCCAGATTTTTCTTTTGGCTGTCTTGAGACCTGTGCTGCTGATTTGTGAGCTAACAACCTGTAAATAAATTAGTCTTTGTTATTTACAAACAACTTCTGTCCCAGAGATCTCCATAGACGTCTTGCTTACCACCCAGCTTACCTTAGGACAGTGAACCTAAAGGCTTTACACTTGCTAATCTAATAACATCTTGCAACACAGGGAAACAAATCCAGTCCCTCCCAATCATAAGAGGCTGTGTAAGTCCCCTTGGTTCTAAGAAAGGGCATGTGTATTATGAGCTGTTGGAAAGGTTAATAGTTTATGGATTTCATTTCCTACTAAATAGTTATTGGTTTTGTTTCCCATACAGAGGTTAGTTTGGGGCAGGACTAAGCCTATATAAGGGCTGCTTTCAGTTCCATTGTTGTTGGTTGTTCTGAATGACCTTTTCTGCACGCAGGATTTCCCATGGCTCAGAGCTTAGCTGGTTGTGGGGCTGATGACATGCGCTAGTCTGCAGCAGTCCCAGTGCTGGTGTGATTCTGACCGTCAGTTACCCCACTACAAGGGAATTCTGGAAAATCAGCATTCCCTTTTTGGCAGTGGAGGAAAATGAGATGCAATTCATGGCAGGGCCATCAGGAAGCTAAAACTCAGACTGTTTCCCCACCCTGTAACTACCCCACCACCCCCAAGCATCTCTTCCGCCAGCTCTTGCTTGCTCCCTCCCTAGCTAGGGCTGCCTCTTTCCCCTCCTGATAGCTGAGAAAATTGGCAGACTTCCTGCTCAGGCCACATACTCCTCTCCTGCTTATGACATTGTCAGACTTCTTAAAGTTAAAAAAAATGTTTCCCCAGCCTCAGAAAACATTTTAATTTTTTAAACAAGGTGTTATTGCACAAAAACACAAAAATGCCTTCTTAAGAAAAATATAAATGCTTTCTGAGGTATGAGGAGAGGAGGAGCTCTGGGGCATAATATGGAGATAACAACCCAGGCATCAAGGGATGGGAAGACATGGAAATTAAGGTACCAATTGGGGAGGGAAATGGAGGGCAATTAGGGAGGAGAGGTGAGGAATGTTTGGGGAGGTTGGTATGTATAAAATACAACAGCAGGAAATCAACCTTGGGGTGTCAAGCGAAAGCATCTGGGTTACATCAGGGCATACAGGCCAGGCTTGACAGACACACTAAATCACAGCAGAGATATAATCATGGCAGAAATACATGGGGGTTTCTGACATTGTGTGCCTAGGGTGAATGGCTGAGGGTTACCAGAGCTGGCTGTTGGGAGTGGGCATGAGAGCCAAGTGCCTCTGCCTCCTTGTTGTTGCAGATTTGTGTAACAGCGCAATTCTAAAAAAAAAATGAACTTGGAGGGCTTGGGAGAGAAAAGATGGTGCTGGAAGGTGATTCAGAGTTGACACCATGTTACATTCACTGACAGGACAAAACTGGAAAAATGGGGGGGGGGCAGCAGGAAGTACTGACTTCTGGTCTATTGGTTGACTCCCACGGAAGCAGAAATCTGAGACAAAACAGGGCTGCATCAGGTTGAAGACTTATGTGTGGTCGGTCCAGACAAAAAACTAGGTGGCAGCGCAGCTTGGCATCCTCCGTGTGGTAAAGGTCAGTGTTCATTTAATAAACGATTATATTGGAGATATCATCTACTCTGTCTATATACTTTGCAAGTACTTAATTTGCATATTCATGTGTAGCATTCTGAAATATACATTTTCCAACATATTAAAAATGTGCAGAGCTTGCAGAGAAGATGTGATGTGGTTTTTTTTTTGACAGAGGAAAATTAGATTAACTCTTAGGTAACTTACAACATTTCATGTTTACCTAGGTACACTTACTTGAAATGTTCCAGCCAAGGCAAAGCTAAGTTGGTACATGCAGCTGATGATGAAAGTGGCACCATGCACGTAGTTCCCTTTCCACAAGCTTTTATAGTAGAACTTAGGACTGATGGCCCTATTTTTTTCCTCCATCCCATCAGCATTCAGGGAATATTGCCTTGCTAGAATATGCAGTAACTAGTCTGATGCACATGAAAGCTTATGTCCAGAATTAAACTTTGTTGTTCATAAAGGTGCCACTGGAATAAAACTTTGTTCTATTCTCGTAGATCCTGTGCAATGCAAGGTCAATTAACAACAAGGCTTCGACTCTGCAACATTTCTTTACAGAGTCAGGGGTGGCCCTTGCTTGCGTGATGGAGATCTGGGTGCAGGAAGCCGAGACCGTGAAAGAACTGAGCCCACCTAGGTACTCAGTCCTGCACCAATCCGAGATCCATGGAAGGGGAGGGGGGTGGCAATCCTGGTCTGGGAGGCTTTCTCCTATAGGGTTTTTCTGGTTCCAGAGATCAGTGGAGTAGAGTGTGTCGGTATTGAGTTGGACTCCATCGATAGCTTGGCCCTCTGGCTAGTTTACCATCTGTCTAGTGCCCTAACAGATGCCCTGTCAAGCATCCTGGAGGCGGCTGCCAGGGCTTTGGTTGAGGCCAGGGCAGTGAGGAAGATCACTGGAAGATTATGCCCCCCCCAGGACTGGTATTGGCACCTGGGTGTTGCCAGCTAGGTCTCCTCCCTTCCCCGATAGTGGGTATTAGTCTTGGGCACCAGGCTTGTATTATTTATTGCCCGTTTGCCATGTATTTTTATATTGTATTAGTATGTCCTTTTAATGGGGGTTTTAATGGGATATTTAATGAGGACCTTGTGTCCTGCCACAAGCCATTGTATGGGAGTAGCGGGATATAAATCACATAAACAAACAAACAAACAAAAATTCTCCTTCCTAGGCTTTTTACTTACCATTATTATCTTTTACAGGTCCTTTACAATTGGTTCCTAGCTTGGGGACTATTTTATGAACATCACTTTGGACTGCTCTCTTTTACGTAGTTTTATGCTGTGTTTTGCTTTCATTATCTATATTTATTAATTTGACATTGTTTTTATTTATTTGTATTGATGCTTATTCTTTTTACTGTTATTTGCTTGATTCGGAAATACTGTTTAAATTGAGAGCTGCCTCAAACAGGTCAGGAAAGATAGCACACCAATTTTCTAAATAAATAAATACATAAATAGGAATGCATTTTTAGAATAGAGTTGAAATGGACCTCCTGGGTCATCTAGTCTTCTGTTTTAATAAAAATAGAACCAGACAAGATAATATGTTTAAACCAATATGCCATATCTAATGGCTTCCAAATGAAAAGTGTAAGGTGTCAAACTGTGAGTTAAATTGACTTTGGCTCTTTTATATATTTGGCATACCATCAATTCACATCTAAGAAACTGCATAATTTTAGATGTAATCAACTAGGGCTATTAGAAAACTGTATAGTATTAAGACCTGTTATATCAGTGCATTTTTCCCAGTTGTCCAGATTTACACTTTAAAAAATATTGCCCAAAGGAACATTTATGGAGTGACAACTTTAAAATGCCTCTTGTTATTTGTCGTGCAGAATGATGGCCTGTGTATGTGTGAGTCTGTATGCAAGTGGTTTCTTGTTCAGTGGTGGGATTTAATGTTGCCACTATGAAAATACACTCCTAGCAATATACTTTTTTTCTGATGGACACTGGATGGTTTATGTATGTTTGATCCCAGTTTGAACATAAATATACATTCCTCTTTGTCTCCCTTCCGATCATACATTCATCTTTCAAACTTAAAAGGATGCGCTTGTTTTGAGGGAAAACCAGAGATTTACCAGAGAATTAATTGCACAGAATGAACTTTGGTTCAAAGCCTCTGATTCAGTACCAAATTGCTTTCTAATCTCAGAAACAATTTAGGGTAGCCTTGCTATACCTCTCCCACAATAAGAAAGATTCAAAATAGAGCAAGATGATTGGTATCTGTTGTTATTGAGAAGCAAATGTGCATTTGTAAGTTCCACATACAGTGCTTTCAGCTACAGCAATCAATGTAAAAGGAGCTGGAAATTGGAGTACAACATGGGTCTATCAGTCCTAAAGTCCAGAGACTTCAAGTTGACTAATCCAAATGTGTGTGTGTGTGTGGAGAACTTTCTTGTTGCTTGGCAACATAGTCTTGAACTCTTTCAGTGCTGACCAGTGTAGTAGTACAGACAGCATCTCTCAGCGCAGTTTGTTATGCAGGAAAGGAGAAGTGAAGGATGACTCAACTCTGAGCTTGCAGCCAATGAGGCACTGTCAGAATGTTAGCAAACTAGTAGTAACCTCTTAAGGAAGCCACTCTAAAGTGGTGGGTAAAATAATTTACTACTTTAGTTATTCAGTTAGCAAACATTAGTATAAACATCAGTAGTGTCTGTGGCTATAGAAGTAGTTCACAGTGGATTATCCCAGACAAGGCAATTCAGTTCCCTATGTCTATTTACATTTATTTATATCCCACTTTTACCCCAATGGGGATTAAATCAGCTGACACCATTTGTCTCTCTTTCATTTTATCCTCACCTCCTATGTGAGGTAGGTTAGGCAGAGATTGTGTGACTTGCCCAATATTACCCAACAAACTTCCACGGCAGCAGTGGGATTTGAACATGGATTTTCCAGATCTTAGTCCAACACTTTAATTACCACACTGCACTGACTCTTTTTCTATTTCTGTTGTGCAATGATTGTTCAATAGCAGCTTGTATAATCTTTTCTGGGATGGGGAATAAGAGCTATAGTTAAAAATGGTTTTAAAAAGTCAAGAACAAGAATGGATACCTGCTAAAATACTAGCTTGTGTAGCTGGTACCAAAAATCCAAAAGGCTTAACACCAGACAAAAATTATACATTGACAAAATTCCATATGGAAGATGCCACCACTGAAAATTCCTGGGTGAGCCCACCCATATCGCTTCATAAGAAGAAAGTAGAGTCACCTATGTTGATTTTAGTTTGCTAGGATCATTCCCATAGGAGGAGGTAGTCTTGGAGATTTTGAGAAATATCCTCTGAATTCCCTGAAATAAATTAGAACAATGCAAGGGGTTACAACTGGAGATAAAGACTACTCTGAAGTTAAGGCAGGACTTTGATTCTGATGCAGACTAAATTTTTAAAGATCATTGCTACTATATATCTGCTAGAGTGAGTTGTTTACATTGCTGGGGAAGTGGGTGTGGCATGGGGGAAACAACCAAACAGTAGATTCATGTGAGTTCTTTGTTTCAGGAGTTGGTGTTGTACACTGGAAAGTCATCATTTATGTACAAGAAAGCCAGATGAGCTGAGAGCATTTAAAAAGAGCAGTGCAGGAACAAACCAGCTGTTCTTCAATAGGGGAAATGGCACTGAGATGAGCACAGACATTTTTCTTCCAGATAGAACAATACAGGTCCCTTTCAAAAAGCCTTTGTCATCCATTTTAGCTTCCAGTTGCTCACAGATTCCCCCTCCCCCCTTTTCAGACACAACTGTTTTGGCTCCTTGCTGCTAACAGATTTTATTTACCTTTTCAAACAAAGCTGCTTTTGTCACATTTACAAAGAGGGGCTGAAATGTTTTTTTTTTAAACACATTTCTTCCATTTTCAGGTGTTCTTTGCGCTTCATTAAATTGCTGTTGTGTGAAGGCGGAATGGGGGGGAGGACTTCTTGCAGAAGGAAGGCTGCAAATACCTTCATAGTGTTTAATGGGATGGAATCCAAAAACTGCCCCAGATTGGGCCAGCTGACTCACCCTCACTGCCACCACCTCCTCCTCTCCAGCACAACAATCACTCTCTAATTCCTCCTCTGCAACTTGATGATCCAGGCAATGAAGCTCCTTGCTGGTGGGGCAGAAAAGCTCCAGAAGTAGGCATGTAAGTTCTCTTTGTGTGCCTTCTCCGATAAGCGCTGTGTCACTCAATTCAGGAGCTTTGCTAGAAAGGCAGGGACGGGGACTCTTGAATCGCAGGGCTCGTAGCACATGCTACAATTGCTACATGGATAAATTGGTACTCAGTACTTTAACCTAGGACACTATACATTTACTTTGGTCTTTTATTTTAGTGAAATACTCCATGTTGTAATTATTTTTTATTATGTATTTTTATTTATTTTGCAGTATTTATTTATTACTTATTATTATTATTATTATTATTATTATTATTATTAATTATTATTTTCACTGTCTAATGGAGACCAGCTTCCTGATACTCTAATTGCAAGTCTGAGCTATTTTGCCTTGCCTCCCAATGGGACACTCCGGGCCCTGTCCTTTGCACTTCTTTCCTGACAGGGAGCCCTGTCATTGAGGAATATCCTTAACATTCCTTATCAAGTTTTTATGTTTCTTTATCTGACTATATTGCTGTGCAGATTACTCTGCAAATTGTACAAGTTTCATTTCTCACATATCCTGTCCATCTTTTTTGGTTACATCATACCTGTTTTCATAGAATCATAGAGTTGGAAGGGACCTCCATGGTCCTTTAGTCCAACCCCCTGTAGAATACAGGAAATTCACAACTACCTGCCCACCCACAGTGGCCCCAATTCTATGTTCAGATGATGGTTGTTTTGGAGGGCATTAATGCACAGGGTTGCCATAAAATAGAAGTTAATTGATGACACTTAGCAGATATCCACACAAACACAAAATGTGGGAGGAAAAAAAAAGAGGCAAGACTTCTAACATAGGCCACATACACACACTGGTGGGTATTACACTAAAACTGGATCACACCCAGATTTATAGTTTTATACTTCTGCAGAACCAGCTACTTGTTGAAAGCTAGTTCCAAGTCAGAACCAGATTTCCAATTTTTCTTTGCTTGCTTTCAGCTCAGGGTACCCAAAGTACTAACAAAGTGTTTTGAAACTGATATGACAAATAGAATAGTATTTACGTTTTGCAGATTGTTGCCTTTTCCTTAAAACTTCCATAGAGCAGGCAATTTCTTTTGATTAGTGTTTTCCCTGAAATGTAATTTGCTAAAAAGTTCCCTTTAGGTTTTAACCCCTGCTAGTGAATCTAATCATCAGCAGAAGATGAGGCCCTTACTAATGTCTGCCTGTATTCTTTGTGTGTGTGTGACATCTGTGCACTAGAAGATAATGAGCTTCATTGCTCATGAGTAATATGAAATAAGCTTTAAACAAGTGGTGGTCAAGATCTTCCTTATCTCTATAAATCAGCCATTTGCATTTGTCTATTGATGTGAAGTTTATAGAGTCAGAAACAAATTGTGTTTTGCAAACTGACTACCATCCTCCTAAATGAAACTCACACACACACACAAACACACGCAAACATGAAAGTGCACTGCTGATCAGCAAATAAAAAAAGATTCCCATCCCCAATATTGTAGTTGATGCTAATATGCCCCCCCCCGAGATAATGAGGTTTTATGGTTTATGATCAAAGTTAAATATATGTTTTTCCTCAAAATTTAATTCAGATTTAATTTCTAATATGCTCTAGGATATGAAGAATATAATTAAACTATGCCTGCAAATGAGCAGCATGACTTTCCTTTCCATTGTGTTGAACTGTATGCAGGAAGATTTTAAGACCATGCACAATACAAAGGGGCAGTCCATAAACACCTAGTTTCTTTAAATGAAAGTCTTCTGGGCCAGATGAATTGAATCCAAGGGTACTAAAAGAACTTGCAGATGTAATCTCTGAACCTCTGTCCATTATTTTTGACACTTCTTGGAGAACAGGTGAGGAGACAGATGATTGGAGGCGAGCAAAGGGAAAAAGGAGGATTCGGGTAACTATTGACCCATCAGCTTGACATCTGAAGCTGGCAAAATTTTGGAACCAACAGTTGGTCCTTGAGCAGCTGGCTGTGATTTCTAAGAGATAAGATGGGTTTCGCATGAACAAGTCATGTCAGACCAACCTTATCTCTTTTTCTGAGAAAGTAACTACCTTGCTGGATTAGGGGAATGTTGTGGACATAGTTTATCTGGATTTCAGTAAAGCTTTTGATAAGGTGCACATGATATTTTTGTTGGTAAAATGTGCTATGGATCCTAATTCTGTCAGGTGGATCAATAACTGGTTGACAGATCATACCCAAAGCTTGCTTGTAAATGGTTCATCATCCTCTTGGAAAACAGTGACAAGTGGAGTGCCCCAGGAATCTTTGTTAACATATTCACAAAACCTGCTGACATCTTTGTTAGAGCAGCTTTGGATCCCTAATGCCCCCTCAGACCTTGTGCTTGCAGAACTGAGGTGGGAAAGCCCTGAGAGAGGAGAATAGATTAGACCAGCCCAACCCAAAGGGCCTCCATGCAACCCTGGTAGCTCCCTCAACAGGCACCCACCAGCTCAGTCAGTGGTCTGAGGCAAAATTAATGAAGTTGTTGGATGCAACGGTTAGGGGCAAGAGTCTCGGCCTGATTGTGCAACTGGTTATTGCGCGGCCAGCCACTCAGGCAGCAGGATGACACAGGCAAGAGCATTAATTGATCCTTAAATTGTGAGGCCCAAAAGGTCATTGTGAGGCCCAAACGGTCATTAGACCTTTTATTATAGTTACAGATTGGCCAGAAAAGTCTAGAAGTCCCCAGAAGTAAATTGGGCTCCACTATCAGAGATCACTAAGTCTGGCAACCCATGTATCACAAATAAATGACAGAGTTTGTAAATGACAGTTCGTGAAATCATGGATGTCACAGGTGAAACCTCTAACCATTTAGTCAGTGCATCTTTTACTATTAAGAATGTGTGTCCTTGAAAGGCGCCTGCAAAACCTAAATGCAGTCTCAAACCATGGGGCCTGAAGGACCTCCCACAGATGAATGGGTGCTCTAGGAGCAAATCAGCCATTTACAAATCAGCAAGGCCCATTATGCAAGGAGGGGAAGGTTTGCATTCGGGGTGGAATGGCGTCGCCTAAAATCACCGATAACCCACGGCACCGGCTGCAAACGGCCGCAGATTCGGTGCAGGCCGCTGAAAAAGCCGTGTTAGTGAAATGTGGAAGAAAGCAGAGCTTCTGGGCGACCAGGGCGCAACAAGAAGCGGCGCCGGAGTCACCGCGTGCATAATTGGTTACTCTGAGTTTTGCCGCCTTTGCATCCCGTTCTGTGCGTAAGCAGTTTGCTTCGCTTCTTCCCCCTCCGCGTTTTCCATGTAACCCAAAATCGCCGTTTTGCATAATGGGCCCAACAGAGTGAGACAGTTTACATGGTTCACACCCTCATATCCATTCTTCCACTTCTGCATCCAAGTCAGGCCATCAAACATAACTGTGGGCCAAAGCTTTCATCCATACTATTTCCGGATGACTAATGTGCAGTGCCTCAAGGATTTGGCACCTTCTGGCGAGGGAAACAATCACTTGACTTCCCCAGAGTAGGCACCCCAGTGTAAGGATGACTCATGGTGATGGGATGGGCAAAAAGTATGTGTCCAGGTTTCCCAATGGCCACCCCCCTTCCAGGTCCAATGCAGGACTCGGGCAATGGGATGCAGAGACTGGAGGAGCAGGGAGGGTATTACCCCATGGGCTGGAGATCGATCACTGTCTGTTGCCACAAGGGCAAATGGTTGAGGTTAAAGAAATGAGGTGTTGGGTGATCTGTTTTGAAAGGGAAGTTGCCACACATTTAAACAGAGCAGATTTCTCCCTCATATTGTATTATTCTTTATTATATCCGTTTGGCCTGTTTGGCAACAGTTTTCACTTGGAAAGTGACATGTCCCAAGGCATTTCAGTACATCTACTCTAATTCCTACCAGATGGATTTAACCCTACTATTTGTAATAATGACCAAATAGTTGTCAATATTAGATTGAGTTTCTATAATGATAACTTTTTTCTTGTCGGGGACGTGTCTGAGAGAGGTATAGAAGATTTATTGGGAACGCTTTTCCCTTGCCATTTTCTTACTTTCAGGATGCGTTAACACATGAGGCTGTTTACTTCAAAAGGGTGTATTTGCATTATCAGCAGAGAAGATAGAAAACAGCACAATTTTAGTTGATTGCAAACGAAAAGAACCCTTAAGCAGTGCTGTAATTTCAATTCCTTCTTGCTGGCTGGCTTCTTCAACAAAGTCTACCAACCAATTTACGCAACTGCATTCAGCTGTGCTGAGCTGTAGATCAGCCAGGGGCTGCAACAACTTCCTGCTTCCTTTTGTCTAAAGCATCTGTTATGATAAAATAGTAAACAATTTATGGTTTGAATAATTCTCAGAAATTTTAATTCTGTACAATTCACTCTGAGGAAATCTTAGATAGTATGTCGGCCCTTCTTTTGTTCTTTGCATTCAAGTATACATTCTGTTTGTTGTGCACAAGGCTCTATTAGTGAAGTGTAACACAAGCGTGCCAATTGTTTTGTTGGAGTGGTTGACCTTTGTATTGATTCTGAAAACAATGCAAAGTTAGGCTGATCAGGGACACACCAGGGGAAGAAGCAAACACCCATTGATTCTGTTTGCCTGAAATGGATGTGTCCTTGCCCCCATTCCAAATCTTAAACACATTTTCAGGTCTAGGTCTCTGGCCAAGTCATTAATGTAGCCACTTGTGATAGCACAGCAAAACAAATGCTGCTGTGACATAGGGGCTTCATTCATTCCAATCCCTGCTATTGATGGTGCATGAGATGTTAAATATACTGTATGTAAGTATACTCCTTTACATACAGTGATATGATATGTTAACTATAAGACACTAAGGACCTTAATCGATTCTATGAACCAGACAGCCAGATAATATTCTTTGAGGTCTCTTATGTTTCTAAAACAGGTCCAGATGAGCACTTCCAGTGTCCAGTGAGTGTCCCATAGGAGCCAGCCTTTCTCCAAAGTATGCTGAGATCAAAGTACATCACAGCAAAAAGAGTGCTGCTGTGACACAGGGGCTTCGTTCATTCCAATCCCACCTGTTGATGGTGCATGAAACAATGGGCCTCCTGTTTCAGCATCACTGATGGCTGGGTCCATGCTGAGTATCTGTGTCTAGATGACACAGGATGAGACTTCCTGGGGGCACTAAAAATACTTTGAAAGGCTCTTCACAAGCATAGCATAATGGGATAATGAGCATCTCTTTTTAAAGAGTTTTGGAATATGGAACACTTCAGTTTAGCAAGAGTACCTCTCCCATGTGTCAGTGGTCCAGATGCTCAGCCTCCTTTCTAACATACCTTTGGACAAAGGCTGCCGTTCCTCTGTATAGTAAGCAGGAGAAAGATGGGACACCATAAGACTTAAAAGTTCTCATTGGGAAAAAATGCTGTTTTGCCAATATTGATTATTACTGGCTATAGAAATGCTTTGCTTTGACCCAGAATAAATTAATACTTTGGAAAATAATAAAACTGATGATCATCTTCACTTGAAAAGCATTTAGACTTCCCTTTTGTCATACAGTTATTAATTATGGCTATTTTGCTATTGAAAATGTTAGTAATACTATTTGAATTCAAGAAACAGATGAAGCAAGTTTATCTAAGGCAAACTGACTTGTGAAAACTATGCATTTTATATTATCTTGATCTAATGTGGTCCCCCCCCATCCACCAACATTCTGAGTTTGACATCTTTCATATTTAACATTGGTGGTGGTGGGGGTAGAAAATGCTCTCAAGTTGCAAACAACTTATGGTGACCCCATAGGGTTTTCAAGGCAAAAGATGCTCAGAGATGATTTGTCATGAGCCTTCCTTTGCACAGCAATCCTGGACTTTCTTGATGGCTCCTATCTAAGAAATAACCAAGGCCAACCCTGCTTAGATTCTGAGATCTAATGAAATCAGCTTAGCCTGGGCCATCCAGGTCAGGGCTATTTAACATTGCTGTCTTGAAATTATCCAAAGAGAAATGAAAGTGACAAAGGGAGGAAATAATAGGAGAGGAGAAGACCTCTGGAGTAGAGATGTCAGCCTCCCATTTGTACCTGGAGATTCCCCAGAATTAGGCTTCTTCTCCAGACTATGGGTCTCCTGTAGGAAATGGATGCTTTGGAGATTGAACTCATTGGCATTGTACCTCACTGAGCTCCAGGTCTTGCCCAAGCGCCACCTCCAAATTTCTAGGAGTTTTTCAATCTGGATCTGGCAGCCCTACAGCTGGAGTTCAACTATACATTGTCCAAAGAGTGTGAAGTCCATAGCTGGTGCTTTGGCGGCTGTAGTGGTTTGGGAGGTGTCCATGGAGATGAGGTTTTCCCAGGGCACATCTGTCTGAAGCCCCGCTGTCCTTTTCACTTCCTGTGCTCTTCCTCGGGCGCATGCCTAGCCAGGGGGTGTGGGTATATGGGGTGGGGCCTTCTTCACTGTGATTCCTCTTCCCGCATTTTCCACCACTATGTGGGCCCCCTCCCTGCCCTGGCAACTAGGGCTTCCCCTAGTGCCTGATCCCTTGGCTGTGGGATGCTTCCCCCTTTTGGAGGGCACCAAATGGGCAGTGGGAAGGGGGTATTCCAGTCAGAGTCTTCTGTTTCTTCTACTTCCTTGGGTGTCAGTGGGAGTTCAGACTCCAGCGTGGGACCAGGGATGCTGGGTCGCAGCTGTCTTCCCTTCTGCCTGGTCTTCCCTGCCTCTACTCCAAACATTCTCTTCTTTGACTTGTTTGTCCCCTGCTTCATCTCCTCTTTCCTCTCTTTCCGCTCTCCTCTCCTAATCCCCTCTTCCTTTCCGATACCCTTCCCTTCACCTCTCCAGTTTTATACTCCCTCAGCCCCAGCATGCCCCTCTCAGACCGTGCCTCCTGAGGATTCAAAACCCCTGCCTTCAGCATCTTTCCTCCATGGCTTGCTGTCCATGGGCCTCCAGGCTGTCCAGCGGGGTCTGATGGAGTTGGGGTTTGCAGGATCTGGTAGCATCTGTTGCGGGTGGTGACCATCCAAGTACGCCTGTCTTGGCCAGCCAATGAGGGCTGTCTGCAATGGCTCCTGATGAGGCAGCCATGGCAGACCCAGGCACTCCGCTGGGCATGTGTATGGGGTCTCCTGGGCTGGGGGAGGGGACCTGAGCTGACGGTGGTCGCAGGGGGTGGTGTCACATGATTCCTGCCTTGCGCCTGGGAGGTATGGTGGGGCTGAACAACATTTATCAGGTGATATATGGTTCTGCTGACCTAACCACCACTCAAAATGGCCAACAGTGGGCCTAAAGGGAGTGGGAAGGGGAAGGGCCTCAGGTGGACATGTACACAGCTATGCTTCCCAATCATATGCAGTACGATTGCGCTACTCCTGGGACTTTTGGAAGCTTGAAGGATGTTTTGGGGGTTCTCAACAATAAAACAGTTTTAAAAGCCTGGTTTAAAAACAGAAGTACTGTGTTCCCAAACAATGGATAAGAGGTCAGTGTGGTCCAAAAATGTAGGACAGAGATACTATTGGACCTTGACCCTGACTTTAGTTTATTATGACTATAATTATAAGCAGGGTATAAGAGGGGGGGAAATCCTTCTTCAGAATGATAATAATTCACATCTTGATTAAAGAAACATTATAGACTCTATGTCTGGAAGGCCTCTTACAGCCACAAAAAATGCCAGGCATTTGAAGACTGAGACTGTGGGAGTATGACCCATTCTTTTCCAAACCAATTTGCTCTGATAAAAGATTACATCGAGTGCTGTCATTACAGGGGACAAAATATCGCCACTGTCTCATTTCTACCCAAACTTTGTTCAAATGACCCTTTATTAATACTCCATTGGAACTGAATTGTGTTTCCCTGAGAAACGTACTTTTCTCCGGCTGCCTCATTATTGCTTCATAAACCTTAAGTGAATTCTTTAATCTTCAGCTTGACTCTGAAATGTCAACCTGTCAAAAGCAAGGTTCACCCCTTATGTATTTCCAATGTGTCACAGGGATAACTTCTAGGTAAGTCTTCTCTACAGTCAGACATGATTAGTCTCTGGATATGCATGTGCCATTGTCAAGGGACTTTGTGGAAAAAATTAAAATGTTAATGCCTGAAATAGTTCAGATTAATTCAGTGACAATAGTTAGCAAGAGCAAGAGCTGGTGATTTCCTCAGTGTGATGCTGCTGCTATTCAGATCAGGCACTACATAGAACCGAGGTTGGTTGGTGTTTGATGGAGAAAAAAGGAGAGGTCCTCTTTGACCCCCCCCATAAGCTATGCTGAGGATCATGTAAATGCTTGTCTTGTGATGCTGCCCAGATGCCTGCTTTGGACACCTCAAGGTTGCATCCTGTTGTTTGGTTTATTACAGCTAGCCTTCCATACCTCCTTTTTTCTTCCCACCTCTCCCCCGTTCTCTTAGTCTCCCCTTCGTAGTTAGGTTATCGGTAGTGTTTTGTCTTCCTTTGAAAGGCATTTTGTCACTTTTCCAAGGGAGGGAGGAAGATGCATTCTTCTGTTTTATATACACAGCCCAGGGTCCAAGTGCCTCAGTTCTGTCTATGCATTTGTACTAGATGTCTTCATTCCTTAATAAAGATACTTTCTAATACAGAAGCTTGGCTTATTGGGAAATTGAGCACTCTGACACCAGGGTCCGTAACACAGGGAAGGTGGCGATTGGAGGTGGGGCAGCTGTTCCCCCTCAGAGAAGACACAGGGCCTTTTCGCACGGGGATATTTGTTGCAAATTGTTTGCGGAATGAAAAATCGCCATTTAAAATAGTGGAATTCATCGTTATGCATACCTGCCTTTGTAGTGGAATCAGTTGCGTTTTTTAGCGTTTCCCACAGGCTTCCGGTCTCGGCAGAAATCGCTAGAAAGGAAGCGCTATTGCCAAGCTCGTCCCGCCCCTGGCCGTCAAGCAGCCAATGGGCAGCCGTTAGCATGCTCCCAAACAGCCCCTTTCCCTTTAAGAAAGGTTTTTTTAAAAAAAAAAACAGACCCATAACAACGAATCTAGGTAGATTCGTTGCTACGGAGAGACCCATCCAGCTGCCTAATGTGAGCTGTCGTTTGATTGTATGATCGTTGACACGCTGCCTCGAGTGATAAAAAAAAAATCCCCCCCCCTCTCACGGGCCCGATTTTCGGCTGAATTTATGTGTAAGAAATGAAGGGACTTTATTTCAGCAAACGGGCTTTTATGTGGTTTGTGCTTAGTGACTAAAGGTGAAGGACTGAAGCCAGGGAAGCCTCTAAACAGAAAGAGGCTCGCTGGTGCGTTTATCCCCGCTCGCTCGGAGAAAAAAAAATGGCGATCGCTTCGCCGGAAGTTTGGAGGACAGGCTCAGGAGGAGGGACTTTGAAGAACCAGCAACAATAGTAACGCACAGGTCTTTAGCGCTACTGTTGCAGATTGGTTGCAGGAGTGTATCGCTATCCGGAGGGTGAATCCACTTTTCTGGATTCCCCTGAAAGCGCTACAACGAAGCGCTTTTTGCGGGTCGGTTTCAGGATTGTTGCAGATTGTCTACGACGTCGTGGGTTATGGCAAATTAGTAGCGTTTCCAATTAGCAACCATTGTGCTATTTTGAAGCCGTGCGAAATGGCCCACAGGCTGGCTTCCCTAAGCTCTGTAGGCAGGAGCCATTGCCACAGGAGGGCAAAGCCAAAGAGCCTCCAGGCACCCCTGGCACTCACCTCAAGAGAAATGTTGGAGGGGCCAGAGACTGTGAAGAAGCAGCAGAATTGTGGGAAAACCATTAGGGGCGGGAGTCCTAATCTGATTGGGCAGCCAGTGGGTGGACGGCTAATCAGAGGCATTCAGGTGCCAATGATAGACCTCATTGGTCCATAACCCTTAACACCAACTCCTCCCAGGATGCCTTTCCGCTTTTATTTGTAAGACAGATGGTTACGGATTACTGTATTTGAGGATGCTTTAAATTCTGCTTTTAATAGATGTATCACATCATCTTTTGCTCGTCTATGACCATAATAAAGAGTCTGTCTGACTGTCTTCTGTTTCACAAGAAGCCAGTACAGAGACTACAGGTAGGACCGGCTGTTCAATTGGAGCACCCTGGTGGTTGAGATGGCTTTGGTGAGGTATAGGTTCTTCAGCCCTCTCAAACCTCTGCGACTGCTCAGGGGCTGTCTTTGCCTCGGTGGGGGCGGCCCTGCACGGTGCTTCACCCACCAGGCCTGTCGGCTCTCAATCTGCTGCTGCGTGGATCGCCATCAGATCCTCTTCAGAGAGGAAACTGTCTCCTTTAGGCAAAGCCTCCGTGGTAAGTAGAGGATCGGCTGAACAAAAAGAATAAAATGTGGGAAAGTAAGAAAAATGTACCCGAAAACGGCTGCCAACGGCCGCAGCACCGACTGTGCACCAAGGAAAAAAGTTTCCCTTTTAAAACTCTCCCTCTTTCCCCCCATAACCCCAGCCATGAATGCAAAAAAGCAAAAGGGGGAAAGTCTAGGGTAGTTCTGAAGGGGAGGTAAAGATGGGAAGGATTAAGATAGGAAAGAAGCCTAAAACAGTTGTAGAGCTCACGATACGCTGTCTCTCTCTCCGAGGCAGGAGGACAACTGGAGAGAGAAGGTGTGCCATGGCATAGGACTGGAATTGGAAGGAGGGATTTCATTTTTAGATCCGGCCTCCCTGACAAGTCAGTAGCAAAACCCGTTCTGCAGAAGTCCTGCACTCCAGAGGGAGAACAAACAATTCTGACTGAGATCTCTGAAAATCCATGTGATGATCACAAATTGCGTTCTTGGGCTCCATAGAAATATGGGCATGGCAAAGAAGAGAATGCAGTGAGGGGTAGGAACAGGAAGAGAAATCAGCAATGAAGAGGAAGAAAACAAGGTAATATTGACCGATTATGCATGATGGCGGCTGTGCCAGGTTCCCGCTTGTTCCTCGCAGCAGGGCAGCATGCTCTACCTCTTCCACCCTGGAGTAGACAGCACGGGGAGAGGGGGATGGGGGTCCTACTGCACTATCCCACCATCGTGGAGGGTGTAAAAACGCCGCATTTGGCTCTGCAGCACTGCGAAGCAGAACTGAGTGTTTTGTGTCCTTGCTGGGATGATGCAAGTTGGGGGGGGGGGGGAGGAGCCAGGCCACAAAAGCCTGGCTCTTCCTGTATGCATGAGCCTGGCCTGGCCAGGCATCAAGGGCTGCCATAGCAAGAAAGGGAATGCAGAAGAATCTGCATTCCCTTGCTGCGGACCAGGCCCATAGATACATAAAGCGGGCCAGGGTCAGGAGGGAGCCCAGATGGCACCGACGTCATGCATAAGCAGGGATTAGCTCTGTTGTCATGCAGGCACCAGACCACCCTTCCCTGCCTGTGCATCATTGGTCATTGAGGAGCAGATGGTATTTCTTTCCCCTGTGAGTCTTGCAGGTCGGTATTTAGGCTAATTTCCTTCCCGGCCCCAAACAATGTTGCAATGTGGAAATTAAGGTATATTACTGTCAAGGGTGGGCCAACCAGATTCTGTTTTCAAGTTCAAAAGGTTATCATTTGTCACCTTGCTCATGACAGCTATCAATCATCTAATAAACAGCACTATGTGTACAAGCAATTTGTCTACCCTTGGTCATCTTTCAAACCTGAAAGCAGAGTGTAGGTGGCCCAGCCTCTGATTGTAAGGCACTTACAGTTCCACCTAACATTTACTTCCAACTTAATTTTTGGTTAAGAGTGATTAAGGAAAATCCCATTAATTTCAGTATTCTATTTAAGTATTTCAGTATTTAAGTTTTAACAGATCTATGAACTGGGGTCTATGAGATTCTAATGCCCCTGGAAGGTCCTCTTTGGTGAGAAGATTGACAGTGACGTGTCCTTTCCACATATGTAATTAGACCAGAAATCTGAAAGTTTCACTGGTGATCAAGAAGCTGAAAAGACACAAAGCTGGATAGAATAATAGTTAATAATATTTTAATTGTCTTTGTATTTGAGGTTTTTGAGTCATGATTCAACCATCAAGAATCTATATTCAGCCTTTAGGAAGAATGACACATCATATACTGCGTGTCACTAGTTAATTATTTTTACTGTTTTTCCTGTCCTTAATTCCAAACACTGAAAGCATCAGCTAGAATTTCAGATAAATGGTAAACATTCATCACTGTGCAAATTGAAGGGTGAAAAAAATAGTTCCTGATTTAAATACCTATGCTTTCCTCATTTACATACTTGTAGCTTCCATTTTGTTAAGTATGACGCTGGCGATTAAATGGGAAGCATAATTATTACCAAAAGAGAAATTGTTGTCCTATTTCACAGTTTCCTGGTCAGGTGCAGGCTTTACAGATTCATGCTCCATATAGTTGTCAATCTTATGAACAATCCAGCAAAACAAGTGATTGATTTCTTGTTCTAATGAGAGTAACACTCTTCAGGAGATTGTTATTTTCACCACCTGCCATGTAATTTTCCTGGCTATCTAATGTAGTCAAAGAAACAAACAAATTTTATTTACAGTCATTCAGACCAAAATGCAAACATGCATACTATAGAACATATTCAGGTAGTTGTGAGTTCCTGCAGGGGGTTGGACTAGCTGACCCTGGAGATCCCTTCCAATGTTATGATTCTATAGGTCCTCTAAATTATCGGGACTGGGAGTTTTGGGGGGTATTCCACCCACCCCTATAGGGCCTCAGGCCCCCCTTGGACATAGAAAAAGGGGCAGCTAAAAGCCGCTGCCCCTTGCTTTCATACAAAGAGAATATTAAAAGGCAAGAGAAAGGACATGGTTGTTCAGCCTCAGATCCAAAATTTGTTAAAAAGCAAAAATGTGGACAGGCATGCTTCTAGCTTCTGTACTTTCTCCTCCAGGAGTGCTACTAACTTGCACTTATCCAGATGCCTTTTGCAAGAAAGCTCATCCTAAAAATAAACAATCCTGACTAAGAATCATTTGCTAAAGACCATTTCAGATTCCAACCACAAGATATGGTCAGTGTTTGTGACAACAAAGCACATATAAAAGCAATTTCTTAAGCTCAATGTTTAACACATCATTGACTGATTATGCATGGCGGCAGCTACACCGAGCTGCCGCCGTGCCATTACGCTGGAACTGAAATCCCGCCATCCCGATTATACACGGGGCGGAGATTCCGGGGCACACACTGGCTGCCTCGGTGCAATGGCCCCATGCAGGCAACGAGGAGCCGGAAGCGCCAAGTGTGTGCTGAAGTGCAGTGGAGGGAGGATCGGGGGCATAGCTCCCCTGATGCATGATGCCCCTGTCAGCTCCGCGGAGCCACGGAGCTGGCAGGAGCGAGAGGCGTCCCTGCAGGGATGCCATAGGTCAGGGGGGGAGCCGGGTGTGAAGGCCCGGCTCCTCCGATTATGCACAGGGCTGGCCCTAGTTTTTTTAGTTGTGTTGGTAGCTTGATTACCAGTAGTTTAAAAGACAGTTCTGCCAAAGACCCGATATAAGTTTCCCTGGATAATAAATGGTAAACATATAAAACAGTTCAATCACTACAAGTATTTAGGAATCAATTTTACTTATAATAACAGTTGGGCCAACCATAGAGAAAAAAAATCAAATCTGCAAAGGCCAGTTGTGCCTTTTAGCCAAGTTTTATCATCAAAAAGGCAACAAAAACCTTCAAGAAGCTATTAAAATCTACAGTGCCAAAATAATTCCTCAGATTCTTTATAGAATCCCAATATGGATGGATGCATTTAATAATAAATTAGAGAACATCCAATCTTTCTTTTTCAGAAATTTGCTAGGAGTCCCAAACTGTGTGGCCAATCATACACTTGTTGCAGAACTTGGCCAACAGAGTCTAGAGAGACCCTTATTCTTTCAACTGGCTGGGCAGAATGTCAAAGAAACTTCAAATTATGGGTCTGGACATCTCAACCCTTAGCAAGCAAGATGAAAGGACGATACTAAAACTAATATCACAGAGACTAGAAGATCAGGATACCGAGATTCTGGGCTCCTCTAACAACAGTGTATGTTCTCCCCGCTTCTGGGATATTCCCTTAACTTACAAATCCATGCCCATGTATCTCCAAATTTTGGAGAAACACCAGTTAAGAAGAACATTTCTAGTAGCTCACTTAAACATCTTTCCCTCAAATGTCACCCAAGGTAGATTTTTGAAGATCCCTCCTCAGGAGAGATACTGTTTACATGGATGTAGTGTCCCTGACACGTTGTAACATATACTTCTGGTGTGTCCTAAATTTTAACTATATTGTCGCCTGTTAGCTAATTATCTGAAGAAATTGAAATTCAGTGTTAATGAGAAACTGGATTAAAATGATACTAAATGTGAGGGACTCAGCAACTATTATAAAAGTAGCAAAGTATTTATTGGCAATTTTAAATGAAAATCTTTTACGATACATATTACATTTGGAACTGTTTGAAATTTTTGTTTTATGCTTTGCAATTTTATGCCAATAAAGGTACTCTGAATCTGAATCTACCAGTAGGTTTTGTCCTTTCCTTTCAATGTGTCTTTGATGAGGTAATAGTGCCCATTGTAGAGGCCTCAGGTGGAATCTTGCCCATGGAACTGTCTCTATAGAGGCAATCATAAGACCCAGTAGTTGAGCCACTAACATCAGTTGCATGCAATTATGCCTGCAAACTGTCATCAGTACCTATAACTTTTCCATTCTTTCCTGAGTCAGTGGAGTCAATGTATGTGAATACAAATGCTAAGTAAGGAGCCCACCAATCCTTAATTTTTTTGAGAAGTTCTGAGGAAATGATATCCCAACCTGGGGTTTTCCCTTTCCTTAATCAATTATAACATGTGTGGTAACAAGGGCCCATGTGCGTAAATCAACTGAGTTGGGGATTTGCACAGGAAGGGGAGAAACTTCCCCACACATGCTTCTAAAATAGGTAATCCATCTGTCAGGTGGAATGATCTAATCAAGTGGGGAAGAATCTGTCCTAGCACAACTGGTGACGATCTTCTAAAATGGGGATGAATTATTATCTTTAGTTGCCTGAATTGGGATTCCCCCAATTCCCCACTATTTCCCCATGTACTCTTTTTATTGGGGGGGGGGACTAATTTCTTATAGGATTTTTTTGAACCATACTATCACAGGCTTCATCAATTGGGTTCCCTATTGTTTTGGCTTCATTTCTTTGTAAGATTCTTTTTTTGCAATCACACATTCTCTATCGAACCAAGGTTTGGAGATTCTGGTGCCAATTTTTCTGCTGTCCCAATTCGATGCACACATGCAGGCGCAGAGCTCTGTGCCTGTGTTTGTGCGCCAACTGACACACTGGCACCCGCACCTTCCCTCTTCCCCCCATGGCATGGCGTTGGCTGTGTCGGCTTGGAATGGCCTATTTGGATGCCACCGCACACAACCCTAATTTCTACAGCTTGGATCATTAAAGGTCAAAGCTCTGGATCTCCACCTTACACTGGGGTCATGTTTCCACAACCAGTCTAGCACAAAAGGGAACACTGCCCCAGGGTCCACCACCAGCTGGCTTCATTCCCAGTGTTCTTCAATGTACAGGTTAAGGTGGGGCTGTCTGGTGCATGGCTGCGCCACCTTTCGAAAAGCCCCCATCCATCTGAGCAAAATGTATGGGCTGTTGCAGGTGTTCCAACCCTATCCCCAAAGCCCGCAGCATTTCTGGGTTTATAAGAGTTCTTGTGCATCCACAGTCCAGCACCCCTTGAATGAAGTGGACAAATTGCTGAGGTCGGTGAGGGCAACCACCTGCTCCCTTGATTCCTATCTGTCTTGGCTGCTCAAGTTGAACAACTGGCAGATAGGTAATCCCCTGAGGGATATTGTGAACCTCTCCCTGTCATCCAGGGAGTTCCCTTAGTGGCTCAAGGCCGCAGTGGTTTGCCCTCTCCTGAAAAAATCATCCTTGGACCCATGGGACCCCACCAGCTACTGCCTGTTATCACATCTTGTGTAAGGCAGTTGAAAGGGCTGCCGTGGGTAAGACAGTTGGAAGAGCCACAGTGGACCAACTCTTAGCGTTTTGGGATGAAACTTTGGCCCTGGATCCATATCAGTTGGGCTTCTGTTCTGGCCATGGGGTGGGGACCATGCTGGTCGCCCTTATGGATAATCTCCAGTGCCATCTGGATCGAGGTTTGGCCATTCTTGTGTTGTTAGACCTACAAGCCACATTTGATGTGGTTGATCACCAGCACTTGGTCCATCACCTTGCTGACACAGGGATAGGGGGATAGTGGCTAGCCTCCTTTCATGAAAACAGATTGCAGGGGGTTGCCTTTCTCTCTATGGAGGTTCAGGTCACTAAGCTAGGATGGCCAAATGTTAAAAAATGATAAAATCACTGGGATCAAGAGGAGAGTAATAGGACTTACCTATTGTCTGCCCCTATCACGGACCTGCTGGCAGGGCTGCCTCACAGCAGGTTGTCCCCATTTTCTGCTGTTTTCTGGAGAGCCGTTTCCTCATCCAAATACCCAGAGGATGGCTGGGTTAGGGGATCAAGCAAGGGGGTCAGCAATGCTCACACGGTTTTCTTAGGCATCTTGCCAGTTTGCTCAAAGCTGTCAGTTTCGGGGGCATTGGTGCTGTTGTAGTCACCTTCTTCTCCTTCAGAAAAGGATACTTGGCCAAGATGCTTAAAATGTCTTCAGTATCTTTGTTTTTCAAATAAAAGTCCATTTTCAGCTGTATCCCTGCAGTAAACTCGGTCTCCTCTGATGAAGAGCATTGAGGTTTCTTGCCTCCCATTACAGGGCTATAAACACCTTAGCTCTGTACACTCCCTTCTTGGGCTCAAGAGATGGAAAATACTTACAAAACTCCCCCCTTAGTCAGCTGTAATTGGAATTATGCTGAGCTCTGACTGTAAAACAAGTTAAAAAGAAATAAAGTAAAATACTGCCCGTCTTGCTGGAGGAAACAACCCACTGCCACCAACTTGATCTTCCAAAAACTGCCATGTTTGCTGTAATATTTCCACAACTGTGATGGAAGAAAAGGAGAAGGCAATGATGGGAAATCATGGCAGCAGTGAACAAAGCGGAAATGATCGGATACTGTTCCAACCTTTCCCCTCCATTGGCTGCTGCCACCATGGGAGGGGCATGTATTTGAATCCTTGTGTTGGCTACATTCAGTTGTTTTGGTCTTCCAATTACACTTGTCTTATCTTGGACCCAGCCCTTCTAAACTATATCCTAGTGGTGGATATGCGACCATAGCTGGAGCAAGGGAAAAAAATGCAAGATTAGATTTTATTCAGAGTTCATTCCCATTGGCAACTTCTAAATCACTCAGTTCCCCCCTTGATCACAGTCCCATGAGAGTTCTGAATGTGCAAAAGTGATAGGAACAGATCAGCCTTAAATTTGCATTTTTTCTCTCCAAGTGGCTGAGCTGGCAGGCTTGCATTAATTAATTTCATAGGATCAACATACATTTGAATACACAATACAGAATATATATATATACATACACACACACACACACACACACACACACACACACACGATTTAAAGCCCATTGCATCTGTAAATACAATGGGTGCTTGCATCCCCTTTCACCCCCTTGCGCAGCCATCCTGCCAGCCCTCACCATTGACCCCAAAAAGGCCTGCCCAAGCCTTGGTGGGACTTATAGGGGCAATGGGGAGGCATGGAGTTCCCTCCAGGACTGCCCCCTGCCCCCAAAATGCTTGCCGAACCTTGGAGAAGCTGCAGCAGGCCTTTTGGGGCAGGGGAGAGTGGTGGAATGAACCCTGTTTTCCCCCACCTGGCAGCCCTCCCCCTGCCCCGAAAAGGCCTGCCATGGCCTCTCCAAGGCTTTGTGGACATTTTCGAGGCTGGGAAAGAGACATGGAGTTCCGTCCAGGACCCACCTGTGCCCCAAAAACGCACACTGAGCCTTGGAGAGGCTGCAGCAGGCCTTTTCTGCATAGGCGGGTATCCTGTTTTCCTCTCACACCTAGCAGCCCTTCTGTCAGCCCTCCCCCCTGCCCCAAAAAGGCCTGCCATGGCCTCTCTAAGGTTTGGCAGACATTTTCAGGCCAGGGAACTCCCTTAGTCCCCCCATGGCCGTCACAGGCAGACTGGTGCTGATTGCACTGGACTGCTCCTCACTGGCTTCATTGGGCCCCGGTCTGGCCTCTGTTTCTGGTTCAAGGGCTAATCATGATAGACACAGCTTTGTTCTGTGTGTCCTGATTGGCCCGTGGACCAGAAACAGAGGCTGGATGAGCTCCACCCAGGAAGCCGCTGCTCAAATATTATAAGAGCCGCTAAGTGTGAAAGATAGACCCACCCACCCACCCACCCCTCTTAAAGCCCTTTACAGGGCTAAACACAATGGGCACTAGTGGGGGGAAGGGGGAGTGCAGGCCAGAACTCCCAGCCCCCCTGCCAGCCCTCCCACCACCAACTTCTGCTGCCATGCAAAGCCCTCCCCATTAGCTAACTTCCCCCCATCCTCCCCCCACCTTCCTTTGTCTTCCTTTGCCGCAAGCAAGCTATGTAAGCTGCAAGACCTCAGCATTGCAATGCATTTGCAAATGTAAAATGCATTGCAATGATTGGATGGCCTCCTACAGGGAGGCCAACCATTAGTCTCCCCCCTCCCCTTTGCTCTGGAGGAGCCTGGACGAATGGCGAGAAAGGCACAGCAAGAAGGAACGCCATGATAAGGCTATCTGTGTTTCTCTCCTTGTCTGTCCCTTTAAATTTTAAATGGCTGCCTGGCCAAAGTGTGCTTCAGACAGCTGCTTTGACTCTGTCTTTTAAATGATTTTGTGCTTCTGACTGTATTCAGTCGATTTGTCTCCGAAGCAGCCTCGCTTCAGAGATTTTTAGACTGAAGCGATTTGAAGCATACATGCCTACCCCAGTTCTCCAACATAAACTATTTTGAAACAGTGGAGGAATGTTTAAAAGCAGTTTGTATCATGTCATGGGAGAGGCCATCTACTGCTAAAATTAGGGAAATAGCCCTTTGATGTACTAAAGTAGCTGTCTGCCTCAGCTTCAAACCAGTGGAGTCCCACTATGAAAATTCACCCTGTCCAGAATTTACTTTTCAAAATATGAATGCTCTAGAGAGCTACCTGCATTACATTGAGGTTCATTAATTGGATGGTGCTGTATATATTGAGGAAAGCATCTGGACTTACCTTGACTGCTGGTTTAGTTCCAGTGAAACCTCTTCCAACACTGAATTCCAAGGGACCCTGGCCCAGTCAATCATGACAAGTCCGATTAGGTGGGCTGTGTCTTTTGTGCCTTTTATGTGCTTTCAGTTTTTTAAAGAGCACATCAGTGACTATGTTAGCTCCTCTCCTGCCATGACTCCCTGGAGACTTCTGAGCAATGAAGAGATTAATTTGAAAAAACATTAGGAGAATGAGACTTGAATTAAAACCTGCCTGCCAATAAAGAGATGCTTTAAACCATGGAACTCTGGAAAACAGTAGGTGGAAAGTAATTTGTTTTCTCCATTTATTAGATAATTGAGAAAAATCCCCTATTGTTTTATAGAAGGGGATTTGTACTTGAGCAAAGTCTTGGCAAATCCATACTTTCCTATTGCTTTGTATTTTAGGTCCTTCTATTGTCATGTATAAAGATGCTAATTGGGAATAATCCAGTTTATAGATCATGTTGGCCACTTCTTTGTGGGAATTAAAGAATGGTACCCATCCTGCACACCTGTCTTCTGTTCTGTATGGCTAATAAAGCCTGCACTGAAGTGTGTTTGTAATACCGGCACCAAGTCCAGGAGGACTTTTCTTGCTAGCACTGCACAGCAGTTCTAAAATCAGGTTTTCATATAGCTATTAGGCCTGTCTCCCAAGGGGTTCTGCAGTACCTAAAAGACTTCCAAAGTCTTCAGATTCATCTTTGTTTCAAATCCCATAGAACTAATCTGCACTCATCTGGATTCTCCCTCAGGAGTATACTCTGCTGTAGTGTAGCTTCCACTATGGAAGCATTTTCATGGCCTGATTTGGAGAGGTGCAGGAAAGAAAGATAGGCACAAGCCACATATGGTACCCCATGTAGCTTCTGGGGTGGACATGATTGTCTCCCAGCATTGACCATGGTAGCTCTTTCTGAACTACTCCTGATCTCTGTTCGTTTTCATCTCCTCTTGGCTTTCTGGTGTATGTACATAAGCAACTTTCTCTGTTGGCACATGGCCCCTAAGAAAAAAGATGGGATTCATGACCATTAAGACAAAATTGTACAGCTTGTTCTGGCGATAACTAGATCACCACCCAAACGCAAAACCTAGTGCAAGCAGATATCCCCCTCTCCCAAGACATCCATTCAAACTCTGAAGGCTAATGAATGCTGGAGCAGATTCATGTGGGTATCCCTGTGGGTCTGAAGCATTTGTAGAAAAGAGGGCTGGTCAACTGGAAAGTCTTATCGTTAGTTCTTGCCATCACCCTAGGTTCTGAATTTTCATCTCACTCCCCCTTTGGATTTAGTTTAAAGCCCTCTTCACCAGGTGTGCAAGGGATCTCCCAAAATAGTTTTTCCATCCCTTGTGAAGTGCAAACCATCTCCTGATAGTAGTCCCTCATGTTGACACTGTAGACCATGATCCAGAAATCCAATCCTTTCCTGACAACACCAGTGACATAGCCAGTCTTCTCCCCTGCAGCCCCCATGAAGCCCAGCAAATACTTCACAGGCCGTGACAGGTGAGAGTTCTAGGTCTTGAACCAGGTGTGTAACCTCTTGAAGCAAATTTAGCTTTTCAGATTCTTCTTGAATGCCCTTCAGTCTAAGAGTCTGTGATCTGCCATTAAAAATTCAGTAGAGGCCAACACTAAACATATAGAAGAAACTCAAATAAAGGTACAAAAATCACGTGACATGGCAGAGCTGAAGATTGGAAGGATTCAGTTGAAGATAGATTTGAAGTTTTAGAGGTACAGGTTTAAAAGTGGATTAATATAATCCCCCATGACACTTTGGTGGGTCCCAAGGATACACCACCTACCTGGAATGCAGAGCTTAGCCATAAAAGAAACTTTTGGACAATTTCTGCACATCAGCTGAATGGCATAGTGCTAAAACATATCATGCCTCCCAGCCCTTCCTCACCTTTTTTGTTGTCTTGCCTTTGTCTGCCTTGTTTTCAGGTGTCTTACCCTCCACATCTGCTGCTGGTAATGGCGGAAGAGAGCAATGACTCGCTTCTGCCTATCAATCAATTCAGGCAACCAATCCCCTTTCTCCATGTTTTAAAGGTCCCACAATGCTCACTAATATATATATATTTAATCATACTTCACCATTGAAATGCCTATGCATAGAATCATAGATGCATAGTGCTTTTTGAACGCCACTCCTTATGGGATCATGAGTCCTTTGATACGTTAAAAAATGAATCTTGTTCCTGATTTGTGTATGTGTGTGGGGGAGAAAACTTTAGAGGCACACTTTGTGTTACAACTTTGAAAAAAAAATATTTCTGGCAATTGCCTGCATGCTTGTCTGCCTATTCGTTGCTCCAGTAAGTTAGCCATTAAAAAAAGTAATTCCCATCTCTGGGAATAAGGGAGAGGGAGACGGGTGTGAGGTCAGGACAAGGCAGGGCGCGAGCTTGGGACAAGGCAGGCACCTTTAGTGCGTTTGAGCCTTCATACCTTCCCTCTGCTGTTTGCCTGTTAGTTGCTCTCCGGTAAAAAGGTAAAGGTAAAGGTATCTTCTGTGCAAGCACCGAGTCATGTCTGACCCTTGGGGTGATGCCCTCTAGCGTTTTCATGGCAGACTCAATACGGGGTGGTTTGCCAGTGCCTTCCCCAGTCATTACCGTTTACCCCCCAGCAAGCTGGGTACTCATTTTACCGACCTCGGAAGGATGGAAGGCTGAGTCAACCTTGAGCCAGCTGCTGGGATTGAACTCCCAGCCTCATGGGCAAAGCTTTCAGATGGCTGCCTTACCACTCTACGCCACAAGAGGCTCTGCTCTTCGGTAGCTAGCGCTAAATGGGTTGGTGAATTCACTTTATGTGATTCCTCAACTCTTGCTTTAAAATGGAGGATGTAGCGAGCCAGTAACTGCCCAGATGCTGGATGTTGTTGACTTCATATGGAGAGGCCAGAATATAATGACTACATTAGGTAAGCATTTCACTACATTTAACGGGTGTGGAAATGCCCTTGGAGTGCCTTAAGGTAACAGAAAGGACTGCTTTTCTTCTGAGACCTCTGCGTATTGATTTATCCATAAAAGTGGATGGCGGTGAGTGATTTTCAAGGGGTTACAAGGGGATTGCCTTCTTCATCTATAATCTTAACTGAGAGTGTTGAGATAAATAGGGCAGGCTCTTTTTAACGCTTTAGATAGTAAGCTCATTGTATATCTCATGGTGAATTGTGTTTGCTTTCCATTTACAAGAGCCATGTATGTATCTCGGTTCCCAAGCATGCTGGGGCCCAATTAACAGCCTCCAGGGTTGTTTGCACCAAAAAAAACAGTAGGAAGGAGGCTGAAATTCCATCTCTCCCAGCACCATGGCTATGCTGCAAATTAAACTCCACTGCATTTAGAAAATTAGTTCCTCCCTACCAGTGCAATCTAAATCACAGAAGATCAGAGCTGAATTGGGAGAACTCCTGGAAAAAAACATATTGGGTAGTTAACCCCTCAACCATGTTACTTGCAGTTGCCTGGCAACCCCCCAAACTGCAGAGTCTTTTTGTGGCATAGTTTTGGGGGTAATTCCTAAATCTGGGTATTTTAACCCCCCTTTCATTTGTTTTTTGGTAATTCCAGGAGCTTTCCTAGGTATTTATAAACAGTCTGTAAATGACCTCAGTGTAAAGATTTTTCTGACCGGTAACCTTGAGTTAAGTTCAGAATTAAATATATAACAAGTAGGGGACCTGCAAGGACTTGTGGGGGACATTTCATTTTCTCCTCCCTCCCTCTTTCCTTCTTCTTATCTTTGAAATCTTCTGTGGCCTCTCCACTTTTCCTGAGCAATGGGCAGTGAAGACTCCAGATTGCTGCTGACCAGGGCTTTCTGTGTTAATGAGTGGCCACTCACACATGCAGCTTAGAGGAAACACTACTCACCAGCCTATCTACCTTTATCTTGCCTCTCTTTTTTCAGCTTTTCATCCTACCCATCCCCTGGCAGCCACTATCCAGAAAAACTATGGCCCAATTTTGCAGTGCCTGCTGCCAGGCCCGGCCCAATTGTGCAGTGAGGAACCTGCAACTATTTGTGGGGAGTTCTTGTACCTTGTATCCACCTTCCCACATAATTACCTTTGTTCTTCCTCCTTCCAAATCCCATATTCTCACTTTTCCTGTTTCCTTCTGTTCTTTGCACCCACCCACCAGCCATCCTACTTTTTATCTACTCCATTTTCACTGATATTTATTACTTATTTACGTTACATCTTCACAAAAGGAGCCCCAAAACATCTTAGATAATTCTCTTCTCCATTTTATCTTCACAACAACCCTGTGAGGTAGATTAGGCTGAGAATATGTGATTGGCCCAGGAACACCCAGTGAGCAATATGGCAGTATTGGGATTTGAACCTGGCTCTTGCAGATCCTAGTCTGCAATAGTAGCCACTACATAGTGACTACACTACACTGATTTTTGTAGGGTGGCTGCTACTGAACAGTAGCAAGCAGCCAGGTGTAGCTGAGTAATGGAAGCTGAATGGTACAAATTGCCTATGGCTGTTGCTTCGCTTGGCTATATGAGTTTGTTTGTTCAAAGGTCGAAACAACTGTGGAAAGGCACCTTCCCGTCTCTTATTGATAGAAACCAAGGCTTCAACTGCTGTGGTTTTCTAGCGAAGGCCACAGAGGGCAGTAGTTTCTTAAAACTATATGTACTGCTTCAATTTTTTGAGGTTTTTAACTCCATAGTGTTCTTTGCCCCCTGAGGCTTTTCTTCAGTTTGTAAAAAAGATATCTTGTCTGTTCATGGCTCCAGTCTCCGGATTTATGTATCCATACATTAGACCACACTGAGAGTTAGCTATATTGATGAAACATGTTGGCAAAGTTAAATACTTGATATGAACTTATTGTTGGCTAAGGATTGGTTTGGGAATGTTGACAAAAATAAATTTAGAAATTCTGTTTATATGCTGTGAACAATAAAGAATTATTTCAATTACTAGTTTTGTTTTGTTTCAAAGTGCTTGTGGTGGTCATGACTGTGATTCAGCATGCCTGGACTTTGGGGGTGCTACATCACTTTAAGTTTGTATGACTGGTATCTCCTTGAATGAGATGCCTCACTTTAGCTTCACCTGAGGACTGACCTCTGACCCCTCCTCTCTTTTGATTTCTCCTCTCACACTCTTCACATGGCCTTCCATAGTGACCCATATTTCTACAGGTCTCTCTTCGAGATACAGTGCCCTCATAATTCTAAACACATTATACTGGACAAGCTGGCCATTTGTGGTAGGGAAAGTACTCTTTAGATTAGGCTTCTTTCTTGCCTTTTGACTGCAGCCTAAATGTGAATTCCATCTATTTGAATAAGTGTAAGTTTACCATTCTTTTGCAATATTTTTCTTGGAAGATTATTTACTGCACTCAGTATCATGCTTCTATGACTGAGCAAATGTTGTTATATAAACCAAATATCCCAACAGTGACAATCCAGCTTTTACCTGTCCTAGCCCACTCCAGGACTTCGTGTGGGCAAGTAGCAGAGAAAAAGGAAGTTTTTGTTATTACAGTTCTATTCAGGGAAAGAACCTGTCTTATTAAACTGTGCTCCTGTTGAAAACTATGTTGCTTCTTTATTCTGATACCTAGCATTAAGGACATAGGAATTAACAAAAGTCTGCTGGGTTTCACTATAATCATGAGAATCAGTAGCCCTGCTATAAGATGAGGGGAGAGACTTGGCTTACAACTCATCTTCATCAAAGAGCTCCATGGCTTTTCACATCATGCTGAATGGGAATGGATTGAGAGCACAAGCCCCAGAATCCTGTCAATATCCCTTGGCAAGACTAGTCTGAATTTCTGAAACCATTCATGGGTAAAGAACAAGCAGATTCTTCTAGTTCCCAGATACTACTTTTCATAACTGAAGCAAGCAAGCAAGCAAGATCAGGTAGTTTCATACATCTGTTGCATAGACCCCATGGTGTTTAGTGAAGTGAATTTCTAAATCTTATATCATTTGGGTATCTGGTTTGTACAACATGATTTTTTAGCTCAGTGGAAGAATGGATCTCCTCTAGCCCATTGGCCCTGTTCCACCTTGCACGCCAAAGTTTTCTCAATACCTGGAAAGTCTTTTCTTTTTCTCTTGGGTAACCACTGCCACCACCTGACTTTTGTAAGGAATTGCTAGCTGGGAGGCTCAGTACATTGAGCTTCCCTTCCTAATTCTGAGGCTTGGGACTTTTTACTGCCTTGTATATTCCTGGAGGAATAGCTGCTTGCCAACTGATTGCCTTCCTCATGGTATTCCTTTTAAAATAGACTGTCTAAGTTGGTGGAGGTCTGTGATACAGAGAACCACTGCCAGCATCAAAAGTTATAATGTATTTATTTAAAAGAAAATGTTCACAAGCATACTTTTAGCATAGCAGCACATTGAGCAAAGCATTAAACAGACACTGGTAAGATGAAATTCCTCTGACCCTCTCTTTATATATGCCATATCAGATGTTAAAATATAGGATAGGCTCCTTAGCTTAGGAAGCTGCAGATCTCTACAGTTTCCATTACCTTGAAGCTTCCTTCAACTGTCCAGGCCAACACATGACTAATGGCTGTCTCCTCTAGACCTCAGTTAAGAGTTCTGCCTGCTCTGATAGACTCAGCACAAAAGAGACAGCACAAAAAAGACCTTCCTCTTTGCTTCCAGGAGTTTTATAAACTCTTTTTTCTCCATCCACTGACCAGGTCAGGATGATTCAGAAATGCATTTCCAGTAGTCTCCAGAAATGTCCTTCCTGAATTATCCCTAGTATTGAATTCCTCCTGATCTCTGTTCTCTATTCTTTAGGCCTATTAGAATTTGTATGAAAGTGGTTCGAGATAAGTCTGGAAAGCTACTAAACTGACTTCTTCTCTTACTGCCTGTTCTTTGCCTAGAGAGGGGAAAAAAAGGGAAAAAAATGCATTTCTTCACAAGCTCTAAAGAACAGACAGCAAGTAAAGTTGTCATACACTCGCAGAGAGTGCTTGCCTTTTTCACCTCCTGTGTCCCTCTTTTGATTTTGGAACCTGAATCACTCAACCATAAATGTTATTCTCATGCCAAATGAGAACTTAATCTTGTTCTTGATTTTAAAACAAGTGCTGGTAATGGGGCTATTACTCTGGAATCTTTGATGCATGACATCACATTTTGTTACTGTGCAACTGAATATTGTTCTTTTTTTCAAAAAATGAAAACTACACCATTCATTAGCTATCCTGTGATAGCAAATATGTACCCAAAGGACAAACTAATCAAATGGAACTTCAGGTTCTGTAAGATATGCAATTATAGTGGGCATCATAAATAAATGGCTTCTTTTTAATATGTTTATTGCCAGCATCACAGTATTTAGAAATGTTCTGGTCCTCAGTTATTTTGAAACTTTGATCTATGCTGTGTATAAATCTGTGCATTGGTATATACATTACATAAATATACAATTTCTTTTTGTGTTTGAAAGGTTATAGCTGATAACTTTTGCTGCCCACTAGAAAATGAACTGATTTCTCAATGTTTGTTTGTTCATTATCTATGTCTGTCTGTCTGTCGTCTGTTATCTGTCATCCTCCCTCCTTCCCTTCCTCCCTCCTTCCCTCCCTTGCGGCTCAGGGTGTTTTACATGAAATGTAGGGGTAAGTACAATTCAACAATTTCAGACAGTAGAATGGTAATAATAATCTTAATAACCAGTAACAATGATTTTAACAACACTTCAATACAACGGTACTAACAGTAGAGACAACGTTGCCAGCTGTGATTCCATAGGTTGGTCTATGTATGGAAACAGTTCATGTGGAGGAGTTTCTGGGAGGCTCCTAGAATAATAGGGTTGGAAGGGTCCTCCTGGGTCATCTAGCCCAACCCCCTGCACAATGCAGGACACTCACATATCTATCGCTCATCCACTGTAACCTGCCACCCCCTTGAACCTTCACAGAATCAGCCTCTCCATCAGATGGCTATCCAGCCTCTGTTTAAAAATTTCCAAAGATGGAGAAATTCCGTCTGAACATCAGGAAGAAGTTCCTGACAGTTAGAGTGGTTTCTCAGTGGAACAGGCTTCCTTGGGAGGTGGTGGGTTCTCCATCTTTAGAAATTTTTTAAACAGAGGCTGGATAGCCATCTGACGGAGAGGCTGATCGAGAGGCTTTTTAGATTGGGGAATCCACTTAATGCAATTCCCCAACTAGCTCTTTAAAATAGAAGATGTAGCGAACAGTTTGCTGCCTGGATGCTGGATGTTGGCGCCTGGAATATAACAACTACCTAATGTTAGCATTTCACTATATTTCACTATATTTAACAGGTGCAGAATTGCCCTAAGAATTAAATAACAACAACAACACAGTAATTCTTTATCTCTCTTCCCCATGTGCCTTTGTAGATAGGAATACAGCAGCACCCTACATCCTCTCTTATCATTTGGACCTTGTCATTGAGCTGTGACAGTAAGATACCTAATGTGACCTCAGGTACAGAATATCCCCTTCTTACTGTCCTTCTGACCCTACTGACCCTTCTGATCTCCTTCCCCGGGTCTGAATAAGTTGTAAAATGCAACCAATACCAGTCTGTTAATGTGTCTTGTGTCTTCTTAGTCATATCTTGAAATAAACAGGAGGAGAACTCATACCGCACTGGAAAAGACTTCTTGGGTCCAGGACCAATTCCATGTTGAAGGCAGGAATCCCATTTAAAGAGTGAGGACAATTTTTAGGAGAAAGATTATACTTTGTAGGCTGAATCCCTGGCATCTAATGCCAGGTAGCATTCTTCTCTGTTTCATGGTCAAACTCTGTGAGAAACAGACTAGAATTTCTGAGTTGCAAGTTTACAACACTTAGGAGATTGGAACTTCAGGGCTTAACAGAGAGATTTCTTTCTCATCTCTCTATACATGCTAATATCATTCAGTTCTTGCATCTGTTGTAAACTCCTTTATTATGCTTATTTACTGCTATTCATAGGTTTTACCAATTGCTTTTATCCAGCCTTAACTATATTCACTGCTCAATTACTTATGCATATTGACTCTAATTGGTCCTCCCTGGCAACACTCTCCTCACTCTCTACCTGTATGCAATGGTTGGTGATTTCTGCGTTAATGTATCTGAAGAAGTATGCATGCACACAGAAGCTTATACTCCGAATAAAACTGTGTTGGTTTTAAAAGTGTCACCAGACTCAAACTTTGTTCTGCTACTTGAGACCACATGGCTACCCACCTGAATCAGAGTGGGTACTATATCTATGGATCATCTTAGCATAATCTTCATGACATTGATTCAGCTTTTGGCTGAATGTCACTTTTCAATTAATTTATTTAGATATTTATACCTCACTTGGTTCCCCATTAGGGAGGCACAGCAGTTTATAACACTATTCTCCCCGCCTGTGAGTTAGGTTAGGATGAGAGAGTATGAGACTGGCTCAAGGTCACCCACAGAGCTTCTAAAACAGAGTGCAAATTAAAACCTGTGTCTCCTAGATCCTAGTTCTACACTCTAACTGCTACACCATATCAAAATGGTAGTGTGGATAAGGCATGAAGAATCCTTTCTCCCATATGCTGCTCGCTTGTCCACGAAAATATAGACAAAGGGGATGGTTTGTAGTGTATACAACCAAAAAGAAAGAAAAAACTATCCCAAGGCTACTAGCAATGTTTGCAAACTCCCCAGTTGCATTACTAGTATCCCTACACTGCGGAGTCAAATGCCAGGGTATACTTTAAACCAGTGGTCCCCAACCTTTTTATCACTGGGGACCGGTCAACGCTTGATAATTTTACTGAGTCGAGGGGGGGGTAGTCTTTTGCCTAGGGATGTCACCGCCGCCTGAGCCCTTGCTTTCCCGCCGCCTTGCTTTCCCGCCGGCGCCCCTGACTTCCCGCCATCTACTGGGGGGCGCTGCCAGCAGCAGCTGCGCAATGGCACACCGAGGGGGAGCCCCAGCCATGGTGGCCTCTGGAAAGCACCAAATGTGAGCCGGCGGCAGAGTGGCAGGGCAGCCCCCGAGGCAGCAGCTAGGGAGGAGGACGAGGAGGAGCTGCAGCCCGGTTCTGACTGATCTACGGACCGGTCCCGGTCTCTGGACCGGGGGTTGGGGACCACTCTGGACCGGGGGTTGGGGACCATTTCATAGAGGTATTGAAGTACCAGTTCATTTACAAGTGAGAAGAATAACCACCGAGGAAAATTTACCTTGAAAACGGGAGATATCTAGAAATCCATTTTGGTTGGATCCTGCAATAAAGCCATACAGAAAGAAGAGACCTTTTATTTTATTTTATTTTATTTTATTTTATTTTATTTTATTTTATTTTATTTTATTTTATTTTATTTTATTTTATTTTATTTTATTTTATTTTATTTTATTTTATTTTATTTTATTTTATTTTATTTTATTTTATTTTATTTTATTTATTCTGTGTAAAGTTTGCAAACCTTGCTAGTAGCCTTGGGATAGGTTTTGCTCGCTTGTCCACAGCTATTCTCTCCAAGTCATTCTCTTTAAACGTACAGATCTCATGTCAAGTTTAGCACTCAGATGTACCCCTAAAAATATGTTGTGGCTTTAGAGGGACCAGTTCTGGCCCAGATGCTATGTCTTACAGTTGGGTCTGAGCCCTGCAACTTCTGGTTTCACAAATGCAAAGCTAGCCAGGGGGACAACTGGCTTGGCTAGTCAAACATAAATGCAAAATTCAGCCTCAGACTGAAGCAATCTTCTGGACCCGCTGTGGGGAAAATGTTAATTCAGTATTGTTGCAAGAGTTCTAGAACCAACCATGGCTAATGGCATCTGGGCATTTATGCTTAGAGCACTGGCTGATTTCGTTGATTTGTTTAGCTTCTGTTTTTATCATTTTTCATGCCTCGGGAACAATCAGGGCACACAGCATTATGTTTAAAAGCTCATGTTTAAAAAGTCAGCATTCTCCTCATAATTGAATTGTGATGTGGGAGTAAGAAGCCTGCTGCCAGTCAAAAGATCAGATGCTAAGAGCTGCCTTGCCTCTACCTTGGAGTGCAATCCTCTGGCCAATTAGCCCTAAGTAGTGAGGTTTGATCTGATATTCTCTTGTTTACTTTGCCGGGATTAAATCATTTAAAGCCCATATGCTTCAGCTGGACTTAATTGCAGATCAAACTGCTATAGATTCTAGGCTGCAATCCTACAAACAAGTAATGATGTACAGCTGGATTTCTGATAACCAAGATATGACCTGGACTATATTAATTTGTAAATAATATAGCCTTCAAACTGGAACAGAGTTGTTGATACTTGGCAGTGATAAGCAGATTTCTGATCTGATCATCACTTAGTGCTGTACTCTTCAGTTTAATTTTCCTGGGCCGGAGAAGAAAGGAGAGAGTGATTTGGCACCAACGTACTCAGGGATATCAACGTACTCAAAAAACAATTTATTTGATTTTTCTGCCAATCCCAACTGGTCTTTCTAGGCATCACATTTCGTTTCTAGCACTCATTGTACTCTATCAGCACTTAGAAGCAGGGCGTTATGATTCTAGATAAGCTTGGTACCTGTTTGCATGAACTAATTTATTCTCTGAGGTTGTGCCTATAAAGGCCTTGCTTGTACACACAAGCTGGCAAGCGGGCAGATTGGGGAAAGTCAGAGGCTATGGCTTCCCTCTGCTTTGGATATGGGGGCAATAAAGGCTCAGATGGGAAGGATGAGGCTAAGGCTTACCATCCTTCACACACAAGGCAGTTAGTCTACTTGTCTTGCAGGGAGAGAGGAAAAAGCTTTGCTTACATATACTGGTAAGCAGGTGGAGACATACAGAGAGAGACTTGGGAGGAATAGAGACTCATTCTCCCCCTTCACAGACAGTCGTGTCTATTGAGACATGGGGATTTGGGGTTTTCCTGGACACCCAGGAAACTGAACCAAGTGTTACTGGGAGGTTGCAGGAATGGGGAGATAGAATGCTTATATGAATAAGGGGTGGCATTTGGCAGCTCTGCGGGCACACTGCTTGCCCTAGGGCCAAACTGTCGCTCTGCAGATGTCCATGGACTATAATTCACACGAGCCCCTATGGTAGGGCTCATGGGAATTGTAGTCCATGGACATCTGAGTAGCCACAGTTTAATCACCCCTGTGCTAGGGAGACTGGCATGGGAGATAAGAACAGAGTTTAAAGGCATTAGTGAAGAGCAAGCACGGACACCTTAGTCTGCAGTAGAACACCTAGGTCTGGCACAGGGGGCTTTGACTCTTGAAAGTCTGCATCCCCCAAATAATCTCTCAGGTGTTACTGGTCTCCAATCCAGCAGACGCTTTAGAGTCACAAGAGAGAATGATGATGTAGGATCAAATAATTTCTGTGCCCCAGAGAACGTCTGATTCAGAATCTAACATCTTTTAAATGTCTTACTGTATCTGTGGGGGAAATCTGATATCGTAGATCTCATCAATGTGTCAGGCATGCCATGTGTGTCTAAACCCACCCAGAAAACACTGGCTAGAGGAATTAAGCTTACTCTTCCCCCTCCTAACCTCATCTTCTTACACCATGCTGTTTGAATCATATTTTTTCCCTGAACAGGCTACAATACCTTGAGTCAATCAGTAAAAATAAAATTAAGGTGGGGCAAGGGGAGGAGCAAGATTTAGTTTCCCTCCCCCCACATGATCATTTAAAAAATAATCTTCTCCCCATACCACCTGCTGCTAGAGGATCCTAGGAAATGAGGAAGCTTCAGTTTTTGACTCCTTGTGTCAGGTGGAATGTTCATATTTAATATAGAATAGGGATAAGGATGCTTTCTCCTGTCTTCTGAAATTTGGCAGGGAGGGTTGCTTGGGGCTGGGTTATAGTTTCTGAAGATGTACTAGTAACAAACTCGGTAGCTTCTGTAGCTAAGGTCTGTGATACATCCAGAAAGGTGTTTCCTACGAAAACCAATAGAAATTGCTATTGGACTAATTTTCTAAGATGATCCCACTATTAAAGATCCCATTGGAAGTTTTTAAAATGACATAGAAATAGAAGCAGATTTTTTATTTTTGCATATGCCTATACATGTTAGGCTGCACCAAGGGTCAAAAACATTTTAATTGAATGTATTGGGCATTTCAAACTTAGAGTACAACCTTATTTCCTCAGCTTGTTGGTAGTTATGATTGCAGGCTGGTCTTATGCAAGTGTACTTCAGCCCCACCGGTACTCTCAAGTGACGGAACACAGAACCTTTGACTGTTCAAACATTTCAAAAAACATCCAGCCTTGCAAAGGGGTCTACTGAACTTGAAAGCATGCACTCTATTACGTGTCATCTGGTTGGTCCTAAGAAAAGGTATAATGGGGACTATTTTCTACTTTTGTACTTTCACCCAGGATATGAAAAAGGGCAGTTCATTTCTCAGCTTTCTTGAACCATGCATGATTAAGTGGATGTATATGCTGCATAGTACAGGTTTTGCATCTGCTCAATTAACTGACTTAACTAGAGATCAGCAACCTCCATTTTGGCAGGTATTCATCCAACCATTTTCCTCTCCTGCTTATTAGCTGTCAATCAGAAAATCCTGAGAGAATTCCTTCTTTTCTTTCTGCCTCTGTTGTGCTCCACCTTCTCATTCATCTCTTTGCCCCTTCACCTTCCTTCCCATCGCCAAGTCTCTCTCCTCTTGCTGCCCTCTCATCTGCCTCTCCACCCAACCCCCTTTCTCTGAAGCAATGCACAGGCTTCGTGGTCACAACACAGTCAAACGTTTAAGCACCACATGATGTAAGCTTAATTTAGATACACGTGTGCACACACACACACACACACTTTTCTAAATTGATGGGTTCTAAACCGGCTGAAAGCACCCAGGGGAGAGCTCACAGGGGTTGCATTCTAAAGTTCACTAACCTTGGCAGGGGAGTGTTCTGAAGCTGTATAAAGAACAAATCCAATATTGAGAAAGGGGCTCAAAACCAAAGTAGCAAGTCTCCAAATGCCATTGTGCTATGTGATGTGCCTTCATTGGGAATAGAGGGTGCATTCTGATTGGCTCATGTCAGAAGAGATGGCCTAGAAATGAAAAGGGTACAAGAAACAGGAACAGCTCGAAGAATCTTCCTCATGAAGAAAGGCATACCGGTTTCACAAGTTCTCCCATCTCTGCGATCTATGAAATTAGTTGGAAGGACAACAAATTGTGCAAACAAAACTAATTCCTTGTTCCAAGATGCCATGGCCACACTTTGGATGCCATTTCTTCCAGCACAGACCAGCTCACATGTGCCATTTTAATCTGATGTAAGAATTGGCTTTGCAGAGGTGCAATTTCCCCTGGTTAGCCAATGTCCTGACATACACCCACAGCCAGCAATTGAATTTCAAGGGACCAGAAACAAGATACGGTGGCCCAGATAGCCTAGTAGTCAAAAGTCCCTAGGTAAGGGATCTGATGGCAATATGATCCATGGATGGCAAAAGGACATCCATGCCACCATGTTAATATGGGGGGGAATCCCAAACTCTGGAGCTTAATATTTGTGCCAGAAAGAAATGTAACAGTGTAAAGACCAAAGGACACATGGCTGGATCCTGTTAATGAGGCCTCTAGTGTTGTGGCCCCACCTTGGCAGGATCCAGAGGTCCAATTCGTAAAACTGTCCTGTGGATTGAGCTTCTTGTGGAGGTTTGTGTTCTCTCTTTTAAGATCAAAATAGTTGACACACTCAATAGAACGAAACCAGCGTTCCTTGTCAGCTACACTCAACTTTCAAGCTGCAAGAAGTCTGCAACCTGGACAAGATGCTTACGATTCCCCTGCACGCGCACACTTCATGCAAACGGGGCCCCAATATGACCCCAGGCGATCTGGGCTGGGCTCAGGCAGCTGGAATCCGGGGCCGGCTGGCCTGAGGAGGAACTGGTCCAGGTCTTCCTCCGTCCCCTTGCCTTGACAGCAGCGGATGTGTCCTGGCTTGAGGGGGGGGGGGTTCTTTGTTCAAACACTTGCCCGGTGCTGGCCGGGGAAGCGGGGGGGGGGGGGAGCCGGCTGCCTTGCCGAAGGGGGCTCAGCCGCAGCCCGAGTCAGTGTCAAGCGACGGGGCGGTCGCTGATGCCGATGGGCGCGGGCGGAGAGAGCTGGCCGGGTGGGGTGGGGGGTGGGGGGCGGGGTGGGGGGCGGCTGGAGTCACGGCAGCGTGCTCGCCCGAGGCCCCTCCTGCCTGCTGGGGAAGCCATAAAGCGCCGCGCCGCGTCGCGCAGCCCCACACTGGAGCGCCCGTCCCCCTCGAACGGCAGCAGGAGCAGCGGCAGCAGCAGCAGGAGCAGGAGCAGCAGAGCCCTTGCCGGGAGCGCCCCGACGCCCGCGAGGTAAGCCGCCGCCGCCGCCCGCTCCCCGCTGCCGGCAGCCGAGCGCCGAGTTCCCTCCCGGCCGCCACTGAGTCCTTGGCGCCAGAGGGAGGCTCGGCGGCAGAGCGGACTTCTCAGAACTCGCCCCGTAGCGAGCGCTCGCCCACGCCGCGCACTTCTGGCCGTTTGGCTCCCCGGACAGGGCGCGAGGGCTGGCCACGACAGGGGGCCACCCGTCCGAGAATCCCCGCCGCTCCCGCCTTGGACGGACAAAGGCCCTCGCGTCAAGAGCCGGGATCACGAGGAAGTTTCCCCGTCGCTGCTTGCCAGGGATCCCTTTCCTGCTCCTGCGAAGTCTTTCCAGGATGCCAGGGCAGCTGCGCGCTCCGAAACGCAGCGGTCAAATCTCGGTGCCGCCAGTCCTTTTCTCTGCCCGCTCTTTCCCACCCTGCTAAATTGCAAGGGCAGCCTCCCTCCTCCAAAGGGATTCATTGGGAATAGGATGGGGAAAGATGACAGAAATCTTCAGGGTGACTTTTAAAAGACTTGCCATCAGATATATAGCAAAATCTGTTGCCTGAAGCCACTTCTCTTTTGTGTAAGAAGGTAGGCGTACTTCTCAAGAAGAAGGAAAGGGGGCCACAAAGCCTTTTATTTTGTTTATACTCCTGTTGCTTACAGTCTACCCTTGAAGTTGAATGAAGAAAAATTCTGATGCTGAGTCTGAAAAGCGGGGGGGGGGGGGGGGGGTTGAATTAATTTTAAAAAACATGCTGAACCATAGAGCATGAGCAAAGTGTTTTTCTCTCCCCACTAAAAGAGCCCTGATGATGTTAGAATCTTGGCAGGACTCAAGTCTTTTTGTTACAGGAATCGCGACCAAAGAGAACTTTGCGGTTATGTCCAGGGCAGATGGCGTTCTTGAGGAACTGGAGTGTTAGTTTTAAACAGAGGTGCACCTTCCTGAGCCCATTGAATTCAGCGGATTCAGAAGGGTGCAGCTGGGGCTGGCTTGCAGTTAGCCTGGAGCTGAACTCAGAGCACAGCAGTGCTGTGATTCAGAGGCCCTTTCCAAGAGTGAGGGGCCAGAGCACACTTGTCTTGTCACTTCCCTTCCACTCAGACATGCACACTTTAGAGATGTGCCGTGAGAAATCCTTTGTTGTGTCCCACAGATGCAGGGGACCATGCGATTGTGGCTGTCGGTGATGACACTCGCCCTGTGCCTTCTGATCTGTTTGGGAACGCCAGCAGAAGCGTATCCATCCAAACCGGACAGTCCTGGAGAGGATGCGCCTGCAGAGGATATGGCCAGGTACTATTCAGCGCTGAGGCATTACATCAACCTCATCACACGGCAGAGGTAGGTCCCGAGGTTTCATATTCTGAGTACCAGCAGGTAAGATCATACCCTGCAGCCTTTTCATTTCCCCTTTCTCCAAGGCGCTAAGAGTTGCAGGCTCACAATGTGCTTGCCAGATGCTGTACAAAACAGGGCTATAGTAATTTACTCGTTCATTATGACTCACGCTCTGCTCTGTCTTCAAGAGTCATCCACATATATATGCAAATATATATGTAGTAGCTATATAGAAGGAAGCTGGTCCTTGGCCCTAAACAGCTTACAATCTTGCAAGGGAAAGACATTCAAATCCATTTATAAATTAAGAAATGCAATCCTTGAACCATAGCCATTACCTTCTTCTCACATCTAGAAATCTTTTAGCTCCAGTTTTGCCAACAATATGGTTCTGTTTATTTATTAGATTTCTAAAACTCCCATCCCTCTTCCAAGGAGCTCAGGACAGTGTATGTGACTCCCTTCCCAATTTTCTCTTTACTACCCTGTTAAGCTGAGAGACGGGGAGTGGATGAAGGGGTGTATCCATACATTGTTGAACATGGTGCTCTTGTTGTGCTATAGCAATCATTCACAAGTGGGTTGTCTGCTGCACACAGAATGATCTAGTTGTAAATGACTGCTATAGCACAATAACACAATATCCAAAGATGTGTGGATACAACCAAAGTTACCCAGTGAAAAACATGGAAAATTGTGGATTTCAATCTGGGTCTCAGCAGTCAAATCTGATACTCTAACCCAGTGGTTCTCAACCTGGGGGTTGGGACTCCTTTGCGGGTTGAACAACCCTTTCATGGGGGTCGGGGCGGGGCACCATTCACACAACCATCTTGTCGGGTAGATCAGGATAGAGTGTTCGTCTGTCTGCAGCAGTGGAAAAGAGCAAGATTGGCATGGTGGGACAAGTGGCAGAACTGAACTGAGAAACCCCAGGAAAATAAACAATTCATATACAATCATGAACAATGGATCTTCATGCCATTTGTCAGTTTCGGTTTAATTTCTGTGAAAGAACACTTGCATAATTTTATGGTTGGGGGTCACCGCAACATGAGGAACTGCACTAAAGGGTCGCAGCACTAGGAAGGTTGAGAACCATTGCTCTAATCGCTATCCATGCTAGCTCTCACAATAACAAGAAAAGCTGTTCTCTTCTGTGTAATAGGAGCACAGGAGCTGCATAGACCTTTAGGCTGTTGTCTCTGAATTGATTTTGCTGATTCAGCAAGCCCGTAGAATCTAGTGCTGTTGACCATGAGTTTTTAACTTCGCCATTGTTACCTTATTAACTTCCCAGATGTGAATTGACTACAGTACTATTACCTCACATGTGATGGAAGATTGGTCAATTACATTATTGGTGATCAGGCATAACTCCAGTCTTTCCAGCCCCAGTGGCACTCTAGTTTGTTTATTTAAGTTTGAAAATCAAAAAGTTAGGAGCTGTTAGAAAGTTTTCTAGAGACCAATAAAACAAACCAGATTTGCTGCAGAGGAGGAAGCTTTATCAATATTGATACTTTAAATCCGTCAATCAATCAACTGTTTACCACTTCCATTGTGGAGAAAGATACTAGACTTATAGAGCAACAGGGGAAGTGGTCTTCAGTGATGTCTAGTGATGTCAGCAGCCATTTAAACTTCTGGGAAAGGCAGCAGAACCCCTGGTGGGCTCTCGTGTTACCTGAGGGTTCCCTAGAACTGTGGTCGGGAATTACTAATCTAAACCAACAACATACTCTACCCAGCTCAGCAGACTGTGAACTCTATTCACTCATTTTCTCTTTAAAATACTTCTTTCCCCCTCTTTTAAATCCCTTCCCCCTCTCTCACTCACTCCTTGTGGCCATCCCCTGGTGCAGAATTCCCACTTGGCCAGAAGTTTGGCTGTCTTTGAATTTCTCTTTCTCTTTGTTCATGTAGCTCTTCTGAACATAATTGCACTGTAGTTATGCTTGAACACCTTTTCACGTTCCTGTACTCTTATATTTCCCTCAATAAATTCTAAACCTTGCTTTGTGCAAAAGATTCATGGTTACCGAGAGCCTATTAGAGCCACTTTGAGCTTTGTTTGCTCACTAAATCACATATTCTGTTACCTCTTAATTTAGAGATTCCCAGGCAGGGTTCTGGGGAACCCTGGAGTTATATCAGAGCTCCCCAAGGGGCCATAGGGCCTTTCCCAGAAGTTTGGAAGTTTGGATGTCACTAGACATCACTGGAGCCCACTTTCCCTATGGCTCTACAGGCCTAGGTTCTTTCTCCACAACGGAAAAGGGAAATGCTTGATTGATTAGCTGGCTCTTGCATCTTACTTCTGCACCCACCTCTCTAAAGGGGCATATCGCCATGTCTGTGGTTCCTCAAAGCGTGAAAAATATTTCAGGGGTTCCTCCACAGTCAAAAGGGTGAAAAGGCAGCACTAGTAACTTGAGGAGCAACTTGACTTTACCTTCTCCAAAGCATGGCATTGCTAGTGTCTAAAATGGTTGCCAAGGTGAATTTAGCCAAAAAAGAGTAGACAGCACACACCTGGAAAGGGGGGAGAGGCTGGCTACATAATTGGGAAGAATAAAATTCTCCCTCTTGGAGCAGTCATCATAGAAGATTGGGGACAAGGTGCTGGAACTGAAGAAGCTACTTTCTTTCTTTTTTTTCATGATAACTAAATAATGAGTAATTGTTCAGGGGCTGGATAAAATATAATTGCTAATAAAAAACAAAGTCATACCTGAGACATTCCTCATGAATGAGTGGGTGGAACAAAACGTTGATCATTAACCTTGTTATAAATTGTGTTGTGAACTCTGAGAAAATCAATACGTCTCTTTGGGGATGCAAGCAGACAGCCAGGCGGCAGCATCCTGGCAGGTATACCCTACAAAAGGCTGGTGGGCTATTTATAGGAGCCTTTTTCCTGAGGTTCATTCTCTGTCGACCCCCCACCCCTCACTGTGTCTGTTTGATGCTGAAACCAGAAACCTCAGACTGGACAAAGCTTCCAGACAATGTCACCACATTTTAATTTGGGTGTTTTGATATCTCTACGCAAACCCCTTTTTCTTATTGTTAACGCACTTCTGAATGTCTCTTGCCTTGAAATCCCTACAGGGTCACCATTAGTTTGCTGTGACGTGATGACAAAAAAAAAGAAAAAAAGGCATTGAGAGTGCTACTGTACTTGGGTGTCTGAAAGCAGTAGCATTATTATTATTATTATTATTATTATTATTATTATTATTATTATTATTATTATTAGATTTATTTCCCGCCTCTCCCGATAGGCTCAAGGCGGGTCACAACAACTAATCCCATTAAAATTCCCATTAAAACATCACTCTACTAACATGGCGGCTAAAAATCCCATCCCTCCCCCAATTATTAAGAGGTGAAGAGGAAAGGATAGGGGAGTAGCGTACACTCCAACTCCTAGGGGGGGAGCGATGTCCCTGATTTGCTGACCCCAGCCTCAACCATAGACCTGGTGGAAGAGCTCCGTTTTACAGGCCCTGCGGAAAGCTGACAAATCCCTGTGGCCAAAGTCCTGTAGTAGCTTAGCAGAACCATGTCAAATGGCCAATATATTAAGCAGCTATTTACACCGGACAGGATATTATTGCTTAGTAACAACAAAGAGTCATAAAGAATAATGTATTTATAGTGACATAAGCTTTCACAGACTAGAATTCATACACCACAAAAGCTGCAATAAATCTGTTGATCACAAAGGCACCACACTTACCAGTCCGTGGCAGCAAAAGCAATAGAGACAGCTAATGCCTCTGAAATCAGATTAAAGTTTGTAGTCATGGGTAACTGGGGAAGGTATCTGAAGAAGTGTGTGTGCACCTGAATGCTTATACCTTGAATAAAACTTTGTTGGTCTTAAAGGTGCTACTGGACTCAAACTTTGTTCCTCTGAAGTTTATCTGATAAATGTGAGTGTGGGAAATCAGACTAGAGGTGAGTTTCCTTTTTTACAGCTTCACCTGTGGAGTACAGAGTTCTAGAATCATTGCTGCCTGCAGTGTACTAGGTAAGCGAGGGTGAGTAGACAGTGCAGGCTGGGCTGAGGACATGAAGGAGTCCTGGGCCAATTATGCCTGCACCAGTTTTCAACAAAGTCGGTTCACCAACCCTTTTAAATCATCCTTTAATCGTTCCCGGCCCTAGGGAAGCACGCCTGGCCTCGACCAGGGCCAGGGCCTTTTCGGTCCTGGCCCCTGCCTGGTGGAATGAGCTCCCGGGAGAGCTGCGGGCCCTGCAAGATCTTCCATCGTTTTGCAGGGCCTGCAAGACGGAGCTCTTCCGCCAGGTTTATGGTTGAGGCCAAGGCTAACATCTAGGCCCCCCCGGGACCTGGGATTGAGGATTGACACCATCAGTATCCCCTCCCACCTGCTAGTCAGAGGAGGGGGAAGTTGATTGCCAGGTTAGCTTGCTAACTAATAAGGAATTGTAGCTGTTGTTAATGGATTTTAATGGATTTTATTGGGGTTTATAATGTTGTAACCCGCCACGAGCCGCAAGGGAGTGGCGGGTAATAAATCGAATAATAATAATAATAATAATAATAATAATAATAATAATAATAATAATAATAAATTTTAAAAAACATTCCCATTTATGCATGATCCGTGATACTGTGTTGGTTTCCTCCCCAGCAATTAAATACCTTAAAAAGTTCCAACGGTAACTCTGGGAGGGGGAGATTCATATGGGTAGCCGTGTTGGTCTGAAGTAGCACAATAAAACCAGAATCTAGTAGCACCCTTAAGACCAACAAAGATTTATTCAAGGTGTGAGCTTTCGAGTGCAAGCACTCTTCCTCAGACTAAGAACTCCCTGCATGACAGTGGGAATATATAGCAAAAATTAAATCTGTTAAATTAGTAAACTGTCACACATCCAAATGCAACCACATGATAATTATTTGCCAAAACAGCCAATCAATCCCCTGGAAGTTTAAGGAGGGAATTCCATTGCTAGGCAACATCATTCATATTCCAACTAACGCCTGCAATTAGCATTTCAATTGCAGCCAGTATCTTTAAGACAGAGAGCCTTGGTCTGAGGAAATCAAGCTACAAAGGACTGGGGAAAATCACTCTAAACTGGCTACCAGAGAGCCACCCAGAGTTAAGGCAAAGCCCCTTCCTTTTTAAGAAAAACCACATGGAACACCAAGGCTGTCCTAGGGCTATTATGGGCAATGGGAGAGTAAATCAAATTCCATGTTCACCTGATTGCTGACACTGAGGGAGAAGAAATCAGCAGCAGGTGCCTCAAGCCTCCCCCCCATGATAACTGATCAGAGGTAGAGCTTTGTAGTCTCAGGAGCATTCACGGAAGGCTGTGGAGGAAATGCATACCACAGGATAATCAAATCAAATACCTTCATTGGCATAATCATAATAAAACATCTAATACAAGGTGGTTCAGATCCCAGATCACTTAGAGAAAATCCCATGAAGGAATTTTGCAATGCCTTCAGTTATTTGAGGGTTATGATCTGATAAAAGAAAGTGCACTATTGTTGCAGGACTGTGAATCCTGCTCGCTCCCACAAGAGGAAATATGTACCGTTCTCTGAGGTGGTTATGTTGCTCACAAAAGAGGAGAATGTGTTCCACTGACTCGGATTTCTTTGCAGGACATGGGCAGAGTCTGTCGGCATATTGGATTTTAGCGTACCGACCTTTAGTCGCTGCTGTTGGTAGGAGGAAGGTGATTCTAAAGCCGTCAAGTACTCCAGGATCCTTCTGGCTGGGGGATAGATTTCAAAAAAGATGGGAGAACATGTTCTACTATCCAGCGATAGTGTTCTGATAGTCAATATCCAGGATTCGTTGCCTGATGATATTGTAAACTTTGTTCTCTTCAAGGTTTTCTAAAAGTTCAATAGACAGGCCTATAGACTTTAGTTTGTTGTTAATCTTCACGAACCAGGCTGATATAAACTTATCTGACAGTATAAGGTAGACAAGCCTCCCAGCTTGGGCTCTAAAGTTCAGGCAGAGCCAGTATTTAAAGATACGGAGCCAGGCTAGAGTGGCCAGTTGGGTAATGCCAGTCTCCAAGTATATTGTGAGGGCAGAGATGCATTTGGGGAGGCCCAATAAATGACAAAAGAAGGCAGATTGCAGCCTCTCTACTCGCTTTTCAGCCTTTTGGCTAAGATCACAGGATAATTTCTACATAGCAATAAAGTTGGCTGGGTTGCCAGGGCAAAAGGCATGTTCACATGATTGCTAACGAAGGCAGGGTATCAGCAGCAGGCATTCGAGCATCCACTGGTAGATGAGGGACTGCGAGCAGAAAAGGGAAGAAGACCAAAAACACACTGACATTTATGCATTAAAAAAGACAGTTCTCAGTGACATAACATAAGACAAGTCACTGGAAAGATAGTTTCAGAACCCTCGTTGATAAAATGCTGCTGGAACTGTGGCCAGCATTTGCAATGCAAAAACGAAAATAACACGATGGGTTTTGCACTGCAAAAACGGTGCCACATTAAGAATTAAAAAATAAGATATCAGATTTGGCAGTCTTTTTGCGAGTTTTCCATGATGCATAATACACCCTGGAGGCCCACTATCATCACTGCTATAGCAGAGCATTTTGAAAACATTAGGCGGGCTGAATAAGTATGCCTAATGCAAAGTGTGCAAAGGAAGTCCTAGTTCCTGAGTTACTTGTTTCTACTTCAGATAGGCCAACAGGATCACTAGGGAGAGCATAATCCAAGTGAGAAACTCTGAAACAAGATAACAAAAAAGAAAGGAATATGGAAAAATATTGTGTATGTGCGCGCCTGTGCCACATAATATATATATGTTTAATAATAATAATATGTATTATTCTTATACACACATTCCTATTTTTCATGTTCCTTTTTTCTTTCATCTTGTTGGATCCCTTTATTTTGTGGCTTCTGATTGCTTAATAGGAACCAAGTCGCTTGGATATATAGTCCAATGCAGTGATATATTGTTCCTTCCTGCCTATACTAATTAACCTCTCTTTGTAGATAAGTGTTCAATGCTAAAGCTGTGGTAAGAAGCTGACAACAAGAAACATTTGTAGGCTAGACCAAAGTGGTTCCTAGATTAATAAATACCGACAGTTTGAGAGAAATACTGGAAAGGAGGCAATTCCAGTTTCACAGATCTGTTGTTTCTGATAGACATAGGCCTAACAAGACACGGGCTCAGAATGCTGTCATATGTTCAAGGTTGGAAAAATCTGACTACCAGACAGGACATGAGGACAACAAAGTGTAGGAAAATAGGTATTCTACAAAGTGGCCTTTAATTAATTGATTGACTTAATGTATGTTTTGGGTTTCATATGTCAGACTGCAGATATTTTCCTCACATGTATTTTAATCACAATTCCTTAAGATCTAGTACCAAATATGATGAGCGTTTTAAAATATTCTCTTGCGTTTTTGACTAAACAAAGTATGAAAATGTTTGCTTTAAGATACGAGCCACTGCCATTTGTTTTAAGTAGAGTACAACAATCAAAGCAGTGAATTGAAGCCCAGTGTAAATAATGCTGCGCTTTTTTGAAAGAGTACCTCATTAGAGGCTATTCAGAAGTAGATCCGTCAGCTAGAACTCATGTACAATTCACTCAGCTGTGCTTGTACCCATATCCTCATTGTAATGCTTGAAATCATCCCTGGGTCAGAATACACCTACTTAAAAGGAAATGAAGTAGTATGAGACTTTCCCCATTCTGGCTTTGTTTGGCACTAACACTGCTCACATTGCACTGTAGACATTGGTACCTTCATTGTGTAAAAGATTGTACCCATTTGCAGTGACTGCCAGCTGTGCATCTGATGTGCAGTGAGTTGTGTGTGGCTTGCAGTACTGTAATCACATCAATGAATGCAAACATGGATGAAACAATCCAATGCCTGTGTTCCCAATATATGTTCAACCCAGTACCTGTCTTCAGATGGATGAGGGATTAGTCACACAGGTGCTAATAATGGTGTCCAGTTCTTAGCATTTGGCAGCTAAATATAGTCAGGTAACAGGAATATCCTTATAATTAATAAAGGTGTCCTGAGTGACCTACTGTTCAATTCATACTCTTCTTTCATGAGTTCTTGGGTTTTAAGACCTCACTATGTTGTACAACTAGCTAATTTCACTTTATATTTCATATAAAATTGTACCCCCTCACCATACTTTAGTTATTTTGATAAAAAGAAATATGTAAATACAATAATAGAACAATATTTATTTCAGTCATGATAGACCTTTTCTGTGCCCTTCAGTGTTGTGTGGCTGAGGCAAGTGCCTCACTTGCTTCAGCTTGTTACAGCTCTGCTATATTGCCAGCCATTGTCATACCTGGTGTCAGAATTTGACTGGTTCCCTAGGACCGATTCTGCATGGAGGTGTAAAACGCACGCTGCCTCCTGCTTGCAAAGATGAGATAGTAAACCGCGTGTTCAGGAATGTTCAGCCTGGAGAAAAGGAGGTTGAGAGTGGACATGATAGCCCTCTTTAAGTATTTGAAAGGTTGTCACTTGGAGGAGGGCAGGATGCTGTTTCCGTTGGCTGCAGAAGAAATAACGCATAGTAATGGGTTTAAACTACAAGTACAACGATATAGGCTAGATATCAGGGAAAGAAATTTCACAGTCAGAGTAGTTCAGCAGTGGAATAGGCTGCCTAAGGAGGTGGTGAGCTCCCCCTCACTGGCAGTCTTCAAGCAAAGGTTGGATACACACTTTTCTTGGATGCTTTAGGATGCTTTGGGCTGATCCTGCATTGAGCAGGGGGTTGGACTAGATGGCCTATATGGCCCCTTCCAACTCTATGATTCTGTGATTCTGTGTTTGCACGCTTCCTGATGGGAGACCCCTCCCACATTATCCCACCATCTCATCACAGCTTTTTGCCTCTCAATGAGCTGGTGGAGAAGCAGGAAGTGAAAACAACCTGAAGTTCTCCCCAGCTCCTCGGATTGTCAATCAATGCAAGCCACCAATCCCTTCACGGTGGTGGTATTGGGGACTTAAACCTCTGTTCCCCCCAAGTCCTGAAATTAATTAAAAAAAAAACACTTCCACATTGCCACGGGGACACACCGCAACAGTAAAACATTTTTTTTAAAAACTTACATTTCCGCGTTGCTACGGGATCATGCCACAACAATAAAAGGTTTATTTAGATCTCTTTTTGGTATTCTTTGTATAATAGTCTGTCTTCAAGTTTGGGTACATTTGTGATAGGCTGGTCATGATAACTGGACCCGATTGTTGTGTATTCACAATGAAGATTTAAAACACAGAGCGCACAGATGCTAAGCTAAGGGCTGCTTCATCACAGCACCCTCCCTCTTTCCCTGTTCATACCCCACCATCAAGAAATACAACAGGAATGTGTTTTAGATTGGGTTGCTGCCCGATCCCAACATTACTGTGCACACGGAAAAGAACATTTTATTTTAACTGTGGCTACGTTGCCGTGCAGTTCTGCTGCTTCAGACCAACAGAGCTACCCACCTGAATCTATGTAAAAAGAAAAAAAATGGTAAAACATATTTTTGAGCCAGGAATGAGAGAGAACCTTTAAAAAAATAGCCCCTTAAATTTAAAACTAGAGGCACATGGAATTTAACAATAACATGAGTTACAAGTTGCAATCTGTGTGCTGAGTTTTGTGTGTATTTTTCAAAAATCTCTTTTATTGTAAAAATGTCATTTAGAAAACTTCACGGAAGCCTAGGAATTTAATAGCTACATTAAAAGTTATATGATTCTTCTTTAGTGACATTTGCACAATCTTATTCCTGTGGAACTCCCCGTTTCTAGAGATGTTCCAGATCTGTTCAGAGTCAGGACAGCAGCTAAAACTGTTCGGTTTAGGCAAGCATTTTCTCTTTAATTATTTTGAGAGATTATACAATTTTTTTCTGCTCCTTTTGGATAAAGTTGTGCATATTAATGCTTTATTTATGTGAATTTTTTCCAGCAACATCTTAAGAACACGTTCCTAGAGTTAGTGCCATTTAATAGACCTGAGCAGGATTCTGAGTAGGTTTAATGCACATCATTCTTAGAATTTTTATTTTGCTGAAGTGCAGACTTTTATACTAATTAAACAAATATCTTAGGGTGCCAATCCTAGGGTGCCAATCTTAGTATGAATGCGTAATAAGGAGGAATTAGTATTTTGGGGAAGAAAAATATGAGCGTGTCCATCCATCATATTTATATTTATATACCGCCCTCCCCAGGGTGGTTTACATAAAATGTATAAACAATACAAGAAACAATCCCATAACATATAAATAACCATAACATTGATATTACTAATAATAATTATAACAATGGTAACAGTGCTAACAGTGCATAGCACTGTGAAAGGCAAGATGAGTTGCTGTGTTGTCTTAATTCCTAAATTAACATTAAAACTGAAATTATGAAATTCGATCTCCCACTTTGATACCAAAATAATTTAGCTCAGCTAGTCTATTAGATATGTCATTGAGTCCCAAGAAGTTATTACAACAGATTCCAGTTTTTGACTCATCCCCTAATTGATTTATTATTCGAACCAGATGAGGTAGTTTTAATTAGGTTTTCATTGGTCCTAAACTCTCACATTCCAAGAAATTGAATTAGAAGGGCAGGTATTTATATCTTGTTAGAAGATGCCTTACCAAACTGAAAACTGCCTACAATAAAATAAATAATAAAAACTGAAAAGGCTGATCAAAATACAGACCATCAAGGAAAGTTATTCTTTGTGAGCACCCATTTACTTGGATAAATTGAGTGTGTCACCCAGTGGATCTCTAGTTTAGCTATACCACATCCTGTTTGGTTATATAACATGTATTAATAATTCAGCTGTTCGCCCAATGCCTGCTTTTGGAAGTAAGTGCAGTTGATTTCAATGGAGCCAAATAGTTTGTGTAAAGCAAGGTCCTCCAATGTGGTGCCTATGGGCACCCTGGCTCCAGGAGTAGACTGGGAGGCAAACAAACAAGTAATTAAAAAGAGCCTTGGAAAGGACCTCATCCTCCAGTCTATCCCTATCCCTGCCTCCTCAGTAAAGGAAGGAAAGGAGGACAAGTGGGCTCACTATAGTGGCTGCTCCTTCAGCATGATTCCACTGCTGGAACCAGCCTGCTGTTTGTCATGGGAGATGCTGCTGCAGGTTGGCTGGGTCTGGCTGCACACTAGGGACAGCTATGGCTGCTCCCACTCCTTGTTTGGGCATCGGGTGTCCCACTCCCCCAGGGCTTTTCCTGGTGGCCTTAATGTCCAGTTCTCCCTCCCTCTGCATTGCATCCATCAGTATTTCCTCTGGTCCCTGCTGAGTTTTCCAGAAAATGGATGAGGCCATTATGAGACAGAACTTATTGCTGGTTGCTCTTATTCAAACAAAAGGGGTTTCCATGGCTTCAATAGCACCTGTGGCCACTGGGGAACCAGGAAGACTGACAAACACCCAAGCTTTCCTTAGTCATTGCATGATGCCATTCCCCAGTCTCTTTCTCTCTCTTTCTTTTCCTCTGCTGGCAGCCATTTTGGATTTGGTTCTGAGGTGGTGCTTATCTTTACCTCTCAGAATCCCAAAGGCAGGCTCAAAAAATTTGGAGACCACTGGTATAAAGGGGGGGGGGGATAATAGCAAAACAAGTGCAAATCTTATATATGTACCACTCACCATATGTAAAGGTAAAGGTAAAGGTATCCCCTGTGCAAGCACCAGGTCATGTCTGACCCTTGGGGTGATGCCCTCTAACATTTTAATGGCAGACTCAATACGGGGTGGTTTGCCAGTGCCTTCCCCAGTCATTACCATTTTAACCCCCCCCCCCCCCAAGCTGGGTACTCATTTTACTGACCTCGGAAGGATGGAAGACTGAGTCAACCTTGAGCTGGGATCGAACTCCCAACCTGATGGGCAAACAGCCTCAGACAGCATGTCGCTGCCTTAACACTCTGCACCACAAGAGGCTCATATGTACCACTGTACCACTGACCATATGTACACCATATGTACCACTGACTATGTTTGAGTTGATGTAGTGTTAGAGCATTTCCACTCATGATGAGCACTTTTAGTCTTTCTTTCAGAAGTTCTGTCATATGTAAATGATGCTATAATCTAGGATAAAAGGAGAGAAACATTTTAAAAGAAAGTGTACACTATAACTAGGGTATGCTTTACATTTGCATGGCAAAATATGTAGAGTAAAATTTAACTGAAGGATGATGGATGTAAATCCCTTAGAGAGGAGAGTGCAATGCCTCCCCTGTGTTCCTAGAAATGGTAATCCAGAAGAGATTCAATCACACCAGACTCCCTACTGTTTCATCCACTCCTTGCATTATTTCCGATCTAATGAATTAAGACAACTACTTGCAGAAGAAAATTTTGAAATACATTATGCATTTCAACCCACCCATCTAACCCGTTAAACAAAAAGGGTATTTAGGGCAAGCTCTATGCAAAAGTTTTGGAAGCAAACTATAGCACACAGGTTCAGTCTTTCTACCTCCCTTTTCTCCTCTTAGAAAAGGAAAGAGTAGCCAAATAAGTAAAATACCCTGGTATAGTGGTTGAGAATGGTGCACTCTAATATGAACCAGGCTCCTGCTTCTCCACATGCAGCCAGCTGGATGACCTTGCTCCAATCACAGTTTGCTTAGAGTTGTTCTTTTAAAGCAGTTCTCATAGAGCTCTCTCAGCCCACCTAAGTGTTTGTAAGCCACTTTGTGATCCCTTTGGGTAGTGAGAAGCAGGGTATAAAGAAACAGCTCTCTATAATATAGAATCTATATTTACAGTAGAATGAGATCAGTCTCTGTACCCTTCCACTTCCCCAACTCCTATAATCCCAAATGGTGAGGAGTAAAGCCTAGTCCTACTGGTTCCTCAGTGGACTGCTGCTAATTTTCCTTCTTCCTGTCTCTCACCATGGAAGACACTGAGATTGACAGCGGAACCTGAATATCCTGTATGATTTTGCTCTCTGGGTTGGTTGTGAACTCAAAAACTTTGTTCATGTGTTACAGTGTGTGTGCAATGAATACATGGGGGAGGGGGTCACATCCGTTAAGCCTGCCCTTGAGCATAACACACTCATCTGTCTATTAAAGGAAAGGAGGGGCAAGCTAATGAGGGAGAGAGAATGACTAGCTCAAATCCACATAATGAATTTCATGGAGAGTGAAGACCTGATCTTGTGTCTCTCTCAAGTCCTAGTGCAACACTCTAATCCAGGGATAGTCAAACTGCGGCCCTCCAGATGTCCATGGACTACAATTCCCATTAACCCCTGCCAGCGAATGCCAGCATTCGCTGGCAGGGGTTCATGGGAATTGTAGTCCATGGACATCTGGAGGGCCGCAGTTTGACTACCCCTGCTCTAATCCATCCACAACCTTGAGCACCAAGCCTAGGTACACACAAAAGGGAAGGGGACAGATCATGCAGAACGACCCTATAGATCTTTATGACTTGGAGATGCTTAGGTTCTGGCCATAAGCATATGGCCATAAGTGGGCAAGGACAGCAGGAGATCCTGCTGCACCTTCTGCATTTTTCGTAATTTTGAATATGCCACATAAACAAGACTCACGCATAGAGTTTGGAGTTCGTGAGCAATAACTTAAAAATTCTATTTGGGGCCAGTAATACAACTCACATTCTTCACATACATCAACCAAAATAATAAAACAGATTATGCAAGCGTCTCGGTTTTCCAGACTTCTTAATCAAAACAGGTACACATTTTAATAAATAATAAACGGTATGGCATAGCTTTTAGTTTTAGATTTTGTTGTGGACCAACATGGCTACCTACTTTTCCTCATATAAACAGTTATTTAATTTTCTTGCTGTAGACTTTCCTAGAGGGCTGTAGTTGAAAAGATTTTATAGCTACATTTCAGGAATTTGTTTGATATTTAGTCATCTTACACAATGAGAAAGAGCTTTACCCCCATTACAAAGAACATTACCTCATCAAATATTACAGGAAAATAATTTATTTTGGTCCCAAAGAAACACAATGGGGATTTTCATATGACCGTTCTAAACCAGATGTTATTTGTTCTTGGCCCACTGAATTTTAAACAAAGTGGTACAAGGATGAGATTTCAACGTCCTTTTGCTAATGAGGTGTCTCGGTGATCTTCCTTGAAGGTTTTTTTTAATGTTCTAAATGGTGTTGGTATAGTGTTAAACCACTACAGAATTTCAGTGCTATAGCAATGGAGTCAAGGCATCTCAGTGGTGCCGGCATAGCACAGAAACAGATATATTGGTTTAGCACTTTAGCAGCATCATTTGTAATGTTAAAAAAATTCCAAAGAAGATCACACTGTGAAAAATGGTGGTGTTGGGGAAGCAGCATTGTGGGAAGCACTATGTCACATCACAGTGATTCAGAAGTACAAAGAAGAGATGTAAACAGGAAGAAAGCTGCCATTCTGACTTAGTATGCTCATGTTATATCCCACTTTTCCTCAGATCCAAAGCACCTTACCACATCATTCTCCCCTCTTCCATCCTATCCTTATAACCATTTGCTTATTGTTCATTCCTCCCCATATCTTGGATCCCTTATATCTTAGCTGTAGGTCAAAACAAGGCTACAACTTTTTAAAAATCCCATTCAGGATATAGACACAAAGGAGGCCTGTTAAGAATCAATTCACACCGTGATAATCACATTGCATGAGACTTTCTGCTTTTTGGAAATTAGGGGAGCATCTTATGGGCCCATTATGCACGGTGGGAATAGCGCACATTTGGGGTGGAATGGCGGCGACTAAAATCACAACGCATGGTACTGGCTGCAACCAGCCGCAGATTCGTTGCATGCCACCGAAAAAGCCGCGTTAGCGAAACGCGGAAGAAAGCGCAGCTTCTGGGTGACCGGGGCGCAACCAGAAGCCGGCGCCGGGATCGCCACGTGTATAATCGGTTACTCTGGGTTTTGCCGCCGTTGCGTCCCGTCCCGTGCATAAGCGGTGTGCGTCGCTTCTTCCCCCTCTGCGTTTTCCATGTGACCCGAAATCGCTGTTCCGGCGGCCGTGCATAATGGGCCATGGTGAGTCGCTTGGCAATAAAAGCTTTTGGACCCCCAGGATATCATCTGATGGCGGCAGTTATGACACAAGTAAGATGACCATAGCAGCCCTTTCTCGCTTAACTATTTCCCACTGAGTAATAGCCAGAGATCAAATGCATCATGACAAAAGCTATTAATTCAGGTTTACAGCACAAGGCTAACAAATGTAAGAGAATATAATCTTAATCCCTTAAAAAGATGAATTTTGATTTGAGATATTCTTTAAAGCAAGGCTCAAGAACCAACAAAGAAGCTCGGTCTCATGACATTAGAGCTGATAATTGGAGCTCTGGTTTATGGCAATGAAACATGTGGGTAGCAATTTTGTTGGAATTCCATTATAGTTACTGCAGTCAAGTCTCATCTTTATTATGAGACATTATCCAGAAGTAACCTTTTGAGTACCAGGGGCCAGGTTCATAGTCTAGGGTAATGTTGATACAATCAAAATGTAAATCCAATTTACTTAAATACAACAGAAAGCAACTGTGAAAAACATTCCCAAAGATATCAATACTGGTTCAGTAACCATTGTTTTAGAGCAAAATCCTACTCACAGTCCAAATTGAATGCAGCACAGACCGGACTGTGTGTGCTTCGTGAGGGTAAGCCTGGAGCAGAGATGCAGATATCGAGAAAGCTTGCTTGCAACAGCAGGAACTCTCTCTGTGAAGATGCTGGATGAGTCTTCAAGCTTGTTCATTGCCCCAGGAGCAGTTCCCCTTTTCTCCCAGCAAGATAAAAGTGGGGCACCTCTGCACGAGGGTGCTGTTTTCAGTGTTGTCAATGAAGAGTTCAACTGTCAGCAATTTCTGCTCTTCCTAGCTACTCCCAGGGAAGATTGTTCAATTCTTCCTAGCTAGCAGTTTCAGCTTTGTCTTCTCTGGTGTAGTGGTTAGGATCATCGACTTCTAATCTGGCAAGCCTGGTCTGAATCCCCACTCCTCCACATGCAGCCAGCTGGGTGACCTTGGGTTTGCCACAGCACTGATAAAGCTGTTCTGACAGAGCAGTAATATCAGGGTTCTCTCAGCTATCTCATAGGGTGTCTGTTGTGGGAAGAGGAAAGGGAAGGTGACTATAAGCCTCTTTAAGACCCCTTCCAGCAGCATATAAGAACCAACTTCTTTTTGGATCCAAAAGTTGTAAAACAAGTTTTGCCCTTCAGAAAGCAGTGCTTCTCAATCAATCTACTTTTCTTGTCCTTTCAGTTAGCTCATTCCTGCTTTATACCACCTCTCAGTGTTACAGTGCCTCTTTCAAAAGCATGCTCCATGAGCCTTTGCTAAACATGCAGATGAACACAAGTCTATGTATACATCAGCTGTCTCCAAGTCTAATCTGGCCTAAGAATCTGCCATTTAGGAATCAGACCTTGGCTCCAACTGCTTTTTTTTTAAATACTGGCTTACACTATTCAGCAAGGATCTTACGTCATAATGGACTGCAGGATCAGGTTTGTAATTCTGTTCACTAATATACAAAGGCCAGGTATTTTCTTTGATATTAACTCTATAATTGAAGCTCAAACCAGGCATCAGTGAGAACATTTGAGTTCAGTGTCATCTTTCATTAAACCACACTGGGTGGGGAGGGGAGGGGAATTTAATTGTGTAGCTGGTTGTCTTCAGCTTCCTCACTTGAAACTAGTACTTTGTCTCTCTGAAATGGAGATGAATTACTGAAACATAATCTGATTAGCTATATATTATATCTTCCCTGTGCATATTGTAATTTGTATCACAATGTTGAAAGCATATTCTTTGGTTTTGTCACCTATCAGTAAAAAAAAGGAACTTCAGATTTGATGTGAGACTGGATACACTTTTGCTTATTACTTGTGCTATACATCATTGATTCTAATAATTTTAATTTATTCATTCTTCCTTGTGTACTGATAACTCAATTTACTTCCAGCCCTCTTATTAGTTGATTAACCTTTAGTTGTTTATGAAAAGCTAAGTCTTAATCTCAGTTTTAAACTAATTTTTAAAACTTACCAAACAGGTATGGAAAACGATCCAGCCCGGAGACACTGATTTCGGATCTCTTGTTGCGAGAAAGCACAGAAAATATTCCTAGATCTAGGTAAATATCAGAGCTTTCTGTGATTGTATTTTTTATTAATATGTCTTGAATTTTGCCTCCAGTTTCAGTTGATGAAGGATTTCATTTCCCTAAATGCATCCACCTTCATGCTGCAGCCTGAAATGCCCCCTGAAATTCTACGCCTAAGGATGTGGTTGTATATCCACATTGGTTTGTGTGCCAGGCAGGTTCACTATCCAAGTGACCTGAGCAGTTGCTTGGACTACAATAGAGGAGGCATTTCTGGGATTCAGCATCTCCCAGCTACCACTAGTATGCTTGAAGAGGGAATGGATGTGGCTTGTACTTTTCATGGCCTCCTGGCCTCCAAGGCAACATCCATGAGGTTTGCTGGTAGTGCCATTGTGGCTCTGCTTGGCTGCTGTTGCTGCACAGTAAGAGAAAATGAAGGCCTACTTGGGATGATAAAACCTGCCCTGTTTGTGTGGGTGGAGCTAGTCTCGCAATTAAAATGAATAAACTAGACCTTTCATACACTGTAAGGCCTGTGCCAAATACCCCACTGAGTCAAGGCTAAGCTGTTCCAATCAGTATCTTATCTAAAGTAAGACACAATGACAATAGATTTACAAATACATTTTCACATCTGTGTCTGAGAACTGGTTCACACTTGCCCTGGGCCTAGTCTGCACACAATAGATAATGCACTTTCAATGCACTTTAGAAGTAGATTTTCCTGTTCCGCACAGGAAAATCCAGCTGCCAAAGCACATTGAAAGTGCATTATCCTGTGTGTGCAGAATGGGCCCTAGTATATAGAGTCTACATGCATTGAAGCATAAGAGTAAGATTGAAGTTCATATATGATACTCACACACATAACCCAGATATATTGGTTGGTTCCAGATGAATATTTTCCACTTTTACCTTTACAGCATGATTGTTTTCATCTTTCTTTTCCAATAACAGCCCAAAATGCCTTCCCCAATCATTTTTGTATAGGAGATAAATCCCCTAGGAATAGGATTCCAAGGAGCAGAAGGTTTGGAGGAACATGAAAATTGTTCTCTATAGTTGGAACTTCTTGCACCTGCAGACACATTGGTCTATGTGTGGGTATTGTTTTGTATGTTTTCAGTCATGGGCAATCCATCCTCCACAAAAAGACGAGCAAACAGGTTATATATGTGCCCAGGCCATATGATGCATTTAATGTTGAGGACATACATTGTTCTCAGATGTAGAATTACATACTCTGGTGAAATATGAACCAGCTTTATGATAATAAAATGGTGTGAATTCACTCTAAGTTTTGTTTTATGATTGCTATGGATATGGATGGGTGGATTTTCAAGAAACTAGACAATACAGGTTTCATTACTAACATGAAAATTATTCTTTAGTGTGTAATAAATTTCCTTTTGTTGTCATGAGAACATGTAACAGGAATCCTTGACATTTTTGAATCCATGGGTGCCTTTGTGGTTTTGACAAGTGTGGTGGGTGGAAGTACAAAATGGCTGCCAGGGGAGGCAGAGCCAGCCAAAAAAATGGCTGCTTCAGCTTACTTTCAGTTACAGAGTAAAGATCCTTATGCAGTGCTGACAACTGCTGCCAAAGCAATGTTTTTTAGAATTTGCACAGCCAATTGAATCTCCAACGGCCAGTCAGAAACCTTGCCGAGCAAAAGCCCCACCTGGTTGTGGCCACTTTCTACTAACATTTGGCAGATACCAGGAAAGATGTCAGCGGAGGCCATGGCATCATGGGCACCATGTTTTATTTTATTCATTTGGTTTATTATATACTACCCCTCACTGCAATGACTCGGGGTGGTGTACATGGAGCAGCAGAACTAGTACATTTACAACATGTATAACAATATGAAGAGGAAGTGTAATAAACAAGAACAGGCTAACAGCAGTCAATCTGGGACTTTGTGCACAAGGTAATAGATCAGGTCAGAAGGGGAGACAGCAGCTGGGCGGTAGCTTTAGGTTGGGGTGTATGGCGTGTCAGAGTTGTGTGACAAGGGGCTGGGTCTCAGAGAGGCCCCTGATGCTGGTCTTGACCAAAAGCATGTTGGAGACCCCTGACATACAGAACAGCTTAAAATCTCTTTGATTATCTCATTCACCATCAGATCTTTTTCTCCTTTATAATTCATTACAGGTTTGAAGATCCTGCAATGTGGTGATGGAAACCACCGTCCATCTTCAGTCTTTTTCTTAGTTTTCAGGCCATTCCTCATTGATAGAAGAACAGAGATTCAGCTTCCAGTGCATGCAGCCATCGTACTGAATTCTATAGAGATTTTCCTTCATTATTCTTGTACATACATTTATTTAAATAAATTACTTGTGCACTCTAAATGGTAACATTTTAAATGAGGGGGAAAGGCCACTAGTGATAATGGGTCAAGACTTGTTTTACGCTATCTTCAAATTCAGTTTCAATCTAAACTCAAATAGCATGAACATAGCACCTAGTTGTTCCAACATGGCACCTATTTAACCTTTTATTTGGCCTTTGTGTTCACTTTTAATATTTGATTCCTAGAAAGTTGTTTCATGACAATTAGTGTCCATGAGAAAAATAAAATGATGTGGAAAGTGCATATTTTGCTAATCAGTGTACAGATTATTATTTTATTGCCAGGTAAAACTGTTCACATTAATAACATTTTGAGAATCTAAAATGTGAATATGATACACTGATTTGTGCTAGACTATGAAGACTAATTTAGAAATTCAAACCACCACCACCACATAGGGCTGTTTACTCCTGAATGGTGGAAATCTGATATCTGGATGCAGGCCAAAGAGTTCAAGCGGGAAAACTAGTCAAGTGGTTGAAGGGTGGAGCCACTCTATGGAATCTAGGGGATAGGACCTGGACCACTGTGGCAGAACTCAGCTATCAAGATTAAGGGACTGGAGTCAGGTTGTAAGAAGACATAAAATGCTCAATCCTCTAGCTCACAGGGATCTGGAAAATGTCATTGAAGATGATCTCCTGAGCCCTTTTGAAGCTTTACCTCTACGAGAGCAACAAACAATCATGGCTAGATTGGCAAGAAGGTGTAAAATACTGTTCAGCCAAGGTGCATTGCCATTCCAGGAGTGAGACTTCTGTATGGGTTACCAGGTCAGTTTAGATAATCTATGCAAGCACGATGTAAAAGCTAAACAAATGCAACGTAAGACATGGAACCCACCTTACATGGTGAACTATCCAGGCATTATACCATATTAAAAGACACAGAAATTGAAAACCATTATGCAAAAAAACATATTTTAAAGAAGGGAAAAACTAATTACATGACAGAGAACTCAGAATCAGTGCAAGGCAGGTCACTCAGGAGAGTGAGCCAACTTAGGCCAAGATTGTGATTATATACTTATAATAAAGAATTAAGTTTTAGAAAATGTTCTTCATTGACAGTCCCCCTCTTCATACATTTCTCTCGCTGACGTGCAATTCATGATATATACACTCCCCCACTGAATTCCTGAATGCTTTTGCTTCTCCTGGTGATCTGCCCTTTGTAGGCTACAATCATGTAATCATAAGGAAAGAGATGTAAGACAGGGGCAACACTCTGAAAACTAAATATGGTGATAGGAACACTGTGAATGGCTTGCAAGAATCAGCACGGCAGTGTGATGTGGCTTCTTTTCTGTTAACTCCTGCTTAATTCTCCTGCATACCGATCACCCTTTTTAACCTAAAGTGACCAGATTTTAATATTGGTAAAGCGGGACACCATTGACCGTGGAGGGTTCTTGATTAAAAATTTGGTCTATATGGAGCAACAAAAAGTTTCATAGAACACATAGAACGCAAAAATAGTATTGTAATATATATTTTTTAATTTCAACATACATACAATTTGCCAGATGCCCCCAGATGTCCTTTCAAAAGTGGGACAATCTGGTCACCTTATTGTAACCTGAAGTCATCCCTATTCATTATGTAGGCCAGCAGACCGCACAGCAAGACCAAAAATCAACAGACCAGCTGGGCAACAAAAACAGCCATCTTTGTCTCCTCTCTTTGAATAGTTGTGCATGTGAGCCAGCATTGTTTTAAGAGTGGCAGACTCTAATATGGAGAACTAAGTTTGATTTGTTCCCTGTCTCCATGAACCCTGGATGGTCTTGGGCCGGTTCTCTCAGAACTCTCTCAGCCCTGCCTGTTTCACAAGGTGTCTGTTGTGGGGAGGAGGGAAGGCAATTGTAAGCTGCTTTGAAACTTCTTAGGTTAGAGTAAGGCAGGGTATAAAAAACTTCTCTTCATTAATTGATTGATTAACTAATTAATTAATTAGATTTTTATACTGCCTTCCTGTACGGCTCAGGGCAGTTCACAGAAAACATTGCAGGAGTAATATATATAACAGTCTAAACACATAACACAGTCATAAATAACATATCATATATAATCTAACAGCTGCGTCAAATAGAACGGTAACTTGGACAAACCCTCAGGGAGGTTAGGCTGCTTCAGGTCATGGAGGGGGTGTCTGAGGGGGGACCAGCAGATGTTGTTGGGTCAGTTGGACTCAAGCAAATGCCTGGTGAAGGAGCTCACTTTTGCAGGCCCTGCAGAATTGTGGGATTTCAGGCAGGGCCCTGATCTCTTCAGGGAGCGCATTTCATCTGGTGGAGGTCAGGACTGGGAAAGCTCTGGCCCTGGTTGAAGACTGCATGGATCACCAGCCAGTTGGTGGTGGTGGAGCGTAGTGCTCTCTTGGGGGGGGGGGGGGGAGAGACAGTCTCTCAGGTACATTGGGCTCTGACCGCGTATGGCCTTGAAGGTGAGAAACAAAACCTTAAGTCTGATCCAGAATTCAATTGGTAGCCAGCTGAGTTGTTAGAGTACGGGCCGGAAGTGAGTTTTCCATGGTGTATTAGTGAGAATCCTGGCTGCAGCATTCTAACCAGTTGTAGGTTCCAGATCAAGGATAAGGGCAGGTCTGTGTAGAGCGAGTTGCAGAAGTCTAGTCTAGAGGTGACTGTCACATGGATCACTGTGGCTAGGTGTTCTGGTGCCAAATAGGACACTAGTAGCTTGGTTTAGCATAGGTGATAGAAAGACTGCCATGCTACTATCCTGACCTGTGCCTCCGTGGAGAGGGAGGCATTGAGAATCACATTCAGGTTTCTGGTGAAGTGAGCTTCTGCTAGATGCACTATGTCCAGGTTGGCCAAGCGCGCTTCCTTGCTTGGTCCCTTCCTACCCAGCCACAGAACCTCCGTCTTTGAAGGGTTCAGCTTTAGATAACTCGGTTTGACCACATCATCACTGCTTCCAGACATCTGGCTAAGGGTTCTGGGGGGAAATAAGAGTGATGATCAATCATGAGGAAGAGTTGGGTGTCATCTGCATATTGATAGCATCCCAGCCCAAGCCCCCGTACCAGCTGAGCAAGAGGGCGCGTGAAGATGTTAAATAAAATAGGAGAGAGGAATGCTCCCTGTAGAACTCCATATGTGAGCTGATGGTGGTTGGATACTCTCTCTCCTATTACTACCCTCTGTCCGCGACCCCGGAGGAAGGAGATCAGCCATTTGAGGGCTGTCCCCCATATCCCAATGTCAATGAGGCAGTGAGTGAGGAACTCATGATCTACTGTGTTGAATGCTGCCGACAGGTCTAATAGTACCAGCAGCGCTGACCTGCCTTGGCCCAGCTGGCAGTGGAGGTCATCCGTCAGGGCGACTAGCACTGTTTCTACCCCATGGCCAGGATGGAAACCTGACTGAAATAGGTCAAGGGCTGAAGTTTCTGCCAGGAATGTTGATATTTGTTCCGCAGCAGCCCTTTCAACCAACTTCCTCAGAAATGCTAAATGCAAGATGGGGTGGTAGGTGTCAGCCTCCTGCAGGTCCAGGGATGGTTTTTTGAGCAACGGGCATATCACAGCTTCATTTAAACCCTCTGGGAATTCTCCAGTTGAAAGGGAGAGGTTGATTATTTCTTGGAGGGGGGCCCCAATTCTTAGGTCTGTTGTTTTAAAGAGCCATGATGAACATGAGTCTAGTGGGCAAGTAGCTGGCCTCGTTGCTGTTAGCATCCTGTCCACTTTAGCTAATGAAAGTCGTCTGAAGTAACTCAGTGTTCTCTTCAAGGATGGTCAAGGGGCCTCTAGTTCGCTTTCTGTGTCCAAAGTTGGAGAGAGGTTATGGCAGAAAGTCGAGATATTGTCTGCAAAATAACTTGCAAATGCCTCACAGCTGACCCTTTATCGAGGGCAGTGAGAGATCGAACTACCCTGAATGATTGTGCTGGGTGTGAGTGCACAGTTGCAATGCATGTCAAGTAAAACGTGCTTTTCTCTGACTTCACCGCCATCTCATAGGCTTTCATCTGCATTCTATAAGATGTTCTTGATTCTTCATGACGAGTCTTCCTCCAGACTCGCTCTAGTCGACTCAGTTCCAGTTTTTCTCTTTTTCTATTACCAATCTTTTCCTTACCGTTGCACACCTGCAAAACAAACACACAAATCTAAAAAAATAAAACAGCCTCCTTCCTATTTAAAAAAGCCCCTCATCTGAGAATTGGGCACTGGAATTGTGAAAATGGTGCTACTAGAAAATTGGCCAGTGATGACCCTAACCCTGCCTCTATGGCTTGTAATCTGGCAAACTGGGTTTGATTCTCTGCTCCTCCACATACTGCCAGCTGGGTGACCTTGGGTTCGCTACAGCAGGGGTAGTCAACCTGTGGTCCTCCAGATGTTCATGGACTACAATTCTCATGAGCCCCTGCCAGCAAACACTGTTAGGGGCTCATGGGAATTGTAGTCCATGGACATCTGAAGGACCACAGGTTGACTACCCCTGCGCTACAGCACTGATAAAGCTGTTCTGACTGAGCAATAATATCAGGACTCTCTCAGCCCCTCCTACTTCATAGGGTGTCTGTTGTGGGGAGAGGAAAGGGAAAGCAATTGTAAGCCACTTTGAGACTCCTTCTGGTAGAGAAAAGCAGCATATAAGAACCAACTATTCTTCTTTTAATAGTATCCATTCCTGCAATGTAAATAGGTTGGGAATCCCCATCCTCCTAACACAATGATGTCATATCTACAAAAACATCAGGAACTTCCATTATTTGGTTAGCAGGTTGCTGAAGGTACCTATGAAATTATGTTATAGAAGGAGTTGATTGCTCCCATTATTACTACATTTACTAAAAAGGAAGACAACCCTGAATATATTGGATATAACTAATTTGTATGTGAATGTAAGATGGCTCCATTGTTTTGTGTGTGTATGAACTGGCATACCTATGAAAAAAACTAGTCTAGCATTTGAGTAAATGTGATGACAAAGTATCAGTCTGACACTGTGTGTGACTAGAGTGTGGATGTTGGTACATCTCAGGGGATGTTTGCACAAGTACATGTACCCTGCAAAAAGATTACTTCCATGTAGGAAACAGCATGAAATATATTTGTGATAACAGTATTTTTTTTTTGCTGTAACCAGTGATAGCTTCCCATAGGCTCATGAAATGTGTTTGGGTAATTGTCACTAGTGATTATCTATATACAGATTTCAGAATAATTATTGCACTGAAGTTTTCCCTTGAGGGAAGCATATCAAATGTAGTGGCTGTTACTTAGCCACCTGTGAAATGAAATAGAATGTAATTCTTGGTTGCTAAAATATATTAGTGTGGTATTCCTTATTTCTATGCCTCATAGGTGACTGCCAGAGTAAATTAATATCTGTAGGTCTGTAAAACAAAGCAAAACTCTGTGGAATATCTGCACCATCATTTAATCTACTGAAAGGCTTCTCAAAGTTGTCACCTCTTGTATTAAAAATTCAAGGTACCCCAAAGCCTAACAAAGCATTTTAGGAGATTATCTCCTTGCTTAAATTAGAAATGTGAGCAAGGGCAATGGTCTAAGTAACATTGAGTATTTAAGCCATATGTTTACCTTGATTTAGTGCCACCTACATGGTTTCTTATAAACATGGTGATTGCTTTATTGCCTCAGCTCAAGATTTATTTAATCCAGGGGCTTTTATGCACAGCAGGAAACCTCGCAAAAAGTCTTCCCCAAAAGATATCTGTAAAATATGTGGGTTGGTAGGAAGAACGCCAAGCTACTTGGCAAACGAACAGCTCTTTATTGGTGATCTCAGAATACATGTTGATGGAAGTGACAACAAGACAACTCCCCCCCAAGAAAACCCCAATTTATATTCAAACTTAAGACGAAAGAATTTCCCATGGCTGAGCCTGATTGGCTCACTTGTGCTTGATTGATTTAAAATGATTGGTTCCCGCAGTGGGGACCCTTGCAGCGCACTGGCTACTTTTGCATTTGGTTGGATCCTGCCTCAGTTCTCAATCTTCTGTCCTTGGCAGATCTACATACACAACACCCCTCCCCTCTTAGATAGTCACTTAAGAGATGGACAAAGTCCTGCAGATAGCGGGTTGTTGACCTACACCCATATAGACTGGCATAGCTCAGGAGCGGGTACTGGCTGGGTGACGTCCTGCAGAGTGACAGGACCTGCTGGAACGCTGTGCAACCACTAGAACACCATGCAGCTGGCATCAAACAAGTCCGATGGTGTGACGGGCAATGTGGGCTGTCAGTTGGCAGTGGCAGTTACAGGTGCCAGGCTTGGCAGTGCCCCTGGTGTGGCTGGTCCAGATTTGCGGTGGCGTACCTGGTCCATGCTGGCAAACCACCCCGTATTGAGTCTGCCATGAAAACGCTAGAGGGCGTCACCCCAAGGGTCAGACATGACTCGGTGCTTGCACAGGGGATACCTTTACCTTTACCTTTACCTGGTCCATGTGCTGGCAGAGGTTTTGGCTGTCAGAGGCTTGGATGCTATATGACACAGGTCCAGTTGCCTGTGTGGGTGGGATGCAGTCGGGGTCATTGCTGTAGTTCAGGTCGTCCTGAATGAAGGTGCAGGGTGTGGTGGAAACCTCTTGGCGTGTTGACCAGATTACATCATGATCCGGTGCAGGATGGTACGGAGTCTCTGGCTTATCAGCAGCTCGGCTGGATAGATGAGCGGTGTCATTCTAAGCTCAATTACACAGAAGTCAATGGGCTTAGAAGGGCCTAACTCTGATAAAACCTGTACCGACATTTATCTACATAATTTTAAAGTCATTTAAACCAATGGTGACTGCCATACCTAGGGAATTTGATAAATGAATTTTTGCAAGGTGTGACAAAGGCATGTTTTGGAGTCTGGTTTAAAACTGAACCAACTGTGATTTTTAGTGCAAAATTGTGTTTTTACTCATGATGTGGAGGACCCAAATTTCCTCCCTCCTACAAGTCTGAAGACAGTAGCCAATATCCTACAGATGGTCTGCTTCTCACCTTCCTATTCTTCTAGAAGCCTCCTGCCAAAAGCCACTGATGGGAGTCAAAGAATCCCTGCAAACATAAAGCCTTACAGATGGGGGGTGGGTGGGTTGGCAGCATTGTGGAGGGATGGATCATAACTCTTCTTCCTTCTGTCAAAGTAACATCCATTGGACCGGAGAACTGTTGATTTCTGTAGTGAAGAAATTGTACTTTCCATGGCATTCACACTGTAAAATATGATCCTAGGAAAACATATTTCTTCTTTCCATGTAGCAGTGAGGTGGATGTTCCATGTTTCATCTGTGTAGTGACACATACATGGAGTTCAAACTCATCTGCTCAGTGTTGCCCAGAACAACATGAGTGAGTTGTGACAAAACTTCTTTCTGCATCCACAAGTAAATGCAATACTTCTCCAAAGAAAAAGAAAATCTAGAAGCTCTACAGTCTTCACATGTCCCCTTCCTACAAAAAATAATCTCAGTGGCTTACATTAAGGTTTTTACATAATTTTATTTTCTAAGTCTGAAATGTTTTCATTTGCACAGCCTTCCTCAGGGAATTTGCTGACATATTTCAAAGCAAATCTCTTGCTGTCCACATAATTTCAGAGGAGTGGGTATGTTTTGTCACCTGCAGCAAAATTAAACAGCAGTCCTGTGGCACGTTCAAGACTAGTATTTATTCTAGTATAAGAATTCATAGATTAGAAACATGTGATGGGGCCTCCCTAGGCAGGGGTGTGCATGCAAGCACACACACACAGGGTTTATGAAGAAACAAAGTTATAAACTACACCCCCAAAGGGTAATAAAATGCAGTAGCCATAGGTTTGATAATCATGTACAATTCAAATGTACTTGAGAAAAGTACAGAGATCATTCAGAATAGCAATAACTGATCTTTTCTCTAGCGTTGCTAAGTACAAAATAACAACTGTAATGAATATTAGTTAAATTTATTGCAGTCATAGACCAGCATAAAATGATGTGATACATCTATTAAAACCAGAATTTAAAACATTTTAAAATAAAATACAGTAATACAAAAATAAAACATGCAATAATGTATACAAACACAGCTCTCCAGTTCACTTGGCACAGACCATTCTATTGCGAATTTCCATCACTGCTGCACAGAACTATAGGCTGTGCCATTATTTGTATCCGCAAGCAGCAAAGAAATGCAAAATTGTCCAGAACGCCCTGGAAATCTGCCTCTTAGTGGTAGAATTAGACTAGGTTGGATGTCATTATAGTATCGACATTGAAGGAGAGTATGTTCCATGGTTTGTAATGAATGTTGAATCCCAGGATAACGCCTTTCATTAGGAAGAATTAATTTGACATAGCTCTTTGTTTGTGTGAAGTAGCCAGCATCCTATGCCATATTTAGCCTAGTGATTAGTCCATGCCCTATTGAGGCACAGGGGTGATTATAGCTTTGTCTGCATTTTAGGTGACTGGCATAGTACTCCGTGGAAATAACTCCTCCCAGCTCTTTCTCCTTGCCAAGGAATCTTCCCAGAGATTTCTATGTAATACCCAGCAACGTTTTATGTAAACTGCCCTGAGCCATATGGGAGGGTGGTATAAAAATCAATCAATCAATCAATCAATCAATCAATGTGAGTCTTAGTAAGGGTGTGTAAACAATCTGGTTCACTGACTGTCATAGCACCATACACCTGTCCAATTGTGTCATTGGTGTTTATGCAGACTGTTATATTTGTCTTCCTTATAAAGAGGCTAGAAATTGTGATCTCAGGAACAGCTTCACAGTTCTTGGTATGTCCCATACAGGTTGATGCTAGATCTTAGTCCTTATTGATGCCTTTGGTGCTCTGAACTGCAATGACAAAAGATTTTGGAAGTTCGGGCAGGGCTTCTTTGGGACCAGTGATCTGCAGCCAGTTGAAGGTGGTGGGGTGTAAGGCTCTTTTAGGGGTAGAGGCAGGGAGGTGATCTCTCAGGTACGCTGGGCCCAGACTGTGTATGGCCTTGAAGGTGATTACCAAGACCTTAAGCTTAATCCAGAACTCAACTGGAAGCCACCCAAGTTGTTGGAGTACAGGCTGGATGTGGGATCTCCATGATGTATTAGTGAGAATCCTGGCCACAGTGTTCTGTACCAGTTGTGGTTACAGCTGTAATAACAGAGATAGGTTCTTTCACAAGTCATTGTCCCTCAGTCTTTTGGCTTCTCTCATAACATTCAAATAGTCATACTGTTACACATGTTGATTTTAACACACATGTCCCTTAGCAGCAACCACTTGTGCATGCAGTAGAGTAGTGATACTCACTTAGTGGCTTGCAAAGAACTGCATTTACAGTTGCCAACAGCGTCACGTTTACTTCCATCCCTGGCATGAAACCTGTATCTCATGGAGGCTTGCAATTTATCCATCCTTTGGTGGCAACTGTTTCCCATGGGAACTGCTTGCCAACCACAAGTCCTACTGCTCAAGGGTTTTGCCCACTTTCCTAAAACATGGGGTGCCACACTGAGGAACAGTGCTCAGAATTGCCACATCTACATGTCAAAGAACCACACAGCTTTTGTGAATCATGGAGCAAGTACCACTGCAGTAGAGTGATCTGAATTCAAGTTGCTCACTTTTAATTGGGTGGCTTAATTGAACACTATCTGATTTTTCTTTGGACTTCAAAATAACCACATGTTGACATGCAAAAATATGCAGAATTGCTCTCAAACAATTCCTGCAAACATATTCAAACACACATTACCTTTGCCCTTATAATCATGATGACTGGACAAAAACAGTCTTAACATCAGAAATTTCTTTTCAATTTGGTATGTCAAACAATGTTAGAATTTGCCTTATGTTAACCAGGTGCTAAAAGTAGAGTTAAAATTAATCACCAAAAATACTGTCCAACGTATAATAAAGTCAGTCAGGGCACAAGCAATAGTTATTACCTTGGGCCACTAGTTAATGCATTGAGATAATTTTTTCATTGGTGCTACTCCATTATCATGATTCTTCTCGAGATCCCTGAAACTTAGGCAAAATCCATTTCCAAATTTACTGGTCTAAAAGCACAATCCTAAACAGAGTTACACTCTTGTGAGTGTTGGAGACAGTGGGCACAGAAGGGTATAGCTCTCTTTGAGATTACACCACAAGGCAGGGAATGGATGTTATTCCTGGCATCTTAGTTGTCACATTTAGACCGAGGCAACACATTTCGAGCAAAGAACATCTGTCAAATCAAGTGGCAACATCAATCAGAAGTGATAAGCCATCCTTTGGCATTTAGAGCAAAATGGATTTTTGGAGTTTCATTTTTCCATTGTGGTGTGCCTTTAAACCAACAGTGAGAAACAAAAAGAGATGACGCTTGCTGTACAGGCTGTATGTTTGCAGTACTGCACCCATGAGCTTAATATAAATCTGCATAGAAAAGATGAATCGTATACAGAACTGCGTCAAACTTGGGCTGAAATAGCTTGCCTTATCTAACTCAGCCAGAAGTACAGTTTTTCGTTTCCTTCACATACAAATGGAAACTTGCTTTGCTGTCTTTTTCCTTGTGGCAGAATGTTCGCGCTTCCCTGTTCATAGAGCTGCCGCCATATCGTTTATTATCAACATATTTAATTATCTATGTGGCTCCATCTTTGGGTACTCCAATACTGATACTCCAATACTTCCAGAAAAACCTGAAATCTAAAAACTATCAAAACAAAAAACCATTTGGGGTTTAAGCCTCATCCCAAATAATAGAAGCAGCATTTGTAGCTTGAAGTAACAAACACCCTCAGTGGTGGTTGCTAGGCAACAAAATCTTACAACAAAATCAGCCTTCAGGTTTTGGTTTCTGTCAGTAGAAGGCAGGAAGAAGGAATGAGAAAAGAGTGTTGGGAAAGGGATGCAAGGGGAAATGAGGTGCTACCTCCAAGTCCATGTGGGTTTTCCACTATGCAACTGGGCCCAGCCCAGTGCCTGGCACTACAGAAGTGAGTCATAATTTTCCTGGGTGGAGGCTAGGGGGAGGGACGGAAGCAAAGCTGAAGAGGGGTGGGGGGGCAGATAAAGGTAAATTGGATGGTGGATGAGGAGAGAAGGAAGCCAGGCTAGATTCTGGAGATTTTCGGTGGAGGGATCACTTGGGCATGAAATTGGGGTCACCGTCGGTGGGCAGTATTTGTAAATTGCTTCATTGTGCAAGGGGCTGGACTAGATTACCCTGGAGATGCCTTTCAACTCTATGGTTCTATGAAGCAGGAAAAAGGGATAGGCTAGGGAGGCTTTCGGGGAAAGGAGAGAATGAGAGAGGAAAAAAGCTGATATGGAGTTCCTGGTCAAAGGTTGCTCAGTGAGATTCTATAGCAGAGAGGGGAATCAGACCTGGGTTTCTGAGGTCCCAATCTGACATTTCTATAACATGCCATGCTAACTATTGTACTACACCATCAGAAAGTCAACTGGATGAAACCCTGTCATGATCCTTTTTGCCTTTCTGTGAGGTACTGTTTCATCCACAGAGTTTCAGACAGGCCACATATTATTCTAAACTTCAGCAAAAATCTAAACTCGACCCACTGTTAACAATCAAATAGCTAGATTTAGGGAATGCCCCCACACTCTCTATATTCAAATTTCTAAAAACTACTTTAAATTCCTTTCCTTAAAAGAAAAAGAAGAAAGAATGTGCCTGGTCTTCAATTATGGTTTATTTCCCCCTCCCCTACCACCACATAGCTAGACTGTAAAATTCATTTTCTGCAGTAGATAATTTAATTTGTAATCCAGCCCCAAGCTTCTGAAGCTTGATGAACCGAATGCCTATGTGCTTATTTCTGGAGGAACATACCAAGCAATGATAAGTTTCATCTGTACAGCTAAACTCACTCATGGCTCATAAGGAAATAACTGAAAACATGTATGCAGAAGTGCCACTGAGGCTTAAGGGGATTAATGACATATCCATTTAAATTAAGAGGGAATTAGTATGTATTAAAAGTAATTTTCTTAGACCCTTGTGATAGACTGGAAGGTACTATCCATAAAGTATGATCAAAGAATTCTAACCAAAAGTTTATCCCAGCTTTGCTGCATGATTAAAAGCATCCACCCCCTCTGTCCATTTAGCCATTTATATTCCATTTTTCTCTCCAGTGGAAAAGCAAAGTGGCTTATAATATTGTTCTTCCCTCCTCCAGTCTGTCCTTATAAAAATAAGCCTCTAGGTTAGGCTAGGTAGTGGGAGAGTGACTGGCCCAAAGTCACCTGACAAGTTTCTTCAGAAAAGGGGAGATTTACCCCTAAGTCTCCCAGATCCAAGCCTGAATTTCTAACCAATTACCCACCTAGCCTTCTGCCATGCCTGCCTATGACCCATTATGCATGGCAGTAGCCATGCCGGGCTGCTGCCGGGCATTGCGTCAGGGTGGCATGCCCTGGTGCTTCCCGCATATGCATGGGGGAGGAAATCCCCCAGTGTATGCAGACTGCCCCTGCATAGCACGCACACATGCACAATGCCGGGGCTGGAAAGCCCATTGTGCTTCCCGGCGGTGGTGGCAGCGGGGGCAGTGGGGGGCAGGGGCCCCCACCACACAATGGCAGGGGAGTAGCATGCTGCTCTCCCACCACGGTGGGGGTGGAGGGACGCCCCAGCGAGCTCTGCGGCTCCATAAAGCTGACAGGGGTGTGCAGTGTCTGGAGGTCAGGGGAGGATTATGCATGGTGCTGACCTGACATAGCCCCCACTGTTGCCTACAGCATGTCAGGGAATCATGGGCCCTTTAAAAAGTTGAGAAAGGGGATTGGTTGCCTGGCTTGATTGACAGGCATGAAGGTGGAAGACAGCCACGTGTAAAATGTGTTGCTCTCTTCTGCCATTTCAAGTAGGCATGCGGATTGTAAGGAATGCAAAAAGGCAGCAGATGGAAACGAGACAGGCAGAAGGTGAAGAATGGCTGGAGGCATGATTATTTTTAGCGCTACACCTTTACGCTGGCGTAACACTATTTTTTTAGATGTGCGCAAATGCCCCTAGTAATGCATTTTAGCATATACTTAAGAGGTCACAAATTGTTATTCAGCCTTTTGCATGATGTGATATACTTGTACTCCTAGGTGCCACAGAATTATAGGCAAGTGTTGATTTTTCCCAAAACCAAATTCTGGAGATCTGCTACTAGGCCTTGACCTACCACAAAGACTCCTTTCTTGAGATGTGAGTTCACATCTGAAGCATAGAAGAACTTGGCTTTTATACCTCACTTTTCACTTTCCAATGGAGTCCCAAAATGGCTTACAAACGCCTTTCCCTTCTCCCCACCACAGACTCCATGTGAGATAGGTAGGGCTGAGAGAGCTCTAGCAGAAATACTCTGCAAGAACAGCCCTGTGACTAGATCAAGGTCACCCAGCTGGCTGAAGGTGGAGGAGCAGGCAATCAAACCTCGTTCTCTCTCCTCTCTTAAGCACTACACCAAGCTGGCATAGGAATTCTGTTTCTGTCATCACAGATCTGCATAGACAGACCCAGGCAGTTCAGTAAGGAGAACATGGAAAACTAAATTTCCTTTTGGGATTAGTAGGAATAATAGGGAGAAATCCATATATTTTGAAATGGCTTTCGGAAAGAGTTTATGTACTCCCCGCTCCCAGCACCTGATCTAGTATTGAGTTTATACTTCATTCAAGCATAGAATAAAATGTTTACTAGCAACCTGGCTGACCTAGAGTAGCATTACACATGTTTTTATAGTTCAGCAAAAAGAAATAGTTATCACTATGTACAGTTTTATCTGCTGGCTTCCATTTCAACTGTTCTTAATATGGTATACAGAAAGGTGGGTGGAAATCCTATAAGAACCACCCTCACAACCATGACATAAATGATTACCTACATAATGTGACTGTACAGAGGGAAGATAAACAATTAATTTACATAGCCATGAGCAAAATTAATTTGTTTATACTGAGTTCTCTCAAGTACTGCAGAAGGCACAAACAATGTTTGCTTATATGACAGAATTGCCCCATTTCACATCTGATGTTTCAATAGCAAAACTGATATGGACATTTTGAACAAATGGAGCTCATATTGAACAATCTGCCTGTGTCATGTTTACAAATCTGCAATATTAGAATGCCCATCACACTTATTTACCATATGATAAATCATACTTCCAACAAGCAAACTGTGAATCTACCAGCATTGAACATCAAATGCTGATTAGTAGGGGTCTTAAGATATGGACCTGGAAAGTGTGCTTTTTCCCTATTCTTCATTTAATTTTCTTTTGTAACAATGAAGGCTTTAGAACTCAACAGCTGACAGTGTTTTGTATGATTTGGGTTAGCCTCAATAAAAGGTAGTGTTTTTATTTGTTTGTTTGTTTACTTATTTATTTTTATGCCGCTGCTCTTCCAACGGTGTAGCGGTGGTTCACACAAAATAAAATACAATAGAATACCAATCAGTCAATCAATCTGCAATGACTGGACGCAGCAGCTGATGCTTGAATAACTCCTTGATTTAAGCCAACTCTCCAACACAGCCATACAGTGAAGAATGCTGCATTAGTTGGCAAATGGTTTCCATGGCTGTTGAATTTGTCATATGATTTCTTTCATATGATTTCTTTTCTTTTCTTTTTTTGCATTTTGTTTGTCCTGCAAGCTCCTTACTGTTAAAATTACTACATTCATCATGCCACGAACAGTTTGAGGGCATCCAGTCAAAAGGATTTCAATGACTTCTGCATTGGGCAGCCTAATCACATTCAGATCCCTGGCATACCATTTCATAGCAGTTAAAGAACATTTATGCTCTGTGGAAAGCTAGCTTACATGCCTTGATGGCACTGATCACTTTAAACTATTCAACATTTGTAATCGAGTACCTGTTTTCAAGTATTAGGGGGACATAGGTGAAAAATTTGGATTAAAGGATAGCTGGCAAAGGGAAGTTAAAAAAAAATCAACAGCATTTTTTCTGGTTTTAAAACGAGTATTACCCTGACCTTTTTCTGGAAGCCGTTTCTGAGTTGTCTTTCCCCTAAAGTGTCATGTTCCTTGTGAGTAATGTTCCTCTTGATTTTCATTGTTCCACTGATAGGGACCCAGCATCCCGACATGCAGAGCAAGCGGCGATGGACCAAGAGGAGCACTGACAGCGACAATGAGAACTCAACCAGAGCCCAGCCACCGAGAAGACCAGTGCCTAGCTTCTTGGGCGGGGAGAAACAAGCGGGCAGGGTGCACACACTGACATGAACAATCTGGAGTGGCACAAAATTAGACAGTGGCCTTGTGGCAGAGGCAGAGGCACTGCCTGGGGAGGCACAAAGGGGTCGTGGGATGGTGCGGCTGCAGGAAAGGGCTCGGAGTTCAGAAGTGGGCACCAATGCCAGCTTTGAAGGCGCGGGGAAGGGTCTGGAACAAGGAAGAAGGCTATTTAGATGGGAGGTGAGTATTAAGGAGGAGGTGGGACTCAGCAGTAGTGAGGAAACTACTGCAGGTCTGAGGTGAAGCGAGCCAGGACTATTGCCTGGGCTACAACCCATTCTGAAAACTCGTCTATATGCCTAAATAATGCTCCCCTATCTTGACCCCTCTCAGATCAGAAGTAAGGTGGCAAGAAGACCAGCGGTGGGAACCAGGCAGACCCCAACAAAGTGGGAGCCCATACAGGGGACATTGTGTCCTGAGCTTAGCATGACCCCCTCTCCCAAAAACCTATATAAACTCTGACTTTGCCAAACCAATGCGTGCTTCTGATTTGGATCCATTCTGAACACCCTACGTGCTGGTCATGTTGCTCTCTGCTTCTACCCTCTTTGAGACTGGTAAATGTACTGATTGCATTCCTCCCCCCCCCCCTTTATTTTCCTATCCACTTGATTGTTAATGTGCCAGATATATATTTGTCTATTTCTTTTTATTATTTTTTTCTAGTAAAGATTTTTCATGATTTTACTATAACGTTGTCTGCTTTGAGTTCTAAAGGTTGTAATCACCTCATAAACCTTGGCAAACAATCCATTTCCTATGCTACCAACCTATTGCAAAGCCATTCCCCACTGCTCATAGACATGTCTCTTGGACATGTTTTGTGTTTATGGTAAGATGGGAACCAAGTCCTCGTGGCAGCCACAAGGCCACTGTCTAATTTTGTCTTGAGGCGGAGACTGACAAGGGGATACCTGTGTCTTGTGTTAAGTGGATCTCTTCCTCTTTCTTGGTTCTGGAATGCTCTCTGATGTCTCTGGGTTTCTAGTACTGTTCTACTAGTTGATACATAAATTACATGCCTCAAGCACACATGTCATTTCATTACTAAAGGCGACATGGAAAAGAGTACAGAACAAGTACACTCCAGGGGATAATTCTGCTTTGAATGGGAACAATTTGATGAAACATTCATTAGCTGATTGTGTGGAGTTTTAGTGGGACCAGTCTCTGGAACAGCACAGCAATATCTTTTGAGACTTTCTGAGAAAAAAGGAAAATTAAGAGGCACTGCAACACTGAATGCAAATTATACCACCCACCCTGACACGTTAATGCCATCATCCACTATGTATTGCCTCAGCTGTAGGCGGAGATGACAAACAGATAAATTAATGGCTCTCCAAACCACTTGGTAAAGAGGGTCACTTGGTTATTTCAATAACGTAATTTATTCTTAGGAGTTTCATATTGAGCAAAAGAATTAGCTTTAAACTATTATCATATAATTCTGCTACCTGCAATCAGATATAATCATTGTTATCTGGCAATCCTGAGTGACATTATTAGTAAGAGAAACATTTGCCTGAGCAGTGAAAACATATGATCAGGATCTGACTAGCCGAGAAGTTCTTTGGTGTGGAGGAAGCCTTAATTCCTACACAAGTGATATATCCAAAGAGAACAAGTGTGTTGGGATTGCACTGAATGGCCCACCCTTACCTTTGCATTTGTTCAACCTTGTACAGAGTCTAACCAGTATGCTTGTGGCTTTTTATAGGGACCTGTGCTCTGCATTTTTAGACAGTATAAATCACATACATGGAGAAGACTTTCAAATGTTCCATCCACATGAACCAGGAGCTTGGCACCCATGCATATGTGAGAGAAAGAACAAGGTGGCTGGGCAGTGATTCTGACTCTATCTGCATTTGTCTTCAGATTCAGTATGGAGGTGGTGAGTATTTTGAGAAAATGTGTCTCAGGAGTCTAGGAGTTTTTTCTCCTGATCCCTCTCCTCCCAAACCATTGGGTGCCATGACTGACATTTTAGTCTTCCCCCAATGGACCATGACATAATTCTCCCTAACTCCATCTTGTCGTCACAATATGTGAAGTAACATTAGGCAGCGAGCATGTAAATGTGCTAAGGTCACCCAGTGAGCTTCCATGGCAGAGTAGGAATCTGAATCCAGGTTTCTCAGATCCTCATCTGATCATTGCACCATGCTAAAAAATACAAAATGGGATACACAGTGTATAACAGTTATACAAGAGAACAAAATCCACTGTGCAAAGACAACGGAATAAGCATTGGTACAATATGACGAAAAAGCTTTATCTGATGCTTTGAAAGCAGAAACAATTCATAGAAATATTGCAAAGGTATTAACAAGCTGTAGGAATGCCATCGGAAATGCCATCGGAAATTCCAAATTCAAACGAGGAACCGGTAAATCACTGGCAGTCTTCAAGCAAAGGTTGGATGCACACTTTTCTTGGATGCTTTAGGATGCTTTGGGCTGATCCTGCATTGAGCAGGGGGTTGGACTAGATGGCCTGTATGACCCCTTCCAACTCTATGATTCTATGATTCTATGAAATCCTGTGTTTTTAAGCTGGGGAAAGGAGAAATTGGGAAGATTTTCATTCCTCATCTAGAAGATAGCTCCAACAAGATTTTCAGGGTATGAGCTTTCAAAAGTCAAAGCTCATTTAATTAGATAACATACCTAATGAAGGGAGCATTGACCCTACAAAACTCATGTGCTGAAAATCTTGTTGGTCAGTAAGGGGCTACTGAACTCAATTCCAGATGTTCTGGTGCAGACCAAGATGGCTACCATCTGAAACGATCCTCAAGGTAAAGGTGAATGGTATTATTTAAATATGCATGCTTTAAAGATTCTTGCTGTCTTTTGGTCAAATTATGCTTAGGACAATTTACAAACAACAGATCAAATACTCTACCTCTCCTACCTTTTGTGTTGTCCCTGGACCTTGCTTAAATGGCAGACGTCAGCCTATCCTCTTCACTTGTGCAGTTTCTGAGCTGCTTTCCATAATGTGGAGTGTACTTTCTGGAGTGAAGCAAACTCCCTGTGCCTCTTCTCTGACTGATCACAGGAGCCAGGCTGTAGTCCTGAAGATGGCGTTCATTCTGGAAGGAATGGCTGATGGTGGCACAATTTAGAATGTCCATCCCTTACATCTGCAGACCTGGGAAAAATCATGATGTGAAAGATATACCAATAAAAAGGACCAGGGATGATTTCTTCATATTAGAGGCACAATGTGATTCTTGATGGTGTTATACTTATACTTCTATTGTGGAGTGCTTGAAATCTTGAGACCTGGAGACTCAAGCTGTTACGTCACTGAAGAGATATTATTTTTATTTTTATTATTTTGGGGTACCTGTGCATAGTCCTTCTAAACAAATAATTCTCAGATGTGCCAATCAGTAGTGCATTTGGAGAATCTCCAGTTGACATCTTTCATAACTCAAGCAGTCAACAGTGAGTAATCTCTATGGCCAACTACTGTTCTCTAGCAAGGGAAAGTGATTCTTTAACACATTTTCTCTGGAGTCTGCAGTGTCAGCAATGACTGTAAATTCTGGCAAGCCCGGAGATAGGTAAATGAGGTGATAAGGAATGGCTAGCAGCAGAGAGAAGTGCCTTCATTAAATGACCTGTGTACCTTTTTGCCTTCCTCTCATATAGGTGTATACTTTGACTGCTGAAAGAGCAATTCAAAATATTATTTGCATGCATCTTGCCAGAGTCCGTGCTCATTTATTCCATTATCTACATGCTACTCACCTCTTAAAAGAAGAAGAAGAGTTGGTTCTTATATGTTGCTTTTCTCTACCCGAAGGAGGCTCAAAGCAGCTTACAGTCACCTTCCCATTCCTCTCCCCACAACAGACACCCTGTGAGGTGGGTGAGGCTGAGAGAGCCCTGATATTACTGCTCGGTCAGAACAGTTTTATCAGTGCTGTGGCGAGCCCAAGGTCACCCAGCTGGCTGCATGTGGGGGAGTGCAGAATCAAACCCGGCTTGCCAGCTTAGAAGTCCGCACTCCTAACCACTACACCAAACCGGCTCTATTATTTGAATATTTTTTAAATGAACATGCCTGTTTTAAGGATTTTGAAATAGCCAGTGATAAGTACGGTAAAATTTCTCATCAAACAAGCACATCTCACTGGGGAACTATCCCTTATTAAATTTGTGGTTCGCCCTCACTTGGAGTACTGTGTTCTGTTTTGGGCACCACAGTTGAAGAGGGATGTAGACACACTAGAGCGTTTCCAGACGAGGGCAACAAAGATGGTGAGGGGTTTTGAGACTAAGACGTATGAGGAAAGGTTGGAGGAGCTTGGTCCATTTAGCCTGGAGAGGAGATGACTGAGAGAGGATCTGATAACCATCTTCAAGTATTTAAAAGACTGCCATATAGAGGATAGAACAGAGATGTTCTCTCTTGCCCCATAGGGACAGACCAGAACCAATGGGATGAAATTAATTCAAAAGAAATTCCATCTAAACATCTGGAAGAAGTTCCTGATGGAGATTTTTAAACAGAGGCTAGATATCTTATGGAGAGGCTGATTCTGTGAAAGGTTAAGGGTTACAGTTGATGACCGATATGGTTGTGAGTGTCCTGCATTGTGTTGGACTAGAGGATCCAGGGGTTACCTTCCAACTCTATTATTTTATGACTCTATGATTCTAACCCAGGTCTCCCAGATCCAGACACTATATGAAACTGGAACTATTTCTGCATGAGGAATCTGAACCCTGGACAGCCTCTCAATGCTCATGAGTTTTAGTGCTGTTTCTACATGATGTCGGCAGCAACCCGTGGCTGTGCAGGAGTTGGCACAACATTTTGTCTGAATTGCTTTGCAAACTCACAAAGAAAAAAATGCCTTGAAGGGTTCTAGTGAAAATTGAATGAAAAAGTATAAAATACTATAAGTCATTTTGAATCCCTATTAGGGATTAAGATAAACTCCATACCAGTCTTTTAAAAGTACATCTTGCGATCTCCTCCTCAAAAGAGCTGTTCCATGGGACAATGTCTCTGATGTGTAAACTGTAATTACTTGCTGATATTACAGCCTGTACAATCCCTTAGCAAATATATGTATATTTCCTTTGGTAATTTTTATTGTTCTTGATGGCCTACTGATTAAATAGCACTTTGTCTAATTTAACAGTTGCAAAGTATGGATGCTGTAATCTTAACCTGTATAGGAAGAGGAATTTCCCTACTGTACCCTCACTTTATGTTTTGAAGCAATAGGTCAAGATAGCCTTTTTATAATCCCCTCAAGGAGAGCTTGACATGTTGCATCTCACAGCCTATCCTGGTGAGGTACATAAAAAATCTGTCACTTAAATTAGGATAAGTTTTTTGCGCTGCTGTAGTCTAGGCAGTGAAACTCAAATACTTTGGCTACCTCATGAGAAGGAAGGACTCCCTGGAGAAGAGCCTAGTTCTGGGAGCGATTAAGGGCAAAAGAAGAGGGGGATAACAGAGAATGAGGTGGCTGGATGGAGTCACTGAAGCAGTCGGTGCGAGCTTAAATGGACTCCGGGGATTAGTAGAGAACAGGAAGGCCTGGAGGACCATTGTCCATGGGGTCGCGATGGGTCGGACACAACTTCGCACCTAACAACAACAAGTCCAGGCTAGGAATTAGTGTTGAAAAAGAAAAAGAAAAAGAAAAAGAAAAAGAAAAAGAAAAAGAAAAAGAAAAAGAGAGGCTATGAATGCTGTAGTCCAGTTGGACAACATTCTGTGGGGAGTAATAGGCTTGTCATTGCTTCTTCCCCTCCTTTACATAATGCAGCCTTTCTCACCTCTTTTATTACTAAAGAAAAACACTGAAACTTTCTTCAGGCTTCATGAAACCATAAAAGTGGTGTAACCATGCTGATTATGGTTGGAAAGCTTAGCTGTGTACATGCCCACCTGGGGCCCGTCCCCTCCCCACCCTGTCCAGGCCCATCATTGGCCATTTTGGGAGGTATAGTTGGGTTGACATGATCATATATGGTCATATCACCCAATAAAGGTCTCTGTCATTCAATTCAGAGGCTTTGCCAGAAAGGCAGGGGCAGGGCCTGTTGAACTGTGGGGCCTGAAGCACATGCTACAAGTGCTGCATGGATAAACCAATACTGCTTATAATCTATGCTTTTTCTTGATTGGCTTGTTCAATGATCTCTCTACCATTCCTGCAGATAGTCCCTCTGCCATCACAGAGGGAAATTCACAATGGTAGAATTCCTACATTCCCTTTTGTTTGAGATTTTGCTTTGGTTGTTTTACAAAGTGCATAGCAATTAAATGGCCTATGTGAGGCTAATATATTGTTGTTCTTTTAATGGTGATTATTGATCATTTCCTGGGGAACCTGAATGGGTTCCCCTTTGCTTTTCTTAGTCTTTAGTCAGTCCTGAGTTGGCTAAGATTATCAGCTCTTTTGGGGGCTTCCACAGCTGCGTTTCTGGCATTTTAATATATCTATATGGAGGCTGGGGGGGGGGGTAAGATTGCGGCTGCTTAGCAGCTTCTGTGATGAGCTCCTGTTTTATCATTGGTATTATCTCTCTCTGGCCTAATTTTTATGGTTTAAAATGCCATCCAGAGGCAAGAAAAGATCAAGCACTAGCTCCAGCAATGAGACTAGGACTTATAAATCGTCTAAGGCAGAGAAACAGATGAGGACTGACACCTACGTTGCTGCTGCAGAACTGACGCAAGATGTGAGTAAAAGAGTTATAGTCTCAGAATTCTCCTCCCTGACAAATAAGAAACTGCAGCTATAAGGCAGGATTCCCCCTCAACTCACCAAAGCCTTGGAATAAGACACCCTTCGGGGGAGGAGGGAAGGAAAGATAAGCTCCAAGAACAGGTTGACAGCTATTCTCGGTTTCTTATTTGACCTATCCATGAAGTCTGTCTTCTATCTGCAGAGACGCTGGTTGTTATATTGGAATGCATAAATGAACTCACAGACCAAACTGATAGCCTTCAACTAGATCTTAAATTATGATTTTCCCATGGTCAGCAAACGGTTAAAAGTGGAAGGTAGTTACACTGGCAAACAGGCAGTTTCCTCTTCATTGATAGATCAACCGGAAGCAGTAAACTCCTGTTGAATTTTACAGAAAAAGCAATTTATTCTTAAAATCCGCCAGATTTGGCTCAATATGTGGCCAAAATTACGGGCAGCGTTGAACAGTGGGCTATATTGTGCCTGGAAACTTTAAAGACAATTGCAGTAGGGAGCTTTGTTTTACTCTTAAGCACTTCTGTGGAGGAACTTTAGCCGGAGAAGCCTCGCTTGTTTGTTGCTTTCACCGGTCTAAGGAAAAAAAATGGCGATCACATCTCGGGGGCGGGAGCGAGGGAGAACGCTATTTTGAGAACGCACATGTCTTTCACTGATGTGTTGCGGCTTGTGCTCAGAAGTGTAGCGGTTTTTTCAGGGGGAATCCACTTTTCTGGATTTCCCCCTAAGTGCTATAAAATTCTGATCGTTGCTGGAGTTCGGCTGGAGTTTTGCGGTTTGTTTACAACGTCATGCGGAACATTAAATTAATAGCGTTTATGAAAGGTAAGACTTTGGCTACATTTAAGTCGTGCGGAATGGCCCTGAGTAAATTACTCTGACAGATGTACTGAATTCAAACTGTCAGAGTATTCAAAGAACAGACTGTTTATGATCTTATCACTGAGAAAATGATAAGCAATCGATGCCTTACAAATAAGAGCTCTAATAATTTAACCCTTGATTGCAACAAACTTGTCAATCATCTTGTAAATGAAGATACGAAGCATGTCTCTTAGAAGAACAAAATAATAGAGTGTACCAACTTGAAGGAAAAACTAGAAGATATTTAAGCAACGCTTTTGGTAAACACCTCAAGTTCAAAAGAAGGTGTGAAAATTCAACCTCTCTCAAACTCAAACCCATCAGCTTTTCAGTCAGTTCTAGCACAAAGTGGTCAGAAGTACAGCACCTTGATTTCCTTATTACAGACAGTGAACGTGGCTTTCAGAGTGACTCTACTCATTAATGTCAGTCAAAGAACAAATGTGAAATCCCCAAAATATTATTCTCAAATGAATTTGCTAAACAAACAAAACAAGACGTATCTCCCGGCTTTAAGCTCTCTATCTTGAGGCAATTGTACTCCTACGTGCCCCTATGTACAGGCTCTGCAGTGGCAATCATTGAAGAAATATTTCAAAATATACCTAGGAACCCGTTCTGATTGCCCAGAAATTATATGATTTATACACCAAACAAGAGTGGCTGTGAGACTTATCATTTTGGCCTGCTGATTTCGTTTTTCTCTTATCTGTAACGTTCCGAAATCAATGGTGTAGTTTCTTTTCATTGAACTAATTTTTTAAAGCCTGAAATGAGCCCTCCAGTGGTGATGGGGAGAAATGCTAGCGACATGGATGAGGTTAAGAAAATTGTGCCGAGGTAGGTGGGATGTCTAAAACCATGCACCTTCCACCTTACATCCTAAAGGGCTTCAATTGGGATTTCGCCAACAAGATTGTACCCGAAGTTGAGAAAGATTTCAGCAAAGCAAGGAGACAGGACAAGAGGATGATGCTGTGTGTGTAAGGTCAAAAACAGTGTGACAATAAGTAAGCCAAGGCAAAGCAAATTTCCTTGTGGATGCAGGCCTAAATACATCTGCCATAACATTGTCTACACCAGGGGTGGCCAGGCTACAGACAGCAGGAGAGCCACAGTTTGACCACGGCTCCTCTACATAGAGAAGTGTGGCTCTCCAGAGCCTGAAGACAAGATAAATGGGGCACAGACTTTGGAGGATAGGATATATCAACATAGCCTCCATCCTCGCAAAAGCATCTGCCTCCTCCCCCCACCTCCAGTTGGAAAAGCCACTTCTAAAACTGGAGAAATTAGAAGCAGTAGAAGCAGTGTGAAAAAGCAGTAGAAGCAGTGTGAAAAATCTATTCTGCTCACACCAAAGGGATTGTTTGGATTCTTGCCCAGTTGTGCCACTCCTGGTTTTTTCAATGATTGAATCTGGTTTTTCAATCTTGAAATTCTGTGTGTCCTGTCCCCTGTACCCCTTTTCCAGATAGAATTGCAGTTTTTTTAAAAAAAACTTCTTACCTCAATTCATGGTTGTATGGGGAAGAGACACGCAAGCTTCATCAGTGTTATATGAGAATTTCTTCCTCTTTTGACTTGTGGTACAACTCTCTCTCTCTCTCTCTCTCTCTCTCTCTCTCTCTCTCTTACTTCTTGGGCAATTGTAGATATGTATATATCCAGTGTTAATATGCCATATATCTTTATATTCATTATCTAGATTATTAACTATATATTCTTCCAAATACTGTAACTGGGGGGTGGAGGGGTGGGTAGCATATTTTTGAGTTATACAACAGTCTTCATCAGGTGTTGTTTATTTCTAAATCATATTTCGGTAATTCTTCTCAGCCTGGAGACAAATGCATACGTGTAATTAATTTTCTTTGTAGACCTTTCCTAATCATGTTTCCATCTTTTTGCCATCTGCAAAAATGAACTTACTGGGTTTCACTTGTCCACTAGTCTTTTGCAAAGTGTTAGATCGATTTATGCAATAATGTTTTGACAGTTTCTTTGAAAAGCTGGCCAAGCAAACATTTCAGAGATTATTGTCATTGGTTGCTAAGGCTGTTTTTGAAATATATATTGCTGAAGCACCCTCTAGTGGGATATCATAATTCAAACAGATTTTCAAAAGCAAGCACTATGTATTAAACTGGTTTGCGCACAGAATTGACATTGTTAGCTATAAATAAACAGGTTAAAAGGCAGTAACAATCACCTGAATAGCTTTACTGAGGTTCAGAAATTACATCTACAAGTTGGATGCCAGTCAGATGGCCCAGAGGACTTTCTTCCATACATGGAAACTAGGTGTTAATGAACTAGCCCTACAGTGATCCTAGGCTGCAACTCCCATTCCTCATCATGTAATATGATTTTGCCACACTGAACTCAATTTCCCTCACAAGACCCCGCAATGGTCCTACCATGCCCTTACTCTGTTTCTTACTTTGAACGTAACTAAAGAACTCTTTTTTGTTGTGTTTAGCATTTCTCACTAGCCTAATACTGAGCTTTAGTTTCCCTAACACTCTTCCTACAAGTATTGGTTATTTGTTTATATTCATCCTTTATTATAAAGCCCTCTTTCCATTCCCTAAATGAGTCTCTTTTATTACTCAAATCTTTTTAAAGCTGTTTATGGAGCCACCATGGCTTCCTTAGGCTCCTCCCATTTTTCCTCCTCAAGGGAATTGTTTGTGATTGTGTCTTCAGTATTTCACTTCTAAGAAACTCCCATCCCCCTTGAACTCTCTAAGTTTTTCTGACCATGGGATTCTACCCAGCATAACTTTGTTATAATTTGCTTTCCTAAAGTCGAGTCTGACTATGCACAGTTTTTCGCTCACCAACTTTGCAAATTACAAAATCGCATTACAAAATCGCATGGTCACTACTACAAGTGTGCTCACTACTTTTACCTCATCAACCAGCTTCCCCCTATTGAGAATCAATTCTAAAACTGTGGACCCCTAGTTGCCCCCTCCACCTTCTGGGAAATAAAGTTGTCAGCAAGACAAGTCAAGAATTTATTGGACATCATTTTAGCAGAGTTGGTCATCCAACAAATATCTGGGTATTTGAAATCACGCATCAACACTATGTCCTGCCTCTGAGAATTTTGTAATGTGGGCTAGGAGCATCACATTCAAATCCTCTGCCTGGCCTGGTGGTCTATAGCAGACCCCAATGATAATACCACTATTATTTTGTATTCCTTTACATCTTACCCAAAGACTCTCAACTGAACTTTCATGCTCAGATACATGTACTTCCTCGCAAGTATACACATTCTTAATATATACTGTTACTCCTCTCCCCTTCTTTGTTTGTCCATTTAAAATAAGTTGCACCCCTCAATCCTAATATTCCAATTGTGTGTTATCCCACCACAACTATTAGGTCATAGTTCCCGTCACTCTATTAGGACTTCTAGTTCTTCCTGCTTGTACACTATTATAGAGACATCGTAATCCTTCATTCGTGTGTCTCAGGGTTTTCATTTTTGAATTTACTTAGAAGTTAATGGTTCCCTGCATATGTGCCATTCTCTGTAAATCTGCAGGGTTCCCATCTACAGTTATTGACTTGCAGGAGGGTACTTTGGGCTCAAGGATGATGCACACATGTTTGTGTTACCTTAAACAAGGCCACAGCTTTATTGTTAACTCCACAGGAGTGTTGGCACAGCATGGGAGAGGGAGCCTGACTTGTAGTCACCTGACCACAAGCATCCAGACCCCAGCAGTGTCCTGGGGCCTACGCAGTGGCTCTGCTGGAACACGATTCCCCTTGCCACTGGGATCCCATCCAAGGGAAGCATCTAACTGGGGACCTAACTGGTTCCCATGTCAGGGACATGGGTCTCCTTGCCACTGAATTCCCACCATAGAGAAGTGTCCATCTGGAGTGCCAAGAGGAAGCACAGACTTCCCTTGGACCCACCTCAGGCCACCCAGCACTGTAAACCATGGGGTGCCAAGGAGAGGCATCCAATTCCCTTGGTCTCACCCCGGGTTACCTGGCACTGTGTGTGCCATGCCTCTCCTGCTGGGTCAGCCCTGCTTGCAGACCTATCACCTCTTAAGGAGGCCCATTACCTGGGGAGTCCAATGTGCAGACCGAACTCCCTCCAAACAGGCTCCATCCCATGCCAAATCACCAGCTGTGACAAAATGCAATTCAAAGATATTTGACAGTGGCCATCCAAACATAACAATATAAGGTCAACATAACAGGGTGGGTGGGAGGGAAGCTGTTCCAGTGGCGGTTCTGGTAGACAAGGCTAGGCTTCAAATACGTGCCTCCCCACCCCACATCTCAGATGGGGCACGCCAGCATCCTGCCCACCCACGCACCACTGAACTCGCTATTCCCCTGCGTGTCCTTACTGCCTAGATCCTCCACCTCATCAATGGCGGCTGCAGGTGAGTCCTCGCCACTATTTGTCATCAAACTAGGTTTTGAATTTATGTCTCACTTCCCTATTGGAGTTAGTTTAAAGCCTTCCTCACCAGGTCTGCAAGGTTCTTCACAAACACATTTTTCCTAATCTTGTGAGGTGCAAATAGAAGAGCCTCATCACGATAGCATAAACCAGGGGTAGTCAAACTGCGGCCCTCCAGATGTCCATGGACTACAATTCCCAGGAGCCCCTGCCAGCATTCGCTGGCAGGGGCTCCTGGGAATTGTAGTCCATGGACATCTGGAGGGCCGCAGTTTGACTACCCCTGGCATAAACCATTGTCCAAAAATCCAAATCTTTCATGATGATGCCAATGACTTAGCCAGTCATTTATCTGCATTATTTTTCTTTCCCTTCCTAAGCCATGGCCATTAACAAGGAGAACTGACAAAACTGTGCTCCCAACTCCTTCATATTTCCACTGGAGCCTATTATTATTATTATTATTATTATTATTATTATTATTATTATTATTATTATTATTATTATTATTATTATTATTATTAAGATTTTTATCCTGCCATTCGCAGCAAGCCATCTTCTTGTAGGTTACAAGATAAAAACAACACATAAACAACACATAAAACACATAGCTCCTCATTAAAACAGTTACATCAATTCAATTTCAGGTGAAAAAATTATCCCCTCAACCTGTGTGGTTGCTACTTGGTGCCAGGGGACTTTCTCCAGCCCAATATGCATCACCAAGATGATCCTGAATTTGGTGGCAGTATCTTCTAAGGGAGCCCATCTGAATTTCCATGCCCCGGCCTCAACCATAGACCTAACGGTACAGAAAATTCCATAGGGCCCTCAGCTCTTCCAGGAGCTTATTCCACCAGGTAGGGGCCAGAATCAAAAAGGACAAGGCCAGGTGAACTTCCCTGGGGCCGGGAACAACCAGTAAGTTGGTGCCTTACAGAGCACAAATCCTTGCAGGGGGCATAGGGCAACAGCTGGTACTTCACATATGTGTGTCTCAGACTGCAAAGGGCCTTAAAGGTCAAAACCAAAACCTTGACCCTAATCCAGGCCACTACTGGTAACCAATGCAGCTGCCTCAGCACTGGCTGGAAACTAAAACACCCATACCACCATGTAGGCAGAGCAAGAGGGTGTGGTGGCTCTGCCAGCTCCTTCCTCATCCAGACCCGGCAAGCCTGATGCACACTTGGTACCTATTTCTGCTAAACATAGTGTCCAGTGGCCCTTTATATATAATATATTTGTTCCCTCTCATCCATGCTATCTCCTTTAGCTCCCTTCACTAGAGTTGCCAGCCTCCGGGTAGTGGCTGGAGATCCCTCAGTATTACAATTGATCTTGAGGTGACAGACATCAATTCATCTGAAGGATGGATACTTTGGAAGATGGACATTATGGCATTATACCCCAATGACATCTGACCCCTATTCAAACCCTGCTCTCCTCAGACAGAGACAGAGCTGGCAACTTTGGGATCACCTGGACCTTTCCTCCCATCTTTCTGAAATTTAGCAGGAATTAGCCCTTGAGCTTTTTTTCTCATCTGTGTACAGACAAAATTACATCTTGAAAAGCATTCTGATTTTAATTGCCTATAAGAACTAACAGGATTTATACATGCATATATAAGATTTGGTGGGTAAGATTCCATCAATGAGGGGTACAATCCTTTTAAAGGTCATCACAATTGGAAAAGGTAATAGCCAGAAATTTCCTTCCCACTGAAAGCAATGGAAAGAAAAACAAAAGATTAACGCACACCTTTTTATTACTGTAAAACTCACATTTGTATCTTGAGCAGGGGGTATGGAATTTCCATAAAGAATTAGCCTAAAATTACAGGCGATCGTTAGGGAAAATTCTGTCTTCTTTAATCAGGGCACAGCTTTGTAAATCAATGCCACCTTTTACAGGTAAAATTCTTAAATTATACAGGACTGTTATTTTATTGACACTGTCTTGTAAGAATACACTTCATTCAAAATATTACCCTAATTTATTAAATTCAAAATAGGAAGTGATGAAATTGCTCCTTGCTTCCAATTTATAGCAGTACTCGATCAAACACAGATTAAGCTCATATACCATTGCTGACACTAGAGGGAGTACATAATTTATTTTGTAAAGGGAGACGACACACAGTCTTTTGAAATGGAAACTAAATCTGAGTAAATCATGCAGTACTAGATTAAGGGTTTCATTCCTTGTCTTCAGAGATAAAAAGTGGTTATGATGATTGCTACTTTTTACATTGGGCATAGTGCGGAATTTTGTAAGCTTGCTTAAAGAGGGAAAAGGGAAATGTAATTGTAGACATTGTACCTTTAAATGGTTGCCTTTTAACCTGCATAAAGCACCCGCAGGACCGCATATGAATAACATACGGATATAGCAAAGGTCAAATTTCCCTGTGATGAATTCGGAATCAGGCTCATCCTGTGCTGATCATTCTCTTGATGTTTACCAATTCAGACAATTACATTTGCTTGCATTGAATTTAATTCCTGCTTAGAAATTGCTCTTCATATATCAGATGGTTTTTGTAAACAAGCAAATTTGACTGGAAATCAATTTTAAAAATTAACTTTGAATTAAAAGCAAACAAAAGCATACAATAAAGAATCTGGCAGTCTACCAAATGATCTAACAGTTGTAATTGAATCTTCCTCTAACAACTCAGTTATGAAGAATACAAAAAAGAGCATTCTCTCTTTTTTCCAATTATAAGCCAAATTGCCTTTGCAATTGCTAGATTTCCTAGTAGCGTATGACTGTTTTCCATCACATAAGGGGAAAATACAGGGAATTTTAAAACTCCAGATTAACTAGATGCTTTTTAAGGAAAGACGCAAGCTGCTTTGCATTCCATGACCTGAGGGAAGGGGATGTGATATGCTGGTGTGTTTCTCTGTGCTCTAATCAGAATTTCTCTGCAGTTCTAATGTGACATGATATAGGCATTTTTAATTGTGAAGATTTAAATTAGGGAAAGAACTAAGGTGATGGGCGAGCTCATTCACTGGATGGATTTGCCATTTGGCCTGAACTGCAGCCTTGGAAGGGGTCTGAAGCTAGTCAGCGACTACAAGGAACCAGAGGCAGTGCCATTGGGAAGGACAAAGCACAGCAGAGGAAATGAGACAAAGAGGATGAGGGAGAGAAGGCGAACCAGAGCTCCTCCTCAGACCCAGGCGTAAGCATCCCCAGGCCTTAGAATAGCTCTGTCACGTGTGTCAATAAATCTGTTGGCTTTTAATGTGCCATGAGACTCTTTTATTCTGTTTTCACTCAGTTTGATGGGGAGCCTTGATCAGGGTAGCCTGATTAGCCCAGTTTGACCCAAGTTAATGAGGGCTTGGGAGCTGTGTAGGTTCAACTGTGGTCAGTACTCGGATGGGAAACCACCACTGAGGATTGGGTGTTGCTACACAAAGGAACACAAGAGCAAACTACCTCTGCCCACCTCATGCCTGGAAGAATGCCCCATGGAAAGGGCTGCTATGAGTTGGCTGCAAGTCAGTGACATGTTGTTCTTTAATGTGTACATTTGCCTGCAGGGGATTACTGGATTATTCTTCCTTTGTGGATTTAGAACCTGTCAAAGAAGGCTGTGAAGTGGAACAGAGCAAGCTGTTTATAGTACTGTAATGTTATATGATAATATATGGTTTCCTAAAAAAACTTATGAATCTTGAAAGAGCCCTGATGGATCAGACCAAAGACACACCTTGTTCATGCCCTGTTTCCTGCAGTGGCCAGCCAGATGCTCCCAAGAAGCCCCGTAAGCAGAACAGAAGCAGTCCTCTTGTTTTAGTTTCTTTGACAAATGCTCTAAATGCCTTTTCATAGCAGGACCAACACACACACACACACACACACACACACACACACACACACACAAAGACCCCCCCCCCCAAATAGGCAGCTTAAGAAACCCATTATCCATAATCATGTGATTTTACTTGATCATTTGAAGAATGCAGGTCTGGGGTTTCTGAATTTGCCCATTATACACTAACAGGATAAAAGATGTCTTGGCTGCCCAAAACCAATTGTGGGGCTTAAAATAGAAACAAAAACACAATGTAGTATCTTAGTTTATTGTAGATCAGTCTTAATTTCTTTTGCCAATAGCTGACTGGTGGAAAACTGGCATCTCTCTTTGGTTTCTTTTAAGAATCTCAAGGAAACTACACTGGATATATTTGCACTTCAAATGCAAACTGATGTCAACTGATGGAAAAAGAGAAGTTCAAAGACTTAGTTCAATAATAAAAGTGTTTCTTGCTACAGAAAGCTTTTCAGAACAATTCTTTTCAACTACCAAAGATTAGAATATTGACCAAGTGATTCCTTTGAAACATTTTTTCGTATAAGGGTTTTAGAACTCTCTGTTTGTAGTGGCATTAGACATCCTGTGAGATACTGATTTTTTCCAGTATAGACTAGCATTCTGCAGAACAGGTGAGTAATCCTTGAGAATAACTTGGGGTTGGATTCAGCTAGGTTTTTGTTCAATGCCACCTTTTCCTCCCTACTGCAGCTTTCATCCCAAGTGGTTTTAGTCCATGTAGGTCTCACTCCTCAGTATAGCCTTTGGAGTGGTCAAAAGAGACCCAGACTTCCTTTTATCCCCAGTGGTTGGCTGGATCTAGCCCATGGTCTGGATTTCATTCTCAGGATTTTCCTTTTTTCAGATGCACTGAGCTTTCATGTACATTTGAAATCTCATGAAGCTTGTCATGTCACACTATCCACAATTAGGATGCTTGTGATATGGTAAAGCATTCAAACACATCATTCCCTATGGGTATTCTAAAGTGGTTCAATGCCAGGGAAATTGTGCCACACGACATCTGAGTATTTGAATTAAAGCAAGCAGTCTGAGGACAGCGTTGATCCTGAAAGTTTCTTTAATTTGTTTCTGTTTAATTAGCTTAATGCTGGTGTTGTTATGCTGTGCAGGCTGCTGACCAAACTGTGTAATCCTTGGCTCAAGAGACACTATACTAAGTCCTGAGGAGCTTCTAGGGGAATTAACCTTCTTTACTTGACCCTAGTTTTATCTATTGCATCCTCTCTCCATTTAGTTCACCTGCCAACACAATTAAGAGGGAAAGCGAAACCTCATATGATTGGCCAATTTGTAAGCACAACTTTAAATAACATGAGGCATCCTGTGCAAAAGTATTTGCTGGATGTGTTGGTATGTGTGTTTTCAGCAGCATGATTACCACTGACCTTAATAGCCCTTTGGAGTTGAAATCATGGTGGATCACTTCTGAGAAGTCATTTCACCGAGTGTTTAATGACAGATGGCTTTTCTGCATGCCTGACTTACCCCTAATTTTCTTGGCCACCAATCCACAGGCACTAGAATTGGTTTGGGCCCAATTCTTCCACATGTCTGCCCTCGGCATATTCACAGTTGTGAAGTCAGTTTATTTTCTTTGCACATGCCTTTGACTATAAGAATTTTCAAAGGAGAGTGCTGTTGTTACTGGCGGTGTCACAGCGCCCACATTTTTAAAAAAGCACTAAAATATTTGCATATTACCAAAGAATTATAATAGGCTTAGCAGGTTCTCTGAATTTCCAGCTTTCACTTTTTTTAAAAAGTAAGTATCTATCCCCTTTCCTTGTGGAGATATGCATTTTTAGTGTTGTATAAAAGAAAAAGAAACCATTTGTCTTGGTGTGGGGAGAAGGGGAGGGACTGGCTTGACCACCACAGTCCAATTAATGAAAAGTGGTCTGGAGAGGAGGGGAACTGGGTGGATCAAAGAAAATTGAGATAAACTTTATGCATTTGGAAAAAGCCAATTCATTATAAGATTCCAGAAAAGGATTAGAGTTGAAAAGATCTGGAAAAAAACCCAAAGAGGAAAAAAACCCTGAAGTGAAAACTAAAGTCATGAAAATGTGTTTGGAAATCAGGGGATAAATCTCAGGCCAGAACCAACAAAAAACTCCATGTAGAAAAGCCCAGTGTTTCAAACAGAGTTAGAAAAGATAACACTTCTAGAGGAATGACATATTGAAATAAAAATGAGATGCTGAGCAAGTATGAAGATAACAACAATATTTACTCATCTGTCCAAATAATTAGACAAATATTATGAATAGCATGGTTTGATCTGGTTTTCATTCATGCTGCTCAAAGATTTATATTTTCCATAACACTGACAGCCCCCCTCCCCAAAAACATTCTGCACAGTCATCTTCCAGCTGGTCTCTTGACTAAAAGTGCTAAACTGCTTGCACAGAGAATGCGACTTTACTTTTCAGGGGATTTATAAACTTAATGTGTTTTTTAACATTTCAGATTTTTTTTTTTTTTGCAAACCTCAAGAATCCCCCAAGTTTGCTGAAAAATCTGTTTAGTGTCCATGTGGACATACAGTTTAAGGAGATGGGAGCCACATATCACTAATAGTTTAGATATGTGAATGGGAAAAGGATTTGGTGACGTTTTTACTTTCTTATGTTTTGTGGACGCCACAGGCACCACTGTCTAAATGTTCTTTGGGGCAGCAGCAGAAATGTACTGACTTGCTCCACCCTTCTGCTTCAAAATGGCTGCCAGGTAGGGATGCCAAGCTTCCCGTAGTACTTAGAAATCCTCTGGAATTATAGCTTATCTACAGACTATAGAGATAAATTCCTCTAGGGAAAAATGGATGCTTTGGAGAGTGGACTCTGGCATTATATCCCACTGAAGTCCCTGTTCTCCTAAACCTCCAGGAGGTTTCCAGCCTGAGTTCAGCAACCCCCCCTGCTGGTGGCTATGGGGGTTTCCAGCCTGGGTCTAGCAACCTCCCCCCCCCTTCCTTCTGGTGGCTATGGTTGATATAATGTCACCATGAAATGTTCTGCTGGAGACAGAAAAACAAGTTTCCTTCATTTCCCTTATGCCAAGTACAGTCCAATTGAATTTATTGAAAATGGAAAAGTGCCAGAAGCAGGGAAGGAATGGTGGAAGCATAAACAGCATAGCATATGCTGGAGTATCTTGGTAAACTGTTTTGTTCTGGATGACAAAAGCAGAACAGTGGAGTGAAAGTGAGCATCATTTGGTGTTTCCGATGTCAATACAGGCAAGATTTTAATAAGGAAATGTGTTTTTGTGTAATGGCTGGGTCCCTGGTAGAGCACAAAGGTTGTTCTGAGAAGCTTCCTCCAGCAAAAAAATCCCAGCTTCTATTAACTGCCTTGTGATAGGCCATGCTGAACATTATTTTATCTATCAATCTATAAATAGATCTATCATCTATTTATTTCTTACTTACTTACATTTGTATATCCTAAGGCTCAGGGTGGTTCACGTAGAACAGATACAAGAACAGTACATCAAACTCAGTGATTATAATAAATGCAAGGTAATGGTAATAATAATTATAAATCTAACAGAATAAACAATCTAACAGAACCAAGGTTGGTTCAGGGCCTGGTAGATACTGTTTTGGTTTGGTCAACCTCAACCAAATGCCTGGTGGAGGAGCTCTCTCTTTTAGTTCCTTTAGGGCTCTGATCTCCTCTGGGAGCTCGTTTCACCAGAAGGGGGCCAAGACAGATTTGACTCTGGCCCTGGTTGAGGTCAAGCGGACTTCCTTGGAGCCAGGGAACACTAGCTGGTTGGAGGTGGCAGAGTACAGAGCTCTTTGAGGGCCATAGGCAGAGAGTTGGTCCCTCAGGTACACTGGGCCCTGACCACACATGGCCTTGAAGCTAATTACCAAAACCTTAAGCCTGATCTGAAATCCAAATTGTAACCAGTACAGTTGTTGGAGAACAGGCTGGATATGGGGCCCCATGGTGTTGCTGTGAGGACCCTGTCCACTGCGTTCTGGACCAGTTGCAGTTTCTGGATCAAAGTTAAGGGTAGGTCTGCATAGAGCAAGTTGCAGAAGTCTAGCCTGGAGGTGCCTGTTGCGTGGATTTCCATGGCTAAGTGTTTTGGGGCCAAGTAGGGCGCTAATAATTTGGCTTGGCAAAGGTGGTAGAAGGCCAACCTGGGCTTCTATTGAGAGGGAAGCATCTGGGATCATGCCCAGGTTCCTGGCGGAGTGAGCTGCTGATAGCTGTACCCCATCAAGGTTGGGCAAACATGCTGGGAGGGGCCATGTAGGGTGCTTCATGCATGGAAAGAGACAATTAGTGATTGCTGGGAGGGATTGGAATGGAAATCTCAGGTGGTTCATGTTGACAGACTTAAGCTGTATCAGCAAAGGGAAGAAATGAGAGTGAAGATCTGCTGAGCGTGAGATACCTGATGAAAGGGGAGAAGAATGGGAGGGTGAGCTAAATGTTAACCCCTTGTTGACTGGGAAACAGCAAGCAGAGCTCCTGGGGTTACTCAAGTGTTTCAGCATCATATAGACACAGGGGATCACCAGCCTATCTGGTCTAGACCCTACTCACTGAATGATAAGATGAAGGAGGTGGTGGCTGAAGAGCTGAAACAGATGCTGGAGTGGGGGATCATAAAAGAGTCCACCTCAGAGTGGGGTTTTCCCATAGTGGTTATTCCAAAGTAGAGGGTTAAGGAGGAGGCTTATCATTTGGATGTATCATTTGGTAACACACACTATCCATTTCATGCCCTGTGGTTGTTCACAGCAGCCCATAGGCAACCAGAGGCCCTGTCTAGTTTTGTTAGGTTTAATGGAAATCCTTAATTTAATACTGCTGTACATTTCAGAAGGTTTCACTGAAACAGACTGTTTGGTTCAGCAATTAGCAGTTCTTGGCAGTCTCCTTTGCTTTGTTTCCATTCTCTGGAAAGCAGTTAAGTACTGGCAGGCAGGAGAGGTGTTGGGTTACACCGCTAGAGAGCATAGATCTTCTGGGGAAGCTCCTGTCCCATTTTCAACAAGTAATGGATTTGTAAATGCAGAGACTTCAGTGCGTGAAACTAATACGATAGCTGAAGAAAACTGTACTCCGTGTAAAGCATTGTGAGCAAAGTATCTGTTTGAATTACGTATGTTACTTTAAAGAATTGTCCAAGCAGAACAAAACAAAACTCCTAGTATTCAGACCATATGAATTCACAGTGCATTCCCCATACCAAATCACTCCAGCTTCTCCCAATGATATTAATGGGCTGACACAGCCTACCTTTGCATAGGATTGCATGGTTATACATGAGGCTGAGAAAAAGAAATCAAAAGCAACTTCAGACTTGAACCTTCTACATACAGTTCCATCAACAAACATTTGCAACTTAGGGCCAAACTACACAACACAGGTGCACAACCAGCCTCACAGAAAGATGTACATTGGAGAACTCACCTTCAAAAAGTGTTCACTTGTTGTTGCATGAGAGAGCAGTGATAGGGAAGAAGGAGCTTCCAGTTTCCCTCCCAATCCACTTGCACTAGCAGAAAGGGCAGGGATGGGGGTTGGTGAGCTTTTTGTCCCCTTTCTCTGTTTCTATATGCCCTCAGTTTTTAGGATTTGAATGCCTAATGTTGCTACCTAGTGCTGGGATCAGCAAAGGACATCTGGGCCTATTCTGCACACAATAGATAACGTACTTTCAATGCACTTTAGAAGTAGATTTTCCAGTTCTGCACAGGAAAATCCAGCTGCCAAAGCACATTGAAAGTGCATTATCCTATGTGTGTGGATTGGGCCCTGGTCTTAGAAGGGCGATCCATAACTGGGGAGCAAATGTCATTGGAGGTGACTTCTCCATGGCTAGTGTTGCTGATGCATACCTTTCCATTCTGCCTTCTTGCTAGTGGCCTCTTAGAAGGGGTGCATAAGTGTCTACAAGCAGAGATATTTGTTCTTTGAACATTTTAATTTAAAATCTTATTAAAACTCAATGATACAGAGACAGAACTGAAGAATACAAAATGAGGCAAAACCCTTCTACTGTGGCCAGCTTTATAAAATGACTGCCTAAAATCAAAGGATCTATTCCGTTTCTTATGCAATGCGTGTGACATAGGTCTTTCAACCCCTCAATGCTGAACACTCCAGGGCTGGAGGTGGTAAGTGGCATAAGGAGAGTGGTTTACCCTGAAAAATGCAGTTGTGAGGAGAAGGGATAAGTCCCTCTCCCCTAATTACTTCATTCCAAATTATCCTTTCCAAATTTCCATTGTCATGCATTTGTTCAGATACTGAACAATTTTAACATCTGTTAAAAACAGTGAAGTGCTTACCTTTCATTGTCATTATATTCCAGCTCCTCTATATGACATTGCCAACATGCAGCATCTGGGCAGTAAATGGCTGGCTACATCCTCCATTTTAAAGTGCTAGTTAGTGAATCCCAAAAAGTAGATTCACCAACCTATGTAGCACTATATAATGGAGAGCAACCAGCAGCCCACCAGCCAAAGAAAGATATGGAATTGAAGAAGCGCTGTCTCCGCCTCCAATGTCCTGCACTCACACCTACTTCCCTCACCCTTCTCCCAGGGATGTTTTTTTTTTTAAGTGAACTGCCTGGAGCAATGAATAAGCATAGAAGCGTGCAGGCAAAGCCAAAAAATATTTTTCCTAAAAGTTGTCACACAAAACATGCCTCTCTAAACCCCCCCCCCCCAAATCAGGGATGAGATTTTTTCAAAAGTATCAAGACTCATTGATTCCTTTTAAAAAGCACTATGCATCTATGATTAGATGCATAGGCATTTCAATGGAGAAGAATTTAATTTAAAAAAATAGCGGGTATCACGGGCCCTTTAAAACATTGAGAAAGGGAATTGGTTGCCTGGCTTGATTGTCAAGCAGAAGAGAGTCATGTGTAAAGTGCGTTGCACTCTTCCGCCATTTCAAGCAGGCATGTGGATAGTGAGAAGCGTGAAAAGGCGGCAGAGAAGAGTGAGACAGGAAAAAGGTGAGGCGGGGCCAGGAGGCCTGATTATATTTAGCGTTATGCCATTCGGTTGGTATAATGCTATTTTTACAGGTGTGCGAAATGCCCTAGGTTTTCCCAAGCTTTGCTCCATTTCCCCTCAAAACAGGTTTGGTGGGATATTCCCTGAAAAATCATACTCAAAGTGGGTTTCGTTACCATATAGATGGGAAGGGTTAGATTCTGGGACCTTGTAGCTCTCACTGGTTCCTACCTAGTCTTGTTGTCCACCACTTTCCCCAGTTCCAATCCTCATCAGTGGTATTTTATGCAGTTTTCGTATAGCTTTATGTGTTTTAATGCTGTTAGTTTTATGATTTTATTGTACAGTTTCTACTTTGCCAGCTACCCTGAGTCCCTGGAGAGACAGCACATCCACCCCCCCCCAGCTAAATAAAAATGAAGGAACATAGCTGTATACATGCCCACCTAGAGCCCATACCCTTCCCAGCCCCACCATTTTGGAATATAGGGCAAGTCAGCATGACCATATATGGTCATATCATCCGATAAACACTTAACAAATTTTAAAAACATATAAAATTAATTAACTCCCACCCATTCAGGAAACCCTTCCAAAGCCGTCAAGAAACCCCAGGGTTTCACAAAACCCTAATTGAGAAAGCCGGCACTAAGGCAATCCTAGTGTTCTTATGCAGCCCAATCATTTTTGCTCGTAAAAGCCCTTCCTACTTCTCCAGCTGTTGGTCCAGTAAAATGACATAATGTACTAGTATTTTTCTTTGCAACCTTCCTTCTGAATTGTTATCCTCATTCAGACCTTCTGTGCTCTTCTGATAGAGAGTTACCGTACAGCATACTGTGTACACACTGGATATTAGTGCCTTATAATTAACTCTAGGAAACGTTAAGTAATGTCATGTGAAGGGTTAATGGGGTATAAAATGCTTTGGAGGATGTCTAAGCAGCCGCTAAATGGGCCTTTCATAGGGAAATGAGGTCAAAGGCAACAGTAAACTTCCTTTGACCCCGAAAAGTGGTCCAGCTATATAGATCTCTGCATTGCAAATGGCGGGAGGGATGTCATCTCTTCCCAAAGTCCCTAGATGATAACTGGAACACTGCCTAGTCTGTCATAGACCTTCAGATAAAAGTTATCGCATTTAATTTGACTGTTTAAGCAGCTTTGTAAGCAGCTGGAGCTCAAGCATCCGCTCTGTGTAGGATCAAGCCTTCCCCTGCCGCTCACCAGCCACATTCCTTTCCCACTCACCTTGTTAATATGCTGATGGTAACAGCATTAAAGCAGTTAGGTAACAATAGCCACCGCTTGATGGGAAGGCTTCAAGCTTTAGCACTCAATATTATGCTCTGTTTTAATGTAACATGATACCTGCATAATGAAGCACATTCAATGAGGGAAAAGAATATGAAATTGAAAATTCACCAAGCAGGCAAGAGGGGTGGGGGGTGGGGGAGCCCTTGTACTTTTTGCTTTCCTTCTTCTTTGTTCTGTTTCCCCATATTGCAGTATTTGACATTTCAACACTGCAGACTCCTGATGAAAATATGTGTCGTATGCAAGGCTTTCACAACTGTCAAGCACTTATAAATCTGTAGTGTTCATAAGCCTTTCTTTATTAATAGATCCAATTACAGAGCCTCAGGCTTAGCGTACCAATGCATATTATCCATACATTGGCATATGTATATGCGGTTCTTTCATACTTTCTCTTTTTCTTGCCCTTGCATGCTCAGCTATGAAAGGGACTTCTGGGTTGTTAACTTCTCCGTTTGTGAGATCATGCTGGGTTTTTTGTCATCGTTAGAATCAAACAAATTAATTGGTTGTACTTCATTTCCTCCCTGCCCAATAGAATATTGTTTGCTGTTATGCTTGGCATGTGGAATGTGGTTGTGTCAGTCTGGTCACATGCATGCACTGCATATTTCCTGTGATTCCACATCCAAGCCCACACTGCATTTTGTGAACCAATTTTCTGAACACCTAAGTTGGTTTTTTTTTTAAGGGTAGTGAATGTACTCCACTAAGGAAGACCTAGTGCTGAAGTACTCATATATTTTAAAGTGTGGTGCATCAGCTATTACCTTCCAGTTTGGTGTAGTGGTTAGGAGTGTGGACTTCTAATCTGGCATGCCAGGTTCGATTCAGCGCTCCGCCACATGCAACCAGCTGGATGACCTTGGGCTCGCCACGGCACTGATAAAACTGTTCTGACCGGTCAGTGATACCAGCGCTCTCTCAGGGTGTCTGTTGTGGGGAGAGGAATGGGAAGGCGACTCTAAGCCGCTTTGAGCCTCCTTCGGTTAGGGAAAAGCGGCATATAAGAACCAACTCTTCTTCTTCTTCTTCTTCTTCTTCTTCTTCTTCTTCTTCTTCTTCTTCTTCTTTACTTGCTGCCTCATCAGCTTGAGACCCTTTGGTCTCTTAATTTACATATTTACAATGCTTTGTAGGCAGTACATTCATGCTCTTTCTTCTGAGCAAGAAAGAATAACCAGCCACTTTTTTTAAAAGGTGGAGAACTATCACATGCAGAGGCACCAAATTGCTTGCCATTCTGTGGCAACAGTGGACATAAGCCACCCCTTTTCCATGCTCTTTTCCATCCTAATGAGCAGCTGCCGCTAGAAGAAAGGAAAACAACCAGGGCTTTCTCCGTTTCCTCTGGCAAATCAAGGGAAAGGATGAGTGGGTAGTGGGAGCAGCTGTCTTCTTCTTGGAAGATGGATCTTTGACCACAGCCATCTGTAATAGCTGTCAGGAGAAAAGAGTGCTACAACAAAGGTAAAGTGGCTTCAGCATATGTGGCCCCACAGTTCGAGGCTCATGAGTGAATCAGCCCTGAGAACATTATAAGCAAGCACTGCTAGCTACTGATTTAATACTTTCAAACAAAAGTTAGTAATCAATTCATAAATAGTCAGAATTTGATTCACAAATTAGAATGCGATCGATAGGCCTGGTTCCTGGTGGATTATCCAAAAGTGGTATGATATTCTATTTTTTACATGCCACCGTTCTACTACTTTCGGCAAAGAGTTCTGATCACAATTATATACCAGTGAAAAATTAAGCTTCTTGAAAACACTTGCAGTTTAGCTGCATCTTAAACTATCTATCCAGTGGCTTAAGTCTCTTATATTATTTATTCACTTCGACTCTGCCAGAACGGTCTCTAGATTGTTTTCCGTTTTCAGTCTTTCATCAGTGGCAGTGAGTCCGTCCTTGTTAATGTTTTTAGATAAACGCTTCTGTATCCTGGAGATTCAAGGCTGTGAATCTTAATCTTCACAGCCTTGAATCTCCAGGATACAGAAGCGTTTATCTAAAAACATTAACAAGGACGGACTCACTGCCACTGATGAAAGACTGAAAACGGAAAACAATCTAGAGACCGTTCTGGCAGAGTCGAAGTGAATAAATAATATAAGAGACTTAAGCCACTGGATAGATTCTTTTTCTCTTTGTCACTAATTTGGAATCGTCCATTTTTCGTGTAACAGCATCTTAAACTATGGCATTCAGCTGTTCTCAGAATGACTTTTAAGATTTAGATTTAGACCTTCGTAACAACAAGATCCGTCATGCCATACACAGCCCCTTGTGTTTTTTGTTCTTTTATTGTCTTTTTTTGCAACGAATGTTTCTCCACTAAATTGCTAGGTATTTCTCCCTGCTTACCAAACATAAACAACTTAAGATTAAATGGAGTCAGTTTTCCTTGACTTCTGTATATTGGCATTCCAGTCCCCCTCCCTTTGTATGCGAACGACACGGTCCTCCTTTCCTGTACTAAGGTTGGCCTAAAAGCTCTTCTCCAAGTTTTCTCCAGCTATTGCAATCAAAACCAACTCAAGATCAACTTCACCAAATCTAAAATAGTCGTATTTTCCAAATCCAGAAAACTCACCAAGTGGAAAATAAATGAACATTACATCGATTAATTGTACCACTTTAAATAGGAGTCCATTTTCACCACACACTGAAATGGACCCTACATTGGAAGCAAATGTGAAACTGCACAAATCTCAAGATTTACTCTGCTCTGGTTCGCCCTCACTTGGAGTACTGTGTTCAGTTTTGGGCACCACAGTTGAAGAGAGATGTAGACAAACTGGAGCATGTCCAGAAGAGGGCATCGAAGATGATGACAGGTTTGGAGACCAAGACATATGAGGAAAGGTTGGGGGATCTTGGTCTGTTTAAAAGGGTGCCACATAGAGGATGGAGCAGAGTTGTTCTCCCTTGCCCCAGAGGGATGGACCAGAACCAATGAGATTAAATTAGTTCAAAAGAAATTCCATCTAAACATCCAGAAGAAGTTCCTGACATTTAGAGAGGTTTCTCAGTGGAATAGGCTTCTTCGGGAGGTGGTGGGTTCTTCAACTTTGCAAATTTTTAAGCAGAGTCTGGATAGTCGTCTGACGGAGAGGCTGATTCTGTGAAGGTTCAAAGGGGTGGCAGGTTACAGTGGAGGAGTCTTGCAATATCAGATTCTGTTAATCTTCATGGCCTCTGTTACTATTGCTTCTGAAGGCCGTGACCAGTTGAGAAACAAAGCAATGAAAGGTAAACAAATATTTTTCTTCCTGAGGCCATAGTGTAGTTTGAATAAAGGAGTGGGCTCAGCAGAAAAGTGATACAAGAGTTCAGGGGAATTGATCTCTGTAATCTGGAGATCAACTGTAGTGTCAGGAAATCTCCAAACCCTACCTGGAGATTGGCAGTCTTATAAAGACCTGGTAACACAAGTAAGATTGTTCTGGTCAGTTGTTGGATAGAGCACAATAACTGGGATTTAGAGAACTGGATCCTGGGCTGGTCCAGCTTCATGTCTCCCTTTTTTCTTTCCAAGCCGGCTTGCATGCATCTGTTGTTTGAAGCTCATTGAGTGATAGGATCACCAAGAGTCAGATTCAACTGAATGGCTAAAATCATCATCATCACCAGCTAGAGCTGTATTCTATTTCTATTTTTCCATTGCTCCTTTTGGTCACTTGCCGTGAACTTTTTGCTAATGGACTTTTTATTATTAAGGGTTACATGCCGTGAAGTCACTTCTGAATTATGGCGAATCTATGAAATAATGCCTTCTTAAATGTCAGATGGCCTCTCACTCACTCTGTCTGGAAGCCCCTTTTCAACACAGGTTCAGTCTGTCCTTTTGAATGCTAGAAAAACTTCCACAAGGGCTTCATATGTCCAGAAGTGGAAACATTTTTGATTAGGCAATTGCTAAGGGTTTTGATGCTATACACTGTCTGCTGCCAGTTATTCTGGTTTATTTGGTGTTTCTTAAGTCTTCAAGACTGGCTAATACCTCTGTCTGTGTTCACCTTGCAGCCATCTTGGCTTTTCACCATCCATTAGACAGTGAATCCGTTTTTCCCCATCAGATTTCTTAAAGGTTTAGACAATGTATATCTGCCAGTTTTACCAATACTTCCTCAATGGTCAATGTCACTTGTCCTTTCACAGTTGATGTACCCACCATTTGAACTTTTAGGTACATGTCTCTGGAATGTCTATCCTACAAGGTGGTGTAGCAGTTACCTTTTTAGCCAGCTTAGATACAGGAATAGAGAGGCCCCTCCAATCAGAGCCCGTCCAGTGCTTCCTGCCCACATGCTCTGGGAGGGGGCCCCTCCTCTCCCTCAGTTCTCCACAGCTGAGACTCTGAAATAATGGCTGCCCAAATGGTTTTGTTCAGGCAAACTGAAGGCCATGACTTCCTTTATTGAGTTACTCCATAGCATGTTAAGTCTTCCTGTTTTCTTGCTTCTTCAGCTTTTCTTAGGAAATCATTGTCTTGTCTAGTGAGTTGTCTTCTCAAAGTTCAATAACCTCAGTTTAGTCATTTTTCCTTCTGGGAGATTTCAGAAGGTCTTGATTTGATCAAGACCCCACTTTGTCTTTTTGGCAGTTAATGTTACCCATATAAACTCTTCTCCAACACCACATTTTAAATGAATTAATAGGATATAGATTTTTAACCTTTCACTTTTCTCACACTAATACAGAAGAGTCAAGAAACTCTTCTATATATTCATCATAGTATTTTATGCTCTATTGAAAGGGACTTTGGTTGTTAGTTCATTTCTGTGCACCTTCCCTAATTTATCTGGCAATATGTTGGCTTCTTATAATTACAGAGCTGTCTAGAGAATTTGTGGCATGCCGTCATCTGATGCGATGCCCATTATTATAGTAATCATAAAAGTGCTCACCTGCTGGTCTCTGACAAAAAGACAGGTGGAATCTGAGGCCTTAATCATAGCGTTAGATGTATAGGAAAGATGTGTAAAAAGGGAAGCAGCTGAGGAACATGTAAGAAGCCTGTGATGTGAAACAACCACATCAAAAGGGGCTGTAGGCAAAATTAAAAAGAAAGCGCCTATTTTCTAGAGAAAGATGAGTATTCCAGAAGGACTGACTAGTGGATGTATGTGGTCTGAGCCACTGAGGCCTAGTCTATATGCACAACAAAATAAAGTAGCAAAATCTAGAGGGGGCAGAATGGTCTGTGCTACTCTAAACTGCAAGGCGGGCTTGTTTGTATGTGTCTTGGATACCCATTCCAGTGGTGGTGAACTTATGGCCCGCATGCCAGAAAGGGACTCTCAGAGCCCTCTCTGTGGGCGTGCATGCCGTGATGGCACAGATTTCTCTGAGTCAGCATGCATGAGGTCCAGCAGCCCACTACCCAGAGGATGGGGAGGACTCTTCTCACATGTTCCCTGACTTGGGAAATGATTGCCTGGCTTGGGTCGCTCAGCTGGGCTAGCATCTGCAATCATTGGCAGGAGCAGGAAGGCTGTGGTGGTTGCCCTGTTGCTCATGTGATCCTGTACAGCTCTTCCTGGGGCGCTTCTGGCCCTCTTGCTACCCATGTGGGCCCTGGCTGGCACTAGCTCCAAGCAGAAGGGTGAGTCTATTGATTGCTCCTTAGGCCCTTCACCTGGGAGCTATAGAAGGGCTCCTGCCCCTTTCCACAGCTCTCTCTCTCATGAGTGGGACTGCTGGGCTTCTTTCCTTCACTCTCAACAGAAATGGGACACTACAGTTTGATCCTGCTGCCATCGGTAACATGAGTTGGAAAGTCTCCACGTGGACAAGTGCTTCTTCCATTAAGGAAGGGCTGCAATCCCTAGATCAGGGTGGTCAAACTGTGGCACTCCAGATGTCCATGGAGTACAATTACTACAGGCCTCTGCCAGCACAGGGCTAGCAGGAGATCATTGTAATTGTAGTCCATGGACATTTGGAGAGTCACAGTGTGGCCACCTCTGCTGTATAGATTATACCCAGCTGAGGTCTCTCCCATCTTTGCCCCAGGTTGATGGCAAAAATCACATTAATTGTTCAAAAGCATACCAAATGCAAACTTACCTTTCAATAAAAAGTTGTTTGTATTGTTGAAAGTTCTGTTGTTTTTCTTTTAAGATGAAAGCTGTTAATGTGAGTTGTTTCTTCTAAACTAATACCTCAGTATTCATGTTAAATTGCTATGCTGACACTTTGCAATAAATAAGTGGGTTTTGGGTTGCAGTTTGGGTACTTGGTCTCTAAAAGGTTTGCCATCACTGACCTATTCTGTCTGCTCCCTAGGGCTGCTCATCTGGTAAATAAAACCTCATACAGCTTCTATTAAGAGACCAGGACATTTTTTTCTCCTGATTGTTTACTATACTACTCCCCTGTGTTAAAACTCTTTCATATGTAGAAATGCATTACACTACTGACGCTATCTATTCTGCAGTACTCCCTGATATATTTCCTAAGTATAAAGAAAGGTTTACTTGGAGGAGGAGGAGGAGCAGGAGGGGGAGGGCTGGTTTTTATACGTCAAAGCGGCATCCAGTTGCCCTCCCTTCCTCTCCTCACAACAAACACCCTGTGAAGTAGGTGGGGCTGAGTGAGGTCATGCCTTTGGGCTGAGATGTCACCAATATGTAGTTTGATCTCCAATATGTCACCAATATGTGGATGACACCCAGCTCTACCTCCTGGTAGACGGCTGGTCGGACTCCCCCTGGAAACATTTGCCAGTTTTTTGGTAGCTATGGCTGGATGGTTTAGGTAGAATCACCTGAAACTCAACCTGTCCAAGACAGAAGTCCTGTGGCTGGATAGAAGGGGGTAGGATCAGGAAGTGTATCTTCTCTGCCTGGATGGAGTGCAACTTATACCTGTGCCAGCAGCCAGGAATTTGGGGGCGATCTTTGATGCCTCCCTGTCTATGGAGGCTCAGATCATGACAGTAACCTGGATGGTATTTTTCCATCTATGCCAAGCAAGGCTACTAGTGCCCTACCTGAACTCAGAACACTTGCCCACATGTGACGGTCACTTCCAGACTAGACTTCTATAACTAGCTCTATGTAGACCTACCCTTGTCTTTGACTGGTACAAAATGTGGCTGCAAGGGTCCTCACTAGGTCATCATGGAAGGCCCATATTCAGCCAGTTCTGTGGCAGCTCCATTGGTTGCTGGTTAGGTTCCAGATTAAGTTCAAGGTTCTGATTTTGACCTTTAAGGCTATATGCGGCCTGGGTCCTACCTACTTTAGGGACCACTTATCTCCTTATGTCCCTTGCAGAGCTCTTCGCTCTGCGGGTATGAATTTGCTGGTTGTCCCGGGCCCCTGGGAAGTTTGCCTGGCCTCAACCAGGGCCAGGGCCTTCTTATATTCCCCAGGATTTCATTGTGCTAGGACCATCGGAGATTTGTGGTATTTAGAGATTAGCACAATAGGTATAACTCAGATAAATTTCTTCTGAGCACCATAGCAAAGGAAGCTTTAAGGCCCCTGAGCAAGCTTTCTCTCTGTCTGGCTGTTCAGTGTCTCAAATCTTCATAATAAAATAGATTTCGTAGTAAATGTTGTAACACTAGATAGAGTTTATTGATAGAATTCCTGGTAGCCGGCTCTTAGCAGCAATACTCTGTAAGACTTAGTGCTATGTCAAGCTGCATTAACTAGCTCAGATTTCCAATCAGCAAATCCTTGAGGTTAGCTAAGGACAGGGATATGGTGTGTGACTGGCCCTATGCTCTACTCCATCCAGTTCCAGCCGCACAGCTTGCTTTCAGTCTGTGGGCCCACAGAGGAGGTACTTTCTTATCAAACTTAAGTACCGGCTAAATATTTCCCTTCTCCACCCACATATGATCAAAGAACAGTCTGCCTTTGTCTGTTTTGCTATGCTGTTTTTAAACTTACAAAGTATTTTCCTGTGTTTCAGTGGAAAGTTTCCCCTGTATTTTTTTATTTCCTTGGCTTGATGTTTGTGATACTAGTATGCATCGGCCCACATAGTGAAAGCAATGATATTGTTGACGCACAAAGACAGTAAAAAGCAGTTAAGCCTCTAACAGAACAGCTGCATTCAGATGTCCAATTTGATGTTCGTTTAAATTAAAATACGTACGAATCTGTGTTGTACCGGGCTTGATGTGTGCCTTGCTCCCCCCTACATACACCACGTTCTTGTGTAGAGAACAGTAATGCATGGTGGTTTAGGACTAACCCTAGTGACCTGTAATGTATAAAGGCAGTTGCATGTTGTAACGAGTTATTTTTCTGGTCTCAGGCTGGAATCCTTAACCAGGGTTAGTGGAAGTCAAGGTATGCACCTGCATTTGTACATTAAAGAAAACCAGACTTCATCTTAAGCTATCATTCTTTTGGGACATTCCGCATGCCAGAAATGTTGTGTCATACTTACCTTTTGCAGGCTCTTTATTCCCGCCATTTTGCATGACGTCACCCGCATCCCTTGTCTGTCCAGTAAACTGTTTGCTACATCCACCATTTTATAGCACTAGTTGTGGAATCGCAAAAAGTGGATTCACCAACCCAAAAAGTGCTAAATACAGGAGAGCAACCAGTATGCAATCAGCACATCACAGCCTGCTCTCCTGCCATCACACCCTCCTCTCTCTTTCCGGGGACAGGAACTTATTTCTTTTTTAAAATGGCAAAGTGCCTGGAGCAACGAATAGGCGGACACACACCTTGGTGGGGCTACACTGGAGAAAAATGTATTGACGTGACACAAAGCATGCTTCTCCCATGTTCTCTTTTTCAAAAATAATAGTTTATTTTTTTAACACAGGCTTGCCCGAGCAACATTTTCATTGTGTTTTTGGGAAAAAATCCTAAAGTTCCCCCCCCCTTGAAATGCGGATGCTTTACTATTCCCGAACAATCAACATTAAAATAAGCAGTTTTCTAGGTGCCCTGTGAACTAAAACATGTCTGTGCAAGGCACATCCCTTTATTTTAATTTTTACATGATTATGCAGCTAAACACTTTTGTGGCACATCCCTTTATTTTTTTAAACTTAATTATGCAGCTAAATGCATACACACATACACATCAGCAATTTGAATGGCAGCACCTGCGTGGTCAGTGAACAAAGGAAACGTTGCTGGCAAGAATTGAATTGCACTTGTGAATCCATCTATCCAATCAACATGCACAGCCACACCCCCTATCCAATCAGGAGTCAAGAATTCCCTTGGCCGGAAAGAGGCGGGAAGCATGAAAAAGGAAAGCTCCTCTCCTGGACGGCTATTTCCTGCCTTTTCTTGCAAGCACGAGATGGAGTCCCCCTTGCAAGCATTGATCTTCCAGGCCAGTGGCAGGGGACCGACATAGAGGAATGTGGAGATCCATGATCTTGTCATCTTCGCAGAGGCGAAGATCCAAGAGGCACTCAACACTTCCCACTGAAACCAGGAAATTTTTGAGGGGTTGGCCATGTGGATGTGTACTCTTGGCCACAACAGGACTGGCCTGGAGTGCCGGCCCAAGATGAAGTCAATGCGGGCAGAATACTTCTGCTGCATCAATCATAACAAGCAGTCGGGAGCTGCTCCAATGACCTGCCCCTATTTTGACATTCAGAGGAGCATTTATGGGGAGGGAGAGGGTGATGGGAGGCCCAAGAGGGTTGGCCAGAGCCTAAAGCTCACCAAAAGCAAGGCACTGGTGCACAGCAGCCAGCACCAGGAGGATGATCAAGAATAGGGACTCTCGATTGGAATGTCTCGCCCCAGGATCCAGGTAGAGCCAGAGAGGATGGAGATGGTCACCCTGGACCTCACAGCAATCCTGCCAGGGGATGAAGCCAGCCTCCACTGCCCAACTCCTCTAGCCTCCAGTAAGAATGGATTGCTGGAGTTGCTGATCCATTGAGAGGTGGCCGGTGTTGATATGCTTATTTGTTTCTCTGCAGGGGCTGGGCAGGGCTGCCTATTGCTCTTTTCTTCTGCCTTTGTCATGGCATGTGGTCCATTGTGTCTCAAAAACCACTTTGACCAAGATGTCCCCTTCTCTGTTGGGTGTTATTGAGGCTGTTCTGGGTTGCTAGAGGTGAATTTTGTTTTTTGTTCCTACAAAAACGCTACTTCCAGAGGCCTCCACCCAAGCCTCTGAGCAGGTCTCACCAGAGGCAGAAGAAGACCGGGACAGTGGGTCCTCTTCCACTGAGATTGGTGGGTACATTTTCTTAGGACTCCCGGGGATTTGCGAAGGGTGCAAATTGTTACCCTGTGAACAGAGAGAAATTACTCTCTATGCACAAGGGCTGTCTTCTGTACTCAAAGAGTCCTGCCTGATGCTCCTAGCAGGAGTGTAGCCCCAGTGCCAAGGGAAGAGACTGCAGGTAAGCATAAGCAGTCAATATAAGTTACTGCAGCTGGTTTTCCTTCAACAGGAATGGGCAGAGGGTAAACCTGGGGGTAAGCATTGCACATGCCTGTTTCCCTCCCTGTGTGAGTCAAATCTGTTCTCAGGGAAGAGGGGAAGGGATGTGCTGTGACTGCTGCAAGGTAACACGTATTTCTCCATCTATATTTCTATAGAAATATATCCAAGGGTCAATTCATGGTGCTAATAGTACATTTGTGTAGCACTTTTAATGTATCTGATCAGTTTGATCCTTACAATAGACTTGTAAGGTAGAGGTAAAGGAAAAGGTATCCCCTGTGCAAGCACCGAGTCATGTCTGACCCTTGGGGTGACGCCCTCTAGCGTTTTCATGGCAGACTCAATACGGGGTGGTTTGCCAGTGCCTTCCCCAGTCATTACCGTTTTACCCCCCAGCAGCAAGCTGGGTATTCATTTTACCAACCTCAGAAGGATGGAAGGCTGAGTCAACCTTGAGCCGGCTGCTGGGATCGAACTCCCAGCCTCATGGGCAAAGCTTTCAGACAGCTGCCTTACCACTCTGCGCCACAAGAGGCTCATACTTGTAAGGTAGGCTTGCATTATAAAAACAAAAAAAAATATTATGCATATAAGGCTGAAACTGAGGGGCTTTTTGCATGCCTTCAAAATAGCACTATGGTTGCCAATTGAAAACGCTACTGATTTGCTGTTTTGCACAACGTCGTCAACAATCTGCCACACACCTGAAACCAATCTGCAAAAAGCACTTCCTTGTAGCGCTTTCAGGGAAATCCCCAAAAGTGGATTCACCCTCCGGAAAGCGATACACTCCTGCAACCAATCTGCAACACTAGCGAAAAAGACCTGTGCGTTAACATTGTTGCAGTTTCTACAAAGTCCCTCCCCCTGGCTCTCTTCTCTGATCTTCCGGCAAAGCGATCGCCATTTTTTTTTCTCCGAGCGAGCGGGGATAACGCACCAGCGAGCCTCTTTCAGTTCAGAGGCTTCCCTGGCTTCAGTCCCTCCCCTTCAGTCACTAAGCACACACATTTTACACATTCATTCAGCCGAAAATCGGGCCCGTGAGAGGGGGGGGGAGGGGGGATTTTTTTTTTCACTCGGAGGGAACGTGGCAACGATCAAACGACAGCTTGATCAAACGACAGCTCAAACGACAGCTGTCAAACGACAGCTCAAACACACCAGGCAGCTGGATGGGTCTCTCCGTTGCAACGAATTAACACAGATTCGTTGCAATGGGTCTGTTTTTTTTTTTTTTTTTAAAAACCTTTCTTAAAGGGAAAGGGGCTGTTTGGGAGCATGCTAACGGCTGCCCATTGGCTGCTTGACGGCCAGGGGCGGGACGAGCTCGGCAATAGCGCTTCCTTTCTAGCGATTTCTGCCGAGACCGGAAGCCTGTGGGAAACACTACAAAACGCAACTGGATTCCACTACAAAGGCAGGTATGCATAACGACGAATTCCACTATTTTAAATGGCGATTTTTCATTCAGTGACCAATTTGCTACAAAGATCCCGGTGCGTAAAGCCCCCGAGATAAGTTAATCTGGTTGAGAGAAACATTTGATTCCTTGTCCTCTTAGCCATTGTGCTAGATCTGTTCTTTCCCAGTTGCATTTTTTGATATGCAAGAACCTGTTGGGAATACTTTTTAAGTATTCTTTGTGTGATTCCTCTTAATCCTTAACTGGAAAAAGTAATTACCTAAAATTCACCTAGGGATTTGATAGTCATTAGTTAGACCAGGATGTATGTGTATGATTTCCAAATTCTGTGAATTGCTCCTAATGCCAGATATAGTGGGCTGGTTTGAAAGAGATAAATATTTTATGCGATTTCACAGTAATGGGGATTTTTAAGATAACAAACACATACCTTGAGGTCTTTTAATCTCAGCAATGACCAACCATATTTATTTAAGAACTAATTTTACTAGAGTTATAAAGAATTCTCCTATAAATATCATCCATTCTAAAGAATCTTCCAAAGATCTGTTTTTGGTCCAAACTCTTGTAAGAAAAACCCACACAAGACATTTCCTCACAAGTGCTAACAACAGAGGATCCACAATGGCTTTGCTTTTAACTTTATTTTTTCTAGTTGTGATTTGATACATAAAACTGGCGTTTCTAGCAGTTGCCACAAATGATTAACCTGAACATTCTGCTGGATCACAGGTTATTCTTAGGACCAAGAATCAAAAGAAAGCAAAATATTCTGATATTAAATGCAAGGATCCACCCCTTAGTGACAGAAATACCATATCATTCATTTTTGTAATGGAAATATTGAATTTAGGGTAGGTTTTAGTTCTGTTTGATTCTGATTCTATCCCATTGATTGATTTGTTTTGAAGAAGGAAATAATTGCATTTTAATGCCTGGAAAATATTACTCTGAAATGTTCTCTTCCCTACCCTTTTTATGGCCTCTGATAATGGTCAGTAGGTGGCCATTTAATTTCCTGGGAATGAATTTACTGATGCACCAGTGGCAATTCAGGGCTGATTTATTCATCCCTTTCTGCCTGTTATTCTTGTTCGTTGCCTTGTTCAGGTGCCAGGATGCCTCCTTTGTCACCCCTTTCCTCTTGAGCCCTGGCCTCTTAAACTTCAGTTTGGCAACGTTCCCAAGTGCACCTGGCTATGTATCTTCATCATTAGCCTCATATCATTGCCTGAAGCACACAGGAATTGACCTTCAGTGTCCCACAGATGACTCAAGATGATTTGTGGTAGCAGCTTGCATGACCTCCTGTTGGGCTGATTGAGAAGAGAGTCCAGGGTCACTGAAGAAATTTTCTAAGCTGGCCTCTGATTCAGGGTTCAGTGATTGGAGACAATGATGTCTGTCCCACAATCACATCAACAGTTCCTAAAAGGAGATAGCTTGCCTTTTGAAATTGAACTCAGATTGCTCTGCGGGTGAACTGTATAGTTGAGATGGGAACTATCTTCAAAGTAGCAGCATTTTTGCTCTGAATGATCTGGAATCTATAGCTTCTGATGCCAAGGAGTGTCCTATATGGAGGGCCTGCTTTGAAATCTGGTCTCCTTAAAACAGTTACCTGAATCCATAAGCTCTGTACTCTGAATTTATTGGTGACATTTTCCCAAATACCAAAACAGTTTGATGGGTACCCTGGTGATGTATGTCTGAAGGGTCCATGGATCCATAACAACCACCTGCACTCTGTACTTATGATCACACAGCTGGGCTTCAGAAGTTCTTTGCAATCATATGACTGAGCCCATGACCCCGTGAAAAGTTTCTTCCTCTGACCCCATTTCCGACAAAACGCCTTTGTGAATGGGCATCCTAAAGATTTCCATGAGGAAACTATTTTTGGACATGAATCCTTCTGTGCATTTGGTTGAGCCATTGAAGTGAATTGAAAGGACTTCAGTTGATGGTATGGATGGTTTCCTACTCCCTCCTAAGGCCTCCCTCCTGAAGTTTCCACTCCCTCCTAAAGCCACTGTGCCTCTTTTCCTGTTTGGTTGAAATATTCAGAAACAAAAATATCTAATGGGATACTTTTTCAAATCATGGTAAATGCCATCTCATTTGTCAGTTAAAATAATTTAATAATCAGGACTGGAAAAATCGAGAGATTCCAAAATGATTTTGGAAGCCATTAGTAATCTGATTTGACAGTTGTCTGATATTTGTGAAGGATGTAGTAATGGGATATGACATTTCCCATTTCTCTTTAGCATAATTTGTAATTCTTGAAAATACGCACTAATAAACAGCACATATATTTATTGCAGCTAGGAGGTGGTGAATTAGTATCTCTTCTTTCTCCTGGAAAAAATGTTTTTTGTTAACTTAACAAGCTCAAAACCCTAAAGCTTATTAGAGGCAAGAACCTGCTCTTCAGAGTGCATAGCTTTTGTTGTAGGTTACAGCATACTTTATGCTTGCATTGAAATTAGCAGAAATACAGTGTTCTCAGTATATCATAGAACAATAGAGTTGGAAGGGGCCTCCAGGGTCATCAAGTCCAACCCACTGCACAATGCAGGAACTCACAACTACCTGCCCACCCACAGTGACCCAAATTTCATGCCCAAGTAATCTCTCCACCAAAAATCTCCAGAATCCAGCTTGGCCTGAATCCAACCCTTAATAAGACTTTGCTTAAATATTACACAAGGCTTTGCCCTCACCATTGTATCTGAAATCTGACTCAAAGCCATGAATATGATTATGCATTACAGTACTGCAGCTCAATTAATGCTTTTAATTATATTTATAGTGCTTGCATATATAAATTGTAAATTAAATTATCTATATCTTCATGCATCATCTAACTTGGAATTATCTTTTCAAATTCACTCAATTATATGCAACAGGGAATTAAACCAGTTGTGCTTGTTCAATGAAAACAACATTATTCTTGCTGCATTCAGGGGGAGGAAAGGATGCCAAAAGTCAGTCCGCAAATAAACCCTTTTCTCAGTCTGTGTTCTCATTTTCCTAATTCTGTTTTTCATGTTTTCCTGTTTGTAAGGTGCCATCAAACTTTCTGCTGCAATTACATGTTTTGTGTGAAAAACATGATGTGCAAGTGTTTTCATTTTCATTTTTCCTGTTTGTTTTCATTTTCAAAAGCTGTATTATTTTTTAAATGTATCCTTTATTGCACAGTTGTCATTATATTGATTTTCAGTGGGAAATTCTGCTCCTCCTTTGGTTTCCATGCAATGTGAATGCAGCTTTCAGAGACCCTACCCATCACCTAAGGAATCCTCTCTACCAAATTACAAACCAATAAAAGAAAAAAGAGCCTTGACCTGGTTAGCCCAGGCTAGCCTGATCTTGTCAGATATCGATGGGTAAGCAGGACTGGCCCTTGTTAGTACTTAGTTGGGATCCCACCAAGGAGGTCCAGGGTCACAATGCACAGGAAGGCAATGGGAGACTATGTCAGTCTCTTACCTGGAATATCCTATGAGGTTGTCATAAAAGATGTAACCTGACAGCACTTCATGCAAACAGGAGAAAAGATAGCAGTTTTATTATTTTATTTATTTATTTGATTGATGATGATTTCTATGCTATCACTCCTAGACCAACTAGCCCGTGGGGGTTCACAACAGCAAAGTTTAGAAACGTGATGTAACCCGCACCCTCCCACCCTATCCATACCTCCAACCCCTCCTCCCAAGCTGTTAGGTATTGCCATATGATGCAGGGGACCTAAGGACAGATATCAAGGAACCAGATGCACCAAAGGCACTGGAGGAGGGTCCATATCTTCCATATCCTGACCTCAGTCAAATGTCTGGCTGAACTGATAAAATCTTGCAGGCCCTGCGGAACTGGTTAAATGTGAAACAAAGGAAAATAAATGAAAAATGGTATAAATTCCTTCTTGTTATTCTCGTTTATTTTTACTAACAGTACATCTTTATTGTACATCCTATTACTTGCTTAGAAACACCTTCCCAAAAACATACTTTTACATAGTTTCTGGAAAGCCAGGTGAGCAGAAATCTTCCTGACCTCATACGACAGGCCATTCCATAAAGTGTGTGTGTATGTGGGACAAACCAGGAAGGTATATGTACAGACAGCTGTTGATCTTTATATTTGCAGAGTAGCATTTGCACAAAGCCCCGTTAAGATGAGAAATACTGTCATGGTATAGCATAGGAGAGGATTAGGCAAACTGTGGAGTGCCTCAGGGATCTATCCTGGGCTGTGACTGGGGTGATTGAACCTCGTCGACTACGGCCCAAAGTCCTTAGCAGACACCATCGTGGTGGGACCCCTGGTAACCACCTCCTCCTCACTAGCCTTGACCTGGCTGGGAGGTACCCCTGTGCCACTCACAGGTCGTGGACCCAAGAGGCCATGTTTCCTCTGGCCAAGATTTGGAGGGGTGCTATGTACTCTGTCATAATCAGGCTTCACTCTAGTGGTGCCCCCCACTTGGGTCCCAGCTCGAATGACCAGTGTAGTAAGATACCATGAGGGTGATTAAGCCAGGGACTGGCACTTATCCACCTCATGCCAGGGAAACGTACCACATTCCCGTTGCCAGATACATTCTGTGTTCCCCCTGATACTCTCCTAGGTAGTGGGCAGCCCAGTCCTCAGCCACCAGCCCCTCGATATGGGAGAGTCTTGGAGTGTCAGTCAGTGCTATCTCCTCTAGCTGCTGGGGAAGAAGCTCATCTTCAGAAGTAGAAGTAGGCTCCCTTGAACCTCCTTCTGCCGCCGCCATGCTTGGGAGGCAAGTAGGAGGTTAACAGGGAATAGAAAGGGTCATTGTCAACGCATGGAATGCTCATCCAGAAGTTACCTTCTGACCCCAGAGAGCATCAGGCACTTGATCAAAGTTGGTTTATCAGAAAGAGCATATAGGAACAGGCATCAATGGAGGTGCATCAAAGCAAGGAAATTGATGAACACAATTTGAACAAAGGATCAACAGGGGTATATACAGGCTTGGGCTCCTGCCCCTAGGATCTAGGAAGGAAACAGGGCTCTCAAGAGAAAGTGTTTGAACTCAGAGGTGTGAATACTGGTGTCAGCCGGGCTGAGTTATCTCCCTAGTTGGCTTCCATTCCTAGCTGCTACAAGGGTTGCTTAACATTTCAAAGAGGAACATAGCAATACCGCTCGCATTTAATGGTAAAGCAGAGCGTAAACAAGAAAGAAGGGGAGGGGTGGAAAGGGGGAAACCCACCTCCAGCCTGGACAAATATCTTAGATTGATATGGGGACATGACACTGCCATAGATCAGCAATATAGGCTGCCACAGACTCAGTTCTGCCTTGATCTTGCTTATAGAAGTTGTGCCACTGGGTGATTTCAGTTGATTGCAGAGTGAAGTGTTTTTTGAGGGTGTCAATGATGGCATCATATGACTGGTCTATAAGTCTGTTCAGTGATTGACTGCAAACTGGGAACTAGGAAATCCTTAGCAAGGGTTCAGGATCCCAATCTCCACTCCCAAGCTCAAGGTCTCTGTGTGTCCACAGAAACAACAATGTGCATGGTTTTAGAAGGGTATCACAGAGGCCCTGCTTTGTTCCTCTTTTAATACCAGTGTGGGATTATTATCTCCATTTTAAAAAATCCTTGTATGCCTCAACAGGCAGTATTTGCATGACTACATACAAAGATATCCTATGCGTGGAACAGATGACTCATCCTCAGCTAGGGAGTCCCAGAGGGTCTAGTAAACTGTGAATCCAAAGCATTTGAAAGACACAGTTTTCCATTCCCCTGACTTGGAGAGAATATAGTGTGAATATTGGAAATACAGAGCTCTTGCTCTTCTCCTTGTGTGCTATGGTCCAAGGTGAAAAGATTTGGTGTACATCTAACAGGAACACAAAGCTCACATTGCACTTGGAATACAAAGTACTCATATCTCCAGCAAATACGAGGCTAGAATGTAACCGAGACTGATGCTGTGGAATTACAGGTCATTTAACAAGACCTCGACTCTGTGGGACTATTTCACACAATGTCAGGTGGACCTGGCTTGCAGGATTGAGACATGGGCACATGAGGGTGAGACAGTAGTCCTGAAAGATCTGGCTCCTCCTGGATTTTCGGTCCTTCACCAATCCCAGCTCCATGGAGGGGGGGAGGGGGACATCCTCATCTGGGAGGCTTACTCCTACAGGGCTCTCCCAGAGCCATTGATTCCCAGAGTGTATTGGCATTAGTTGAGAAAGGGTTGAGGACTTAGCCATCTGGCCGGTGTACCATTCACCCAGTGTACTACCAGATGCCCTACCGAGCCTCCTGGAGGCAGCAGCCACCTGGTCATTGCAGTTCTCCAGGCTATTGATCCTGGGGGGACTTCACTGCCCATGCAGAATCATCTTTGGGTCATGACTCGGACCTGGTGTCAGCCATGGCAGCGCTAGGGTTATCGCAATTTGTTGCCAGTTCTACCCATCAGGCTGGACACACATTAGATCTGATCTTTGGTGCCAGGGTAGAGGAGAAACTGATGGTGACAAATATGGTCCCATGGTCAGACCACTATGCCCTATAGGCCACCTCCAGCCCATTTTGGTGATGGGTATATTTTAGCCCGCCCACAGAGACAAATAGATCTCCCTAGATTCCTGAATGCTCTGTAGGACCCAAAGTTTCCTGGCACCTGTTGGCAGTGATAGTGGAGGACTGGCAGTCTCACTTGGCAGCTGCCATTAACAAAAGCACCCCTAGACGTACTCATCTGCCTTCACCTCAAACAGGCTCCATGGCACAACAATTTTAGACTTGATTCTCATCAATAGGGAAGAACTGATAGATGAGGTGGAAGTACTGGGCAGACTTGGTAGTAGCGACCATGTGATTTTGGAATTTTCAATTGTGGGAAAGAGAAAAACTTTATGTAGTCAGACATAAAGACAGGACTTCAGAAAAGCAGATTTTAACAGACTTGAATATATGTTGAAGTATGTTTTTGGCCAGAAAGACATAAGTTTTTGGCCAGAAAGACGTAAGAAGTACAACAGGGATGGGAGTTTCTTAAAAGTGAAATATTGAAGGCTCAATCACAAACAACTCCCTTGAGAAGAAAAGATGGAAGGAGCCTAAGGAAGCCAAGGTGACTCCATAAGCAGTTGTCAAATGATTTGAGGAATAAAAAAAAAGTCATTTAGGAAATGGAAGGAAGGCCTTGTTACTAAGGATGAGTATAAACAAATAACCAATGATTATAGAGAGTGTAAGAAAAGCTTGAGCTCAATACGAGCTTAGGCTAGCAAGAAGTGCTAAACATAGCTTAAAAGGGTTCTTTAGTTATATTTCAAGTAAGAAAAAGAGTAGGGACAACATAGGACCACTGTGAGGACAACAAAGTGAAATTATAGCAGATGGTGAAAAGAGAGCTGAAGTCCTTAACTCCTATTTCTCCTTAGTCATCTCTTGTGAGGGAAATAGTGCTCAATGTGGCAAAAACATATCAGAACAGGGGTGGTGGTAATGATGGCCTAAAATCAGTGTGGAAGCAGCGCATTATCATCTAATTTCATTAAATGAAACAAAGTCTTCTGGGACTGATGAATTGCAGCCAAAGGTACTAAAAGAACTTGCAGATGTAATCTCTGAACCTCTGTCCATTATTGGAAAACAGGTGAGGTGCCAGATGATTGGAGGTGGGTAAATGTTGTCCCCATCTTCAAGAAAAGAAAAGAAAAGAAAAGAAAAGAAAAGAAAAGAAAAGAAAAGAAAAGAAAAGAAAAAAGGAGGATCTGGGTAACTACTGACCCGTCAGCTTGATGTCTGTAGTGGGCAAAATTTTGGAACAGATAATCAGTCAGTCTTTGAGCAGCTAGAACAGAGATCTGTGATTTCTAGGACTCAGCACAGGTTTTGCAAGAACAATTAAAAGTAAATCTCATCTTCAGTGGGGTTTACTCCCTATTAAGGATTGCAGCCATTTTGTGGTTCTGATCTTATCTCTGAAGCTACCCCAGGTCTGTTAGACTTAAGCATAGGCTTTACTAAAATGATCATCATTCAATCAGTTTATTATGGTCATTGATAAGATCAAAACAGCCAAAATATTTAAAAATTTAAAATCTGGATTACAACATCTGTATCTAGAATTGTGTATCATTTCGAAAAGATATAGGAGATGTGTTTGATAAGACAGCTTCAGAGTTTACTTAATGGGAAAATGTATGTGCCAGACAGATTTTTTAAAATTACGTAACAGGATTACATTGCAGCAATTTAAAGAAAGTTCTCCAGTTTCCCATATACTCTCCATTTGAGAACTGTAAAGTAAGCTAATTCGAAAACCAATTTTTACTGCATAATTTAATAGAAATAAAACCCAAATCCCTGTAATTCAGATGGCATTAAAACATTTCTGTAAACATTACCTCTGAATACACAAAACAGACTTTTCCTAGGACTTTGGAATAGTTTGCTAGCTGGAAATGCTTTGTGATTGTTGGTACCACAACACACCCCATCTGCTTGTTTAAAGGAAAACAGTGAGGTTGGGAATGTTAGTCCCAAAAGGACAACAATCTGAGTTTTATTGCCGGCTGTCAAAACAGCACGGGCAAAATGGCTGGGCTTCATTTTGTGGCTTTTAGTTTTGCTTGCCTGCTTGGTGTCTCAGCATGTTGACAAAATAAAAATATTATAAAAGAAAAAGTCACTCTCCAGGATTGTCTGGGAAATGGGAGATCAGGAAAAAGAACCATGTATGAAAACACAGTTCAGCCTTGGAAAATTTAACAGTTTACCATAATCAAATATATTGGGGGTGGGGGAAGGGTTGAGCTGGGCTAGAAGTGGGTTTCCGGCATATTCTACTTTATCAGATGACTTTATCTTACTTGATTGTAAATTATGTCTGGGTTTTTAAGGGGAAGTTTTTACTGGAGTTTTATACAAACCCAAGCCACTTGGGAATGTGCGGGTAAGAAATTGAATTAATAATAATAATAATAATAACAACAACAACAACAACAACAACAACAACAACAATAATAATAATAATAATAATAATAATAATAATAATAATAATAATAATAATAATATCAGTACAAGCCAAACACAGTGTGGCAATAATTACCTTCATGAAAAATGCAATTAAAAAGACAGATTTAAATGAGTAGCTGTGTTGGTCTGAAGTAGCACAATAAAATCAGAGTCCAGTAGCACCTTAAAGATCAACAAAGATTTATTCCTACTGTTATGATGGTCAGTTCTTAGTCTGACTAAGAATGCTTGCACTTGAAAGCTCACACCTTGAATAAATCTTTGTTGGTCTTAAAGATGCTACTGGACTCTGATTTTATTAAAAAGACATAGTAAGTGCGAAAAAAAATTCAGCTTGGTGTTGGGCATGTGGGTGATACTACATGGTCTGCAGTGGGATTAGGTAGACCTGGACTCTAACTGTCATGGCCACCATGACAGCCAATATTTTTTAATTAATCAAGGGGTCTGGGCCAATGGCTTGCCGCCATGGCCAGCCTCATTGTTCGCTGTAAGTATATATGTTGGATTTTTTTTTGCGGGGGGGGGGGGGTTAGCAGAGTGAAGTACTGATACTTTTTGTATCATGTACTCTCACGATTAAAGAACTACAATGATTCCAGTGTAATATGGTTCTTGAACCCACATATTCTAAACTGGCAATCAGGATGCAATCATCACATTAGCAAACCTTGCTAGGAAGTGTTCTGCACTGGAATCCCTGCAGATGTGGAGCCCTGCCATCCAAGGGGAGACAAGCCACCGTGCAGCATGCCTTCCAAGGAGGGGGAAAGCCACTGAACTCGCTGGTGGAGAACCAAACCTTCCACGGGAGGACTATCTCCCAGCTGAATCACTGCTCGCTCAGTGCCCAGAGGATTGTCCTCTAAGAACAGGACCATCCGACCGACAGAACATGATGCCAGAGAGCAGACTCAGCCAAGTGGAATCCAACATGGATGTTCATGGTCACTTTGAGCCTTTTGATTTGAGCCAGGCAGCCAAATGGGAACATTCAAACACTGAGGGCCATTTCGCACGGCTTCAAAATAGCACAATGGTTGCTAATTGGAAACGCTACTAATTTGCCATAACCCACGACGTCGTAGACAATCTGCAACAATCCTGAAACCGACCCGCAAAAAGCGCTTCGTTGTGGCGCTTTCAGGGGAATCCAGAAAAGTGGATTCACCCTCCGGATAGCGATACACTCCTGCAACCAATCTGCAACAGTAGCGCTAAAGACCTGTGCGTTACCATTGTTGCTGGTTCTTCAAAGTCCCTCCCCCTGGCTCTCTCCTCCAAACTTCCGGCGAAGCGATCGCCATTTTTTTTTCTCCGAGCGAGCGGGGATAAACGCACCGGCGAGCCTCTTTCTGTTTAGAGGCTTCCCTGGCTTCAGTCCTTCACCTTTAGTCACTAAGCACAAACCACTTAAAAGCCCGTTTGCTGAAATAAAGTCCCTTTATTTTTTACACATAAATTCAGCCGAAAATCGGGCCTGTGAGAAGGGGGGGGGGAATTTTTTTTTATCACTCGAGGCAGCGTGCAAACGATCATACAATCAAACGACAGCTCACATTAGGCAGCTGGATGGGTCTCTCCGTAGCAACGAATCTACCTAGATTCGTTGCTATGGGTCGGTTTTTTTTTTTTTTAAACCTTTCTTAAAGGGAAAGGGGCTGTTTGGGAGCATGCTAACGGCTGCCCATTGGCTGCTTGACGGCCAGGGGCGGGACGAGCTTGGCAATAGCGCTTCCTTTCTAGCGATTTCTGCCGAGACCGGAAGCCTGTGGGAAACGCTAAAAAACGCAACTGATTCCACTACAAAGGCAGGTATGCATAACGACGAATTCCACTATTTTAAATGGTGATTTTTCATTCCGCAAACAATTTGCAACAAAGATCCCCGTGCGAAAAGGCCCTGAAATTTGACTTCCCAGCCAACAAGGTCATGGAACAAGATGCACAGTACCTCCAGCATGAATTCTAAAAACAAAAAATTCTAAAAACAAAAAACGTCATTCCAGCATAATGATTCCAGTGTAATGATTGTAGTTTAATGTAGTTCTTGAACCCACATATTTTACCCTCCCTTTCATGACCTGTGTTATATTCTTCAAATAAAGTTTATCTACTAAGTAATATTCAAGGCTTTTAAAAAGCTTGATTTGCTTAGAGCAGGGGTAGTCAAACTGCGGCCCTCCAGATGTCCATGGACTACAATTCCCAGGAGCCCCTGGCAGGGGGCTCCTGGGAATTGTAGTCCATGGACATCTGGAGGGCCGCAGTTTGACTACCCCTGGCTTAGAGGATGAATAGTATTTCCACTGACTATAGAATCTTGCTTCCAGTGCAAGGAGACTTCTTCCAGTGGAACATGTCTTTGCCTGGAGGAAGGCCCCTTATGGTGGGGAATGGCTCCACCAATAGTAGAAGAGATCTCTCCAGCTTTTAGTCTCTGAATCACCACCTAGGATCTAGCTGAGTTAAGTTATGGTCATAAGTTAACATTGTATTGTTGTATTGTCATCTTTGCAAAAGATGGTGGGAGCCTCAGTTCTGCTTGTTTCTATGGTTGTTGTTATAGATTTGCCATTTACTGACGAAGCGATAATCTGAGAAGAATGGATCCTTTCTTGTTCTTAAATTGGAAAGTGAGAAAAATACAGCAGAGCAATTTATTTTCTACTGTGTTCATTTCTTTTAAAAGATGGATGGAAGGAAAAGATACTAGTAACAGATTTAGAAGCCTTCCTGTAAGGGTCAGACTGGAAGAGCCACAAATAGGTGTGACTTTATTGATATATAATTGCAAGGCCCCTTCTCTACCATTTATTGATGCTGCAGTATAGGGGAATTTTTTAAGTATTTCACCCATCACCAGATAAAGATTATATGTTTCTGGGAGGTACATACACCCCCCCCCCCCGAACCTTGGGAACTACCACTCACAAAATGGTGGTTGATTGGGTAGATTCAGTCACAAAATAGCAGTTTGTAGAAAAACAACAGTATTTCAGAGCAGGTCTGAAGTGGTTGGTTGGAAAACCTTTATTCTGCTGCTTTCCCAAAGCTATCCCCTACAATCATATATTTCCTGTAGGGAAAAAAGGTATTTATATTCACCGTTATGTTTCCCCTGGAACAGGCAAATAGCAGCTTTGATGCAGGGGAGAAAGAGTCAATAGCATAGCCCTTTATTATTTATTTAAAGCACGGGCACATGTATACACATGTAAAGGAGGAGGAGAAGCAAGGTGTTGGTACTGTCATTTCCTTTTTTAAATAGTATTTTTAAAATTTAAAATTAACAAAAGGAAAGTTACAAAAAGATAGATTTTGACAAATATTTCAAGTATTCATCCCAGTGTTTCTGAAAGTCTTCTAGTAGTCTGTAGTTAACCAGATCTGTTAGTTTAGCCATTACTGCTAATCCTCTAAGTTTTGTGCTCCATGAGTCCGTGTGGGGAGCCTGCTGGTACTGTCATTTTCCATTCAGAGCAAAGGTGCATACATGAAAGAGAAAAAAAGAGAAACTACTTTGGTAGTTTTCAAGAGAAGGACATGAAAGGGATTTTAGGTGGTCCAGGTGAGGGATGAAGAGCTATTTCTAATTGCTTGGTGAGTAACTGGGTGTTACCATGTGATCTTCTTCCCACAACTGCCGGACACTATTTTCCCATCATCAGATGGCACACAGAAGCCGCTGATTGGCTCAATGCCATCTTCAGATAGCAGCTCCTGTGGTGACATTTGAGTTCAGCAAAATAGCACATACCAGTTGCAATCCAAACCAGGGTGTAAACTGCACGGAACTTTTATTCCAACCCCAGGTCGATTCAGTCCCTGCCGTCTACACAGAATGCGATTTCCGTTTTGATTTGGGGCGATTTAAATTTTCCTTCTGCAGCAAGAAGGATTGATCTGGAGTGACCCTACCTTTATTGTGTGATATCTTGGAGTGCTTTTAATGCTCAATATATTTTAAAATCGCATTGTTTTGAATCTGGTCTCTCCTCCGTGGTAGAAAACCCATGATTGGCTACAGGTGGTCATGTGACAAGCCTGCCTTAAAGGAGAAGCCCCTAATTTCTCTCAACTTCTGTCAGTCTTGGATTTTTTTTGTGCCTTCTTCGTTCCCCCCCCTTCAAGAAAACAAAGAAAGAGTCTCCATTTGCCTCCCCCCTTTCTGAACTACCCTAACCACGTGCAGAACACTTTCCTGTTTCAATGGGGAGGGGGGGGAGAGGAAGACTCAAGTTCAAAGTGATCTGAATTCAACAGGATTGACAATGGAATAAACAAAGTAAGTGTAGACTCTGCCCAGGTTCTGTTTTGGTTTGACAATCAGGGCCATTCCACATGAGTTCAAAGTAGCAGAAGGCTTGCAAATGGTAAACGCTACTAATTTGCCGTTTCGCATGACGTCGCACCCAATCCGCAAAAGTCCTGCTACACTAGCGCTAAAATCGCTTTGTTGTAGTGATTACTGGTGAATCCAGAAAAATGGATTCACCATCAGAAAATTGCTACACTCCTGCCAGCAACCTGCAACACTAGCGAAAAAGACCTGTGCATTCTTAATGTGGCAGCTGCAACAAAGTCCCTCCCCCTGGCATTCTCCTCCGAACTTCCGGCGAAGCGATCACCATTTTTCCCCCCTCGGAGCGAGCAGGGAAAACAACGAACCAGCGAGGCTTCATTCACCCAGCGAGGCTTCTCCGGCTACAGTCCCTCCACAGAAGTGCTTTAAAGCTCCCCTAAGTCCCCAAGCACAACACAGCCCCCTGTTTGCAAGTTCCTTTTATTTTCGGCCAAAAATCGTACCCGTGCGGGGGGGGGATTTTTTTTTCACTCAGGGGAGCATGGTAACAATGACTCGCCAGCTCACACTCCAGCTAGATGGGTCTCTCAGTTGCAACGAATCAACGCATATTCGTTGCAACGTGTGTGTGTTTTTTAAACCTGTGCTTAAAGGGAAAGGGGCTTTTCCGGAGCATGATAACAACCGGCCATTGTCTGTTCGTTTGATTGACGGCCAGGGGCAGGAACAAGCACAGAAAAAATTGCTTCCTTTCTAGCGATTCCTGTGAGATCAGAAACCTGTGGGGAATGAATGAAACGCTACTGGATTCCACTACAAATGCAGGTATGCGGAACGCCGAGATTACACTATTAAAAATAGCATTTCCGCTTTGTAGAACCAATTGGCAACATTGGTCCTTGTGCAGAAAGGCCCTCAGTTTCACACATGGACTTTTGCAACAAAATCAGAGTCCAGTGGCACCTTTAAGACCAACAAAGATTTATTCCAGGCGTGAGCTTTCGAATGCAAGCATTCTTCCTCAGACGAAGAACTTCCATTTTGACAGTGGGAATATATAGCAAAAGTTAATTCTGTTAAATTAGTAAACCGTGTCACAACATCCAAATACAGCCATATGATAATTCTTTGCTAAAACAGCCAATCAGTCCCCTCAAATTCAGTTGTAATTTAACAGAATTAACTTTTGTTTCAGAATCCATCTGAACTAACACCAGAAGATGCAAGTAACTTTTTTTTTCAGATGAAACTAATTGATTTGCAAGCCAGTGATCATCTCAGAGACATTTAAAAAGAAAATAGTCTGTTAGATTTCTATTCTGGTCTCCCTGATATATTTATCAACCACAAGAAATTTTCTGCAAGCATGTTCACAATCTTTGGCACTACATACATCTGTGAATAAATCTTTTCCAAGATGAAAATTATGAAACTGAAGTGTAGTCAAGGCTTGCAGATGAACATTTACATGACATTTTAAGAGTGTCTCAAACCTTGACTTGGACATCAATGCCTTGGCTAACAGAAAACAGCCACAACTGACTAGGTAAGCATGTGCAGCTAAATAAAAGGATTCCACAGTAACATATTGTTCCAAAATGGATTGTATTAAAGTTAATTTCTTCATTTATCTTTGAATGTTTACTTTTGATCTAAATAAGTAGGATAATAATTTTGTTACATTTTGGTTTAAGATGTGGGCCTCTTTAGGCACCAGACACACTAATGTGGCCCCCCTGTGCCAAAAGGTTGAGGAGCCCTCCTCTAACAACTTTTTTTTTTTTAGCTTATTTATGGTCTACCTTTCTCACTGAGACTCAGGGTGGGTAACAGAGCATGGAAAGGGGGGAAATGTAATTCTGCATCAAATGAACATCACATGAACAATGCAGTAGAACTAGGAGTACAAAATTGAATGACAATGCGAGCTAAAATGTGTACAGTACATGATACACAATGGACAATGCAAAAGAACAATGCAGTAGAACAAGGAATACAACACTGAATGCCAATACCAATGCAGCTAGGACAAGGAACACAAAATACCATACTGGTTTCCAAGAAAAAGAATGGGTCTGCAAATCCTTCTCTTACTGAAGACCAAAATCTGTATCTGATGTCTTTGAATAAATAAAACCCTGCTAGTCTGCACATGCTGAAAGATGCTGTTCTTTATTACTACTTCTCACATTCAAGACAAAGTAATATTGAGAACAGGGACAGGATTGAAGCCCTAGTGAGACCCAGTACTTATTAAGTCCTGTATTTCTGCAGATACAGTAAATAGAGACCTCTGATTCTGGCAGAGCAGCATTAATTGTCCTTATTTCAAAAGTGCTACAGAGATAGAATTCATTAATATGGAGCATTTCAACCAAAATGCTGGTGTCTCTACTGGGTGCCATCTATTTCCAAAGAACTGGGCATGAGAAGAAGCCTTCCTTGGAAGACACTGATATATCTATTGCTTGGGGTGGCATAACTCAGGAGGGAGCAACAGTAATATGCTTTGGCAACAGCAACCAGGTTATGGCATTGACTATGGAAGAAATACAGTGTTAATCTCTAGAATAGCATTCGATACCCTGCCACATGATTGGTGAGGCATGTTGGTTTTTATTTTCATTAGTAATATCTATGATTATTCTGCTGTTATCATTTATTAAATGTATAGTCCCCTTCCTCCTAAGACTCAAGGCAGGTTACATAAAAATATGGATATGGGCCCTCCAAGATGTTTCTGTGAGGACCCTAGCCATCACATTTTGTACCAGCTACAATTTCCAGGTCAGAGCCAAGGGCATGCCTGCATAGAGTAAGTTACAGGAGTTAATTCTGGAGGTAAAAGTCACATGGATCACCATCGCCAGGTGACAGGTAGGGCACTAGTAGCCTCGGCTGGGGAAGATGGAAAAATGCTTGGCAGGCTACCCTTGTGACCTGCAGCTCCATGGATAGTTAGGCATGCAGGATCACCCCCAGATTTCTAGCCAGGGGTGTGATGTTCAGCTGTGTTCCTGCCAGAGTGGGTAAACGTACTTCCTGACTCACCCTCTTCCTTCCTAGCCATAGGACCTCCATCTTGGAGGGGTTGAGTTTCAGATGGCTCTGCTCAAGCCACCCAGCTATGGCTTCCAAACCTCTGGCAAATGGTTCTTGGGGGGGAGTCAAGGTGGCTGAACATGAGGAGATAGAGCTGGGTTTCATCTGCATATTGATGACAACCCAACCCAAAGCTCCGAACCACCTGGGCCAGAGGGCACATAAATAACAGAGTAGGGGAGAGCACCGTCCCCTGTGGGACCCCACAAGGAGTCAAAAGGAGTGTGACAACTCATCCCCCACTGTCACCCTCTGTTTCTCGGTTCTGCAGGAAGGAGATCAGCTATTGAAGGGCTGTCCCCCATATCTCCATCCTGGTGAGGCGGTGGGCCAACAGTCAACCATAAGAAATGTGGCTGACAGATCTAACATCACAAGGATGGCCAAACTGCCCCAATCCAGCGGGCATTGGAATCATCCATCAGGGTGGCCAACACCATCTCCACCCTGTGACCAGGACGGAAGCACAACTGGTATGAGTTGAGTTTCAAAATTTCTCAGAAGAATACCAGGAGCTTGTCCACTTTGGTCCTTTCAACCAACTTATCCAGAAATGCAAAATGCGAGACTAGGTGATAGCTGGCTGGGTCCTGCGGATCCAGCAACGGTTTCTTTAAGAAGAAGAAGAAGAAAAGTTGGTTCTTATATGCCACTTTTCTCTACCTGAAGAAGGCTCAAAGCAGCTTACAGTCGCCTTCCCTTTCTTCTCCCCACAACAGACACCCTGTGAGGTGGGTGAGGCTGAGAGAGCCCTGATATCACTGCTCAGTCAGAACAGTTCTATCCGTGCCGTGGTGAGTCCAAGGTCACCCAGCTGGCTGCATGTGGGGGAGTGCAGAATCGAACCTGGCATGCCAGATTAGAAGTCCACATTCGAACCACTACACCAAACTGGCAAACCACTGCCTCTTTCAGCAACTCAGGGAGGAGGCTGATAATGTCCTTGACTTGGCTTCCTATCCACTGGCTACCCTCTTTGAGCAGCCAAGACAACCAAGTGGTTGCCTTCACCAACTCCAGCAACTTGTCCACTTTGGTTAATAAGAGTCATCTGAAGCTATCAAATGTCAGCCTCCAGTTCCCTATCGGTATCAACCATGGAGGGAAGGTTCTGGTGGAGCGATGAGACTTTATCCGTGAAAAAGCTTGCTATTGCCTCACATCTAAGATAGAATTTACTAACATTTTGGCACCTCAAGGGCAGTATGAGATTGTGCTGGGCAAGAGCTTGTGGATGCAATTTTCATGGCAAAAAAAATCACGTTTTGCCACTTTCACTGCCATCTTATACCCCCTCATAAGTGTGCAGTAAGATGTTCTTGCCACTTCGTCATGAGTTTTCCGCCACACTAGCTCTAGTCATCTCACTTCCCTCTTCCTCTCCTGAAGCTCCTGGGTATACCATGGAGTCTGTTTGAGGTGACGGTGGAGAGGATGTCTAGGGGCAATCACATCTATGATTGGCAAAAGGCAGGTCCTCCATCCTGCCAGTCCTCCATCAACACTGTCAATGAGTTACTAGGAGGCATTGGGTCCCACAGAGCATTCCAATGTCCAACAGAATCCATAAAATACACCCATCCTCCAAATAGGGAAGAGGTGGAATCCTGATCCAGACCTGCAAGGCATAGTGGTCTGACCATGGGAGGACAGATGCCACCACCAGATTCACCTCTATCCCAGCTCTGAAGATCACATTGATGGTGTGGCCAACCTGATTGACAGGTAACAAAATGCAAAAGCCATGACCTGGAGATGGCAAGTCCGTGTGCTCATTGAAGTCCCCCAGTTTCTAAGGTTGTTGCTGTTTCCATTGACATGTGATTTGGACTAGATGACCCATGAGGTCCCTTCCAACTCTATTATTCTATGGTTCTATGATTCCATATACCTAGAACAGCATTCATTTTGAATAGTTTAGTAGGGCAGCTTTAGCCCCAGACAAGCCCTGGATTTATTCAGCAGTGGTGTGAGTGCTAATAAACATGCCGAGATGCTCTATTTATATTGTGTGAATTGCGAGTTCACCTTGACTGGAAGGATGTTCTAGAGAGGAGATTAATATCATTCCCTATCATATGCTTTGCAAGCCTGGCTTTCTCTTTTCACTACTCTAAAGAGTTAAACACTCCTAACTGGAAATAAAGGCTTCCTGTTCTGGATTCTGCTCAGGTGTGCACTCTGATGGAACTACTGCAATTGCCAGCAGAAAATTAAAATAACTTTGGTTCAGCTAATAAAAGGCTATGAGCATTAATATATCTTTGCATACTGTCAGACGTGTCCTGTCTCCAACATGCTGTAGGGAAGTTCATGGCGCACAAGAAACAGATATCCCCCCCAGCTTTTATTTAATTTTATCTGTGCAAAATATTGGATTTTTTAAAGCAGAATGTCTATTACCTTTGCAAACAGGATACCTAGTAGAATACAACCTTCAGTTGATCGAGAAGACGGAATAATTGTTTTTAAGGATGAAGACTCCTTGAGTGAGAAGCATACCAGTCAATGAGATAAGAATAATGGTGCCTTATTGGCCTGATTTTTCAAAACTGCTGAGCACTCATAACTACTCTGGAAGGCAATCATCATGATGGATTTCTATCCTATTGCCCCTCTGCTTTCATAGAGATTATATGGATGACTGTAATAATACAGTTTCTTGAACACACCTATCCGCCTGGCATTCTGCATCCTTTGTAGGAATGATGGATGGCAATCACTTGACATCTGTTTTGGAATGAGAGCTGGTGCTGCTGATATTTGTTACTCCAGATTCAGCTCCTATTAGAATGCATGCACTCCAGGCAACTGCACAAGTAGAAAGGTTCGCTTGAAGAAGGCAGAATTTGCTGCAAAAGGAAGTCATTGGAAGGCAGTCGTGAAGTCATATCTCCAGTACTCCTTCCACCCACACATCCCAGTAATGCTTTATGATAGAGATGTGAAGAACTGCCCTTCCTGTGTTCTTCTATTATGTCAGAGTTCCTGGAAATTATGCAAAAGACAAGGTAATATAATTGCTCCATGCACTAGAAAAGCAGGTTGCCAACCTCCAGGTAGTAGCTGGAGATCCCCTGGGATTACAACTGATCTCCAGGCAACAGAGATCAACTTGTCTGGAGAAAATGGCTGCTTTGGAAGATGGCATTATGCCCCATTGAAGTCTGCCCCCTTCCCAATCTCTGTCTTTGTTAGGCTCCACCCCAAAATCTCCAGGTATTCCTAGCCTAGATCTGCCAACTATAGTGATCTGCTGTGTGGCAAGAGGCAAGAATTATTTGTTTCCCTTCATGGTTTGTGACATGCTCAGTTCACGAGCCATGAACCATCACAAAGTTTTAAGCCTGACACAGACTGATTCAGTTTGTAAAGTTCCTGATGCTAGTGGCATCAAGCTCACAGGAGAGCTCCAATCACTCTCGGGAGGTGGTGGGTTCTCCATCTTTGGAGATTTTTAAACAGAGGCTGATTCTGTGAAGGTTCAAGGGGGTGGCAGGTTACAGTGGATGGGCAATAGGGTTGTGCGTGTCCTGCAAAGGGCAGGGGATTGGACTAGATGACCCAGGAGGTCCCTTCCAACTCTTTTGTTATATAATTCTACGATTCTCCTCTACCTGTCTCCAAGTTTGGTGCGAATTGGATTGATGGGGTCTGAGTTATGAACCAGGAAAGTGTTTTCTGGGGAAATGACAGGCATGGGTTCAGGAGGTTCAGGAGTATATAGAATGGACCCTGTCCAAGCTAAGATAGGAAACTCATAGGGGAACCCCCTGCTTATGCTCTTCTACATGTTCTCCAAGTTATGTTTATGTTGGACTTAGGGGGTCTGAGTTATGGCCTGTCAAAAAAATGCCCCCATAAAATGCTTTGGGAGGAAACGTCAGGTGCAGGTTCAAAAGTGCAAGCTGCACACAAAGGAAATCTCATCCCTCTGCTCACTTCTCTACAATCTCTCCCCTGGTAAACATTTTGACTGAGCAGACACAGTCCCTCTGGAAATGTATCTATTAACATACCAACACAAACTGCCATGAACCATGTGAAAATTCATGGAAAGTTCCTGTGGGTTGATGTGCCTCAAACTTCAGTTTTCATACAACAAACCAGCCAAAATTTGTCAAGAACTTTAATCCATGAGCTGGTTCATGTCCATTCTTGGGGGTGGGGGGCAGCGAGGGGAGCATCAGGATTCTCAGATGGCAAGACATCGTGAGTGACCACTGGGTATTTGGACCGGAAATGGGTGTGTTGGTGGGGAAGTTGGATGTGTCAACACCATAAGACCCCTCAGCTAACATCCTAAGGCTGGTATAATGCATAGGTTTACACCTCCTAGTGGCTGAATGCAAAGGGTCACAAAATATTTGTTTTAAATCTGGAGGCCTTGTAGTATAGACATATCCTGAGGAAATACCTATAGAAATGAAATCCTATGTGAAATTAATTTTCTAATTTATCAGTATTCCAGGAAACATCTTACTGATTGTCACATTAATAGATATAAGCTTGTGCCTTGGGATGCAGGATGACTCATTTCAGTATTTGGTTGTAATATGAAATCCAATAAATGGCTTGTCTCCCTATTATGATTGTAATTAAAACCGAAGCATTTTGTGTATGAAATGTGTTTGCATGTGTAAAATCTATTCTATTCTTGCTCAAGCTCTCCTAAATTAAAATTAATAAACCATCTCCTCACTGCCTTACAGAAAGACATTTAGCCTGAAGAAGTTTGTATGTTCAGAGACTATTAGCATTGTTATATCTCTGGCAAATAATGGGGCGTTTAAGAGATGAATCAAAGTGATTCTTTAAATGTAACGCTTATAATAATACATTTTTGTTGCATAGTGCCCATCGGAATGGCGCTACAAACGCTTCCCAGAGATAACAAGATAAAAAGTAGTATTCATTGTACAATGAGCAGAAATGATCATATGAATCACAGCGCCACCAGAAGCCAAGCAATCATTTCTAAATGCCATGAAACCAAAACAAATGAATTGTATACTTTATAACCATTCTTTGTCTGAGGAAGTTGATCTCAGGTGACATAAATCTTAACACAGAGAGTCATCAACAGCCTCCCTTGCAATTATATCCCACTTATAATACTCTATAATGGATTATTTTAACACTGTCCTAAACCAAGTCACACACTTCAAAGTCTTTTGACTTTAATGGATTTAGAAAGGGGTAACTCTGCTTTGGATTGCACTGTTAGTTGTTTAATTGAGTCGTATATGGAGCAGAAGCTTTTGCTGTTGTCGTTGTTATGTATGATAGAACCCCTCATTGCTGGACTGGCACACAGTGCTCAACAACCCATGGCCTCCTCTACCAGTCTAGGCTTATGGCAAAGTCAGAAGCTAGGTTCTGTAGTCAGCCAGCATTCAGGTCTGGCCAGACTCCATTTTCAGCTTGACCAAAGCCACTGGTCTGACCTGACAGCTGCAACCCTCATGCTCTGAATTAATTTCTCCCCCACTCCATTGTATTACTAATCCAATGACCAGTAGAGTCCATTGCACCTGAGGGCTCTTTGTCTTCACACCTGTGACTCAATCTAAGCCACTCTGCCAGGAGGGAATTTCCTGTCCACCCAACTAGCTAGTCTCTTGAGATCTCTGGAACTGTCCCATTGTATTATGATGGTTTCCTTTCTTCAGAGCCATCAAGCCACACCCACACCCTAATCCTGGGCCATTAGCACCCATTTTACCCATTGTCTCAGCCCGGAGACAGCTGATGCGGTGTATGTGCAATCTCTAGCACACACCACCCACCAACAGGGTATAAAAGTCCCTGTTCTGGCAAGCCACATAGCCAACTCTGGAACCTTGGATCCATCCAGAGAGCCTGACACGCTGCTGGACTCTGTGCTGTCTCTGTCTCCACCTCTTCAGGAACTGGTAATTATCCTTCCATTGACCCTCTATCCAGGACTCTTTTTCTTTCAATCCTTTATTTCCCCATATGCTAGATAGATAGTGTGCTTGGCATATGTTTGCCTACATCTATTTATTTTATTTTCTATTAAATAAAGACTGCTCATTTTATCATATATCTATTGTCTGCCTCAAGTTCATAGGGTGCAATTATCTAGTATACATAGGCATTTTGATCATTTAAAATTACCTGACCTCTTCCAAGCCATTCTCCAAACTTGGCACATGTCTCCTGACATGACCAATTCAGGTAACACTGTAGGATGGATTTGAGCATATAAGTGCTTGTATAAGACCTCTTCCGTTAAAAATGGGAACGATTTCACAGAAGACTAAATGGCAACGAAAGGGTTTCTAGGATCTGAAAATCTCAACATATCATGGATCAGATGTTCACTAAGAAATAAGCCATCTTTCTACAAAATAAGTAATTGCTTTCAAATGTGGGACTGATCCCCAGTGATGGTTAATTTTTTTTATAAAACTGTTTATCATTATAATGTCTGCACTCAGATACCACAATAAACCACAATCTATAAATCATGATTTGATGAAACTCTTATGTAATGTCTGAATGCAAGCTGTCCAAGGAACAATGGCTTATCCATCTATGCAGAGTTGCTCTAAAGTCTAGTCTGTCCATTAGTGTCAGTCCTGCAGTGGCTAGCACTATAGATCTTTCTGCCCATTTTTCTCTCTTTTAGTTGCATTTTTGAATTTGTTTTGTGATATTTTGGATGGTACTAAGTTGGTTTGTTACAGGCTTGCTAACTGGGCTTAGTATTAATATTTTTATGACATAGAATGTTGAAATCCCAGTTCATATAGCAAGAGAAAAATTGCTCCTCTTGGACCTCCATCATTGCAGGAAGTCAGAATTTGGCTGCCGGAAGGGTCTACCATGATGAAAAGTTTACCATGATAGGCTTGGGTCCTGCCTATCTGAGGAACCACTTGTTTCCTTATTCCCCCAAAAGGCACTTTGCTCTGTGGGTGCTAATCTACTGGAGGTCTCTGGCCCCAAAGAAGCATGCCTGTCCTCAACATGGGCCAAGGCCTTTTCAGTCCTGGCCCCAACCTGGTGGGATGGGCTCCCAGGAGAGTTGAGGGCCCTAAAGGAAGTATAAGAGTACCACACAGCCTGCAAAACAGAGCTCTTCCACCAGGTCTTTGGTTGAGGTCAGAGCCTGGAACAATGGGATACCCTCCTCAGGTTACACAATAACATCCAGCGTATCCCACCCTGGGGAGTGGACAGCTACAGGGATGGGGGGAGGGATTATATCACCAATCTTGTCTTATCCTCTTCAAACTATGGGGTGGGGTTTTATCATGTTTTATGGGGAGGTTTATATTGTATCCCGCCACAAGTCCCCAGAGAGTGGCAGGCTAAAAATCTAAGGAATGAATGAGTGAATGAGTGAATGAATGAATGATCTTGCGGTTGTAGAAGTTTCATACTTACCTTCAGAGAAGAAATATAATTTGTATACTCAGTAGCTGGCATTTGATTTCTCTTGTTAGAATTGTGAAGAACAACTTTGGGGACCCCAAACTGGATTGGTGTCCTAATGTCTGAGGAAAGTCTTTAACATTATTCAACATGTTTCTTTCTTGATTTAATCCCTCCACCAAGTTGCTGTTTGCCCTGCAGGTAGAAGTATATGTTACCTGGCAAGTTTTCCTCTGGGTGACAAACAGCAGCCTGGAATGTGTGTGCATGCGTGAAATTAGTAGCCCCACCCCCATCCGCATATGGCCATACTGATACAATTCAGCCCCTCATATCTGCTATCAATAATTTTAGGGAGTGCACTGATCTCTTGTCTACTTTATCTCTGCCAAGCCATTTTCTCTGAATGGTTTGGCATATTTGCCAAGAGCAAGGAAAATGATCATCTATCTGTGATCTGATGTGGTACAGCCTGTGTCAGCACCACCCTAATGTGGCATAGCACCCGCCATGTGATCTGTGCCCCCTCCTCCCACGCCTATATTAGATTTTTGAGGGGCTAGTGGGTCAGTGACTGCCATGGCTTTTTAATTGTTTTAGGCGTCTGTACTGATGAATGTCCAGGTGGGTTTTAATGGGAAGAAGAAGAAGAAGAAGAAGAAGAGTTGGTTCTTATATGCCGTTTTTTCTACCCGAAGGAGTCTCAAAGCGGCTTACAGTTGCCTTCCCTTTCCTCTCCCCACAATAGACACCTTCGGTCAGAACAGCTTTATCAGTGCTGTGGCGATCCCAAGGTCACCCAGCTGGCTGCATGTGGGGGAGTGCAGAATCGAACCCAGCATGCCAGATTAGAAGTCTGCACTCCTAACCACTACACCAAACTGGCTCTCTGGGGCTTTTAACGGACTTTTGTAACTCGCCACGAGCCAATTATGAGAGTGGTGGGCAATAAGTTGAAATAATAAATAAACAAACAAACAAATAAATGTGTAGATGGGTTTTAATTTCCAATAGTGAGACGAGAGGCAGAAATATAAATCAGATTAACCAAAAGACTCTACTGTTAGAGCTCATTGGAGCCTTTCATTCCTCATCATTTTGTATGTATGGCCAGGTTAAAAATGCATCAGCACATGGCCAAATGATGCATTTTTCTTAGCGAGCAGCTAGTTTATTAGAAAATATTGTTCCCACATAACCTCCAATGGTAAACGATCCCTTGACTGCAGCATGCACCAAAGCATTTGTTATATTACACATGGGGCTTTAATAGAATTGGCTGTTGCTGCTCTCATCTTCCATGAAAAACTCTTTTTATGAATGACTGGATTTTGAGAGATACTTTGCAGTTTATTGTAATCAGAGTATTTGGTTCTAAGCAATGTAAGTTATATTGCCTTAGGAAAAGCACTAGATGTCCTGTAGAGAAAAGTCATGCACTCTCTGTAGGCTATTAAACCATTATGTGCACATCTGCAAAGGCTCAATAATAGAAATTATACTTCCGTCTGGATAGGTTTCTGTGGATGTCTTCTGATTTTTATAGGACAACAATCTGGTTGACATATTACCTTACGGGCAATATTTATTTATTTATTCACTGCTTAGAAGTGCTAAGCATGGCCTTGTATGACCATGAAAGAAATCAGTCATTGTCTATCCTAAATTCAAGGTTTAAGTATTCGTTTAACAAATGTGTTTTGCATTTGTTCTGGTGTCAGATTAGGGCCTGGGAGACTCTAGTTTGAATCTCCAGTCTGCAATGAAAACTTTAACTCAGTGGGTGACCTTGGATCTCTCTCTCTCTCTCTCTCTCTCTCTCTCTCTCTCTCTCTCTCTGGCTCACTGATCCCACAAGCTGTTATAAGATTACTTTTATGGAAACATGCATGTGATGAGGCTGCATTACTAGAAAGAAAATACCCTCTTACTTTGTGAACAAGTACATGAGCCTCTTGTGGCGCAGAGTGGTAAGGCAGCAGACATGCAGTCTGAAAGCTCTGACCATGAGGCTGGGAGTTCAATCCCAGCAGCCGGCTCAAGGTTGACTCAGCCTTCCATCCTTCTGAGGTTGGTAAAATGAGTACCCAACTTGTAAACGGTAATGACTGGGGAAAGCACTGGCAAACCACCCAGTATTGAGTCTGCCATGAAAACACTAGAGGGCATCACCCCAAGGGTCACACATGACTCGGGGCTTGCACAGGGGATACCTTTATCTTTACCTTTACATGACATCACATTGATGAAATCAGAGAAGCTAGTACCATTGTGCTTAATCACTGTAATATAATGAGTCACTACACCAAACTGGCTCTCCCCATCCCATTCTGCTCCTTGGAGTCAGGGAACCTGCATAAAGTAGTGAGGATTTGCAGTGAGACAGCAGAATCAGCAAAAATACCTCCCTTCTCCATGAATGGGAGTACTGTTTGTTAGAGTAAGTGCCAGCAGAAGAGCACCATTGAATAAAGCTCTCTAGTGCTTGAATGGAGCCATGTAGTGGCTAGGGTGTCATATTAGGATCTGGGAGACACAGGTTTACTTCTGACTGTGCAATATTGCCTGTTGTATGCAAAGAAAATGGGTTATCGTTTAACTTGAAGAAGAAGAAGAAGAAGAAAAAGAAGAAGAAGAGTTGGTTTTTCTCTGGGAGTCCCAAGGCAGCTTACAATCAACTTAGAATAATAGAATAATATGATCATAGAGCTGGAAAGGAACTCCAGGATCATCTAGTCCAAACCAATGTACAATTTAGGAACTCACACCTATCTGCCCGTCCACAATGACCCAAGTTTCATGCCCAATTGATCCCCCTACCAAAAATCGCCAGAATCCAGCCTGGCCTGGAGGAAATTCACCAACCATCCCACTGTGGCAGACAACAATTCCCTGGTTGTGCAAGGAAGGGCCACAAGAGACAAATACTGGCACATCCCATCCTGCCCACCCTGTTTTATTGCAAAGAAACGTCAAGAACAGACTAGAAAGGGAGATTGCAGAAATGCAAATTACAGCATTCAAAACAATTGAATTCCCAGGACCCAACAAGGATATTGATTTCTTACCTCACTATGTACGCTAACCCCATCCAACTCTTATATCCATACTCCTTACAATCCCTTCTTTTTATTTTATTTGGGACAATGAGACTGTTACATGATGTAAGTAAGTATGTAATGCTATTTAGAATCTAACTCTCTGTTCTCAGGACAGGATAACAACCTCAGCCCGGCTTGTAACTTGTAGGGATGCCTCCATGATAGGGTGGAAATGGATGGGGCTATAACAAGTATTTGGGGAAGCAGGCCAAGAAAATTGGCACTGAACAGGCTTGCCTGCATGTCTATCCCAAGCTAGCCTTTTCCCATCCATGTAGTCTCTGAAAAGTTTTTCTGCTGCTATTCCAAAAAATTTATATTTAATCACCAGGGGTACTCTTACTGCAGGGGGTTTACTGTCCTCATAAAGTTGCTGGTGTGATCTTCCTCCACAAAGCGTAATCCGGCATTAGCTGTGTTTCCCCTTTCATTCCCGGAACATGTTACCATCACTCTGTTCCTCTGTTGCAGCCTCTCCTGAGTCATCAATCCCCACCCACCTCTTTAAAAAATGGAGGGGGTTGCATGCATTGTGCTTAAGAGAAATTGGAAGTGACACAAGCCTTAAAACAATGACAAACCTTTCCATGTATTTATGCAGCTTTGCTCAAGAATAACACAAAACGTGAAGCCTTCCCCTATTTGCCTGTCTGTTATAGCACAAATCCCACCCACCCCTATGAACAAGTTGCCCTTTCTTGAGTGTTCTTCATTTTAACACTGAACAGGACACTGTGGGTGATTCCCACCTCCCTTGCAGGTTAATTGCAGCCCTGGGAAACTTGCAAACTGACACCCGCCCATCCACTCCTTGTTCACAAGAAATAAGTTGCCCTTTCCCTTCAAGGCTACATTTCATTGCTGGGCTGGAGTTTGTGAGTGATTTTCCCCTTGTTGACTGAGATATATGTGGAAATACTGATTTTGAGTTGCTGTAGTAGAATAAGAATGCAATGGCATTACAGTGATAAAAATAAAAATAAAACAATCTAATGGATGGTTGGTAGGGTCTTTTTTAACTGAAACTGGAGGAGTATTTTCCATTTGGGAATCTTCCCTTCACAAACCCCTGCCCTTTTTTATTTGTAATGCTGATATCTGCACAATACAACAGACATGTTTGCACTGTTCCACATTGAAAAAGAGAGCTGCATATTCAGAAAACTCTAAAGACAGCAGTTCCTTTCCCCTGCAGTTGTGACTTGACCTATCCCGAGAGCACAATTTCCTGTTCCTGAGTCTTCTCTCTTTCTTTCTCCTCCATCTTTCAAATCTGCAACATGGAAGGCCAGAGATGCTATTTAGATTAGAAGAAGAATATTCTGTTTACCTTCTTAAGTGTAGTACTGTATACTAATAAATTGTACTTATTAGTTAAGTACAACCAGGCTGATGTGTTGTTTTTCTGATCACATGCTGCATTTAACAAATGAATCAGGCACTCTGCTACCTTTTAGGGTATTAAGACTTTACCACAGCATCTATCTTATTTTATCCTTCATCAAGTTCAGTAGAAACAATAGAAAATTATTTCAGATCGCAGTCAGTATGACAGATGATTGGCATGTCCACAATGACTGCTTTGTTCATCTGAGCAAGGCCTTCCATACATGTGACCCTGCTAAAGCAGACAAGATCAATGACAGCCCATCCATTTTCTGTAGTTACCCCCAGCTTGTGGAATGGCCTGCCTCATGAGGGCAGGAAGACTTCCACATGTCTGGCATTCTGCAAACGATGTAAAATGAATTGTTCTGTAAAGGCATTTTTATCATGGTGTAACAGTATGGCATATTAGGATGATTCAGGAAGGTGCTTTAATAAAGTGAATGGAACCATGGCTTATACAACTGTGTATAGTATATAGTTATTGCTTGCTATCTTGCTATCACTCACTACAATGTATTTCTACTTATGTAATATCATTTTCTGCATGGTTTAATATGTCATGTTTAGCTTTTGGGCAGGAAAGACTAATAAAGGTTCATCTGTCTGCCTCCAACTTCCTACCAGCTTCATAAGTTTGCTAGATGGAAAAGGAGTGAGCCTCAGAGCATGCTCTGTTGCCAGTAAGTTCCCTTGGCCTCCTGGGTTCTTTGAACTTGGAGGACATGGGGGGGGGGGGGGAGCTAGCCACCTCCTGGTGCAGCATCTGTGTACCTTCTGGAGGGGGACTTTGGGAGGCCCAGAAACAGCCCTCTGCAGGCCCTCTCAGATCCAGGGCAACCAGGAAAAGCCTCTGCTCTGGGAATGTTCACTCATGAGTAAGTCATGTGAGGTTTGCAATTTGGAATCTGAGAAAAGATTAATGCTTTGGTGGTAACCATAACAGACAATTGTGGCAGATATTATTTTATATGTAGGTGGGCCTTTCCTGGCCAAGGGGTCCCTCCAGATTCAAGTTAAACTACCAGGGAAGGCTATTTCTGGCCAAGGACCATCTGTAATTGGGGAAATGCTACTAGGGGGGCCAATCAGGTAGAGGATGACTCATCATTTTGCAAAATATAAGGTTTACCGATGATGGTGATGATGATGATACTGATTACTTAGCTCTGTGGCTAAGGTCTTAAAACAGCTGACTTTTAAAAGTGAAGGAGAAGAAGGAGAAGAAGAGTTGGTTCTTATAAGCTGTTTTTCTCTACCCGAAGGAGTCTCAAGGTGGCTTACAGTCACCTTCCTTTTCCTCTCCCCACAACAGACACCCTGTGAGGTAGGTGAGGCTGAGAGAGTCCTGATATTACTACTTGGTCAGAACAGCTTTATCAGGGCTGTGGTGAGACCAGAGTCACCCAGCTGGTTGCATGGGGGGGAGCACGAAATCAAATCTGGCTCGCCAGAAGTCCGCACTCCTAACTACTACACCAAACTGGCTCTCCACACCAAGCTGGCTCTCCACATACAAGCTGGAAGGCTTTAAATATATTTGATACCTACTTGGGTTTGCAAAAGATCTTAAAGGAAAATATAATTGCCCATTCTACAAGGGCATAATTATTTTTCTTGTGTTTGTACAATATCCTTTGGTTATCCTGCTGCTGTGGAGGTCTGGGAGTTTTCCTGTACACTTGAATGGAGTTACAGTTTTTCCTCAGAGTATCAATCATGGCACTATGGTTGCTACTGTAATTCAAATAATTGTCACATACCTATAAGACCAACTTGATGTGTCATGAAAGACCTGTGATTAAGATATCCAGTTTGTTTGTTTTTTTAAAAGCTAATTAACATCTTCACTTGGCTGCTTTGAAGACTGGTGCAGGATCACTGGGGAGGGAATCCTTAACCCTTTCTTCTTGTGCCTCTTCCGCAGTTTAAATACCCCCCCAGGCTTTAATTAACTCTACAGGAAGAAAAAGACATACAAACATTGTACTAACCGTAGCTATACAGAAGCTGAGGCAGAGGACAAACCAGTTAGACGTTTCCTTTCCCAGTGACTCTGCCTTGATCTTTTGAGTAGTTGTGCAGATCATTTTCATCACATCTAGTTCATACCCTAATAGTCTGGTTCCTTTTTAGAGGTTTCCTGTGCAGCTAGACTGGTTCACTTACTGGTTCACTTACATTTTAACCTGCAAAAAGCTCACATTAGTGTTGCAGTTTTATTTTGTTGCTGGGCAGAATATAAATCAGCAGTTTGACCCCTACCCCCATATGTAAGTCACCTTGCTTCTTGTCAGATAAAGAAGGGCTACTTCATTCTACCAAATGAAAATCAATATGAAATGAATTTTCTATTCCAGTGACCTTGCACCCTCCCAAAGCTGTGACTGTGCATACTACTATTCTTCCTCCTTTCTTTGAATCTGGGGATCCCTCTATGACTCTATTGTAAATGTTAGCATGGGTATCGCCCCAACATTGATACTATAATTTAAATCCCAGTGGGAGAAAATTAGGTATATTATATTTACTTTTTAAAAATACTGATATGCCACCTTTCTCCTGATTATCTCAGGACCCAAGATGGGTAAACAACAATGTAAAAGGAAAATAACTGTAGACATTTTTGGCATTGGAAAAGAAATAGTATACATGATCTAAGTTTGTATTTGTTACAGTTTAATGGTTTGCATTTTCTTTTGATGGATCAAATACTTCCCCAGAATATGGGTATTATGTCAAAGTGGTCTCCGCTGACTTCCTTTGTTACTTTAGTTATTGATTCCACATTTCCAGTACCATGTGATTGTTTTCCATGTCAGCTTCAGTTCTATGCAGGTACGCATATACTTGCTTACTTCTAATTTGTTGCCAAATTTTCTTAGAGAAAATCAAGGGAGAAAAGGTAAATGAGCTCATAACTTTTCTATAACTTAATTTTCCCCCGATTAGTCCTATTAAGATAGATATATTACCAAATAATAAAAAAGACTCTTCTGCCCAAGGTATTTCAAAAGTCACCCTACGGTTAGTGAACATTCTGGTGGAAATCAGTATTAAAAATTGGTAAGAATGATTTAGTAAATTAAAGAAACTGACAGCATGAACCAGTCTCCAAATTGTACTTATTTAGTTAGTACATTGGCCCCTTGGCGGTGGACTGACGATTGAGCCCTCCGGTTGTCAATCCAGGGGGAAGGGGCCAATGGCCACCCTTCCCCATCCCGGACCGGGCCCACCTCAAGGGCCCTTATGGCTTTATTTCTACCGCTCCTGTGGAGCGGTTTAAAGATTTCTTACTTGCCTCTCCCAGCAAGCTGGTTTGCAGTGGGTTACAAAGAATTAAACCCCACAGTAAAGCAACCTCCAACTTTAAACCCTAACCCTCCTAGACAGTAGCCCTAAAACTGCATCTGCCTCTGCCGGCTCAACAGCCTCCCACCAGGTGCCTCAGACAGATGTTGATAGAGGAACAGCCTGCTGCCCTGACTAAGCTGAGAAAGGGCCCTTGGTCTTAACTGCCCTTGCTCTTAATTGCCCTGGCCTCAACCAAATGTCTGGTGGAAGAACTCCATCTTGCAGGCCCTGTAGATTGAAAGCTCTGTCAGGACCCTTAGCTCTTCTGGGAGCTTATTCCACCAGGTTGGGGCCAGGACTGGAAAGGCCTTTGAGGGATCCAATTTGGGTAACTGTGCTTCATATGGGCCAGGACCACCAACCGATTTGCACCTGCAGAGTGTAAAGCCCTGTGTGTATGTGTGACGGGGGGGGGGGGATAAGGCAATAGGCAGTCCCTCAGTAATATGGGGCCCAGATTGTGGATGGCCTTGAAGTTTAGCACCAGAAGCTTGAACTTGATCTAGGATGCAACTGGTAAACAATACAGCTGCCTGGATTGGACCCTCCAAGTTGTTCAAGTGAGGACCCTGGCAGCTGCATTCTGTAACAGCTGCAATTTCCAGGTCAAGGAGAAGGGAAACCCATGTAGAGCGAAATACAGAAGTCAGGCCTGGAGGTGACTGTCATGTGGCTCACTGTGGGGACAGACAGGGTGCTAGTAGCCTCACCTGTCACAGGTGGAAAAATGCCAGAACCAATTCATTGCCACCATTTGACAGACATTTTGAAATGCTGTGATTCACTGTGGGCTTCTTTCTCCCACCCCCAAGTATTTTCGAGGGCCAAAGCAGTGGCATGGTCACGAGTTAACTTGTGAAAGGGAGAACACAGTGGCTGTTGCTGCCGCCCATCCCTCTGATTCAAAACACTTTTGTATTCATATTGTACAGTTAGTTTCATGATGTTTATTTTCTCAGATGCTTCTTTCAGATAACAAAAAATGGTTACAAATGTAAATCCAGCATTTGGAAAATTGGCAATCCAATGTAGTTGAGCAAAGTGAGGATTACCAATGACCAAAACATTTTGCTGTGTTAAGTGGCCTGGAAAAGGGAGCTCTTCCACCAGGCATTTGGTTGAGACCAGGCATAACCAACAACATCTGCAGGGCCCCTGCTCCCTCCCAGAAATCCATCAATGTGTTCTGCTTTTGGACCTGTTTGTGCTATTATACTGTTTGTAATGTTGCACTGTTACCATTGTTACAATTATCCTTTAGTAGTATTAATGTTATCGTTATTTATATCTTATGGATCGTTTCTTGTATCATTTCTATGTTTTATGTAAACCACCCTGAAACCACAGGGAGGGGGATATATAAATAAATAAATAAATAAATAAATAAATAAATAAATAAATAAATAAATAAATAAATAAATAAATAAATAAGAAGCATGCCCACCTTCACATGATAGTGAAGGTGACAGTATTTATTTATTTATTGCTTTTTTAGCTGCTTCATCATTGCCCTTACAGTTCTGCTGCCCCAAGCTTTTTGGGTAGGGCAACATTACTGCATCAAAGGCCTACAAAGTTTCCATTACAATAGAAACATAAAGATAGATCTAGACCAGAGGTTCTCAACCTGGGGGTTGGGATCCCTTTGGGGGTCGAATGACCCTTTCACAGGGGTCGCGGCAGGGCGAACAGCTTGTCCGGGGTAGATTGAGATAGAATGTTTGTCTGTCTGGAGCAGTGGAAAAGAGTGAGATCGGCATGGTGAGACAAGAGGCTTAAGTGAACTAACCCCCAGGGAAAAAAAAAACCCATTTCATATACAATCATGAACAATGGATCTTCACACCATTGGTCAGTTTCGGTTTAATTTCTGAGAAAGTAGACTTGCATAATTTTACGGTTGGGGGTCACCACAACATGAGGAACTGTATTAAAGGGTTGCGGCATTAGGAAGTTTGAGAACCACTGATCTAGACTCTAAATTTGTTCTGCTGCTTCAGACCAACACTTCAATAGATTTAGATGGGTAGCCATGTTTGTCCTAAGCAGAACAAAGTTGAGTCCCGCTGCACTTTTAAGATCAGTGTCGCCCACATAATAGATGGAATTTTCTCCTATGATTATCAAAATAAGCTATGCACAAAAAAGTCCAGTCCACATCACTGGTCAACAAACAAGGAGCTTCCTTCAGCATTTCAGTACAAATCCCTGACTGAGACTACCAAAGAGAAAAGTGAAATATAATGCCTTGGGACTGGGCATTCACAAGGCATACATGTGGAGTCACTTTGGGGACAGTGAAGTACAGCTGTACTGAAACCAGGCAAGTAGGCTGCTAGCACGTTGTTCCACTCCCTCTCCCCACAAAGTATCGATAGGATTTCCCGCCTAGTTCGGTGCTGGATTGAAAACAGAAACTCCGATAACAACAGGAGGCATTGCACTTCACGCCATCACCCGCACTGGCCAAGCTACCTTGCCCCCTGTCCCCTCCCCTCCCTTCCCTTGGCAGGGCGATTCTTTTTCTCCTTGCGCACGAAGCGTGGAAGAGCTGCCGCGATTTGCCCTTGTTGCTACAAGCGGCGGAAGCGCAGAACAAGGATCCGAAGGACCCGGCAGGAATTGCACACGTGTTCGCGAGCTTTGCGTAGGAATGCCGGCGGAACCCGCAAATCCGAAACTGAGGCGGGACTCTGAACCGGGAGGGAGGGAGGGGGATTGGAGGGGCGGAGCTTTGCAGGAAGGGAGGCGGAGCCGGCGCGCGCTCCCGCCAGAACAGCCGGCCCGCTGGCGGCCTTCCCAGTCGCTGGCTGGCCAACTGCCGGCCTGCTTTGGCGCGCCCGCTCTAGCGGCAGCGCGCGCAGGAACGAGGACGGCGGGCTCCAACTCTCTCCCCCCCCCCCCCCCGGGTGTAGCTGAAGACGCAGGGAGAGCGCCCTGGGCGCGCCGCTCCGTCGAGCCCGGCAGACCAGACCGCAAATGGTGCTGAGGCCGAGCAGCGCCCTTTGAGAAGAGGCAGCGGCGGCGGCGGCCAAGCGCACGAGTGGGAGGACGGGGCCAGCCAGCCAACGCTTGCCGGTAACTGCCTGGGCTTCCTGCTCCGGCGGCGCCTTCCCCACGCGGCGCTGGAAGAGGTCCTGTTGCTTCGCCGACTTTTCCCGCCCCGCCGCCTCTTTTCTTGGGGAGAGGAGAGGAGAGGAGAGGCTGGCGTGTGACGGCGCTAGGGGTGGGTTTGGGGTGCGGTGCAGGCTTTCTTGCGCGGAGCTCCCCACCGGGGGCTCAGGCGAGGAGGAAGGGGCGGCCTCCCCGGGCGGGCGCCTCGCGGTAGGGCTCGCGCAGGTATCTTCCGGGGAAGAGCCAATCAGGGGGAAGTTCTCCTTCCGCCGCCCCCCTTTGTCAGGGGACTTGTGGCCCTTTCCGCCCCTCGCTGCTCTCCAGCCTCTTTTCGCTGTCCCTGGATTAGCGCCGGCGGGAGATCCAAGACTTTACGGAGGGAGGGAGGAAGGTAGGTAATCCTTTCCCTCCCGCCCGGGATTTTCTCCCCGCCCTCTGCGGGATTATCCAGCCCTCCTCCCGCGGCAAAGCCTCGGGGCAGTACGGGGTGCCGCGCTCTTGCTGCCTTTCGCCTTTCCCTCGAGGGTGGCCGCTGCCTCTCCCTCCCTCTTCCCCCAGGATCGCTCGCCCCTTCCTATTCTCGGATGAAAGGCACGTCTCTTCCCCGCTCGCTCTCCCGTGGCTGCAGTCCGCATTGAACCGGGTGGGAAGGGGGTGGCGACGGGGCTGACCGAAGAGGTGGGTGGGTTGGGTTTGCCACGGGGCGGCTGTCAACTCTCTCGACTGCGAGTTTGGGGCGGCAGGCAGGAAAGGCGTGGATTGGCCCCAGGAAGGGGAATTGGTGGAGGGGAGGGGGTCGGAGGAGAAGCAGAGGTAAATGTAGCAATCCGCCCAACGCAGGGCGAAGCGTGCAGCCGTCCCCGCTGAGGAGAGGGAAAAGGCAGTAGTCGGTGCTCTGACATCCTGCTTTCTCAGTGCGCTCACGTCCCCCGGTTACGAAACTGTGGAGCGTACCTTTATTTTTGGATCCTAACTCCCAGAGCCGCCTTGCCGCCTCCCACCCCTCCGCCGCCGGACCAATCGAATAGTTCCCTCGCAACTCGGCTGTGAATGAAAAGCTGCGTGGATGTCGGTTGACTTCTCTCTGGCTTCCAGCCATTTGGTTGTGGCCGGTGCTGACAGCGGGAGGGGCAGGCGGCCTTTAAGGTGTTGCTCTGACGCCACAGCACAGCAGTCCAGGACAATTATGTTGGGCTGCTGGTAGAGCTAGAGGTAGTCGGCTTGATTGTGTAGCTCCCACTTTGGCCGACTCTTCCTCCTCCTTTCTTACTGTCGCCTTTTAAAGGTAGGTCTGGGGGTGCTGGTTACTACTGCAGCGCTTCATACCTTTGTGGTGTGGTTGTATGGAGCCCAAGCCTCTATCCATCCATCAGAGGTGGTTTGGCTCTGGGAAGAGGAGGGGCCTTGGCAAACTGAAGAGAGGCAGGGTAACTATAAATAGATCTTAGACTAGTGGAGGCTTTGAACAAAATTTTCTTATTGCGTTTGAACTGCTCATTCAGGCTGATTGGGTGGATGACTGTCATAATGTTCCCGTTATGGCTTTTGTCTTGCGTTGTGTGTTTTTGAAGGACTAGCTTAATGTTGTTTATCAGTTTTTGCTTGAAAATGCCACAGAACAGTGCTGTGAATTGAGCTAAGAGTTGGCATAACTCAGAGCTCAAAGTAAAGGTAAAGGTATCCCCTGTGCAAGCACGGAGTCATGTCTGACCCTTGGGATGACACCCTCCAGCATTTTCATGGCAGACTCAATACGGGGTGGCCTTGCCAGTGCCTTCCCTAGTCATTACTGTTTTACCCCCCCCCCCCCGCAAGCTACTGACTGTTAATTCATAAATTTGAATCCTCGAGTTCAGTATATCAATGGATGACTCCAGAATGTTAAGGGCCTAACACCTATCCTTGCCTTTTCTCCTTGGAAATTTGTTTACAGCTCACAAACTACCTGCAATTATTAGTCTATGCAGGAAGGATGTTTACAGTAGCATTGTGCCTGAATGAAAATAGAGGTGTACTTCAGTTTATGTAATAGTTTTTGTTCCCTTACAATGAAATCTCAAAATTTTACTGAATGTCAACTCACTTGACCCTTGATTACTGTTCTTACCTGGAGATACACACTGGGATAATAGCAGTGACTGACATGCCGTCAAGAATCAAGAATGACATAATATGGAAATGTGACATATCTGAGGGAGTGACTGAGGCCTGTATGTTCCCTTGCTGTGCTTGGACAACTTCTGTATTCCCCTCCCCCCCATACACACCAGTCATGAAGTTCTGTTGTACAATTTCTTCTGAACGAAGCAGCTGTCTCAGCAAATGACAATCAAATGATTTGCATGTATTAAGCTTTCCATTTTCCTTTTGCTGAAGGGAATGACTGAGTCAAAGAAAAACTGAATTTATGTGAGTTTAAAATTCTGATGAAGGTGTATTGAAGTGTGTGTATAACCATCAACTCACAAAACAATTAAATACAGCACTTTAAACTCAAATTGTAGCTGCCATTGAGTTACATTGATAAGAGGAGGAAATTGTTCTCAATAGTTGTTTTATCTTAATGCTTGTGTGTGGAAAGGGGTGAGTTTGGCTCCCCCCTCCCACAGTAAGATCTAGGGTTTACAACATACTTGGGTCTGATTAAAGTTACTTATTGGACCAATTGACAGTTTCCAGCATATAATTAGTATGTAGCTGTTGACTGCTTCAGAGATGATGTATTGAAGGAGAACAGTAGCAAAGGGTGAACATACAGAATTTGAATAGTGTGATGAGCCAATACTAGACTGTTCTTGTATTGTAGTTTGCTGTTTGCGCTGGCTTTTTGGGGAGAATGTTCCATGTACATGTGATAACATTTACTGGAATATATCTTGTCGTTGACTTGTAGTTTAGGACTTTACTGGCGATAGTTTAATCTTATGAGAACGCTTAAATAAGATTTTGACTTTGGTATTAGATTTGAAATGCCATCTGTAATCTGTAACCATTAATAAAGCTGGTAAGGGGTGCTGGGAGGAGCTGGGATTCACTGCCTAAACACCAATCAAGTTGGCTGTCCCATTCCTGATTGCCCGTCTATCCAATGAACAGCCCGTCCTGGTTGCATCCCCCTCCAACTTTGTCCATTTGGAAGAAGTTCTACCCGGTAAGCATGAGCTGGGAGGGGAGGGTGGAGGTCCTGGGACTGCGGCCCAGTGGAGGAGGGAGAGGAGAAAGAACCCCTGCCAGTCTGCCCGCTGCCCCAAGCAGCTCCAGCTTGGGCAGCGGGAGGAGCAGACTGCCCACCAGCCCCTCCCCCCCTGCCCCTAAAAGGCTCTCCAGGCCTTGGCTGGCCAGCTCAGTACAGGGATGGTGGCAGCTAGCACCCTTTGTATTCAGGGATACAACGGGCTTTTCTGCGAGTTGAAATATGTTGCCTATTCTTACTGTTCATGTCTGAGAGGAAATGTTATTACTTTGTCATATATGCATACATAACACACTTTTAAGAGGTCTGGATACCACAGAATTGTGAAGTTTCTGTAGTAACAAAAATAATTTAATCTCTAAAAGTCATAGTAGGAGCAAGTCAGTACACATTTTCATGAAACATGAAATGTTTATTAATGGGTTAGAACATTCTTATACTTCCTCTCTAGGAGCCTGTCCAAGGATGCTTTAAAATAAAAAGTTATAAAAGCAAAACATTAAAAGACAAGAGGCAAAGCCCGTAGTATCCAGGAATGCAATGGGCGCAAGAGTGTGGGGGTGGTGAAAGTAAGGAATTGTTGGTTCTGGAAGGACATGTGGATGCATGGGTGTGTTGTTTGGGTTGTGGTTGGGTGGCTGGGCATGAGTGTATGTGATTGCAGAGGATTGTGGCATGGATGGGTATTCAGGATACTTTGTAGGTTTTAGAACAGGCGCTAGAGCTTGGCGGTGGGAAGAGGAAGGAGAGGGGTTGTCCAGTCTGTAAGGGCATGGGGTTGAATGTGTTGTGTGGAGGGTTGTGGTGGTGTGGTGACAAATGAGGGTGTGGGAGTAGAGAGATGGGTATCAGGAAGCTGTGGTTTGGAATGTTTGTTGAGTGTGGGAGAGGACTGACCTTTGGGAATTGTGGCATAGTATTTACAGATGAGTTTTCCAGAGCCATGTCTTCAGATATGTGAAGGGAACATCAGACTGGAAAGTCTTCTTAGGGGGAGATTACATGGTAGCCAGTTCTTCCCTGTTCTGTGTTCGACTTCATTTCTCCTGTGTGAATTAGGCCACAGACACCGAAATGCCCCTCTGCCCTAATCCACTTGGGGTAGTCACAGTACACAGGTGTCCACCCTGCTCATCCGGTCTCCATTTTTTATACTATTGATAAAATGTTATGTGCCCACATGCTTCTTTCACTGTTGCCTCTTAGAAGAAGAAGAGCTGGATTTTTGCACCCTGCTGTTTACTACCCAAAGGAGTATTAAAGCGGTATACAAACATCTTTTCCCTTCCTCTCCCCACAATAGACAACCTGTGAGGGATGTGGGGCTGTGAGATGTCTAAGAGAACAGGGAATGGCCCACAGACACCCATCAGGCCCCAGGTGTCTCCAGTTGCCTACCCTTCCTCTCCCCATAGCAGACACCCATCCTGTGAGCGAGGTGGGGCTGAGAGAGTTTTGAGAGAACTGGGAATGGCCCAAAGACACCCATCAGGCTTCAGGTGTCTCGAAGGAGTCTCAAAGCGGCTTAAAATCTCCTTCCCTTTCCTCTCCCCACAACAGAGAGAACTGGGACTGTCTCAAGGTGACCCAGCTGGTCTTAGGTGTCACTAAGCAGTTTACAATCACATTCCCTTCCTCTCTCCATAACAGATACCCTATGAGGGAGGTGTGCCTGAGAGAGCTCTGGGAGAACTTGGACTGTCCCAAGGTCACTCGGCTGTGGGGAATCAAACTCTGCTCTCCAGGTTAGAGGCCAGTGTTAAATGCTCTCCACTGTTAGAGGCTACCCCACAATGGCTCTCAGAAACCAGTGCTAGAGTTGCTGTTCTCCTTCCCCCAGCTGTTTTGTCCTGCCAATATAGGTCCAACATTAAAATCTTTGGCAAGGAATCTTCCAGTCACTCCCAAATGGAGGGATCTCTCAGAATTCCCACAGTCAGGCCTTAGAGGGCTCTGCGTCCGATTGGCTGCTTTGTGGGGTTTGATTAAACCAACAACATAAAACACTGGATGTATTCCTACTTTCCCACCCTAGGATTAGTTATCCTTGATGTGAACAAATGTCCTGATGGATATGTTTCATCAGCTTGTCTACAAGCTAAAAACAGAGATCTCTTTCCAACCATGGACAAACTTAAGACCATAACTCTATGTGGACTTACTTGGGATAAATCCCACTTAACTTGATGGGAATCTGCATCAAGTTCATATAACTTGGCATTGTGCTAATTGTATTCTCACAGAATAGTAATTGAAGTGATGTATTGCTTTAATTATTTTTCTAGGAATCATGAATAAAAGTCCAGCTATACTTACTAGCCTTATGGAAACACCATTTTCAGAGGTCATATATATCTGAATGCCAGTTGCTGAGGGAACAGCAGCAGGGGAAGGCATTGACCTCTGTACCAGGGCATCTAGTTGGCCTCTGCAGGTCATCAATAATGTTTGGTCAGATTCAGCTGGGGTGTTCTCAAACTTTTTGCAAGAGCTTTGTACTATATAGTCAGGGTGTATCATTGCCTGCTTTTTTAGATTTTGAAAAGTATGATTTTAGAATATCAAGTTCATAATAGAAAATAATGAAGTTCCCTCCTCCTATTTAAGTAATTATTGACTCCCAAGTTCTGTTGGAGCCTTCAGATACTTGCGTTGCAGCCTCTTGAAAGCAAACACAGCAAGGATTTCCTTCTCTCCAATTTAATTTCTTCCATAACAAGCTAAGCAGCATGTTGATCTGAGTCTTGAAGTTCAGGAAATGAAAGTCTTAACTACCTGGCAGGATGATGAGATTGGATATGTCACCTCATTGTTGTCAAAACCTTTTGGTGTTTTCCATGTTTAATATGATTCAATTTTGATTTGATTTCTCACCTATATGATGGGTACCACGTGGCTATGTTCGTTGTATTGTTCCAACCCCTTGTGTTTAAAGTAAAACAGTGGTCATTCAATCCTGGGAATCTCACAATATAATTCGCATCCCCTTGCCCCTTCTTAGGACCCCCTATGTTCCATACATTTGTAATTCACATCCCCTCGAGCCAGCCTGGCAGGTGAGCCATCCCTACCACCTTTGGCTAAGCGACTAGCCCCCACTATTGCCATGCCAGCCACCTGCATCTCAAGGCAAAGCATTACCTTGTGGGGAGAGTGAGAGTTGACAATCCAAATGCAATATAGTACCTGGACTAAGAGCCCCTTCTCAGTTCTAGTAAAGTGTGTGTGTGTTGCCACTTCAATGCAACATAATGAACTTGATTTCTACAATCATGAGTCTTGTTAGTGTTGGGGGGGCAATCCTCACAGTAGTTGTTGAACCACTATCACATAATCATAGTCAGAAAGCTGATCTTGCAGTAACATGCTTATTAGTGTGTTTGTAGAGATAGGTATTGTTTGGGCACACAAATTGTAAATATTGATGCGTTTAACATGTGAGTCTGCTGATAAATGATGAAGGTTAATCATTGAAAGCCTCTGAGATGTTCCTTGGCCAGATAGCTCAATCTCTGAAAAAGTTCTGGCATTTTCAACAGTGGTGCCTTACTTATGGCCTTCCCTTTGAGATTCACCTAGAATCATAGAATAACACAGTTGGAAGGTACCTCATGGGTCATCTAGTCCAACCCCCTGCACTATGCAGGACACTCACAACCCTATGTTGGCCAATCAGGTAGAGATTGAGTTGTCAACTTGAGCTTTATTCTATTTAGTGATAGTGATGATCATATAATTATGGTGATGGTCATACAGTTGGTGAATCCTACTCTTTTCTAGGTGCTGTTTTTTTTAACCCAAGCTTTTAATTAAGAGATTGACATTTTAACTTCCTTTTAATTACCTGATTCTAGTCTGAGCTATTTTGTAAGACTCTTTTAAAATTGTGAAAGGTACTACTAAAATAGGTACTACGGAAGTCCGGAGTCAGACTGACCGGTTAATTCTCAGACAAGCCCTCTTCCAAGGAAAGGACCTTTGGGTTTGAGAGAAGGCAAGCCACAGCACGATTTTACAGCTAATTCTGTGGGACGCCCCCCCCCCCATAAGCATCCCCCTTTCTTGACTTACTATGCTGGGCGGGATCCTGGGCCTGGATGGAGGCCTGTTCACAGCCCGTGGGGTGCTCCTTGGAGTGGGCACCTGGCTTATGGACTATGGATCTATCTTGGTACCTCCGGGTCAAGGGAGGCTAGAATAAAATCGTGGAGCCTGAATAGAGGACAGCAAGTTGTAGTGGAACATCGGGGGAAGTGGTGTGATAAATCCCATGGCCAGCCACTCTGTAACAGCACTGGTATCGGGACCGTGATGGAGGTAGACATTGGTGGCCCCCACTTGAGAGCAGCTGAATCGGAAGGAGCTGTGGGCCCGGCCAGGATCTCAGCAACTGCCAGTGGAGTGTGTACTGAGGAGTTGCAAGTGGAGAAGTCAAGGCCATCTGTGGTGGATCTTGGAATTGCAGCCACGGAGAAAGCTCTTTGTCCTCCAGAAGAACTGAACAAAGGTGGGGTGTTAGACAGCCCTAGGACCTGGGAAGGGGTGTCCCCAGCGAGACCCTACAGGGAGATCTGGGTGCCCTGTCCTGGGGATCTTATCTGTATTAGTAGGAGGATTGATGGGTGGGATGGTTAGGGTGGAGGGAGAGCAATTAGTAATACAATAGGTTTAGGGCTAGGAGATTGATTGCTAATCTTTGCACACAATTGGCAACTAGAGAACTAATTTTTTCAGTTAATAGGTGTTGAATGTTTCAAAACTGATTGGACTAAACCTGTTCTAACTTAATTTTATTTGGAAGACAGTTTTTATGGTATGGCTTTTGATATAAATCTGCTAAGTTTTGCTTTTGCTTTAAAATATCACTTCAAATGAGGAAAGGTGGTTTTGGTAGCATTTTTGCCTGCTTTTATTTTATTCCTTTCATCTTATTAAAACTGTGTTACTTTAAAAAGAAAACATTTTAATGATAGCGATTGCTAGTAGCCCTCCATTTTTTCCTTCTTGTTCTTACTTTTTTTTTACTCCTCCCACTTCTCAACCATAGAATGTGTTGCACCTTCCGGCTGTTTTTAATACTTTAATGTATTATTGGAGCTTGCACTAAATCAATAGACTGAGAAATGGGAGGGAAGAAAAATGATGGTAGTAGATGGAGAAATTAAATAGCGGAAATGATGATGGAAAAACAGTTCCCTGGGAAATGGGTGGCAGAGCTTAATTGTCCTGTATCTCTCCTCTTATTTGTCGGCCCCTTTCAGCTTTATGAATTGCTGGAGGGTATCCTAAAAATGTCCGAACTTAGTGAACATGCTACATACGGTGTCTGAGAGTGTACTTTGTTTTAAAAGCTCTCCTCAAAAGTGAACATTATTGCTATGATTTTTAAGGTGGCAATTAACAATAGCTAAATTGAAAATCCTTCTAAATTAGTGTTTTAGTCCAATGTTCACAATGTACTTTGTTGACTGGAAGGATCTTCCTGAAGAAGACTAAGAGTGGGTTGGGCAGAACATAGCTGATTCATTAAGACTTTCCACTAGTGTTATCACGACAAGCTGGCCACTGGGGGATGGGAAAAGGGACCTTGGAGAGCAGGATCTCAAAACCCCATGGGATAGAATATGCAGAGCCCAAGAAGCTTTGTAGCTGGTGACACATTTTTTGGTGGGCCTACCCCAACACATCATGGATTTTTGCAGGATCCATCTCCAACCCATGTGAGGAGATGCAGTATTACATAAAGTCTATTTGTTCTTGGTGGAATTCACATTTAGGCAGGTTTGCATGCAACTGCTTGAGCACCTCTTATACCAGGTGCACATGTTCATCAAGGGTCTTGGTGTATTTCACCACATAATTCCAGGCAAATGAGCATTCCCTTAAAAAGCAAGTCATTAAGGACCTTGTTTATGAGGTGCATAAAAAATCCAAGTGCACCGCTCAGGCCAAATGGCATGACAAGGTACTCAAATTGTCCTGGGGATTTGTGACCCCATTTTATTCTCAGTCTATAATATGCCTCCCTCAAGTCTAATTAGAAAGGAGCTCATTTTTTACCAAGGTGCCCAAGAAAGTCTATGAGGTGGAGAAGGTAGGTGTTCGTGGTGGACGTGTCGTTTAGCCCTTTGTGGTCCGAGCCTACTCTTAAGAGTTTCATCCTTCTTCTTTGCAAATAACACCAGTGCAGTGATGCTGGAGGTGGCTGGGTGAATGAAACCCTGGACCAGATTCTTATCAAGGAACTTCCTCAGCTCCTCCAGCTCCCTGTGGGATATGTCTTACGGTTTGACTTTATGCAGTGGGGCCCCCTTCTTCAGTTCTATGGCACAGTCTGATCACTGGTGCTTAGGCAGCTGGTCTGTTTCCTGCTCCTCAAATACCTCTTAGAAGTCTCAATACTCTTGGGGTGGACTAATCAATTCCTCCCTGCCCAACCCCACCTACAGATATCCGAGGAGGAGTGTTGGTAATTTGGTCACCAGAGAGCCCCCAGCATGCTCTTTGTGCCAATTTGCCCCACAAAACTGCCCCTGGAATGTAAAGGTGTGTCCCCTCCAGTCCACAATCGGGTTGTGCTCCCACAACTAGTCCAAACCTATAATGTTCTCAGTATCACCATGTGCTGGATCTTTTCCCATTGCTCCCCTATCCCAGAGTCCATTGGCTCTGTTGTGTTGCCACTCTTCCCCTCACAGGATGCCTGTCCACTTGGGGAAAAGCCATTGGCCTCACCAGGGCCCCCGGACAAAGTTCAAACCCCTCTGCAAACGCTGGGTTGATCAACGTTTGGTAACACCCTGAATCCAGAATCCCATGAAGGGTTAATCGGAGTCCCTTGCAGGGATTATCCACCATCACTTGGACCAATACAAGAAAAGTTGGTTCTTGTATGCCACTTTTCTCTACCCAAAGCATCATACAATTGCTTTCCTTTTCCCCTCCCCACAACATACACCCTGTGAGGTAGGTGACGCTGAGACCGTTTATGCACTGGAGGTTTCATGCTGGGCTGCAGGCTGGAGTTTTAGTCGTGGCAGGTTGGCCCACCTCATCCTGCATCCACACAGGGGAGCTTTTGGCCTGGTACACCTCATCTGCCCCGATTTGTGCTTCTACATGGGAGCTGGGGCAGTGAAGTTCCCAGTGCATAAACGGTCTGAGAGAGCCCTGATACTACTGCTTGGTCAGAACAGCGTTATTAGTGCTGTGGTGAGCCAAAGGTCACCCAACTGGCTGCATGTGGGGGAGCAGGGAATCAAACCCAGTTCACCAGATTAGAAATCTTCGAACCACTACACCAAGCTGGCTCTCAAGGTGGTGGTCCTCCAGTTCACCAGCCAGCCAGATCCACCCCATCAGGGTCTGTGGATTATCATACTGGAGGGCCTGGTCAATAATCTTCAGGTGTGCATATTGCTCACCTGGCACCTGAACTCCTCTGAGTATTCAGCCACAAATTGGGACCCTTGGCAAAGCCTCCATAGCTGGGTCCACCATCATTGGGTCTTCAAAGCACTGCTGCAGTGCTTTCATGAACAAGTCCACGTTTCTCAACTTGGGCGCCCCCATATCTTGGAGGTCCACCAGCCAGTCTGCTGTTGTTACTTCCAAGTAGGAGCCCATATAGTGAACTCAAGCCTCCTCCATCGCAAATGGTGCCCCGCGTTCCTCCACGAATGATGCCACTTGTATCCCAAAGTACATGAACTTCCCAGGGGTCTCATTGAAATGGCTCCAAAGTTACCCAAGCTGCAAGGGGTGCTGCACCTGTAGACCCCCGTGGTGCCCCAGGTAGTAGAGAAGGCAGGTCATTCAGTAGGTTTGGTGGCCTCAGTTGCTTGGGCAGGACAGCCTCTGGTAGCCTCTGGAGCACTGCTCACAGTATTTATCTCAGGTCCTCGACAACTTGCCGAACGCATGCTGTTTCCTAGTCCCCGGCTGTGGATGGTCGACCCACTAGCTCGTCCCATGCATCATAGTTCATGTAGATGGCAGATAGTAGGTAGTCTTGGTTCTGGTACCACGTGCTCATCCCAGAAGCCACAGCCCAAGCAGCATGGGCCCCTCTCTACAAAGATTAGCCCATCTGCCATAGCACCAGCACCTTTGTCTGCTTCCAGGTTCCTCGCAGGGACTGGGCTGCCACCACCGCGATCTGCACTCTCTTTCTCCTGTACTTTTTTTGGTTTGGTCGGTCACTCCAGACTTCTTGTCGGACATGTTGATGCGAACAGTGGAATCTTGGTGTCTGAGAAGCGAGTTCAAGAAATCTGTGAGGCTTGCCCTCCATAGACACTAACAAGACTTGTGGTTGTAAAATCAGACTTCTTTATTAAGTCTCATTGAAGTAGCAACAAACACATTCTTTACTTGAACTAAAGAGGGGACCCTATTCCTTTTTGGATTGCCAACCCCCAATTCTCCACAAGGGGGGATGCAGATGAGGGCTTGCCTTGAGATGCAGATGGTCGGCATGGCAATGGTGGGGACTGGTCTCTTATCAGAAGATGGTAGGCTAGCCCAGGTGCCGGGCTGGCCCAAGGGAATATGGATTACGAAAGATGTGGAATGTAAGGGGTGAGGTAACTGTTCAGGGGATGTGAGTTACTTGTAGAATTCCCCAGCCTGCGTGGCTGCTGGCTTACTGTAAACAAAAGGGGTTGGTACAATGCAACAAACATTGCCACATGATACCTGATGTAGGGCCAAGGAGTCAAATCAAAATCAAATTAAAAATTGATCACATTAGACATGGGGTTTTGACGTTGTGTTGTTGATCTGAAGCAGAACAAAGTGTGTGTGCAGAAGTGTTCATGAAAGCTTATACCCAGAATAAAACTTTGTTGCCTTTAAGGTGTCACTGGACGCAAACTTTGTTCTGATAAAAGCATTGGTTGTCTGCTCCTCCTTATGTTGTACTCCAGGAATTCATGGGCATTCTACATGTTTACAGGTTGCCTAGTAACAAATCCTGTTTGAGCCTGCAGATGTGCTTTTGAATCTGGTATTGAAGGTAATCTAGACTGGCTGTTCTTGGAAACCTCAGCATTTGAACTGTAAGAAGTAATGTTCATTTTCTAGTTGCATGAGTCTCTGATATCCCAATCTTAGAACCTCTGACACTGCATTTGTTAGACTCTGATATCTGGCTTACAATTGCCAAAGTCCATCAAAATCATACTAACAAAAACTCATAATCTCTGAACTATATTCTGAAACATCAGAAAAACAAGTTTCTTTGACCCCCCCCCCCTTTGCTGTACCAACTGAAAGATTAATAGTGGTGAGACTTTTTTCTTATATTTTGCTGTGACCTCTCAATAAAAGTGAAATTTTGTCATTTTTCTTCCCACGCTCAAAGTGAAATATGTTTGCATATTAAATGCATTTGTCTATCACTGTGTTCCCAGTTGCACCTTCTGTACTCTCCCACACATTTAGTAAGAAGTTGTATTTCTGTATAACAGCTCCATGGGTAGATCTGTCAAGTGTCAGAACATATATGGCTTTGAATCTAAGCGCGCAGAGGCACTATCCCATTTGGAGGTGGCCTCTTAGGCCACCCACTGTTAAGAAGGTGGTGGAGTAATTCCTTTAAAATATGTCCGTGGATATTTTCTCTTCCCCCATCTTGTTCTTAAGGAACAATTTGCAGGCAAGCATTCCAGAACAGGAAAATATTTGAAACAAAGTACATTCCCTGCAGAGTCTTTAGAAATGAGAAGATGAAACCTGGATGCCAGTATGACCTACATGTAAGGGAAGTTGAATTGAATAGTGCTAATCCACAATTCTGGGGGTGCCGTTAAGAAAGACTCAGCCATTCCAGAGTCCCTGGGCTCCTTCCAACTTGCTCTGAGCTGCTGGTCTGTGTAGTGGCAGGATGCGGCTGCAGCTTGGGCAGGGACATGGAGTGGAGACTGGAGCAGAGCGGAGAGAGAGCAACAGGCTGTGACGGTGTTTGGTGGCAAGAGAGTGTGATGTCAAGGGAAAGGTGATGTTTTGGGGTCCCTCCCCTGATTGGGGGGCCAGGGCAGCATCACGGAATTGCTGGAACAGTTGGGCATCTATCTGGGAGTGGAGGGAGAAGCCTATCCCTCTGAACATCAGTCTGGTTAGTGCTGCAGCTGGTGTGAACTTCCGGCTGGCTCTCCATTGCCATCTGCTGGAGATTGGGAGAAGTATGGAGCAAGTTACAACACCATCTACTGCAGGCTGGGAAAAGATAGTAAAAGACACTTTGCTACAGTGTTGCTGCTTCTACTGATCCAAGAACTCCAGAAGAGAACAGGGGATTTCTTCTTGTGCGGTTAATTTTAGTTAGTTGCCACTGGTCATGCGTTGGGGAGAGTCGCCAAATTGGTGAGATCCTACTCCTGTCCAGTAGGCTATAGTGTATTTGGAGTTAGCTATTAGTTAGATTGGGAGGGGTGAAGGAGGGCTGGGGTAGGGTAGTATTTTGGGAGGGGGGTTAGTTTAGTTAGCTAGACTAGTTAGGGGCTGGTCTAATTGTTTGCATTCTACTTGGCTGCCATCTGTTACCACCTCTGGGGTTGGTAGATCGGATGATCTACAGATGAGTAGAGGTGGGCAGTTGGGATGGGACCCCACCCGGGTTGCAGATTCCAGTGATTCTGGACCAAGGCAGATATAGGGGTGGGAGGAAGTTCAGTAATAGGAGGGCAGCGAAGCACACAGGTCCAAGAGGGCCGTGCACATAGGCTCCCCATGGGCATTGTCCTGGCTGATACATGTGCTGCCTGTCAAACCTCTAGCCCATCCCCAGGTTTGGGGGCTAAGGCTGATCCTTTGCAATGCCAGGTTGATTAACAACAAACCCTCAACCCTGCGAGACTATTTTGCAAGGCATGAGGCCAACCTGTCTTGTGTGACCGAGACTTGGACAAGGAAAGGTGAGATAGTTGTCTTGAAAGTTCTAGGCCCGCCTGGGTTCTCGGTCCTGCACCAGCACTGGCTCCATCATGAGGAGGTGGCGATCCTGTCTGGGAGTCCTTCCCCTTCAGGGCACTCCCTGTGCCATTGATTGACTGTGTTAGCTTAGGGTGGGAATTGGTTGAGAATGTGGCTATTTGGGTGGTGTATCATTCGCCCACTGCATCTCTGGATTCCCTGCCAGCCCTGCTGGAGATGGCAGCTGCCTGGACATTGCAGTACACCAAGCTATCCCCAGGACTTCGGCCGGACCTAGTGGCAGCCATGGAAACACTAGGGTTTTTGTAATTCGTTGCTGGCCCTACCCATCAGGCTGCTGGAAAGAGCTCCTAGAAGAGCTAAGGGTCCTGACAGAGCTGTCAAGATTCTGCAAGGCCTGTAAGACAGAGCTCTTCTGCCAGGCATTTGGTTGAGGCCAGGGGAGTGCCTGGAGTGACAAACTGGGGTCTCGCCCAACAATGTGCACAGTGCATCTGGTGTGATACATTTGTGCCTGGAGGAATTAAGCTAATAGATGCATCAGAAGATTATAACTGCTGATTGATTTAAAGAATAATTGTACGTTTTTTGCCACCATTTGTGGTCTTGATAATTTTATTCTAGGGAATTGTATGTTAACTGTTTTTATGGGCTTTATGGGGTATGGTTTTATTGTTGTAAGCTGTCTCGAGGAGACGGAATATAAATTAAATTATAAATAAAAACTATAAATTATTGTAGACCACTTTTTCTGTAAATGTTTTTGGGCAGTTCTGTTTAGGTGGCTTATGGCAGAGGAAAAGCTGATAGGTGACTATATGTCCTTCTCACCAAACCTGGGCTGCCTTCATACTTAAAGAACATATAGCTCTATAGGTCATAGAATCATAGAGTTGGAAGGGACCTCCTGGGTCATTTAGTCCAACCCCCTGCACTATGCAGGACACTCAAAACCCTATTGCTCATCCACTGCAACCTGCCACCCCCTTGAACCCTCACAGACTCAGCCTTTTTTGTCAGAAGGCTATCGATCTGTTTTTGTTATGTTTTTGTAGTATGTGGTGTAGCAATTTCTGCATTTTGTTCACTTCATATTATCCATGGAATGATGGAGTTCTGTGTATATGCTTTTTTTGGGGGGGGGATTGGAAAACTGGTGAAAATTCTTAGGTAATCATGGGCAAATATAAAGGCTTCTGACATTAGTGTTCAGTAAATTTTAGATTACAGAATTTAAATATGGCAGCAGCTAACATTTATTATTTTGATTTTTTCACATACACTGTGCAGCGCTGGAAACATATTTACTTGGTAACTGGGTTATGTCTGTCCTTGAGATTGGTTAACTTCTACATGTTCTGTTCATCTCCTTTGTCCCTTTAGTCTCCCTTCCACTAGCTCTGACATGCACATTATGCTCCAACAGCCATAGTGTGGTTGATAACCACCTGACTGCCTATTAAGTAATGAAAGAAATAATATTTCTGTCAATCTCTGAAAGCATAAAGTGACTGTCATATGCCTCCTACACATGCTTTCAAGGAGAACTTGTTTGCTAGAAGTACAGGGTGATGCATTTATTGTAAAGTATACCGATCTTGAAAAAATTTAAATTCACACAAAAACATATTGCCTGCCACACATTTTTGCTAGGGAGAAGCTCTGAAATGCTTTTTAAATTAGTAACAGTAGCCAGAAAATTGCATAAGGTTATTAAAAAATGAAGGTATTAAAATTTTACCTAATTAAAAACTGTGGGAAACCTAGCAGATGTCAAGCAGGTTGCTTGTTGTGGCTCTGAAATTCCCTGTTTTCCCTTCTATAGGCACAGAACTGCCCACAGTCTTCACTAAGAAACTTACTTTTTGTCCTCTTTCCTTGGACAAATTCTTTCTTTACTTGTTGGAGCTGTTGATAGGGACAATTAAAGCTTTGAATCCTGACCACTGTGAACTGATGCTCTCTTGTTAGTTTTGAGTTCTTCTAGTTCCCATTATATTTGTGGAATTTTGTTTTTCAGGTCAAGTCAGTCTACAGTACACAGCTGGATTAGAGTCCAGTAGCACCTTAGAGACCTTTTGGGGTATAAACTTTCAAGAATCATATCCCCTTGGTTATAGTAACAATTTAATATGCATGTATTAAAATGTTTTAGACAATGGGAATTGGAACTGTGTGAAAAGTAGCAGCAAAGCCCGTTGTATATGACAATACAACAGGCGCTAGCCCCCTGCCACCTCGGGACAGGCCTCAGTGGGTGTCTTGCGAGGTGGGGAGAGGAAGCACCAACAGGAAGCCCTCCCCTTTCCCCTGCCCGCAAAGCACTCACCAAGGCCTGCAGAGTCCTCGGCAGGCACTTAGCGGGGATGGGATGAGGAAGGAAGCACCAGCAGGGAGCCCTCCCCTCCTGCAAAGTGCCCACCAAAGCCTGCAGAAGCCTTGGTGGGTGCTTGGCGGGAGAGGGAAAACTACACTAGGGAGCCAGCCCCTGCTGCCACCAGCTACCAAAGGCCAACTGAAGCCCCCAGGGGGCTTGGCAGCTGTTTAGTGGCACTGGGTGGGAAGGGCTGGTGGGGACCTGGCCCCTCCAGCTGCTGGCTGCAAAAAGCACGCTGAGCCCCATAAAGGTGGTGGCTGGGCTTTGGGGTGGGGAGGCGCTGGTGAGCGGCCGGAGCTGCTCATCGCAGCAAGACAGCTGGGTGGGGCCTCCCATCCCCCTCTCCTCACCCCGAGACCATGGGGTGGTTGCCTCTGCCATCTAGAGGCCAAACGCCCTGTCGGGGAGCCCCAAACCCCAGGGGGAATCGCACAGTCAGGCACAGCAGGGACCTGGAGCCTCCAAGGGAAGTACAAGGAGGAGGAGGTGGTCAAGGGTGGGGGGCGAAACGAGATTGGCTGCTCGTTGGACCAACAGGCAATCCAGTTGGAGCAGGGGGTGGGCAAGGGTGGGACAGCTGCTCTTATCCATTTCTTCCTTTCTATCCCTTTTTGTTTGCTTGTCTCTTCTAACTGGGAGTTCAGGTTGGCATACAAAATTTGAGGCCTGTTCATTTCCATCTTTACATTCAGAACGCTTGGTACTAGCACTGAAATAAATATATATAAGGCAATTATACTTGAACTGTGTGATTAGCATTGGTGAGGAGTTTAATTGGTTTCATATTGCACTTCTGTGTGTGCCTGAAGAACTATTGAAATGCTTGTGATGAAATAGATGTTTAAATTGAATGAAGTGGGGGCAGCATGAGCACTTAACTAGTTGTATTAAAGAAATTGTGGATTCTATAACTGGATAAACTTAAAACTTACTAAAAACCACTAAACTTTTGCTTAGAGGCTTTTCTTTGTGTTTTTTTCAGCAGCAATGCAGCAAGTCTTGGATAACCTTACAGATTTGTCTCCATCAACAGGAGCTGAAGAAACAGACCTAATATTCTTGAAAGGAATTATGGAGAATCCTATTGTAAGATCACTTGCTAAGGTAAACTAATCTTTTATGTTAATATATTCACTGTACGCCATTTGAAATTAAGTTTTATAGGAGAGTTTTACAGATAACATGGACCAACAAAAGGACAGAATAGTGGTTTCTAGATTAAATCAATCCAGAACTCTCCATAAAAACTAAAATGATTCAATTTACCATATATACTCTGGTATAAGCTGAGTTTTTCAGCACATTTTTTCACACTGAAAAAAACCTTCGTTGGCTTATACACGGGTATATACGGTATATTATCTTTTCCTGAAGCTTGTATGTAAGCTTGGAAAAGAAAATGTATACACATGGTGCAAACAAACTAATTATTAGGTGCTGATCCCCAACCCCCGGTTCGGGAACCGGTACCAGTCCGTGGATCAGTCGGTACCGGGCTTATTGTTCAACAAAAAGATATTGTTTCTTTTTGCTATTCCTATTAGTTTATACTTGTTCTGTAATAATCACAGGCTCATGAGCGACTGGAAGATTCTAAACTTGAGGCTGTGAGTGACAACAATCTAGAATTAGTCAATGAGATTCTTGAAGACATCAGTCCATTGGTAAACGAAGATCAGAGCATTGCTGAGTTGGTTGGTATACTGAAGGAGCCACACTTTCTGGTAATGCTTTACCTTTAATCTAAAAATATTTTTGGGAGAGGGAATTGCTTGTTACAGTGGATCATAATTGATTTTAATCTAATGAAAGAAAATGGTTGTGGCCCTGTTCTAGGGAAAGTTGACTTTAATTTCCACTGATTTCACTGGGATTTAAACATGACTTTCTCTAAATTTAGGGCCTGTGTTTTTTTAACTGGAGGAATTGGGGCTGTGCTTTTTTAAATGGAGAAATTAACCTTAATAGTAGTGTTCGTCCTTTAAACTTGTGATGTCTAAATTAAAAAACAACAACAACCAATTGAGAAGCACTTTAGGTAGCTGGGGAGAACTCAGAAGTTCCCTCTCCCATTTTCTAATTATTGTGCCTTCTATAACTTGTCAATTTGCCCATTTTGTATTTGCAGTCCCTTTTGGAAGCCCACGATATTGTGGCATCAAAGTGCTATGAATCTCCTCCCTCAAGTCCAGAAATTAACAGTTCTTCAGTGAACAATCAGATTGTACCTGTGGATGCTATTCGTATACTTGGCATTCATAAAAGAGCAGGAGAGCCATTGGTTAGTATTCAGTGACATTTAAATATGGTGCAAACATAAGTATAGAGGAAGTCATATTTCACTTATTTGCATGTATTGCTTTGTTGCCATTCTGTAATCATATGTAGCCCATTCTTGGTGGAAATGATATACTAACAGCAGAGAATAAATTGGAAAAGGAAAACTTTGAGATGCTCGCTAGTCAGTCAGGGGCAGTTCATATAATCATAGAGTTGTAAGGGATCTCCAGGGTCATCTAGTCCAACTCCCTGTGCAATGCAGGAACTCACAACTACCTCCCCACCCACAGCATCCCCAGATTCATGCCCAAGTGATCTCCACCCCCCCCCCCCCCGCTGCCATCAAAAATCTCCAGAACCCAGCATGGCCTGGAGGGAATTCACCTATCATCCCACAGTGGTGATCAGCAATTCCCCGGGTATGCAAGGAAGGGCAAGAGACAAACACTAGCACATCCCTTCCTGCCCACCCACTCACAAATCTGCCTAAGTTCATAACTGAGTTTTAGTAATTCTAGGTCTCTTAGAAGAACTTCAGGATATGGCCCCAGAAAAATGGCCACTGTACCTCTCCCCAGTCAGCCTCCTGCTGGGTCAGCTCAGCCCCAAACACAAAGTAGCCCCTGCAGTCACCTCAAGCAGTGTGGGTGCAAGCAGCCAATGTTTCAGGGAGCAGGTGGTCCAAGCGCTTGTCACAGTTGTAAGCAACTACTGCCAAGAATACACCAGTGGGAGGAGCAGCAGCTGAGGAGGCAACCCAGCTCTGCAGAAGCCTTCTTGTCTTTCTTTTGTTCCTCAGCCTGGGGGGGGGGGGGGGCTTCCAGAGCTATTTCTACCCTGACCATTACAGTCATGCTGAAAGGTACCCTGAAGCTGACTGATGTCCTGAAGCCATTGCTGTCCATAGTGTCTGAACGACAGGACAGCACTAGTGTGGCAGGTGGTATTCTGGGGCAGTTGGCTACACTCCAGCGTGGAATCCTTGCCAGTTCAGGGCCCCAGGCAGCTGCCTCAGTTGCCCTGTGGCTAAGACTGCTCCTGAAATCAGTGATGGGAACTGTCCAGAGGTATTCAGGGAAGCGGAAGTTAGGGCGGTAAAGAGGGGAAGGAACAGAATTCTTGTGAAGGAAGTCATAGGCCAGTAACAGTTAAGATACTCCAAGAGGCTAGTTAACTACAGTTGGTGTATATAGTTGTGTGAAATAAAATTTTCAAATCTAGTTTGAGAGGTAGTAATGATTATTAAACTCTTCCAATTATTGTATTGTTTGGGCAAAGAATACAAAAAAAGCTGGTAAGCCTTTATTAATCAGCTTGAATTACTTACTTGATTTTGGATTTGTTAGGGATATGCTATTCAGTGGCTGTTATAATGTCTGCTGATAATTAAAATAATTAATGGCAGTATTGTAGGGTTTAGTATATTTTTAATGGATATAAACTAACAATGGTACCCTTCAAATGTTCTGTAGGGTGTTACGTTTAGGGTAGAAAATAATGATCTGGTAATCGCACGAATCCTTCATGGAGGAATGATAGATCGGCAAGGACTTCTACATGTGGGTGACATCATTAAAGAGGTTAACGGTCATGAAGTTGGAAACAATCCAAAAGAGTTGCAAGAACTTCTCAAGAATATAAGCGGTAGTGTCACTTTGAAGATTCTTCCTAGCTACAGAGATAATATTATTCCTCAACAGGTCAGTAGTGCTAGTCTTCATTTGAAGCTATTTATGGAAACAAAATGTTCATATTTCATTGAAACTGGATATTTCTTTTGATTAGTTTGGACCATCTGTTACTCACTTTATTGCTTCCCTTCCGTTCCCTTTCTAATTAAATATTTCCTTCTAATTAACTATTTCTAATATGTAGCAATCAGTTGTGTACAGTCAGTGACTCACTAACAATCATAGAATCATAGAGTTGGAAGGAACCTCCAGGGTCATCTGGTCCAACCCCCTGCATAATGCAGAAACTTAAAACTGACTGCCTACCCATGGTGACCCTAATTTCATGTCCAAGTGATCCCCCCCACGAAAAATCTCCAGAATCCAGCCTGGTGTGAAGGGAATTCACCTACCACCCCACAATGGCAATTATCAATTCCCTGGATATGCAAGGAGGGGCCAACAGAGACAAACACTGACATATCCCTTCCTGCCTACTCACAGTCTGCCTAAGTTCATCAAATCAGTCATATGTTAGTTTATAACATCCTTTCATATAAAGTAGTTATCGTAGGATTAATATGAATCCTCTGTGGCAGTTGTAATTTGGCATGATTGCTGTACATGCCAGGAAGCAACAATTGTCTTTTCTTCTCAATTTATCAACACAAAGCAGAAAGCCCACATGGAAAATTATTGCACATTATTATCCACGAAGAGGGCTTTCCATGAAATTTCTGCATTTTCTGTCAGTTCCATTTTTAATGGTTGAGGTATTGTGTTGTCTTGTATGTGTTTGTTTTTTTCTCCCTATATTCCTTGCTTTTGTGAGTCTGGGGTTAACACCCCTAGCCCATCAAAGTTTTATAAGCCAATGATGCCATGTGGAGAAATTTGACATCTATGTAATACTAACAAGGCATTGGGAAGTCAGTGCTATGCAGTTGGCTGAGTTTTGCTCATGTTCTCAAATGTATGCTGGAGAAAAGAAAAGTCCATTATGTAAAAAGGGAGGCTACTTTCCCAAAAAGAGAATCTGTCAAACTTCCTTTGTCAGACAGAAAACATCTTTTAAATCACAGAGTAAATCATTCTGGGGAGATATTTGGCCACTGTCAGTTTTATTTGACATTTTAAAAGCAACATGAGGTTTTGATAGATGATTTGAATTGTTCAGAATTCTTCAGATGTTCGTGCAGCCTACCATAAAAAGTCTAGGCAGCCTTCAGTTGGAAATAATGCAGTGCAGCATAAAATATAACAGCTTGGCTGTTGGTATTACTAGATCTTACCACAGTGTTCAATACTGTCGATCACAGTCTATTGGTTTGCTACCTCGCTGCCTCAATGTTATGGGGGACATCTTCCCAGTAGGCTGATCTCCTTTCTCCAAGGTTAGGGACAGAGGGTTACAGCACCGCTACAAAATCCAATGTTGGGTTCCTGAAGGTGCAATTTTCTCCCTGATACTTTTAAATATCTTTTTGTGGCCTCTAGGCCAGCTTGTCCAGGGGTTTGGGCCAGGCTGTCACCAGTATGTGGATAGTACCCAGCTCTACCTGTTGATGAGTGGCCGGCTGTCTACTACCCCAACCTGCTGGCCAGATGTTTTGGAGCCATGATGGATTGGCTCTAGTAAAGCTGACTAAGGCTGAATCCCCTGAAGATGAAGGTCCTGTGGCCGGGTAGGAAGGGCCCAGATGAGGAAGCATGCCTTCCCTGCTTTGAAGGACTGCAGCTTTATGATGCACAGTCAGTCAGCAATTTGGGAGCGTTTCAGTAGGATTGGAAGCACTCAGAAGCACTCTTGCCATGTTAAGTGACAGCCCCCTTGGTAATTACAATAATCTGTAACAGCTTGTGCCGTTAAAATAATTGAGCCAGGGGTAGGGGGGCGGAGAGTGGGCAGGGACTGTCCAGACTTCAGGCCAATCAGGACGTGTGCAATGCGTCCCAATTTGCCCAAAGTCAAGACAGTCCCCACCACCAACAGCCCGTCCTGGGGCCCATTTTGGTGTCTGTGGCCTAATTCATGCAAGATGGGAAATGAGGTTGAACGCAGAACTGGGAGGAATTGGCTGCCATGTAACCTCCCCCTAAGAAGAATCTCCAATCTGATTTTCCCTTCACATATCTGAAGATACGGCTCTGGAAAGCTCATCTGTAACCACTATGTCACAATTCCCAAAGGTCAGTCCTCTTTCACACTCAACAGACTTTCAAAACCACAGGTTTTTGACTCTTACAGATTGGACAACTCCTCCCCTTCTTCTTCCCACCGCCAACCTCTAGCGCCCATTGTATTCCTGAATACACCGGGCTTTGCCCCTAGTAACAATAAAAAAAATGTGAAAAGCTCTATGCGCATCCTTGGTCCAGTCACTCTCTTTCATTTTAGCCTAGCTCAAGGTTGTTGTGAGGATAGGAGGCAGAGAGACTACATACTCCAAATGTGGAGGGAGGGAAAATAATTTTAATGTGAAATTCAAAGTGAGAGAGAGATTGGACAATGGTTTCCCCATTAAGCTTCTTGTTGACTCAGATCCTATCCCCAAACAGTTTTTAGAGGCTGTTGTATGTTTTCACGCCACAGGCATTATGACTAGTTTTAAAATAAATTCAACCAAGTCCTGTAACAATGCTATGCACACGCAAACACACCAAGAACAAATGTGGTTGGATTCCCCATCCTAGCAGTCTCTGAGATTGACTGGATTAGGTGGAGGAAGAGGCCAGTTTCTCTGCTTGAGAAATAGGATGGGAAAAGAAAGACAGGACTCTTCCCCACTCATCAGACTTCAGCTCAGTTATAGAAGGAAAGGATTTCTGAGCATGTTGAAAGTGTCTTCCGCATTATGGCTGATCAGCTGAAGTCTTTCCACAATAATTATTGTGTGAGGCACCAGAAGGTATGAGTTCTCATACAAGCCTGAGCTCTGGTACTTTCTGGATTAAAAAACAACAAAAACCCTTAAAATAGTCCTATGTATTTTTTTAAAACCCTTAAGCTCTGCTTCCATGGGCCTCAATTGAATTCTGAGAACATGATTCCCCCCATCTTTTGAAACACCTGAAGCTTTACTTCCGGCAATACTTCTGTATCAGTGTTAAATGCAATGCCAGTCATTCATACCTGGCTGCCTCTCTTGCTTTCACCTTTTTGGAGGCTTAATTATGTTTAAAAAATTGTCCTTGGTCTTCCTGTGTTTTCCATTAAGTCAGAATATTAAACTGTGATGACCAAGTATAAACTTACAAAGCATTTTTAAAACTGTTAGAATTATAATGCCTTAACAGTATTACATTTTATTATCTGTTTCAGGTATTTGTGAAGTGTCATTTTGATTATAATCCATACAATGACAACCTGATTCCATGCAAAGAAGCAGGGCTCAAGTTTTCCAAGGGAGAAATTCTTCAGATTGTAAATCGAGAAGATCCAAATTGGTGGCAGGTTAGGGCAAAGAAAGCTACTTCTCTAGAACTTTGTTTTGTTTTGCTTTTGGTACTAATCCAATGTTCCTTTGGAAAGTTTCATAAGCTATATTGGTCTGACATAGTTTTTAAGCCTTTTATTGTATGTTTTCACACTGTATGAAGTGTTCTTGATCTGGTTATGTTTGGGTGCCACAGGAGATTACTTTCAAACTTGAGTTATAGACAGCTATGTTCCTGAGGTTCAGCACTGTTATATAAAATGAGAGCTGTCATGCAGAATCAAACCATTCATCCCATCAGTTCCAGATTGTCACAAAGGAGTATGTGCCTTCACATAAAAAACAGGAGAGACTGAACAGGGGAGAGAGGTATTTTTTAAACTTAGAAGTACACTTTGCACTGGCCCAGAACTGATTGCCACTATTCCTAAGTTTAGCTAATGTTGAATTCAGTCAGGTCACACAATGGAACTAATCCAGAAAATCATGTACATCTTAAACTGAGTACACCAAAATTAGCAGACTTCATGGATATTGGAATAAATGGAAAGAGCCCATTCTTTTGAATTACATGACCACACCTAAAGTGATAGAGTAATACCTTATTTATTTTGTTTGTTTTATATATATGCTGTGTTTCTACTCAGTGTATCTACCCAAAATGGCTTACGCCATTCTTCTCTTCTGAGAGAAAATGACTAGCCCAAGCAAGCTTCCATGGCAGAGCAAGGATTTGAACCTAGGTCTACCAAATCTTAATCTGACCAACCACTACAGTATTTGAAGTCTAATGAAGTATGCAGCAAGCTTTTGCATTCAGCAGAACTCTTCAGGTTGTGCTGAAAGAAAGTGTTGGAGGGAAACAGGAAAAATGTTGAGCATTACTAGTGCAACCTTGTTTTTGCTGCATTCCTACCTCATAGTTTGGTTTTGCATTGGGAAATCTTTTCATGCAGCCCCTTAGGTTCACATCTGATTCTTACTAAAGTTGCTGGAAAAGAAAGGAAGGATGAGAGAAGTCTTCTCTTCTTCCCTCCTTATCCTAGTACACAGCTATGAAACTGGTTGAGCTGACCAGGTGTTTGTGCATACCTGCTCAGGTGGTGGTGGGTTATGCAGGCTGATATGGGGAAGGGGGAGCTAGAGAGTAGATCATGAGGATGGAAGAATTAGTTACTACGGAGTCCTGACTTGTGTGTGCTGTGGACTTGGTTCTGTAGGGTATGTTCACACTAAGTGGCTATAAATTGTGAAATATGAGCTGCTTTAGTCTACTTGTCAGGCTAACATTGCCTCTTAGAAATGTAAGCAGAAGTATTTGCCTGGCAATAGGGAACTGCAGTTCCATTCTGGACATGTTCATTGAGGAATAGGTTGCGGTTGATGGGAGTGGGAGCAGAGAAGCGCTGAATCACTGTTCTGGGAAAACCACATCACACCTGCTTCCTACATTTGAAACCTGAGTATTGAGTTGGGTCCCAAGGTGCAGTTTGTGCTGGAGGATCAGTACTTTCATTATTGGGGTGGTACTTCCATTGATCGAGGGGAGGAATTTACACTGTAGACCACCCAGTTTGCCCCCACATCTGTTTATGAGGGTACTTGGATTCCTAGGAGTAGAATTTGGGAGGGTCAGTGGGATGTGGCAGCAGAAGCTTTCTCTGTGTCTTTGAGTCTGTGTGTGTGCAGTGTACATCTAAATATGCTGATGTAATCAGATTGGATTATGTTGATTAAGGCCTTGGCTGTGTTTTGATTATTATTTGGTGCCAAATAATTCCAGGCCAGCCATGTCAAAGAAGGGGGAAGTGCAGGACTGATTCCTAGTCAGTTCCTGGAAGAAAAAAGGAAAGCATTTGTTAGACGGGACTGGGATAATTCAGGTAAGCCGCACAATCTCATGATTCTTTATATCACTTTTGCAGTTTCTAACCCAGGGGATATGCTTTACACCGTGCACAAGCAGTTTCAGTGTGACCGGGAACCATCAATTACCATTTTTAAAACTCCTTCACAAATTTGAATCCTTTCTGCCACCTGCTGGCAAATAAGTAATATGAAACAGGAAAAGGAGGTTGTGAGTAGATGGCTCCCCTGTTGCTTTTGTGCTTATTGCATTTAATTGTTGTCCTGCTCTTAGTATTTTTGTAGAAGGGCAGACTTGTAAGTGCAGTAAATAAATAAAACTTGCCCATTTTTCTGGGCCAGTTATTAGTTATAGCCTGAACAACTGAAATGACCCAACTGAGGCTATCATACTTTGCTCACAAAATGAAAAGACAACACTTTCTAGAAAAGACATAAATGCTAGGAGAAGTTGAAGGCAGCAGGAGAAATGGAAGACCCAACCTGAGATGGATTGATTAAATCAAGGAAACCACGGCTGTCAGTTTGCAGGGCCGTTAATAGGACATTTTGGAGAGCCTTTAAAATCATGAGGTCACTATAAGTCAGAAGGGATTCAACAGCATTTAACCACACAGCCATTTTTCTGTTCCAGTTATATCTTTGTAAATATCACAGATTTTAGTAGTGATATGTTTAAATGTGCAATTAAAATACTTTTAAAACAAGTGCTACAGTTATCAGTCATGACATGGATACTTTATTCAGAATAACAGTATTTAATGAATTGATATCCAAGACTTTTCTGTAAGAGTTTGGAATTTCTAAATTGTCACTTTTCTGTCTTCAGGTCCATTTTGTGGAACATTAAGCAGTAAAAAGAAGAAAAAGATGATGTATCTCACAACTAGGAATGCAGGTACTTGAATCTTAATACAAAATATTATATTCCATCTAAACAGTGTTAAAGTTTGGCTATTTTCATTTATTTTTGACATAAACTTACTTTTAACAAAATATTACTTCTCTACACAATCTCGTTGTATTCTAGTCATGCATTCCTATGCATAATAATCCAGAAAATGTTTCTAGGTAAATTTAAAGTTTTAAGATTTTATACTACCAAAAGATTAACTGTGAGATGCCAGCCAGTTCATAAATGGGTTAAATAAAATGTCAATTGTGAAACTTTAAGGACATTTAATTTCTAACATCCTCTAACACAGGGATTCCCAACCTCTTCGACACTTAAAGTAGGAGCTTATTTAACAGAAAGCCTTCTAAATTGAGGATATTGGGTTAGAATATTTCCTTGGATACACAAAGCTTAAGTCACAGTGAAGGTCCTTGTGCTGTAGTGGCAGCCACTGACAAATCAGCAATTAAAATCTGTGCGGCCACTCAGAAACCTTGTTGGCCAAAAGCCCCATCTGCCTAAGAACAATTGTTAGGCACAAGGGAAAGGTGTTGGGTGCCATAGCAACCATGGGTATAAGCTGGGGACCTCTGCTGTGATGTCTGTAACCATGGACACTTCACTGGACAGTCCTCTTTGCTGTGGATCTAGGTGTTCCAGGGGAATAGCCAGATGCAAAATACCAGAAGAAATAAAGCAGAAATAAAACAAAATAGCACCAAGTATTCTGGGTTTTTTTTACGTTTTAAAGCAGTACTGGTGCTGCTGAGGTGGCAGGCAAATTTTCTAGAATCAAGAACAGTCGTGTGTCTTATAGAGCAGACAGACAGATCACATGAAGGTCCTCACAACAAACAAACTTGACTCTAAGTGCAGAATTAGATGGCTTCTGTTACTGATTAACTATTTGTGTTTGTGTTTCTTTTGGATGGTTCGTGCAGTTGTACCAGGTGGCCAGGCAGAAAAAGAAATTTGGTGTGGCTTGTGGCTGAGAAAATAAAATCTTCTTGCCACCTACATAGTGACTTTCTGGTATTTGTCGAGTTATTTGACCAGTCAGCTTATCAGTGTGCTGTTCCTAGGGAAAATTCAGATACTTCTGTGTTTGTATCCTTAGTATTAGTAAATATAATTACTTGCACAGTAAACTCATTCATAATGAACGCTGCATATAAAAAGTGGTACCTTGTACAAATTATCAATTCAGGGAAAAACAATTTTTATGGATTCCTATAGTAGATTTCATTGTGCAGAAGACTTTGCAGTATGTCATTTTGAACTGTAACTGACTATAGTGAATTCTTTTGTGAAATCAGTTGTATTATGAATAGCATAAGAAATAAAAAGTTAAATACCAAGTAAGTAGCAGGTCCAAAACAGTGTAGTATATAATGATAACGTCAACCCAAATAAAATGATATCTTGATGATTCTAATTACTTGATTATTGAAAACTAATTTTAAATGTAATGTTTTTGTTTTAATGTTTTACTTCTTTGCATCAAGAATTTGATCGTCATGAAATTCAGATATATGAGGAAGTTGCCAAAATGCCTCCATTTCAGAGAAAAACACTGGTTTTAATAGGAGCCCAGGGAGTTGGTCGAAGGAGTTTGAAAAACAGATTTATTGTACTTAATCCCACCAAATTTGGAACCACAGTGCCATGTAAGTTCATAAATGATATATGCATTTCCTTCCTAGGTTATTGAGCCCCTCTTTTACACCTGTAATAATGTAGTTAGTGTATTATATATTCCCATATGTTAGATCTACCGTCTCAAAGGCTTAAGAACGTTTGTCACTTTACTGCTAGAAAATTTTCTCATACTAAGAAGCTTGTTTCTACCATAGTTGATAGCAATGAAAGCCATCAAGATGTCCAGAGGGATCAACAGACTTGTATTTTGCCCTATGTTTTGAGTCTGCTAATAAGGGCATGTCTGCAAACACATAATCAAGCAATCTCAGGATTGCAGCTGCCTGAGAGCAAGTCCTAATGGGACTTGTTTAGATTCACTGCCAAGTTGGAATGAGCTGCACATACCGTGTGGAGGGAGTTAGACTAGATGACCCTGCAGGTCCCTTCCAACTCTCATTCTATGATTCTTGAACTGAAAAATAATACAAAGTCATAGAATCATGTAGCCCAACCCCCCTGCACAATGCCAGAACTCACAACTACCTTCCTACCCACAGTGATCCCAATTTCATGTCCAAATGATTCTCCCCTCCTCCCAAAAAATCTCCAGATTCCAGCCTGAACGGGAGGAAATTCACCTTCCATCCCACAGTAGCAACCAGCAATTCCCTGGGTATGCAAGGAAGGGTCACAAGAGACAAACACTGCCACGTCCCTTCCTGCCATAATTTCACAAAAATGATGATAGAATAAATTTCCACCTCTTGCCAGAACCAATTTTTTTTTGCAGAAACAGATAATGTAGTTCTCTCTGTAGTTCCATAAATACATTAACTTATTTATTTATTTATTTATTTAGATGCCAGAAGAAAAGAAGAAGAAGAGTTGGTTCTTATATGCGGCTTTTCCCTACCCAAAGGAGGCTCAAAGTGGCTTACAGTCGCCTTCCCATTCCTCTCCCCACAACAGACACCCTGTGGGGTGGGTGAGGCTGAGAGAGCCCTGATATTCCTGCTTGGTCAGAACAGTTTTATCAGTGCCGTGGTGAGCCCAAGGTCACCCAGATGGCTGCATGTGGGGGAGCGCAGAATCGAACCTGGCATGCCAGATTAGAAGTCCTCACTCCTAACCACTACACCAAACTGGCTCTCAGCACTCTAGCACTCGTGTAGAGGAAGGGCTGTGGCTCCATGACAGTGGATATCTTTCTGTGCAGAGGATCGCAGGTTCAGGCCCCAACATCAGCAAGTAAAAAAGATAAAGTAGTAGGCGATTATAAATAAAAGACCTTTACCAGAGATCCTTGAGAACTGCTGTTAATCAGATTGGAAGTACTGACCCTGATAGACCAATCACCTGACTAGGTATAAAATGTTGCTGAAATCCTCTAAAACAAGCAAGAGAGCAGGAAGAATATTTATTTATGTGAGGAATCCAAAGAACAACCAAGCAATCCTTTCGTTTTATAAAGTGCTCCTGTGCTTAAAACAAAAAAAAACAAAAACCAATGCATATCTCGTTTATGTTGCTTGTCTAATGTGTGCATTCTATTGCATTTGTCCAGTTACATCACGAAAACCAAGGGATGATGAAAAAGATGGCCAAGCATACAGGTTTGTGTTGCGAGCTGAAATGGAGGCAGATATTAAAGCAGGCAGATACCTGGAACATGGAGAATATGAAGGAAACCTTTATGGCACCAAAATAGATTCTATCCTTGAAGTGGTTCAGACTGGAAGGACATGCATCTTGGATGTGAATCCACAGGTATGCAACAGCAATAGTCCAGCAGAAGCATTACAACAGGAAAGGGGGAGTGGGGGCTTTGAAAATAGTCGTGGCATCTGTTGTCATGAGTTTTTGCCATCGCTGCTGAAGAAAGTGAAGGAATAATGAACCGTAGATTTCTTACATGAAATCAGCACAGAAAACTCAAGGATATCTGAGGCTGTGAATAAATGGTTCCAAATCCATATATTGTCCAGTTTAGTTATCAAATAACTTTGGCAATCAAAACAGGATCCTAGATATTTCATTCCCTTCTTCAGTAGTTGCTCCTATTAGTTCTGAGAATGATTCCATAATGGATGAGCACATGCCAGTGTGATATTATCTATACATTTGATTTTGGGGAAAAAAGCTATCTCCAAATTGAGAGCTAATAGGAGCAATCACTGAAGAAGGCTGGATTCTAGAGATTTCCTTGAGCTTCTGTGCTGAAGAAAGTGAAGGAGCCTAAGATATTTATTTATGCATTTTATATAAAAGCAATCTATGAAAGCATAGGTTTTTTTCTTGTTATTTGAAAGTGTAGACCAGAGTTTCTTGAAACTCTGGAATTTCTTGATGATCTTGGAAGTGGGTGGGAGATGATTAATTTTTAATATATATTTTAAAATTTGTTAAACATTTATTAGGTGATATGATTATATATTATATATGGTCATGTCAACCCACCCACCCCCTCCCAAAATGGCCAATTATGGGTCTGGAGGGGGTGGGGAGTGGCCCCAAGTGGGCGTGTACACAGCTATGTTTCCCAACCATATCCTGTACAATTGTGCCACTTCTGGGGTTTCTTGAAGCCTGAAGGGGGTTTCTCAATGGTAAAAATGTTGGGAGAGGCTGATGTAGACTTTGTTAAAAAGATAGCAGTCTTTCAAGATGGCACAGTGCACAAAATGGTTCTTGCCTTCTTTTAGCATTCTGGGTTGTTATTGTGATAGTGTTTTCTGTTTTTTGTCCAACATTTTGTTGCATCTGACTAATTCTCTGTTCTCTCCAGGCCCTGAAAATACTCCGAACAGCAGAGTTTATGCCCTACGTTGTTTTCATTGCTGCTCCAGAGCTAGAGACTCTGCGTGCCATGCACAAAGCAGTGGTGGATGCCGGAATTACAACCAAGCTTCTAACAGTAAGGAAGCTCTTCCTTTTTAAAAATAGATGTGAACAAATGTTGGTCAATTAGCATTTGTGTTGTACAGCCATGGTGGTGTTAGTGGTCCTCCTCTTGAGGCCCTGCCTTCTTCCCTTCCCTGTCTTTAAGCTCATTGTATGTTTTCCCTGATTGCTACGACTCTCTTTTTTCCATTTCCTCCTTTTAAACTGCCCCCTGCCTTCTAGGAGTTCTGAGTAGGCAGATTCTCCCTGCTAGGTTCCCCTCACCCCCTTGAATACCTTTTTAAAGTCTCGTGTAACTTGTGTAATGTGTAACTTGGAGAAACAGCTGTTTCTTTATTCGTTTATTGATGTGGCTGGTTAATTCAGCACATAGTTTCCTGCTTCTTTCAAGGGAAGTGACCTTCAAACTGTGTACCGTTACTGATTTACCATCAGGCTGCTTGTGGGATTTGTCAGTCATAGGTTACCTTGCCCGATGGGGAGCTTTCGTAGCTTCCACGAATATTAGAACTGTAGGCCAGTTTCATGAAGCAAGGCTAGGATGTGTAAGATCAGGGCCCCTCCCTGAGTTAGCCAGAACATCAGTCTGCTTAGGCAGCCTCTGGGGATGGGTGTACAAATGAGTCTGTGACCCAAGAGTTGGGAGCTTGGTTGCAGCCTGGGGGGTGGGTGTTGAGTTTTAATGGGGGTGGGGATTTTTTAGACTTTTATGGGATTTTGTATTGTAACCCACCACAAGTCACTCAGTGATAGTGGGACATACATACATACATACGACTTGTATTCCCTCCACCCCATGTGAGAAAGCAAGATCATGAACAAGGCTCAGTGTGAGTAGGTACCATCAAGCTCATGAAAGCAGGCTTGAAGCTCATGTATTTCCCATCTCATGATGTCTTGGGGTAGTAATGGCATGGCAGAGCGCTAGAACTGAAAGTGTTTGCATGTTGATATGATGCTATGGAGTAAGTGTGGGAATCAAAGTTTTATTGCTTGTAGTCTAGATTATTTTCTCCTGTGGCCTGAAGTACAACAAATCCTTTACTTGCTTAAGAAGCTTGCTTTATTAATTTTTTTATCCAGTTGGTATTTTAACCCAGTGGTCCCCAACATTTTTCCAGCTGGGGACCGGCGGGGCAACTGCCCCGCCTGCGCAGCGTGCAAGCGCGGCCAAAATTGTGCATATGCGCACATGCACCATGCGCGGCCAAAATAGTGCACGCGCGGCCAAAATAGCGTGCATGTGCGCAAGTGCCACGCATGCACGATTTCAGCTGCGCATGGCGCATGCGCAGCCGGGTCGCGCATGCACAATGCGTGGCGCTGCCCTGATTCCCTCTCCCTCCCCTCCCGCAGTAAGAAGCTTCCCGGGCCACAAGCTTGCGGCCCGGGGACGTTTTTTACTGCGGGGGGGGCGGGGAGAGGGAACCGCGGCATCGGGCCGCAGACCGCAGGTTGGGGACCACTGTTTTAACCAATCAAGCAACATTGCCATGAGCTGATACTTGTAGTAAAACATTTTTATGCTGCCGTTCTGCCCATCTTAGCATCCACTAAGGCAGCAGACATTAAAAACCCTAAAACCTTACAAGGAGAATGGTCAGTCAGGGATCACTATTTTCACCTGACCGTGGAAGACAGCGATAAGGGGCACAGGCAAATCTTCTTGTAGAGGGAATTAGATTATTCTGCTGTCTAAGATAATAAAATGGACCTTCCAACTGGTTGAACAGTGTCTTTCCATCTTGATCATATCATGGTTTCTGCTCTTTTCTTTGTCTTCTAACAGGACACTGATTTGAAGAAAACTGTAGATGAGAGTGCTCGGATCCAAAGAGCTTATAGCCACTATTTTGATCTGGTTATTGTGAATGACAATTTAGATAAAGCTTTTGAAAGATTGCAAAGTGCTACTGAGAAACTGAGGACGGAACCACAATGGGTCCCTATTAGCTGGGTCTACTGATGCAAGCTAAGATGGCTGCCAACAACAAACATTATACCAAGAGAAGATTGTACAGAATACCTGACAGTTACAATTGCAGCAGCAGCAACTGCTACATTTTTATTCTGTGTATATTCAGATAGTGGTATGCTATTACAGATTTTTATACAAAATGTTGAAAGGGAAAGTGTACTTAAATATGTAATTTATTTTAATTTTTCTAACTTTTTACCAATAACCTTTCTATTCATACTACATGAAGGAAATGTGTTGAAGCATTTTATAAATGTTTTGATTTTACTACTTTTGCCTTCTCTTCATCTGCGAAACCTTCCAGTCGTTCACTTTAAAACATTTTGGTCTAACATTTTCACTGTGATGAGGGAAAAAAAAATACTTGAAGATTTGTTTTGTAAAACTCTTGTTCAAATTGAGTGTTCACTTAGTCAGTGGGTTTTTTGTTTTTGTTTTTTGGGTTTGTTTGCTGTCAGGACAAGACACTAATCACTACCTTAAACACATTGCTCTTCTTGATGTGAGCTGCATTTTCAATACTTGGGAAACAAACCAGCACTGAACTATGTAAAACACATGCTTTTTTTTTTAGCTTAATGTTTCTACAAGTTTTGCAGTTGCCCTGTCTTGTTAGACAGATGTACTGTATAGTTTTTCCCTAAGTTAGCTTTTTACAAAAAATATAAAGCAATACATTGAACTTCCTCCTCAAGGCTGGTTTTGGCGGCCAATACCAACCTATTAGAACAAGTCCTGCTGACTCAGAGAGTGGTCATGTTCTTTATTGTGCTTGAGATGAGGGCAACATTGTCCATGAGTGTGCGCCTTACAATACTGGACCTTCCACAATGCTTGGCCTGTAGGATGGATGTTCTCACTTGTGAAAAATTATTGCTTAAAAAGAACAAAGTGTGCTCTTTTTTTCCTTTTTTATATTTAACCATGACCTTGCTCTGTGTTTGTGCATTGTTCTATGATACAACTAAGAGGCTTTTATTTTACACTTTGGAATATTTGAGTGGTTATGTGCATTACAAAATGTGATGTGATGGGACTTTGAGCTATGTATTACCTTGCGTTTAAACTGCTTTATTTACCAAATAGTGCATGAAACTACAATTATTGTTGAATGCAGAAAAACATGCTATTTATAAGAGGGTTTTTTTTGTGATATTTTTAGATAACATTCATTTGATTTCCCTTCCACAGGCAGTGGGCCCAGCAGATGAATCCATATTAACACTAGGCTTATACTGGGGCTATTATGTACGACAGGAAACCTCTCAAAAAGTCTGCAGACCAATATTTTTTTTTTTAATTCTGCATTTGCCACAGAAAACCCATCATAGTATTTTTTTTTTTTATTCTGCATGGCACTCGCCTCTCATGGCAGTGAAATGAAAGTCTCACTTCCCCATTGGACTTAGGTTAAAGCCCTCCTCAATAGTTCCGTAAGACTCTTCCCAAAGACATTTTTCCCGCTGTTGTGAGGTACAAACCATCTCCCGATAGAAGAACGTCATCATAGTAGCACGATCCATGATCTACCGTGGTAAGCAAAAAAACAGAACACAGCCCATACGTTTTAAAAAGGTAACACAGTGTCAGTGACTTTGGTGAAATACTGTGAGTGCATAATGGCCCCTTGATATTTAAACACTTTTGCTTATATGTATTCTGTTTCATTAATTTCATTCATTCATTAATTTGATCTATTGCTGTTTTTCTAAATACTCACATTCATCCTTACAGATGTGCTTGGTGCCTAAAATTATGGTCATCTGCCCCCTGCATTTATTTCGTTCCATGTGAGGACAGGCATTTGGCTTCTGAATTGTTTTCATCACCAAAGTATCATACACAGGGTGCCAACAAAGAAGTGTTCTTGAGGAAAGGCTGTGCTAACAGTTTTTGTTCTTCTTTAAATGCACAAGAAAACAGTGTTTGGATAGTTTTACATTATACTGAGAAATAATGACCCCCCCCCCAAAAAAAATCTAGATGACAAAAAATCCTTTTAAGGATTTTTTAAAAAGAACTTAAATATATTTTATAAATATTATGCAAATTATTGGATGTTTTTGTCTTCATTGCTGTTGGTACTTAATTCTTAGCTTTGAACCACAAAATATTTGCTAATTTCCGTTATAGTAAAATTATATATATAGTCTTTGAAATTGTATATGGCAAATTGGGGATAAATATCTATTTTCATGGGGTTAGCACCTAGTGACTTTCAAAGTAAACAGAACTACTGATGGACTCAAGTCACTCTTATTGGACAAAAGCTTGCTCATTCAGACATTTCCTGCTTGAAAAAAGGCTTCTCTGAAGTACAGCAGACTTCAGCCTTGGTTGTAGTTCATGTTGCTCCTCTTATTTTAGTTTCTTACTGGACAGCAGTTCCAGTTGGCTTGGTGCTACTCCTTTTTGACAGCTTGAAGTAAGATGCTCTAGGTAATTGGTATTAGAAATAATCTCTTGGGCAGACATTAACTGGAGAAACCAAGACAGAATATTCCCACATCCTCTTGGTGTTTGTATTGCTATAGAAGAATTTAGTGGCAAATAGGTCAGATGTCCCTGTCATCACCATTGGCTTTGGAAGGTTAGAATACAGATAGTTGTACCCAAGTAAGAAGACCCTATGAGAAATAGCTGGTGTCCTCTAGAGCAGCCTTTTTCAATCTTTTGACCATGAAGCACTTTTTCAGGCTTCGAGGAACACTGGAATTGATGTCAGCTGGCCACACCCCAGGAAGTGACATGTCACCAGAAGTGACATCACCACGTGGGAAGAGGCAGGTTTGAGGAGGGCAGAGTGGCAGAGAGACAGGAGGGAGTTTAAGCCAGGAGTAGGTATGCAGGCTCTGTCCCCTCCTGGGCGCAGAAACCACAACAGAATTCACATTTGGGGGAGGGGGACCAATGGAAGCAGCCAATTCCCTAGCTTATGGTCAAGTCCATTAAGGCAGCCTCCGCACACTGGCCACGGAAAAGCCACAGACCCCTTCTGGAGTCCCCAACCCCTGGTTGGGAATCCCTGCTTTAGAGGTTCAATAACTGAATCAGTCTTGGTATGCTTAAGTAAATTCCGTCTTCATCCCGAAGTCTGCACATGGGTGTAGAGACTGTGGAGTTGACATTAAACTGGAAAACAGGTCCATGCTTTAATATATGCATGCACACACACATGTGCATGTTGACATGTAACTATGTCTTTTAATTAGGTGGCAAAGAAATCAGTTTTTTTAACTGTGATGCCAAAGGGTGGTTGAGCTGGCTTCTCCCTAACTAATAGCCAAAAAATATACATTTTTACTGTTTACAGAATTAGACATTTTTTAAAATGCAGATGTTTGGACATTCTTTCCTATGAAAGGAAAGAAAAAATGTCCAAAACTATGGTCCCCTTGCTCTTCTCAGGATGACACTAGAAATTCAAAAAGAAAGTAGGGAATCTTAGGCTCCAGGCAATAGCACAGAGGTCTCCATGGGTTATTTTTAAGGCGTCTCTTTTTACTGGATGAAGCAAATATATGAAGCAGAGATTAATTTCCTTTGCATGTTTCCCAGTGACTTATTCAGCAATGTTTAACCAAGATTGTCCACCATGTTTTTATTTGCACATGTATGTAAATAACCCGTGAAAACCAGCAGTGACTTGGATACAGTTGGAAGTCCAATTACAATTTAGATCTTAATATAAAACAATTGCTTTGGACATTTCCTTCTAGCCATTTCCATGCAAAATGTAAACCCAGCCACTACCAGGGCTTTAAATGTGATTCCTTCTTTCAAAGGCCAGACTTTGAAAAATTGCAGTTAGCTAGAAGGTAGAAATAGCACACCTTGGTCTACAACCAACTTCTGTTGGTTAGAAGTCAGACAAATGCACTTCAATCCAGAACCCCTGCAGTCTAAGCTCATCCATTTCATTGGGTTTTGACTGAAGCGACTCTGCAAGGAATTTCATTACTACAGTAACTTAGTACTTGGGTGTTTCTTGTTTTTACAGATAATGTATACATTGCAAGTTTTACATTAGTACCCGTTATTGGAAGCCAGGGTCCAGAATACAAAAACAGCAGCAAGATGTTAACATTTCTACCAGTTGGGCTGTTGCTTAACAAGTCCACCTGCCTATTGATGTTAAAGCAAGATGGTATAATGTGCCTGAGCAGCAATTGGTGGATGCAGATGTGATAAGTAGAAAGTAATGGCTTATGCCAATCTCTTGGCTTGACTACTCTAAAAGTTTGAGGGCCAATAGAAATCAGAAATATCTGTGCATGCAGTGGGTAGAATTCTGATAGAATAAAACAAATGGGAGTGGAAAGCCATTCAAAGTGTGTGAATATTTTAATACCTATAGCTATTTTGCCGAAAGATAAAATCTGGTGTACCAGAGATCGTAGCTGCATCATGTTTGTAGGAAGTTACACTCACCTTTCGGCTTCCATGTGAACTATGCAGTTCATAACATGATGCAGAGTTTGAAATCTTCGGCAATGCTGGCATTTACTGCAACCTTTTGGGTGAAGTATTGATATTAAAATTCTAATCACTGTAAATGGTGGCGTTGACACAGGCTTGCTCAAATAAAAATTTTAGATTTTTATTTCAGCATATCTAGCTATTTGATGCTTTCTTTTCAGGGACAGAGCTGCAATTGTGTTGGCTTATGCCAATATAGTTTGAAATGTAGAAGAGGGCTAGGAAACACTAAATTAAACATGCCTCTGTGAAAATAGCAGGCACAGCTGGACCCAAGGATAGAAATTGAGAGGTTGTTGGGCGGCAGTCTCCTGACGTGTTTCAGAGAGTGGCTGTGGACTTGCACTATAAGTGTGCATAAAACTTTTGCTAAAATATCACTGTTCCTTGTGTTTGTGGGCTTATAGCTAAGTGTGAAAAAAAACAATTATTCAACAGCTTGACCTTTTAGAGCTTGCTGAATCTCTCCTTGTGGGAGAATTTATACATGCTTTTAGAAAAGCAAGTTTCTAGTCCATAAGCCTGTTTAGATGAGTTGCCTGGTAAAAAGAATGATAAGTAAACTAGAATTGTCTGTAAAGCATTTTGGAAGCAGCAGGAGAGAAAACGGAGTGCCCTTTAAATTCTTCCCAAAGTTGTATTCAAAGAAGGGGATGAGGAACTGAAACATTTTTGTCCCTTGACATGTTTGCACCAGGTATGAAAGAACACTATGTAGTTAGTTGCTCAAGTCTCTTGTTTCTTCTAGTGTGACTATAGCAACTAGAAATAGAAAGACCATGAAAGCAGGCTCACCTGACCCCTTTTGCCCAGGAAGAGGTGCATGCTCCCAAAGGCTCATTAAACAGCATCTATAAAAAAAATAAGGTCACAATCTAGCAGTGGGAGTGCTAAGGATTCAGTTTGGAGATTTATGTGTAAACCTGGACTGGAGTTATTATGTACTTGTTCATTTTAAAGTACTTTGCCAACATGTGAACAGCTTGTAGTACCCATAGTAAGACAAATGATTTGCTTTTTAGCCCCTGGAGGCAAAGTGTAGTGTCTGCTCTTGAAAAGGACAAGATAATGAAATTGTGTGCATTGAAGAAGAATGATAGGTTTTAACATTTTGAACCAGTGTGCCAGAGAACTTGGACAGTAGCTTGCCAAGTAATAGTATCAACTAGCAGGGGCCGCAGGATGGTGTAAAGCCAGCCTGCCATTTCTCATCATTAAAATCCAGTCGAAAACTATTGTTGATTTAATGTACCAGTCAGGAAAACAAACACACCTTTGTACTGGCATCTGTGTTCTAAATGATACACCACATAGCATTGACATGCACTTATTAAAAATGCATGTTAAGGAGAGCCTTTTGGGGCATTTTTATCAATCTGTCAGAGTTATGCAGCTCACAATTTATTTAATATTTTGGATTCTATATAAGCATCCACGGTAGTTGTGCATTGTTTGTGCACTTGGACCAGACTTTTTAAAAAGCTCCATAACAAACGAAAACTTAGTAAATGTTGCTGTCTGTCACAGTGACTATATTATAAACTGACAAACAATAATCCAAAAAGGGCTGGGGGGGACCTTCTAGTTAACTTTTTAAATTTCAGCCATGTCATTCTGTAGAATTGTTGAAATGTATAAATCTGTGAAATCCTGTATTTTTGTATATATGAAATAAAAAATATTGGGGGGAAAATTTCACTGTTGCCTATAACCCACCAGCAGTGGGTTGCTGCATTGTACTGGAATGATCCTAAATGTTCTATGGGCACAGGATCCATATCAGCCACTGAACAATATCTATTACACACCGTGTTTGGGAGGAAAGAAAGCCAGGGCTGGGGCAGCAATGAGAAAAATCATTAAAAGTTTTTGGAAACAAAAAGGCTGGAAGACAGCAATGGTGAAAGTTGTGTTTGCTCTTGGCTGCAGATTTGTTGGGCAGATGTTTGGTTCCCATTAGGAGCTCATTGACTTAATCCCTCTGTTGTAGCCGAGCTGCTCTCAACATTGAACAGCCCCATCCATCACAGTCTTGCGAATACTGGAACAGCGCAGCCCAACCTGCTTGCATTTCCTAGAGCAGGGGTAGTCAAACTGCGGCCCTCCAGATGTCCATGGACTACAATTCCCATGAGCCCCTGCCAGCGAATGCTGGCAGGGGCTCCTGGGAATTGTAGTCCATGGACATCTGGAGGATCGCAGTTTGACTACCCCTGTCCTAGAGCAATAACAAAAGGAATGTGACCTATTTTGTTTTAGAAACCAGCTCAAGTTCATCAGTTCTGACCAGCTGAAAACTACACTCTGATCCTAATTCAATCATCCTGCCTGAGAGTCTTACGTTTATTGTATTGCCTTTGGATAGGTTTCGCTTTCTGAGACAGCGTCCTGGCTAGGGCAAGGGATTAAAGCTAACCCCATGTGCATTTCTTTTTCCCAAACATCCATGAAGTCCCCCAGAAGCCCAGTTTTGCACTTCCCCAGGCGTCATGCATGCCTCAACTTTGTCTGGAGGGCTCCATGTCATTTCCTAATTCAAAATGATTAAATTCTATTTAAGGCTGCTCTGAACAATGAGCGGGAGGGGAGGGAGGAGAAGAACAGGGACCTACCCCAAAATACAGATTACCTTTATAGCAGTTAAGGTAGCTAAAGGCAGCATCAAATCTGCAGCACACAGAGACCTTTAAATGAGTCCTTTCCCCATGTGCCTGTTTTGGAATGTACCGTATTTTAATCACGTCCCTCTTGAGAGTTGTTTGCTGTAGCAGTGGGCAGCAGGCAGTACAGAGTTGTGAACAGCTGCTATGCAGGGAGAAGATACATGTCAGGCATTTGTGCTGGCACACTGCATTTTCTCCGCATGGTGCTACAGCCTGGCTAGACAAGCGGGTGAAAGAGCACACAGGGCTGGCGGTATAGGCATGGGCCCTCTCTGCTGGCACCAAAGTATGACGTGGACAGAGAGGAGCTGCTTCCTTTCATAGCCTGGCTTTTTCTCAACAAGGATGACCCTGGGAATGGAGCCTCTGTCAGAAATCAGTCAATTGCTTTCTTATTACTAATGAGCAAGAGGAGGAAACCCCAACTGCAATAAGGGATAAGCTTTTGCTTGATTATACTCAAGACTGCACTGTGTGTGTGTAGAAGGGAAGGAGGACAAAAAGTCTCAGAGAATGCTTCAGACAACAAAATGCTGCATGTACAGACAAGAGTTGGATTGAATGTTTTTGACTCATGCACAGTAATAGAAGACAGTGAGTAGAGGTGTGCAAAAAGCATATTTCTATGGAGTTGATCAATGCAGACGTTATACCACAGTTTAAATATTTGTCTCAGCAGTCAAGTGACCCTGCCTTGCTACAGCTACAGCTTCATTGCTGTGATCCAACCCAGTTTGACTCTTCTGAATCAAGTGGTCTTAAATAGTTCAGTTACAAAGCAAGCAGCTATTTCACATCTGGGCTGTTTTCCAACCTAGTGCAAAGAGTCCAGACAGCGCTATGTAAAGAACTATTGGTAAAAATTTGGGTTTCCTCATGGTTACAGCTCTGATGGATGATTCTGTCATTTCAAGGTTAATGTTTGATGAATCAAACAGCCTTTGCACTAGGCAAAATCTTCCTGTGTCAGCGAGTGGAGCCAGCACTGGGTCTGTGAGTTTCACTGTACCATCTGGGGAGGTCATATCAGGCTGTTCAGAGACAGAAAGAAAGGATCACTGTCACAGAAAGCAGCTCTTTTTCAAAGGACACCCACTCTTTTTCAAAGGACACCCAAGAGCATGTTTAGACATGCTGTTCAAATTCAGGACAGTGCCAAGCAGTCTTGCTTCATGCAGAGCTTGGCCACCAATCCAGACTCTTCACATCTCAAAACTTACCAAGCAACACAGGGCAGGGACAACCTGGAGGTCACAGCAAGCCCACAGCAGGACACGTGCAAACTCCGACAGTTCTGAGGAAAGGAGAAACAGATGCAAAACAAGTACAAAGTGGCATGTCCGTTGTCACAGAAGCTTAAGCAAACACAGGATAGAAGAAAGTATAAGGTTCAAGAAAGGCTCTTGACTAGTCCTAAAGCATTTTCCTGTTTTGTTTTTCAAGATTACCAGGAAAGGTTTTCTTCCTTGGAAAGTTGTCCCTCAACCATGCGATTAGCAAAATAATTCAAGCACTGTGCAAACTTGTCCTTGGTTTCTCTGCAACCGATTTTCACATTTTTAAATTCTATTTATGCTTGTATTTATTGATGGCCACTCCTCGGCTGGCTCATGGCAGTTTACAATAAAAAACCCATAAAACAACAATGACCATCCTCATAATGGACAAACTAATTTGTTTCCCTCCCCCCACCCCATCCACAGCCAACGACACCAGGCCATAATGGTCCCCATTAGTCCAACATCATCCCTCAGATAGGCACCCATGTCCAGCTGACTCTACAGGACCTATACAGGGACCTACACAGGGAAGGACCTGATCTTCCTGGCCCAACCTCAACCAAATGCCTGGTGGAAGAGCTACATCTTACAGGCCCTGCAGTATGTTGACAGCTCCATCAGGGCCCTCAGTTCTAGGAGTTCAGGACTGGAAAACCCCTGGTCGAGGCCAGGCATGTCTTGGGGGGCAGGGGACGGGGGATAACAAGCAGGTTCATAATGAAGAACCCTGGTGGGAGGCATAAGGAGACAAGCAGTCCCTCAGATAAGTGGGATCCAGGCCATGGATGGCCTTAAAAGTAAGAACCAAAGCCTTGAACTTGATCCAGAAGTTAATTGGCAGCCAATGCAGCTGCCTCAGTATTGGCTGGAAAAGGAGATCAGCCACTGTCCAGAGAAACTGGTTGGCCACTGTGAAACAGGATAACGGACTATTGGTCTGATCCAGCAGGGCTCTTGTTATGTTTAAAAGGAACAGATAAATAAAGAAGGGGAGGAATAGCACTATATGTTAAGAATATATATACTTGTGAATGTATATACATGTGGCTGAGCATGTGAGTTCAGCTGAGAGTCTTTGGGTAAAAATAAAAGGAGTAAGAAACAATAGTACCGTTATGGTGCTATAGACCGCCAGGCCAGGTGGGGGACTTGGATGAGATGCTCCTAGACCAGATTACAAAGTTTTCAGAGAGATGGGACCTTGTGGTCATAGGAGATTTCAATTACCCAGGTATTTGTTGGAAGACAAGCTCTGCTACAACGGAAAAGATCACATCCAAATGGTGCTTGTAAATGGTTCATCATCTTCTTGGAGAGGAGTGACAGGTGGAGTTACTAAGGGATCTGTCCTGGGCCCTTTGTTGTTCAACATATTTATAAATGATTTGGATGAAAGAATAGAGGAGTTGCTTATTAAATTTGCAGATGACATTAAACAGGGAGCGGTAAACACACCAGAAGGTAGAATCAGAATACAAGATGATCTTGACAGGCTAGAAAATTGGGCTAAAATGAATTTCAATACTGATAAATGTATAGTTCTTCATGTAGGTAGGAAAAATCATTTGCATCATGTGCAAAGGATCTGGGGGTCTTAGTAGGCCAGACACTGAACATGAATCAGCAGCATGACTCGGTAGCTAAAAAGGCAAACAGGATTTTGGGCTGTGTTAAAAGAACTATAGTGTCTAGATCATGTGAGGTGATGTTACCACTTTACTCCACTCTGATAAGATCTCACTTGGAGTGCTGTGTTCAGTTTTGGACACCACAACTCAAGAAAGATGTAGAGGAACTGGAGCATGTCCAGAGAAGGGCTACAGAGATGGTGAGGTGTTTGGAGATCAAGTTATATGAGGTAAGGTTGAAGGAAAATGACTGAGAAGTGATAATGATAACCCTCTTCAATTACTTGAAGGGCTGTCCTATAGAATAGCGATCCCCAACCTGTGGGCCGTGGACCACATGTGGTCCTTCGACTAATTGGAGGTGGGCCCCAAAGGATACCTTCTCCCCCCAAACCGGCTCTTTACAACACACTTCGGGTGTCGTTGTCTCCCATCACTCCCAGATGGGACTATCTCGTTGCAGAGAAACAAGCTCAGGGTTCCCATTGATTTGTCATGAGTTAAAATTTGCATGAAAATAAAATGTTCCTTATGTTCATTGTTGTGGCATGTCTGTATCTTATTTTGAAGGGATGCTTAAACATTACCATAGCGATCAGAGAGCATTAGGGCAGTGGTTGAGAGTAGAGGAGTAAACTACCCCCCCCCCACCGGGCCTCAGTAAAAGGCGTTGAGTGGTCCCCGGCATTGAGTGGTCCCCGGCGATAAAAAGGTTGGGGACCACTGCTATAGAAGATGGATCAGAGTTGTCTTCTGTTGCCCCAGTGGGTTGGACCAGAAGAAACGGGTTGAAATTAATTCAAAATAATTTTCAACTAAACATCTGGAACAAGTTCCTAGCAATTAGAGTGTCTCCTCAGTGGAACAGGCTTCCTAGGGGGTGGTGGGTTCTCCTTTGGAAGTTTTTAAGCAGAAGCTAGAAAGTCATCTGAGAAAAATGCTGATTTTAGGAACTTAAGCAGATTCTCAGTGGGTAGGCAGGAAGGGATGTGCCAGTATTTATCTCTTGTGGCCCTTCCTTGCATACCGAAGGAATTGCTATTGCCATTGTGGGATGGTAGGTGATTTTCCTCCAGGCAGGCTAGATTCTGGAGATTTTTGGTAGGGGGGATTACTTGGGAATGAAATTGAGGTCACTGTGGGTAGGCAGGTAATTCTGAGTTCCTGCATTGTGCAGGGGGTTGGACTAGATGACCTGGGAGGTCCCTTTCAACTCTATGATTCTATGATTCTATCTATCCCCAAGCATGACAGGAAAAAAACATACAACTTCAGCTACCTGTACCAGTCAATCCCTGAAAGCAAAACAAAGGTGTACACAGAGGCAGATTCTCATTAGAAAGCTAATTCCTCTCTCCTTTCTGTACCTGCCACAGCACTGAGGAGGATGTGAGCAGCTAAATGGAGATCCTGATTGTTACGCTGGTCACTGAAAACCAACTGTTCATCCTGGAAACTGATTCCCAGAAGCTGTAAGAGCACTTCGATGTTTTGTTGCTCTGGCAACTTGAACTCCTTCAATACTAAGCTTTCCGACATGTCTTCTGAGTATATATTGTCCAGCTGCAAACAAAAGAAACAGATATCATGTTCATGGGGTGCTAAATATTTAAGGAGAATACTTGGGGTCCTTTAAATAACCAGCACTGTTTCTTTCTAAAAAGCCAGTTGTGAATAACAAGAACCAAGTATGCTTAGATAACATTTTCTCTGATTAGGAAATAAAAGGATTACCACATCCTCCAACCAAGTGACTGTTTCTTCATGAAGCAGAAGTTCACAAATGACTTGGTACAGAGCACCCTGTTTTCCTTCTGAAAGTGTCATGAAGGGCTGGAGTTGAGTCTTTAACTGTAAGACATCTGCCAAAGACAAAGGGACATATTAAGCAATACCTACTTAATGGAAAGCAATATGTAAAACTATCATCATTAAATATAACAATTAAAGGCTATACATGCACAAAGCATTTTAATGTATAGCATTAGATCATTTCAAATCAGAAAACAATCTTAACTAGGAAGTACATCCAAATGCAACTGTTTACCAGGCCAGGATTAGATGCTGTACTCATTTGGCTGTTTTGGTTTTGTTTTTCTACTGAAAATCTTGCATCATATTGAAGAGATGAGAGGAGAATGGTTTCAGCAGAGATCCAAAAATGGCACTTCATCTTCTCAATAATGAAAGAATATTTAACGGCTAGATATGCACCTTTACAATAAAATGTTCAATTCCACTCATGTGCCATATTATAATTTCTTTAGTGGAAGTTAAAATCATCTTTTTTTTTCAATGCAGAGCTTTAATAAGTATAGATAAGCTAAGAAAACACAATCACATGGAGCTTTTAACAAACACACTACTCATTTAGCTATACAAAGGGATGTATTTTGTTCTTTCAGCCATTGCTGTGCTCTGGGAGTGCTTCAAAAAAAATCCCAGATATTGGAAAATGGCTGTTATTGGCCAGTGCTACAGATCAAGTAAAAACAACAGGCCAACTTCTCAGACCATATAAAGGGTGCACTGATACGAGGGAAAAATTGCAACTGAAAAAGCAAACAAAACGACCAGGAAATGATGGTCACCAAGGTCTCATTTCTGCCCTGCACATGGCTTTATCCCATCTTCTTGGCCCTGATTACATAAGGTACAGCCAGCCACTTGTTCTATCACTACACAGTTCTCACCAGCTTTCCACCTGGCCTCTCAATGTGATCTTTACCTTTAGCTGCCATACACAGACATCCCTATGGCCTCTCAGAATAAGATGGCACTTGCTGAGAAAAACAAGATTCCATAGGCTGAGATGCCAAGTAATCCTCCACTGAGGAATTTAATTAAGAAACTGCTGGCATGCAATATAACAAATGCTCTAGAATTGCTATTCCATCCATGCCTCCTAAAACATTAATCTGGAGCATTTTGGCAAGAATATGCGAAAAACAGGAAACCGTTCACAATTATGCTCATGGCACGTGCATTCTCTACAGAACAAAAAGTGCCCATTCCAAAGGCATCACATTTTAGCTAGTAGGTACCATCAAACTTTTTTTTTTTTTACAAACTTTCCAGACAGCATCTCCAGGCCATGCAGTAGCAACTGCCTTCTGGCAAAACACTGAATAGCATGACACAGGCACCCCTGCTGCTGGAAACTGGTGGTGGTGGTAGGATTATGGGTACACACACACACACCTATGTGGGTGTAAAAGTCAATACACCCCCTTAAAATGTATTTGGAGGGCTAGGGAAGAGATGGGGATGGTGTACAAATTGACCGATTTAATTGGTTTTGGTTTTCAACTAGGGAAACCGCCAAATATTTAATCTATTTTGTATGCAATCTGTTTTGCAATCACTATTTAATTTAGTGCTAAGGGGCTTCTAAGGCAGATAAAGCCAACATGGTCTCCACAATTTCATAGCAATTTATGTCCCTGAGTAAACCATTACCCTATTCTAATCAATTAACAATTTCCCACATATCTAACAAAATTAGATGTCTTTTGTTCCAACCTAATAATATCCTCTGTACTGAAGACAAATTATGAAAATAAAGCATTCCACCTTTCTTATAGCATTGTAAGCATACCTTTTTTCAAAATGCTTAATGGAGCCTCACTGGGGATTGGGCTTTCTGGCACAGGGACTTTATCATGGTCCACAGCATCTGGCTGATGGAGGAAGAGAGCATCTCTGAAGATTATTGAGTAAGGATGAGCTGGGTCTTCTGCACTTTCCCTCTCGAAACCACCTTGCTGTGCATCCAGCAGGCAGAATTCTGTCAGTTTAAAATGGTTTTACATCCAGTCATTCAGGAAGAAAAGAAATTTTGGATTACATATGCCTTTTTTAACTCATCTAAACCAGCATCTAACTTTATACGCTAGAACTTAGGGGGGAAAGTTATAGTCTACACAATATTTTTTTGCCCAGTTTAATTACCGTATTTGCCGGCGTATAAGACGACTGGGCGTATAAGACGACCCCCCAACAATTCCACTCAAAATACAGTAAGTACTATGGGCCATTATGGGCAGCTATGTCTATCCCAACTGAAGTGCACCTGGTGTATAGGACGACCCCTCCATTTGGAGGTATGTTTTTCAGGGGAATAAAGTAGTCTTATATACCAGCAAATACTGTACTTATTATTTTGCTTGTTTGATTGCTTGTTAGCCACACAAGCTTGGATCAAAAATTGTGCAAACACAAATTTATTCATTTATTTAACATTTGCACTTGTTGACTGCCACTCCAGGGTCTAGCCGGCTCATGGTGGTTTACATAAAAATCTAAACCTCATATAGAAACATATAGAATACACAACAATTGTTCAGGATAGTTTGACCTCTCACTGCCTTGGCAGAAGGGCACTGAAATGGAAGTCAATTGGACACTATCTGAGAGGCAATTGCGAGTCATTTTGCAGACAAAATCTCAAGACTCCGCCATGACCTCCCTTCAACCATAGACACAGAAAGTGAACTAGATGCCCCTTGGCCTTGGTGAGAACACTGAGTAACTTCAGATGACTCACATTGATTGAAGTGGACAGTGTAACAGCAAGGAGGCCAACCACTTGCCCATTAAGCATTATGCACAGCTGGGAGAAGAGAGAACACACACACTAAAGAATGCATGAACAGAAAACCCAAATCTCTCCATATCCATTGTCCAAAATACTTCCCCAAAATTGTAATAAAATGCACAATGAGAAAAATAGATTGTTTAAGGGCAAAAGCACAGTACAACCCATATTCAGAATTTAAATAGAACCTTTCCACATTCATCTTTCAGTGAACTTAAGGGGAAGCACAAAGACCAAGAAGAAAGGATGTCTGAAAAGCCCTTACCAACTCCTCTGTGCTACAACAGAATGAGAATGAAAGAAAGCGGTTGTTCGTATAATGGCAAGCATATTTGAACCTCCTCAGAAACTAAGGAGAGTTACACAGCAAGAGGAAAAAAGTAACACAAATTCAAGCTTTCTCCACAAGAGCAATGGGGCTCTGCAGTAGTACGGTAGGGGTACACTTCCTCATCAACTTGACAGGTCCGGAAATGCCTGTGCAGCTGCGTGTGTAGATAAGAATAGCCTGGGGTAAAAATATATATAGGAATTTCTGACTGCCCCCTCTTAAAACTGATCAATTAAAAACATATAAACAAAAAGCGTGGAGGGAGTCTCGCCTGGGGATCACTTAGTTCAACAGAATGTCCATGGTTGGCACTTAAGCAGTGTTTTTTAATACTTGTTAATTTCAAAAAGTACCAGCCCCTATGCTCTTGATACAGAGATCCTGTGTATACAGCCAGCACTTTGAGAGCTCTCTGATCAGGAAATCCTTGTGGTCAGCTTCCAGCCCTGGCTCCCCCCGACCAACCTCTCCTCGACTAAACATATTAAAGGATGTGGAGAGACCTAATGGTGTGTGGCTGAATTTGGGCTGCCCCTCTCTTCCCCCCCTGAAAGGCCTGGGTAGATAACATTGCTTTGCTGCAGCCTTCTTTATCGTCCTGCAAGTGTGCTTTGATGTAATGAGCAACGTTTTTTTTCTATTGTTGGGAATATCTGCTGGTTCATCACTTAGGCCAACAGAATGTCCAGGGTGGATGCTTAAGCAATGGCTGTATTTTCTATCCTTGTTAATTTCACAGTATCATAGCCTGATTAAAATAAACATATTAATTTTGGATCTTTGATGCTAAAAAAACAGCCCTGTGCTCCTGATACACAGAAGCCTGATTTATTTTCTCTCTTTCAAACACACGGTTTGCAATGGAATCCTTTGCATATCTCTCAACCTTGCCCCACAGTTAACCCCCCTCCCCTCCCCTCCCAACACATATTAAACAATGTGCAGAGACCGCGCAGGGTCTGACAGGATTTTTAAATGGTAGATCCAGGATATTTCAAATCGTTTTTTTAAAATTATCCAACCCACTTTGAATGTATCTCTCCATGCACTAGATTTGTGTCAATTAAAGGCAATATCCTTATTACCAGCATGTAAAACAAAAAAAAAAAAAGCACCTACTCTACACTCAGTATCCAACTACGACTTGATTAAAATAACAAAACGAATTAATTTTGGATCTTTGATGCTAAAAAGCATACCTGCAGAGCTGGCTGTTGTACAGATTTACACATAGGGAGTGCTCTGGGACTCCGAGGAGTTCTCTGTGTTGCTGGAAGAAGTCTCAGAGTGTGGAAGGGATGGTAGGGTTTTTTTTTTGGGGGGGGGGGGGAGTCAGGTGAGTGTATGTAAAAAAGCACCTCTGCATTTCTTCCCTATACACTCAGTATCCAACTGTGGCCTGATTAAAATAACAACATGTATTAATTTTGGATCTTTGATGCTAAAAGCCAGTCCTGCAGAGCGGCCTGTTGTACAGATTTACACATAGGGAGTGCTCTGGGGCTCCAAAGGGTTCTCTGTGTGGCTGGAAGAAATCTCAGAGAGTGTGCCAGGGGGTGTTAGGAGAGTTTTTGGAACTACAGGAGTGTGCATGCTACCAACATTTAAACGTGCCAATGAGTGTGGGGGGCTCTGGCTGGGAACTGCCTTTCAAAAAGGGATAAAGGGGGGAGGCATCCTGCTGCTGGACCCACTGCCCCGTGGAAACCACACCGGCATATCTACTGTAGAGTCTGGATGAATATATATTTCAATTCAAACACATAGCTCTCAGCCTGTATGATCTGGCTTTCTAAGGAATTGCTCAGCCAGTTTGCCTACTGAATAGCTCACATATGTCAGAAAGGAAAAGACTGGTTAGGCTCCTCCCCCCCCCCCCCGAAACGGCAGGGAGTGTGATTGCGGTTTGCTGTAGCTTGGCTGTCCAGGGAGTGTGTTTTGGGGTGGTTAGTAGAAGGGTGGGTACGAGTAATGGCTTTTTCTTCTGTTGTGGACTCTTAAAACTGATCAACATGAAGTTTTTATTCTTGTTAATTTCAAAGTAGCAGGCCTCCCCCCCCCCCCCTCCATACACAGAGCCTGAAAGCAGCTAGCTGTATACAGTCAATGATGTGAGAGTATCCGAGTTGACTGATTTATTTTTGGAGAGTGGGTGCCCAAGAAGATTCACAATATAAAGAAAATACATAAAATATATCATATAAAATACATACAGAAGCAAATTTTAAAACCACAATGTAGGACTACTTTAATCCGTTGCAATCCTAAATAAAGCTGACAGCTGCTTAGTAAGGACCGAAAGCGCGAGGTTCGGGTGTACAACCCAGAGGAGATTGTTCCACAAGTATGGGGCTGCTGCTGAAAAGGCCCTTTTTTCATGCAACCACCAAATAATCTTCTTTGGTTACTGGGATAGCCAGGCAGGCCTCTCCCAGTGATCTTAATTCCAGGGCTGAGATTTTCTACGCAGTGGTATTTTTGTGTACAAGGAAGCCTTAGGTTGTCGGGGCTCTCACTCGCAATCTGCCATGGTAAGCCGCATGGAGGATCACCATCTCACTGAGAATTAGATCTACATTCTAGGGAAGATCTTGTGATTGGAACACCAACTCAATAATTTGGGTCTTAAAAGCAGCTAAAGGAGATCTTATGTGGACTGGAGCCGTGGAAATGGAGAAAGGGGGAGCGTTTAACTTTTGTCTCAAAGTCGTTTCACCAAGCAAAAAAAATGGCCTTCCCCAAGCCTGCGTAGGGGGAAGAGATGGGCATAATACAAAGGCCTGACTTTTTTTCTATACCAGGACTTAACGGACCTAGGGAAGGGAGGAAAAATTTCCAATGGGGTAAATAACAGATGGAGAAAGTTCCTCATTACCACAACATCAATCTAGTCACACACATACACACACACCCAACTTCTATCTAGGACCAAATTACATGCTCAGTTTTCTGCTCCGTGTCTTTTTTCCTAGATGCTATTCCTGGGACATCTCTTGCTACCCTACAAAAGCAGGCTCCCCCCTCCTCTCCCATACTTTTGTTTTATAGTCTTGTGTTAATGCCACAACTCGTACTGCTGAAAACTCACAAAATAATAAATACCACAACATAGACAGAGTGTAAAAGAGCACAGACCCCTCCACCTCCCCCCAAAATATTCTCAACACGGAGTGTTTAATCAAGAATTGTATTTATTTGGATTTTTATACAATGTTTAAACAAAGTTATACCCGATAACAGCAATATTCCTACACGTTCTGAAAACCTGCTGCCAGCAATCTGAACAACAGTTTGTACAGATAGAGACAACTTAGTCAGTCAGCTTGGTATAGAGGTCAGAGTGCTAGACACTGATCTTGGAAACACCGCTCTGAATGCAGTTGTGGAGAAAAAATTAAAAGCAAAATGCTTGCTTATCAATTGCACTTAGGGTTTCTTTAGAACAAAGCAGGGGGTTAAGGGAAACATAGTGCTAATCCTCTAAAATGAAATGAATGAGTCTTAAAGCGCAGACTTTAAGATTCCGTTATTCTTGAAGATGTATAAGGGGGTAGGCTGGGGTGGGACTAGGCTGAGGTCCCTGTATCTGTTTTAGTATTGATAAGAGATCCCTCAAAAAAAAAAAAACAGGACGTGTGTCTTAACGATTTCTGTACTGTGTCCGGTCCTCTGAAAAAAACAGGCATTTCCCCCTTGCAACTATACCATATGTCTAAAAGCAGTTTGTGGATCTGAAGGAGTAACAGATTAAAGATAAACTGTCACAGATGAACATTTTCCTGCCTGTCCTTTCCTTTCTTAGCATTTGGGGTGGGGGGCGGGGGGCGGGGAGGGTCTAACATTATCAGCTTGCTTGTCTCTAATCAGGACTTCTGTGAAGACACTGCCTGTGAAGGCAGAGGTTTTTTTCCACCAGCGCTATGTCTTCAAACTGCATAGGAACTGCAAGGAAGTGTGGTGTTTATGCTTGGGGAGATAATGGAAAGCAAGACAATCAGAGTACATTCCAAGATTTTGACAAACAGTTGCCTGATTGCAAATAAATTTTATTTAGCTGCTACCTAAATCATGAAGAACGTATATGCTTCAGGTTCCTTTTAGCAAACACCAAAATAGCCCAGGCATCTGAACCTGCTCATATTTATAAAATAAGAAAGTGATGTTTTCAAAGTACAGGATGCTTGTACAAACAGAAATATTATTTACATCGATCTTGTTAATTGTTAAATCTTGGCAATGTTATAAGCTCGAAGAAAACTTTAGGGGTCCAACAGAAATGCGCTCCCCCTTTTCCTCCAAAACAACTTTACCAAAGCAATGTGCCTTTTTACATACCATCACCGTAGTTGTATCGTTAAAAAGTTTTGATTTAAAAAAAACAAAACCACATGCTGCAAATTATGAACCTGTGTAGGCATGGTACCTTGGTAGAACTAAACAAACAAACAAACAAACAAACAAAGGTCTTGCATAACAACAGAGGTGCTGCAAGGTTACAACAAGATTAAACTAAATCTCCAAAGAGATTCCCCCACAGCCTAAAGAATAAAATATCCTGAAAAAATAAGCATATACGCTATATAAGACTTGTTTTGGTAGCTTAAGAGGCCAAACCGGTAAGAAATATTGCACTACGTGTCTGCACTTTCCTTAGAGTGTTGTACTCTAAATAACTGAATATAAAATAAGACAATATTTAAAATCTTAATTAGGACCGCCAATAAATAAAACTAAATTACACAGATGTCATACTAAATACGACGGATTTTCTCGTCCTTCCATTTTCTCGCATCAACCCCTGCGAGGTAGTTTAGGCCGAGTGATTGCCCAGGGTTGCACAGTAGCCGTTACAGTTGAATGGGGATTTGAACTCAAACCTCTCCAGTACTAGTTCAGCACTGCTCGCTACACCATACTACTTCTCTGATTATTATTCAACTTTCCAACCAAAATACTGGCTTCCAAAGTACCCGCTTTACCAAAAGACTATATGGATGGCATGTAAAATTCCATCAACATTGACTCCAGGGTTAGGGATCCCCTTACTGCAGCACACCCCCCCCCCCCGATCCTAATGATTATAGTTAGACATCAGAAAGAGGCATTCTCCGCAGAGCTTCCGGTGTTACATTATGTGAACATATTATTTGATGGCAGATACTGAAAAGTCAGATTATGTAAAAGTGCTTTTATGTAACAATTATAATTTTTGATAGGCCAGGTTTTCTGGTGTTGAGAAAATTTGTAATTCTTCTTCCATGTTTGTATTCTGGATTTATTTTATCTAATTAGCGGCCATTTGTGATAGTTTACAATAAGGGGTCCAGTTGCAATGTATGGCTGCGAAAGTTGGACCATAAGGAAGGCCGAGCGTCAAAGAATTGAGGCTTTTGAACTCTGGTGCTGGAGAAGACTCTTGTGAGTCCCTTGGACTGCAAGGCGAACAAACCAGTCAGTCCTAGAGGAGATCAGCCCTGACTGCTCTTTAGAAGGCCAGATCCTGAAGATGAAACTCAAATATTTTGGCCACCTCATGAGAAGGAAGGACTCCCTGGAGAAGAGCCTAATGCTGGGAGCGATCGAGGGCAAAAGAAGAAGGGGACGACAGAGAATGAGGTGGCTGGATGGAGTCACTGAATCAGTAGGTGCAAACTTAAATGGACTCCGGGGAATGGTAGAGGACAGGAAGGCCTGGAGGATCATTGTCCATGGGGTCGCGATGGGTCGGACACGACTTCGCACATAACAACAACAACAACAACAATAAGGGGTACAACTAAACTCTTCTATATGTATAGCAACGATACAGCACAAAAGAAATGTGCATCATAAAGTATTATTTCATTAGTTTGGGATAATTAGCATTTACCAAATCTTCATCTAGCATTCCTCTAATAAATATCTGGTAAGCCATCTGATCCAGGCACTTTTTCCGATCTAATTTTTATAGCTTCCATAACCACCGTTATTGTTATAGGACCAACACAATCCATCTTTGTTCTTCTGTAATTTTTAGCCAAATTTTGCTTCCTATTTTTCTATTTTTGTCAATAATACATCATGGCCTTTATAGAGATTAGAATTTATAGCAAGCTTTTTGTTTTACTTCCATTTGTTTTAGCGTTATCACGGAAAGTGTTGTAAGATATTTTATTTGATGAGAGAAATTCCTGGTAAATTTCTTAAGTCATCCTCTTTTCGAATTTCTTTTTTGTCTCTTTTTCTCGGGTTCAGCATTACGTTGTATAAACAGTTCACATGCATCCAAAACCATTCTCAAATTCCATTATTTAAAATACTTTATAATTCTGCAGACTTCAATATGTGAGACAAATCGAATCTTTTGCTCCTCACTTTTGTATTCTGGATTATTTTATCTAATTAGCTGTTTTTTGTGATAGCTTACAATAAAGGACTCAAGTAAATTCTTCTAATGCAAATTAGACTCTTCTACCATATATGTATAGCATTGATATTGCATAATAAAATTATGCATAATAAATTGTTATTTCATTAGTTTGGGATAATTAACATTTACTAATACATTGGAGAAAGCCAACCTTTTATTATTATTCAGCCACCCCGATTTTAATGCTTTCTAAACACAGGAGTAATAATTTACAGTTGGATAATTAAATCTTCAGGCAACATTTTATATAAACCCTAAGAAATGCCTGGCTAAAATGCATAGGGACTGATGTAAGAATAGGCCGATAGCATGGCTGTTTGATCTCGAGTGCGCATTAGTGAGACAACATGAGGCTCTTATGTGCCCATGCTCTAACAGTTCTCAAACAATATTACTTATTTATTTATTAACTTGCCAACCACCTAATCATAGACCTAATCATCACCACCTAATATTTCATTTAATCTCCATCTAAATTGTACTAGGTGTTAAGAACCAAATTTACCAGGTTGTGGCCAGAAAATGTATCCTATGAGGGAGAACAATTCCCCTTTACCTAATTCTATCAGCACACTTGTTTCGTGTCATGCCCTTCAATATGTGGGGGAAATCTAATCTTTTGTACTTACTCGGGGCTTTCCCCAGTGCTGGATTCTACAACATGGTTTAGACCTTCCACAACCAATATGTTTACAGTTCATAACGCATTTATTGCAAACATCTGATTTTGTTTTACCTAGAGTTTTTAATGTTCATACTGCTTTAATGGCTCTGGTTTTAATAATGGGAAAGTTGGCCTAGACAATGACTAAATAAATGTAACTGTTCAAATAACCATAATTCTCCACTGAATCAGCAAGCTGGATATTAATATTTTAACAAAATAAAATACTAAAATAAGAATACAATTTTCTTTCTATGAACCGTACGATAGCCAGATTCAAACCCACTAGTTCTTACAGGGCGATCTATGTAGGTGACTTTCCTCTCCTCTCAAAAAGTGAAAAGCTTCAAATTTGGCTCAAAACAAAACAGTGTATGTACTACTTATTAAAAATGTAGCCCCTTTACTGCTGTACAATTTGTTACACATCTAATTACAATATAAATCAAACTGATTTACTTTAGAATGTTATCTTTATAGAAAGAACAATCCGAACACATGGGGAAAATTACCTATGCAGATGCCTTAGTATCTCTTTCTTGTTATTTGGAACTCATGTCCACTTAGTTGTCCAGACAAATTGTAAAGATTCACATCTTTTTGTAATCTATAGATTTTTTACAGAGTAATCCCAGTCTGCCATCATTTCCATATTTCTTCAGTTCCTCAGAGCTGCATTACAGGTTCCAACGGTGTCTCTAATCATAGATATAGCTACAGATCTCCCAAAATTTAAATCCAAAATTGCTTTTGGATGCACCATGCTCTGATTAAAGCCCAATTGGGCATCTGCTGAGCTACTACCCTCAATCCTATGAAACAGTTTCACATCCAAGTGGAGGGGTAGGGTGCATTGAACTTGTACTTCTTGGGCGCCTTTCTTTTTACAACCATGTTTTATTCTCCCTCTACTCATAGATGCCCCTGAGAACACAGGGAGAGGAAAAGTCTGATTCTCACTATAGAGTGGGAAGGCCCCCACACTCAAGCAGGTAGACAAATATTGTGCACACATATATAGCTTAAGGGAAGACAACTGAAGCGATCAGTGCTGATTTAGAGAAGTTTTATTATTAAATTTTAAATTTGTAACCTTAAATTTTAAATTTGGAGATTCTTTTACTCTCTGGGAGCGGTGTCATCCTTTCCAGAGTGTTTATCATAATTGACAGATCCGGCACCCCTCAAGAAGCTGTACTTTTGATGGTATGATATCTGGTTACAATAGTCACAGCAGTCGCGCTTCACAGGGCAATGTGCCGCCTCGACTATCTGCACAAACAGCTGCCAATCCACTGTTTCATCAGAGAGCTGCAACAAAAAAAACAAACACAATCCTATTTTTTATTTCTACCCCACTGCTGAGGGATTCCTGACAGTTAGAGAGGGTTTTTCTGTGGAACAAGCTTCCTCAACTGGTGGTGGGTTCTCCATGTTTGGAGATTTTTAATCAGAGGCTGGATAGCCATCTGACGGAGAGGCTGATTCTGTGAAGGCAAAGGGGTGGCAGGTGACAGTGGATGAGCGATAGGGTTGTGAGTATCCTCCATTTGGGGGGGGGGGGTGGACTAGACGACCCAAGAGACCCCTTCCAACTCTTATGATTCTATGAATCTATTATTCTTTCTCCCTTTGTCCCACATTCCCCTCACTTACCCCTTACTAAAAACTGAGCACACTCAGTTGGCACATGTAAATATCGCGGGATGATCCCAGCACGAGGAAGGACGCCGTCTTGAACCGGGGACTTTCTTTAAAACAAAAGAAAGCTCGTTCTTGTGCATCCTCTGCTGCTCTTGTACGCTCCTGCATGATGGAAGAGGCTATCAATGAGGGAATGAAGCTCGTGCCAAAGGATTCGGATCTCATGGAGGAGGCAAAATGTGAAGAAATGAAGTCGGAGAGAGGGCCTGTTCGTGAAGATGTGGGTGAGCCTGAAGAAGCAGCGTGCAACGTAGTTTCACAAGATGGCGGAAAAGTTGCTGCTGAAGAGGAAGAGCACTCTGAGTGTGCTCAGTTTTTAGTAGAAGGGGTAAGTAGAAGGGGTAAGTGAGGGGAATGTGGGACAAAGGGAGAAAGAATAATAGATTCATAGAATCATAAGAGTTGGAAGGGGTCTCTTGGGTCGTCTAGTCCACCCCCCCCCCCAAATGGAGGATACTCACAACCCTATCGCTCATCCACTGTCACCTGCCACCCCTTTGCCTTCACAGAATCAGCCTCTCCGTCAGATGGCTATCCAGCCTCTGATTAAAAATCTCCAAACATGGAGAACCCACCACCAGTTGAGGAAGCTTGTTCCACAGAAAAACCCTCTCTAACTGTCAGGAATCCCTCAGCAGTGGGGTAGAAATAAAAAATAGGATTGTGTTTGTTTTTTTTGTTGCAGCTCTCTGATGAAACAGTGGATTGGCAGCTGTTTGTGCAGATAGTCGAGGCGGCACATTGCCCTGTGAAGCGCGACTGCTGTGACTATTGTAACCAGATATCATACCATCAAAAGTACAGCTTCTTGAGGGGTGCCGGATCTGTCAATTATGATAAACACTCTGGAAAGGATGACACCGCTCCCAGAGAGTAAAAGAATCTCCAAATTTAAAATTTAAGGTTACAAATTTAAAATTTAATAATAAAACTTCTCTAAATCAGCACTGATCGCTTCAGTTGTCTTCCCTTAAGCTATATATGTGTGCACAATATTTGTCTACCTGCTTGAGTGTGGGGGCCTTCCCACTCTATAGTGAGAATCAGACTTTTCCTCTCCCTGTGTTCTCAGGGGCATCTATGAGTAGAGGGAGAATAAAACATGGTTGTAAAAAGAAAGGCGCCCAAGAAGTACAAGTTCAATGCACCCTACCCCTCCACTTGGATGTGAAACTGTTTCATAGGATTGAGGGTAGTAGCTCAGCAGATGCCCAATTGGGCTTTAATCAGAGCATGGTGCATCCAAAAGCAATTTTGGATTTAAATTTTGGGAGATCTGTAGCTATATCTATGATTAGAGACACCGTTGGAACCTGTAATGCAGCTCTGAGGAACTGAAGAAATATGGAAATGATGGCAGACTGGGATTACTCTGTAAAAAATCTATAGATTACAAAAAGATGTGAATCTTTACAATTTGTCTGGACAACTAAGTGGACATGAGTTCCAAATAACAAGAAAGAGATACTAAGGCATCTGCATAGGTAATTTTCCCCATGTGTTCGGATTGTTCTTTCTATAAAGATAACATTCTAAAGTAAATCAGTTTGATTTATATTGTAATTAGATGTGTAACAAATTGTACAGCAGTAAAGGGGCTACATTTTTAATAAGTAGTACATACACTGTTTTGTTTTGAGCCAAATTTGAAGCTTTTCACTTTTTGAGAGGAGAGGAAAGTCACCTACATAGATCGCCCTGTAAGAACTAGTGGGTTTGAATCTGGCTATCGTACGGTTCATAGAAAGAAAATTGTATTCTTATTTTAGTATTTTATTTTGTTAAAATATTAATATCCAGCTTGCTGATTCAGTGGAGAATTATGGTTATTTGAACAGTTACATTTATTTAGTCATTGTCTAGGCCAACTTTCCCATTATTAAAACCAGAGCCATTAAAGCAGTATGAACATTAAAAACTCTAGGTAAAACAAAATCAGATGTTTGCAATAAATGCGTTATGAACTGTAAACATATTGGTTGTGGAAGGTCTAAACCATGTTGTAGAATCCAGCACTGGGGAAAGCCCCGAGTAAGTACAAAAGATTAGATTTCCCCCACATATTGAAGGGCATGACACGAAACAAGTGTGCTGATAGAATTAGGTAAAGGGGAATTGTTCTCCCTCATAGGATACATTTTCTGGCCACAACCTGGTAAATTTGGTTCTTAACACCTAGTACAATTTAGATGGAGATTAAATGAAATATTAGGTGGTGATGATTAGGTCTATGATTAGGTGGTTGGCAAGTTAATAAATAAATAAGTAATATTGTTTGAGAACTGTTAGAGCATGGGCACATAAGAGCCTCATGTTGTCTCACTAATGCGCACTCGAGATCAAACAGCCATGCTATCGGCCTATTCTTACATCAGTCCCTATGCATTTTAGCCAGGCATTTCTTAGGGTTTATATAAAATGTTGCCTGAAGATTTAATTATCCAACTGTAAATTATTACTCCTGTGTTTAGAAAGCATTAAAATCGGGGTGGCTGAATAATAATAAAAGGTTGGCTTTCTCCAATGTATTAGTAAATGTTAATTATCCCAAACTAATGAAATAACAATTTATTATGCATAATTTTATTATGCAATATCAATGCTATACATATATGGTAGAAGAGTCTAATTTGCATTAGAAGAATTTACTTGAGTCCTTTATTGTAAGCTATCACAAAAAACAGCTAATTAGATAAAATAATCCAGAATACAAAAGTGAGGAGCAAAAGATTCGATTTGTCTCACATATTGAAGTCTGCAGAATTATAAAGTATTTTAAATAATGGAATTTGAGAATGGTTTTGGATGCATGTGAACTGTTTATACAACGTAATGCTGAACCCGAGAAAAAGAGACAAAAAAGAAATTCGAAAAGAGGATGACTTAAGAAATTTACCAGGAATTTCTCTCATCAAATAAAATATCTTACAACACTTTCCGTGATAACGCTAAAACAAATGGAAGTAAAACAAAAAGCTTGCTATAAATTCTAATCTCTATAAAGGCCATGATGTATTATTGACAAAAATAGAAAAATAGGAAGCAAAATTTGGCTAAAAATTACAGAAGAACAAAGATGGATTGTGTTGGTCCTATAACAATAACGGTGGTTATGGAAGCTATAAAAATTAGATCGGAAAAAGTGCCTGGATCAGATGGCTTACCAGATATTTATTAGAGGAATGCTAGATGAAGATTTGGTAAATGCTAATTATCCCAAACTAATGAAATAATACTTTATGATGCACATTTCTTTTGTGCTGTATCGTTGCTATACATATAGAAGAGTTTAGTTGTACCCCTTATTGTTGTTGTTGTTGTTGTTATGTGCGAAGTCGTGTCCGACCCATCGCGACCCCATGGACAATGATCCTCCAGGCCTTCCTGTCCTCTACCATTCCCCGGAGTCCATTTAAGTTTGCACCTACTGATTCAGTGACTCCATCCAGCCACCTCATTCTCTGTCGTCCCCTTCTTCTTTTGCCCTCGATCGCTCCCAGCATTAGGCTCTTCTCCAGGGAGTCCTTCCTTCTCATGAGGTGGCCAAAATATTTGAGTTTCATCTTCAGGATCTGGCCTTCTAAAGAGCAGTCAGGGCTGATCTCCTCTAGGACTGACTGGTTTGTTCGCCTTGCAGTCCAAGGGACTCACAAGAGTCTTCTCCAGCACCAGAGTTCAAAAGCCTCAATTCTTTGACGCTCGGCCTTCCTTATGGTCCAACTTTCGCAGCCATACATTGCAACTGGACCCCTTATTGTAAACTATCACAAATGGCCGCTAATTAGATAAAATAAATCCAGAATACAAACATGGAAGAAGAATTACAAATTTTCTCAACACCAGAAAACCTGGCCTATCAAAAATTATAATTGTTACATAAAAGCACTTTTACATAATCTGACTTTTCAGTATCTGCCATCAAATAATATGTTCACATAATGTAACACCGGAAGCTCTGCGGAGAATGCCTCTTTCTGATGTCTAACTATAATCATTAGGATCGGGGGGGGGGGGGTGTGCTGCAGTAAGGGGATCCCTAACCCTGGAGTCAATGTTGATGGAATTTTACATGCCATCCATATAGTCTTTTGGTAAAGCGGGTACTTTGGAAGCCAGTATTTTGGTTGGAAAGTTGAATAATAATCAGAGAAGTAGTATGGTGTAGCGAGCAGTGCTGAACTAGTACTGGAGAGGTTTGAGTTCAAATCCCCATTCAACTGTAACGGCTACTGTGCAACCCTGGGCAATCACTCGGCCTAAACTACCTCGCAGGGGTTGATGCGAGAAAATGGAAGGACGAGAAAATCCGTCGTATTTAGTATGACATCTGTGTAATTTAGTTTTATTTATTGGCGGTCCTAATTAAGATTTTAAATATTGTCTTATTTTATATTCAGTTATTTAGAGTACAACACTCTAAGGAAAGTGCAGACACGTAGTGCAATATTTCTTACCGGTTTGGCCTCTTAAGCTACCAAAACAAGTCTTATATAGCGTATATGCTTATTTTTTCAGGATATTTTATTCTTTAGGCTGTGGGGGAATCTCTTTGGAGATTTAGTTTAATCTTGTTGTAACCTTGCAGCACCTCTGTTGTTATGCAAGACCTTTGTTTGTTTGTTTGTTTGTTTGTTTAGTTCTACCAAGGTACCATGCCTACACAGGTTCATAATTTGCAGCATGTGGTTTTGTTTTTTTTAAATCAAAACTTTTTAACGATACAACTACGGTGATGGTATGTAAAAAGGCACATTGCTTTGGTAAAGTTGTTTTGGAGGAAAAGGGGGAGCGCATTTCTGTTGGACCCCTAAAGTTTTCTTCGAGCTTATAACATTGCCAAGATTTAACAATTAACAAGATCGATGTAAATAATATTTCTGTTTGTACAAGCATCCTGTACTTTGAAAACATCACTTTCTTATTTTATAAATATGAGCAGGTTCAGATGCCTGGGCTATTTTGGTGTTTGCTAAAAGGAACCTGAAGCATATACGTTCTTCATGATTTAGGTAGCAGCTAAATAAAATTTATTTGCAATCAGGCAACTGTTTGTCAAAATCTTGGAATGTACTCTGATTGTCTTGCTTTCCATTATCTCCCCAAGCATAAACACCACACTTCCTTGCAGTTCCTATGCAGTTTGAAGACATAGCGCTGGTGGAAAAAAACCTCTGCCTTCACAGGCAGTGTCTTCACAGAAGTCCTGATTAGAGACAAGCAAGCTGATAATGTTAGACCCTCCCCGCCCCCCGCCCCCCACCCCAAATGCTAAGAAAGGAAAGGACAGGCAGGAAAATGTTCATCTGTGACAGTTTATCTTTAATCTGTTACTCCTTCAGATCCACAAACTGCTTTTAGACATATGGTATAGTTGCAAGGGGGAAATGCCTGTTTTTTTCAGAGGACCGGACACAGTACAGAAATCGTTAAGACACACGTCCTGTTTTTTTTTTTTTGAGGGATCTCTTATCAATACTAAAACAGATACAGGGACCTCAGCCTAGTCCCACCCCAGCCTACCCCCTTATACATCTTCAAGAATAACGGAATCTTAAAGTCTGCGCTTTAAGACTCATTCATTTCATTTTAGAGGATTAGCACTATGTTTCCCTTAACCCCCTGCTTTGTTCTAAAGAAACCCTAAGTGCAATTGATAAGCAAGCATTTTGCTTTTAATTTTTTCTCCACAACTGCATTCAGAGCGGTGTTTCCAAGATCAGTGTCTAGCACTCTGACCTCTATACCAAGCTGACTGACTAAGTTGTCTCTATCTGTACAAACTGTTGTTCAGATTGCTGGCAGCAGGTTTTCAGAACGTGTAGGAATATTGCTGTTATCGGGTATAACTTTGTTTAAACATTGTATAAAAATCCAAATAAATACAATTCTTGATTAAACACTCCGTGTTGAGAATATTTTGGGGGGAGGTGGAGGGGTCTGTGCTCTTTTACACTCTGTCTATGTTGTGGTATTTATTATTTTGTGAGTTTTCAGCAGTACGAGTTGTGGCATTAACACAAGACTATAAAACAAAAGTATGGGAGAGGAGGGGGGAGCCTGCTTTTGTAGGGTAGCAAGAGATGTCCCAGGAATAGCATCTAGGAAAAAAGACACGGAGCAGAAAACTGAGCATGTAATTTGGTCCTAGATAGAAGTTGGGTGTGTGTGTATGTGTGTGACTAGATTGATGTTGTGGTAATGAGGAACTTTCTCCATCTGTTATTTACCCCATTGGAAATTTTTCCTCCCTTCCCTAGGTCCGTTAAGTCCTGGTATAGAAAAAAAGTCAGGCCTTTGTATTATGCCCATCTTTTCCCCCTACGCAGGCTTGGGGAAGGCCATTTTTTTTGCTTGGTGAAACGACTTTGAGACAAAAGTTAAACGCTCCCCCTTTCTCCATTTCCACGGCTCCAGTCCACATAAGATCTCCTTTAGCTGCTTTTAAGACCCAAATTATTGAGTTGGTGTTCCAATCACAAGATCTTCCCTAGAATGTAGATCTAATTCTCAGTGAGATGGTGATCCTCCATGCGGCTTACCATGGCAGATTGCGAGTGAGAGCCCCGACAACCTAAGGCTTCCTTGTACACAAAAATACCACTGCGTAGAAAATCTCAGCCCTGGAATTAAGATCACTGGGAGAGGCCTGCCTGGCTATCCCAGTAACCAAAGAAGATTATTTGGTGGTTGCATGAAAAAAGGGCCTTTTCAGCAGCAGCCCCATACTTGTGGAACAATCTCCTCTGGGTTGTACACCCGAACCTCGCGCTTTCGGTCCTTACTAAGCAGCTGTCAGCTTTATTTAGGATTGCAACGGATTAAAGTAGTCCTACATTGTGGTTTTAAAATTTGCTTCTGTATGTATTTTATATGATATATTTTATGTATTTTCTTTATATTGTGAATCTTCTTGGGCACCCACTCTCCAAAAATAAATCAGTCAACTCGGATACTCTCACATCATTGACTGTATACAGCTAGCTGCTTTCAGGCTCTGTGTATGGAGGGGGGGGGGGAGGCCTGCTACTTTGAAATTAACAAGAATAAAAACTTCATGTTGATCAGTTTTAAGAGTCCACAACAGAAGAAAAAGCCATTACTCGTACCCACCCTTCTACTAACCACCCCAAAACACACTCCCTGGACAGCCAAGCTACAGCAAACCGCAATCACACTCCCTGCCGTTTCGGGGGGGGGGGGGAGGAGCCTAACCAGTCTTTTCCTTTCTGACATATGTGAGCTATTCAGTAGGCAAACTGGCTGAGCAATTCCTTAGAAAGCCAGATCATACAGGCTGAGAGCTATGTGTTTGAATTGAAATATATATTCATCCAGACTCTACAGTAGATATGCCGGTGTGGTTTCCACGGGGCAGTGGGTCCAGCAGCAGGATGCCTCCCCCCTTTATCCCTTTTTGAAAGGCAGTTCCCAGCCAGAGCCCCCCACACTCATTGGCACGTTTAAATGTTGGTAGCATGCACACTCCTGTAGTTCCAAAAACTCTCCTAACACCCCCTGGCACACTCTCTGAGATTTCTTCCAGCCACACAGAGAACCCTTTGGAGCCCCAGAGCACTCCCTATGTGTAAATCTGTACAACAGGCCGCTCTGCAGGACTGGCTTTTAGCATCAAAGATCCAAAATTAATACATGTTGTTATTTTAATCAGGCCACAGTTGGATACTGAGTGTATAGGGAAGAAATGCAGAGGTGCTTTTTTACATACACTCACCTGACTCCCCCCCCCCCCCAAAAAAAAACCCTACCATCCCTTCCACACTCTGAGACTTCTTCCAGCAACACAGAGAACTCCTCGGAGTCCCAGAGCACTCCCTATGTGTAAATCTGTACAACAGCCAGCTCTGCAGGTATGCTTTTTAGCATCAAAGATCCAAAATTAATTCGTTTTGTTATTTTAATCAAGTCGTAGTTGGATACTGAGTGTAGAGTAGGTGCTTTTTTTTTTTTTGTTTTACATGCTGGTAATAAGGATATTGCCTTTAATTGACACAAATCTAGTGCATGGAGAGATACATTCAAAGTGGGTTGGATAATTTTAAAAAAACGATTTGAAATATCCTGGATCTACCATTTAAAAATCCTGTCAGACCCTGCGCGGTCTCTGCACATTGTTTAATATGTGTTGGGAGGGGAGGGGAGGGGGGTTAACTGTGGGGCAAGGTTGAGAGATATGCAAAGGATTCCATTGCAAACCGTGTGTTTGAAAGAGAGAAAATAAATCAGGCTTCTGTGTATCAGGAGCACAGGGCTGTTTTTTTAGCATCAAAGATCCAAAATTAATATGTTTATTTTAATCAGGCTATGATACTGTGAAATTAACAAGGATAGAAAATACAGCCATTGCTTAAGCATCCACCCTGGACATTCTGTTGGCCTAAGTGATGAACCAGCAGATATTCCCAACAATAGAAAAAAAACGTTGCTCATTACATCAAAGCACACTTGCAGGACGATAAAGAAGGCTGCAGCAAAGCAATGTTATCTACCCAGGCCTTTCAGGGGGGGAAGAGAGGGGCAGCCCAAATTCAGCCACACACCATTAGGTCTCTCCACATCCTTTAATATGTTTAGTCGAGGAGAGGTTGGTCGGGGGAGCCAGGGCTGGAAGCTGACCACAAGGATTTCCTGATCAGAGAGCTCTCAAAGTGCTGGCTGTATACACAGGATCTCTGTATCAAGAGCATAGGGGCTGGTACTTTTTGAAATTAACAAGTATTAAAAAACACTGCTTAAGTGCCAACCATGGACATTCTGTTGAACTAAGTGATCCCCAGGCGAGACTCCCTCCACGCTTTTTGTTTATATGTTTTTAATTGATCAGTTTTAAGAGGGGGCAGTCAGAAATTCCTATATATATTTTTACCCCAGGCTATTCTTATCTACACACGCAGCTGCACAGGCATTTCCGGACCTGTCAAGTTGATGAGGAAGTGTACCCCTACCGTACTACTCTCTGCCATGGTGCTTCTTGTGCTTGGATTAAGGTTAATAAAAGCTACATGTAAACACTGAAAGGCAAATGTATTAGTGTTGCCAAAACTTTCACTCCCATTCCCAGGGCAATTTTATCTAATTATGTCTGGAAATTTCTCAGAATGGCTGTAGTCCCCTGAACCAGTCCATGAAGAAGAGGTAGCTTTAGAGAAAACCAAAATGAAGGGAAAGATAACAGGCTGCATGTAGATGGTACGTGACATCTAGGTGTGAAGAGGCTTGAAAAATGAAGGAATTGATGTAAACAAATGCCTGTGAACAATAATAGATATTTGCAAAGATTCAAAGATGCCTGTGTTAACTGACACAGCTCTTGAGAGGGGCCCACTATCCCCCTCCTCTTTCCCCCATCTCCTTCTCCTCTTTTCACGCACACACACACAAGCACACATTCTCTGCCTATGTAAACATCAGCTCCAAGGCACCAGGGCTTGTCGCTGATAAGAGAATGGCTTATTAGATAAACAGATTATAAATTAAAAAATGACAACATGAAATGTAGGTAGATTAGTAATATTATATTTTATGGTAAAAGGAGGTATAGGCCAGTCAGAGACTGATTATGTCATAGGTCATAACCAAATAATAAAATGGAATTCTTATGCCATCAGGAGATAAATGATTGCTAGAAAAACAGCAACATGTCTGGCTTGTATCCAGGATTTAGGCATGTTTTATACTGCATGTTTTAACCCTGTTTGACGTTATGTTAAAATTGACTCAAAGTGGATGGATTTAGGAGTTCTTTGTTTGATTTGGTATAAATGTATGTAACAGAGAAGGGTATGCACATATTCTCTCTGATCCTTTGGAGAAGAGAAAGTGTGACCTTTAAGATTTCTTGGGCCAATAATATCATATTGCATTTTGAGACCTTCCCTCCTTTCTGATCGAATCTGGGAAAGAGAGAGGGGGCACAACAGAAGAAAACCCCTTTCATGAGAAACTTTAATAAAGATACAGCATGGGAACCTAAGTTGATAAGATTCAATGCCTGTGTGACATCAGCAGCCAGCAGTTTATTTACTTCACTCTCCCCATTTACATGATTACATAAACGTATCTACTCTAAAATGGCAAGGAGGCATAGTGCTTTCTATACTGGTAACTTTCAAGACAGGTTGCTGGTAAAATACCTTCCAAAGTTAGGTCAAATGAACAGGGGTCATAAAGATTGGCTCCTGCTGAGTTCAAAAGTATGTGCCCTGTACTACTAAGTCATAGGAAACAGAAGAATTTGTTTTATTTTTATTTACTTTGTTTATAGTCTGTCTTCTCCACTAAGATTCCAAGTAGATTACAGGATAAAATCCCTAGGAAGCTCACAAGAACATATGGGCAAATGAAACTGCCCCATGCTGAAACCTACCATTGGTCTTCCAAGGTCAGTTCTGACCTCTCAGAATGGCTGTACCGCTCCTGGCGAAGGACTTTCAAAACAGCACCTACCAGATATTTTTAAAGTGGAGATGCCAAGGATTAAGCCTGGGAACAGATCCTCTCTCATTGAGAAATATCCTCTTTACTCAAGAGTCCCAGGCACAAACAAACACAGTGCCTTCACTAGCAATCAGGAGCTACTAAGAAATGGCATGGTCCTATTCCCCGAGAATGCAAAATGTGTAGGAGGTAACAAGGCAATTGAAAGAGAGCAAGGGTGGATGCCATAACCGCTTGAAAGACGTCTTATAAAGACAGCCTCTAATATGCAAATAGCAGGAGGGCTTAAAATAGCAAATAACAACAGCATTATCACAAAGGAGAGGACAGCAAATTTCAGATTTCAAGATTAAACCTCTAATTTAAGCAGTAGAATAAAGTAAAGCAAAACAAAGAAGCTGCACAATTTCTTATAATTTACTGCCATAAAACATTACTTCACAAGTCAATAAAGCTTTTACGTATGTTTAGTTAGTTTAAACACAAATCAATCTATATCATCAAAGATGCTAAACACCAGAGATCAGAAATACCCTGCCACTAGAACAGTGAAAAAAACCCGATAATAGTTATGCAGACACACTTGTTGTTGTGAGAGTGGAACATGGAGTGGGGTGTGGAGGAGAATATCTGGGTATGAGAAGAGTTTGGATTTTCTAGGGAGACGCCCCAGCCATTCTCCCCTCCCCTCAACACCCATCGTCTTCAAATTATAACAACCAGGACAGATAAAGAGACAGAAAGAACCCACATCTTTTATGGCTTGAGTGATAAGATTAAATAGGGCAGGGCACACTTGAGCAGGAAAAAAGGACAAAGGTTAATAAACCCAAGGCTGCTAACTTTATTATTTGTGAACTCAAAAAAGGCACTCCAGTCGAGAGGAGCCATTGCTACAAAATATCATAATTTATAAAAATGTAAAGTTTTGCATTTAGGAAGGAATAATCAAATGCATCATTATAGGATGGGGGAGACCTGTCTTGGCAGTAGTATGTGCGAAAATCATCTCGGGGTCTTAGTACACCATACACTAAACATGAATCAGCAGTGTGACTTAGTGGCTAATAAATTAGTGACAGGCTAATAAATTATTCCAGTACTGAAGACTGGTTCTGGGAAGGCAAAAATGGAGGGGGTGGGAATTTGTGTCCTGCTTGTCAGCTTTCTGGAGGCATCTGCTTGGCCATTGTGTGCTAGACTAGAATAGCGATCCCCAACCTGTGGGCTGCGGACCACCTGTGATCCGTCGACTAATTGGAGGTGGGCCACGAAGGAAGCTTTCTCTCCCCCCCCCCCCCGGCCCTTTACAACACACTTCGGGTGTCATTGTCTCCCATCACTCCCAGATGGGACTATCTTGTTGCAGAGAAACAAGCTCAGGGAACACATTGATTTGTCATTGTCATGAGTCAAAATTTCCATGAAAATAAAATGTTCCTTCTGTTCATTGTTGTGGCGTGTCTGTATCTTATTTTGAAGAGACGTTTAAACATTACCATAGCGACCAGAGTCAGAGAGCGTTAGGGCAGTAGTTGAGAGTAGAGGAGTAACTACCCCTCCCCGCACCGGGCCTCAGTAAAATTGTCAAGCGTTGAGTGGTCCCCAGTGATAAAAAGGTTGGGGACCACTGGACTAAAAGAACTGTCTGGTGCAGCCTGATTGTTCTTATGCACAGGAAGCATAATTTCCCTATTGTTCTTTTTTCCATACTGAGCGCAATGGTTAAGAGCCGCAAACTCTAGCCTGGAAAATGGGGCTTGATCCCACACTCCTCCACATGAAACCTCTGCTGGGTGACGCTGGGCCAGTCACAGTTTTCTCAGAACTCTGTCAGCCCCACCTACCTCACAGGGTGTCTGTTGTGGGGAAAGGAAGGAAAGGAGTTTGTAGGCCACTTTTAAACTCTTTATGGTAGAGAAAAGTGGGGCCTAAAAATTAAATCCTCTTCTATGCCACATCGCAACCCAATCCATCCTTTAACATTCAAGAGGAGCTGGGCAATCCAATCACCTGTAAAATGTCACATGTCTCCTCCCGAGCAAACTATCACCATTAAAAGACTCAGAGGAGCTCTGGTAAGAAAGCAGATGGTGGATGAGCAGAGTACAACTCCCGCAAGAATTAGCAAAGAAATACTGACTCTAACAGATGGGCCTGTTTGGGTGAGTTAGCCTCATGTGTTTACTCATGTATGCTGACACAGGAATGATGCTGTCATATCTGAATCACTGTCAAGGTAGTCTCTCTGTCACATGCAAACAAGCTGCTTACAGCTTCCTTGAAATGCACTTGCAATTTCAGCAAAACCAGGATGTACTTTATAGAGTCATCCAGTGTTTTTGTTGCTTAAGGAAAAGAAAAAAAGAGAAAGGATGAAAGAAAACTGCTGGTACTCTTATACAGGGTTGCATAGATTTCTACCAATCCCCCCTCCAAGGTGCCACTACTTTGCACTGGCGAGAACCAGCACACACACACACAAAGATACAGAATCACATATACTTGCGCAATTGTCATTTTTGCCCCATGAATAAAACCTGTTTGAATGACCTATCATGTTCTAATGCATCCAATCAAGGTAACACAGCTCACTAAATAGTAGTACTCTGCAATGCTGCCCACAGGAGGGGGCGGGAAATGGGCCATTACCTACCAAATTGACCGTCACGCTTTATATACAGTTCTATTACACTGTACGCAATAGCTGTGGGAGCTGGGATCTCCAAGATCACATTAGAATCCTTCATCACATTCACATTTTCACTCACGGATACCTGAGGGAGAGAGGCATCCGTTCATTAATTTGCACTGGTTTGATCCCAGCACTGCAGTAATTCAGCCACAAAACAACTATTGGAGGAGCCAAGTTGGAGGAGTGGCTTATAAATCTAAATAATAATAATAATAATAATAATAATAATAATAATAATAATAATAACAACAACAGCAGCAGCAGCAACAACAGCAACAACAGCAACAGCAGCAACAGCAGCAACAACAGCAACAACAGCAGCAGCAGCAACAGCAGCAACAGCAGCAACAGCAGCAACAGCAACAATAACAATAATAACAATGTCAAAGCAAAGGGAGAAATGTCTCTGGAGTGCTACAGGAATATATTTTGACACACTGTTATTACTTGGTTAGTTTCACAAGTCCAAGATAAAGGAAGTGAAAAAGCAGAACTTCTCATCATTTTTCCTCAATTCAAACACTTAAAATGCAAGCAGGGAAGCAGTCAGGAGGCCAGTATCTTCTAATTGCGAAACATGTTCAGGACAAATTAAGAAAAAATAATCTTAAACACGCAAAAAGATTTTAAAAAATATATATTGCTATAGGTTTAGCTACTTAGCTTAAATGGATTTCTAAAAGGATAAAAGCAAATTCAGAGGGCAAATGTACCACAGATACAGGAGTTGGATCCTGCTTAAATTTCTGCATGCGCAAAAGGAGCAACTTTTGTCCATTTCAAACCAACCAAGGAGACTCTGACAATTCTGGAGGGGAGCTATCCCCTAGGAACAGCCTTTGGTGGGAAGTGTTTCCAGCTGTCACCGATGGTGGAATTGGCCCCTGTTCCGTACACCTATGGAAATCTGGGAAGGATCTAACCATTATCCAGAACAGTTCTAAATGGATCGCTCATGTTCAGAGGTACTTGTAAAGTTTATATTACCAGATGTCAGACAGAAGAAACTGGGTGCCTCATTACTGTTCTATTTATGAGCAACTGTAATCACTGCTAGTTACACAACATTCAATGAACTTCTGGTATGAGCCATCAAAAGTCATTTAGCCCAGGATGCATTCAGACTATAGGTCTTCAAATATTGCTTGAAGTGTACAAATCTTAAATGTGTAGCTGACTATCTGCACTTCACAAAATAGGCTTGGACACAATCCACCAAGAACTTCTCCTTCACATGTGCAGAGGCTATGCAATATCAAGGGATTTTATTCCTGCAGCTTCTACTTTTCTTTGCCACTTCAAATTTTATTTATCATTTCATCAGAGTACAACATTTAACAAGCTCAGAAAGTTATGTGTAAATTATTAAATTACATTTACAAATAATAGCTTCCGACTGTATTTGCTATATAAAAAGGTAACTAAACCTCCTACTCAAAACTTCTAAATCCAATTTCATTTCCCTTTATGAATCGTAACCAAGAGTCAAAAATCCACATACTTTTTTCTAATATACTCTATATCCAAAGATTCCATTTTGTCTTAAAGTCCAATGGTAGTTTATTTTCGACATATCTTGTCAGTTTCGCCATCTAGGCGAGTTCTAACATTTTCAACTGCTAATTAAATATGGTGGGTATCTCCTTTAAGTTCCAATTTGTCATCCATACAATCCTTGCTGCGGTCATCAAGTATCTCAATATCTCTCCATATTTTAAATCTTTTTCCTTATCAAAAAATCCTAAAGAAAAACTTCTGGATTTAAGGCTATGGTGTCTTTAAGTATTTTTGAAATTTCTCTATGGATATCCTGCCAGAATAGCCTTGCATGTTTGCAGGTCCACCACATGTAAAGCCTCTACTATTTTCAAAAGAGCTTGTATAGGAGATGCTCATTCTTTGAAGCATGCTACTGGGACCACACATGAGCCTCTTGTGGCGCAGAGTGGTAAGGCAGCCGTCTGAAAGCTTTGCCCATGAGGCTGGGAGTTCAATCCCAGCAGCTGGCTCAAGGTTGACTCAGCCTTCCATCCTTCCGAGGTTGGTAAAATGAGTACCCAGCTTGCTGGGGGGTAAACGGTAATGACTGGGGAAGGCACTGGCAAACCACCCTGTATTGAGTCTGCCATGAAAACGCTAGAGGCCGTCATCCCCAAGGGTCAGACATGACTCGGTGCTTGCACAGGGGATACCTTTACCTTTACCTTTACTGGGACCACACAAGTGCTTATGTGCAAAAAGCCTAGCATCAGCAAAACTAGAGGGGGATGTAGCAAGCAAGAAATATTATTCAGTCTTAAACATGAATGGAATATGTGGAAATGGCATGTATGTAAAAAGATTTTGGTTTACTCCAATGACTCCCTTCTGCCAAGATTGAGAAAAACGGAGTGGAAGCAGGCCATTGAATTCAACCCAATAGCCTGATTTTTATGACCTTACCTTTATAACCTTGGTATGTAATCCCACCCTACTGGCCGCATTTTCTTCCTTCTGAAACTGTTCGGATATTAAACATTTCTGAGTTGTTACTATTCTTTCTGTCAAGAGACAAAGAACTTCATGCTTTCTTTCAAGTATTTGTTGCAGCAATGTATTATGTAGATTTATTGTCCTGTAAGAAGAGAGCAAGCATCTTACATACAAGCTCCATACAAGACCCTGATGACTGCTGCTTCCATTTCCATAGGATGCATGGGCCTCCACCCAGAGCCAGGCTATTCCCCCAGCAGCATGGCTTTCCCACTTTACAGGGCTGAGGTATATTGGCACAGGTGCTATGTCAAGGCTAGAATAAAGGGTGGGGGAAGAAGAGAGTTTTAAATCATCACGGAAGGTCCTGAGTTCATGCTAGTATCCCCGTGACAGTCTTCATAACTATGAAACTGTAGCTTCTAAATTCCAAATCTCATTTCCCGGCCTGCACCCAGGGTACCAGAGCAATAAAAAACAGCCCAGTTTCCTTCATCAGGTTAGCCTGAAGTTTCCTTCATCAAAAAACAGCAGCTACAGTTCTATAATGCCAAATCTTGCACAGCTTTATTTCCTCAGAAGGGAATTAAGTAGATCAGAGCACCCCAGTCTAATCCTCTGTCACATTCCACCAAGCAGAGTCCCATATTCCTTCTCTTCTTAATCCAATTCAAAATGCAGCTTTCCAGTGGATTAATTTCAGACATGCTGAAAGCACAATTCCTACTATAAAACTTCATGGCTTAGTTCAAAAGGCTGCGGCTGCACTTCAGTTTGCAACTTCCTTAAGTGGGGGAGAGCCTAAAGAAGAATATGCTTGGGAAAGATTCACACAACCTCGCTCTCACAGCTACCGTGGTCTAGTCAGCTGCAGCTTGCATTGTTGCAGGGATGCTCAGCAGAACAGCACACTTGTCAAGAGGTAGGAGAATAGCAACAGTTAGAAAAAGAAAGGATTGGAGCATCAGTCACTTTTGATGGATAAAAATGTGTGAAAAGCTGTATTAGTATTTGTAAGTGTACTGTTAGAAAATGAAAACACAATTCATTTTAGAGCATTCACTTAACCCATGAATGTTTCCTTGCTTTAAAAAATTGCCCATGCCATGGGAGCAAAGGTAATCCATCATCCATAGTGGTGATCAGCAGTTCCCTGGGTATGCAAGGAAGGGCCACAAGAGACAAACACTGGTACATTCCCTTTCTGCCCACCCACTCACAATCTGCCTAAATTCATAAAATCAGCATTTCTGTCAGATGACTATCTAGCCTAGGCTTAAAAGTTGCCAAAGAAGGAGAACCCACCACCTCCTGAGAAAGCCTGTTCCACTGAGGAAATGCTCTAAGTGTAAGGAACAACTTCCAAATGTTTAGCTGAAAATTCTTTGGAATCACTTTCAACCCATTGGTTCTGGTCCGATCCTCTGGGGCAACAGTAAACAACTCTTATCCATCTTCTATATGACAGCCCTTCATGTATTTGAAGACATCATATCACCTCTTATCTCTCTTCTCTCCAGGCTAAACAGAACAAGCTCCTTCAGCCTTTTCACATATGACTTGGTCTCCAAACACCACACCATCTTCATAGCCCTTCTCTAGACACACTCCAGTTTCTCTACATCTTTCTTCTGTTGTTATGCCCAAAACTGTACATAGTATACCTAGTGAGGCCTTACCAGATCAGAGTAAAGTGGTAATGTTACCTCACATGAACTGGACACTATACTTCTTTTAATACAGCCCAAAATCCCTTTTGCTCAGTGTGAAAAACACAAACTGCACAATGGAGATTGTTAGGAAGGGGGCTAAATGGACAATATTATGATGTCCTTATATAAACCTATGGGGCAGCCTCATTTGTAATACTCTGTGACGTTCTAGTCATTGTATCTCAAAAAGGATATGGTGAAAATGGAAAATGTACAAAAGAAGGTAGTCAATATCATTCAGGAGCTGTAACACTTTTCATATGATGGAACATGCACTGCCTTTCATGTCTCAAATTTCTCCAGCTGATCCTGTCTTTCTTTCACAAATCTTCACAAAGACAACAACTCTAAGATCTCTAGACTGACCTTCCCTGACTGTCCTTCATAAGATTCTGCAGATCAGCTTGCTGCTTTTTTAAATGTCCAAAAGATGAATAGCTGGCCATAACGCCTTTCCCCCCGGCTCCAAGACTGATTTTTCCAAGAGATGTTTCAATGCTCCCACTGACGTAGTCTTCAAACTTTCCTTCATATTTCACAAAGTCAGATTCCAGAACAACTTGAGGGAGGGGTGGATAAAGAGAAAAGAAATCAGAAAAGTCAACTAGACTTCAAAACAGTCATTGTAAAACAGAAGAACAACTTTCCAAACAGAGTAAAATGAGGAATGATCAGATACATTCAGATGGAAAAATTTACTGAACATTCCATCATATTTGTTCCAGCCTGTCCATGCATTTGTGAGCTCTTGCAATCCATAGAACAGAGGCACGGAAGAACCCCAAGGAAACCCAGAAGAAAATGAGAAGAGTTTGTCCATTTCTTTGGGGTCTGATTTCAGCAATAACAGCAGCTCCTCTGGGTGTGCAATCCTCCAGATTACAGTAGTGAGTTGAAAGATTTGTTTCAATTCTTATACCCACGTGTTTTTGCTAACCGAAACCAGCCTCCTCCACATGCTGTTAGTAACCCTTTAAAAGAAAAGACACTGGTGTTCTTTCTTCCTTCAAAGAGCTCACAGCAGTATTTGGTGATGGCTTTGAATAGTAAACCTTGCATAGGAGGAAGGATTAAACCCCTCTCAACCTGCAGCCCTGACCTTTAACTAGCACCATTGTAATTTAGCTTTGAAAGAGGAATGGATATCTACTTCTTCAGTGGTCCTTCACCTGGGATAAGCTCCTCCTCCTCTACATGGCAGAGTCAAGAGCTTTCTTGTGATCCTGTTGGCAAGGGGATTCCTCAGGAGGATTCCTCAGTTCCTTCAGCCCTGCTGGAGGAACAGGACGTGAGCATTGCTTGTGCAGCAAGCAATCTGTGGTAAGAGTTGCTTTTGAAAAAATATTTAATTCTATTCTATGCTTTTTCTTTTCTCCCTTCAACCCTGGGTATCGAAGGGGAGGGGGTAACCAAGTGCTAGCGCCCATCAGTGCTTTTCCATTTTTGTTTCTTCACACTCCCCCGACCAGTTCTCATTTGAGGGGGTGGCGTAGGTAAGCTGCAGTGGTAGGCTCCCTACTTTGAGGCCCCGTGATCAGGGGGCTGGGGGGCAGCACGTGCAATGCACGGCCCTTGTGGTTCCTTTCTCTCTGCCAGTTCTGAGTTTGGGGGGGGGGGCACACCTGCATGGTTTTTGCATTATTTTTCCCTCCCGGCTCTGAGCAAGGGCTAGAAAAACAATCAGCAGCTGGCTGCTGAGCACGCTGGGAAAGCATGAGGCTGTTTCCTCGATAGCAGAAACTTTATTCCTTTTTGTTCTGGATTGGCATTTGTTCCTTTATTTTTTTCCCCTGGAGCAAAAGCAGAACATGGCGGGAAGGAGCCACGGCCGAGTGCTGCAAGCTCAGGGTGCGCTGAGGAGGCCAAGGCCAAAGCCTCACGGCGCAGTGACCACGGGCTGCATTGGCAGCAGAGGCACCAAAGCGAGCCCACCGGGTGGGGTGCATGGCAGGCAGGTGCTGAGTTCCTTGGCTGTCGAATTGGGTGGCAGGGAGTGCAAAACCTGTAGACCTGCTGTCCCCACTGGCCTTGTGGTGTGTGCATGGGTGGTGTAAGGGGACTCAGGAGATGCATTGGCCTCCAGGCTGCGGGTACCTCCAGCCAGGTGATTGGCAGACCCCTTTTTTCAAATCGCACATGTAGTGCAGGCAGCCTTGCTGTGGGGCATGAGACCCCTGCAACCTTTCCTATCAGCGTGGTCTGCTTCCTGTCTGTGGAGCCAATAAAATCAAGCCCAACAGGGTTTTTTTTGTTGTTGTTCTTTCATTGTGGCTACGGTGGGAGGAGTTGAGCTGGTGACCATGACTGGGCTGGCTGAAGACATGCAAGCTGAGGACATGGTGGCTGATTTGGACCTTTCTCAATTGTTCAGCCCGGACCCTGCTACAAGGTCTCATCAGGCCCCAGAAGCCCAGCCCTCCACTGTACCTGATCTCTCCGGGACAATGCCAGGGAGAGTCTGCTGGCCTGGATCAAGGGAGAAATGGAAAGGGAAATAAAGGACTTTTTTGCACAAGCCATCCCTGCTCTCAGGGACTTGGCAAGAAAGAACAATTAACAGTCATCTCAAGTAAATGTTCTACAATATCAAACCCATAAAATGAGTTCATCGAAGACAACAGCCTCATTCAGAAAGTGCAGACTATTTCAAAAAGTTCTAAAAAAAATTGAAATAAAAGGGAAGCAAACTCATCTGCCTGAATTCAGATCTGAAACAACTATGAGTCATAACTGCACTTTGCCTTAACTATACCTGGAGCTGCAGTTTTACCTGGTTTTATGGGGTTGCCTTCAGCAAGCACATCATTCAGTGTCACTGACAAGAGGTGGTACTTGGGCTTCTGCCAGCACCAGGTTTTCTTCTTCTTGGTCACCAAACTCAGCAGCTGAAATTTATCCAAGTCATTGAGTTGTAACATAGGGATCAAGTCTCCTCCATAGTCAACCTCTCTCACAAAATTCTTGGTTGCCTTGGCAAACATCCTCGGAGCCTTGCTTCAGCACCTTGTGGAACAAAAAAACACTCAGGCAAAATACAAGCATCATGAAAAGCAGCACATGCAGTTTACATTTTTAACACAGATCCTGATTTGGCTAGCAGTCTCCAAAACAAACTGCACCTGCATGGTTTTCCAAATCATGTCCTTAACATGGCCATTTCTAATAATCTAGGCTCCACCAGCTAACATGGCTCTGTAGACATCACAAACAAGTGAAAGCCTCTTCTTGACAGGCACAGACCTAACTAACTAGCTAACTACAGGGCTGGCTTGCTCCCTTCCTCTTCTTCCAATGCCCATACTGAAGTCTTCAAATAATTCAAGCACATTGTGCCCTCTGAATACAGGCATCTTAACAAATGTCTACCTTTCCAAGTAAATAGGATTTTTAATCTTAATTGCATCAGTGTTAAAAATCCCAGGAAAGGAAACTCCAATGGTCAGCCTGCATTCAGTTGTCAGGACTAAAAGGGTCCAGTGAGGCCATTCATCTTCAAGCTCAACGTGCTGTATGAGGGGCAGGAGAAAGCAAGCACAAAAACTCAGCAACTACCTAAGTTTGTGTTCAAGCTCCAGTTTGTTTGTGATATCTGAGAAAAGCTTGGGTGTTCATGGGAGAAAGCTTTTTCTGTAGTATGTTTCAGACATTATAGGGTTAAACTATGGCTTCCCTCTACATGTGAATGCAATAGAGACATCACCAAGCCTACACTCCCTGACAAATCATCTGCACTGAAGAGATTTTGCAAAAAAAAAGTTGTCACGTTCACTTTTCAAGATACATGCATAAAAATTTATTAAAATACCTTTGTCTAAGATTTAAACCACCAATCCCTCTTCTGTGCATTAAGAGAAAGCCTTTCTGCTAAAACACCGATGATAGGGTAAACTATCCTGCTTGCAATCCCTTCCACCTGGTAGTGGAAGGTAGTTCTACAAGACTCTGGGAAGTCCTTTTCAGGACAGATACTATGAAAAAGAGCTGCTTCCTAAACATTTTTTTATATATATGGCTCCAAATATACCATTCCAGTAGGAAATAACATGTATTTTAAAAACATGTATTTTAAAAACAGCAGCACATACATACAAATCATTGCTTTTCCACTTAAAGATACAAGGTCCTGTAAACTGAAAGAGAAGTAACATTTTACATGTGCAATCTTCTTATTTGATTACATATTCATGGTTGTACTTGATAGCCCCCCAAATACTATTCTTCAAATAATAATAAGCCTTGAGAAGCAGATAGGAATGAACAAATGGAACGGCAGTCCAATTAGGTGAAATATTTTGGAAAAATATCATGCAATATAGGGTGGTGGGGCAGAGAGATGAAAGCTACAGACATTCACTCATCATTAATTTTACGATCTTATTTTGAGTTAGCAGAAAATATTACATTGCTTTCAAAATTTGAATTTCTTTATAGCATGGTGCAGAAATTTTCAGATTGATTTCAAAAAGGACATAAACTATATGCAGGCAGCATGTTCAGGTTGACTACTTCATAAACAACCTGTGCCAATTTTATTATTTTACGCATGCAACCCTGACTTGTAATGAATGTCTATTATTTTGTACAATCATAGTCTAAATACGGAACTAAAACTGAGTTAACTGCAGGCGACAGCCATGTAGCATGTATAGGAAAAATAGAATAAAAATAGGAAGTGACCGATTCTTAAAGCAGAATATATTAATCCTTTCCCTTCACCACATAACTCTGGAGAAGACAAGATTTGTGTATTAGCAATGTCAAGACCAAACCCTACCTTTTTTCTTTTGACTCTTTTCCCCTTCTGCAAACGCAGCCACTATCATGGCTTTTTCAAGGAGGAAAAACTCTCTAACCCCTTTTTTCCTTTGACATTTTCTCACAACTATGTGAGTTGCTTTTACTTACACTAGGGGTGTGTGTGGGGGGGGGGGCTTACAGGCACTGATATTTTTTCATAGCAGAGTTACAAAAAGCTCAGACTAGCTATTTTTTTCCAACAAGGACGTCCTGAAAGGGTGAAAGAACCTCCCCATTCTGTTCTTTTTGAAAAGCTGCTCCAATGGCTGAATTTGCAAAAGAAAAAACAAGATTTCAAAATGAACACAGAAACATAACATGCAGTTTGGCCTTCAGATCAGCCTTGACACATCAATTACATAGTTATAAATGTAACTGCATTGAATATGCAGAATATAGGGAAGGGCTGGATTTACTAAGGGTGGGAGAACTGCAAACGTCAACTAATTATGCCTCAAGTTTTCTTATCACAGTAATTACATCAGAGTTAGCTCACGCACTGAGGATATGGGAGTTCTTCCTGTGGACACTGTTGAAGGATAAGGAGATTGTAGTAGGTTGTAACTCAGGGATAGTCAACCTGTGGTCCTCCAGATGTTCACAGACTACAATTCCCATGAGCCCCTGCCAGCAAACTTGACCTCAAGGACCACACGTTGATTACCCCTGTTCTAACCCATAAAGTGACAAAGGGGTCTTAAGAGCAAGGCCTAGGAAATCTCCTTCTCCTTTTTAAATCACTTGCCTGAGAGCTCTATGTACCTTAAACAAAGGCTCCCTGCTGTCAGGGCAATCCCAACTACATGGGGAAGCCCTGCATAGGAATGCATGGAGGGTTGTGTTATTTTGACAGGTCTTAAGGTATTATGTGGCTTTTATATTTAGTTTTTGCTGAGGCCCATCGTGGCCACCAACATCTCCTGCAGCATCCCTGCTTTACGCCGTGGGGTTGTTTCCAGGACTGCCCCAAAGCTTTCGGGCATGCTCAGCTTGGGTTGTCCAAACAGCCTTCCTGCCTCATTGCAGGGAAGCAGGAAGATTCTCCCCACTGTGTGGCCATGAGGCAGTGCCCACTATCCTTGCACTGCATGCAGCAGTGAGGCGTGGAGGAGACAAGGTAGTACCTCCCTCCTCCTACCACGGAGCAGCAAGCCTAGAGGGGGAGAAAGTGACTGCCCGCCTTGTGCTGCAAGATAAGGTGTGGAGGTGGTTGGGCGTGGCAATATCTACCATCTTTGCTGCCACAACAAGGTGAGGGGGCCAGGGAAGAAGGAAGAGGGTCACTGCCCCTGTGTAAAAGCAGAAAGGGAAGGAAAGAGCAGGGTTTCTACAGCCCACCACTCGGACTAGGGCAGCTCCCAGGGCTGCTGCTTCCTGACAATTCCACATTCATCGGCTACAGTCAAAATAAGGAAGAGCCTTGCAGCCCCTCAAAAGCTAGCCCATTTGGTTGTGGTATAAAGTTTTGTGAGGCAGAGCCCATTTCATTAGACGCATGAAATATAATTTTGTTAACATTAAATGTTAACATAGATTTTGTTTGCAAACACACACAACATTACAAAAAGCAGAAGTATGATGGGCAGGCACTTAGCCATTTCAAAGCTATATAAAACATGCCTTCGGTACTTAATGTGTGGGTTGGAGATTGAAGAAAACAAATATGATGGGACTAACCTTTCTATAGCTATGGGATGCGCACTAGCAGATTATGGTACTGGGCAACAGGCTAAAACATTTGGAGTTTTGCAGGCTAGTGGTTTTTAAGATCATGCATCAGTAAAACTAGACAGATTATCATTATCCTCCACATCTGGGAATGCTAAAACTCAAGATCACTCAATGAAATGGATGGCCAGTAGCTTCAAAAAGGGCAAATGAAAGTCCACACAACACGGGACCAGTGTGAAGGAATTCATGTGGTTATCAACTGCATAGCAACCCTTAAAGAAGCTATTTAAAAACAAATCCATAGAAGGCTGATAACCCAGACAGCAGAAAGGGGCAGATACCCGCGACCGCTTCCCTTTGCCCAGAGAGGGGAGCCAAAGTTGGGAGATGCTCTAGACTGGGACGCACACAAAGCCCGAAGAGGCCGCCAGAAAAAGCCAGTGAGAGGGACCTGAAGGAGGCGAGAGAGGAGAACGCTTGTCGCGCTTCCCTTTACTCACATTCACAGCCTGGCAGCGACCAACGGGCAAACTCCTCACTGGCGCTCCGTCGCGACTAGCCAGCCGCCCATTGTTTGCAACCCTCCATCACTCCCTGCGCCACGCCTCCTCCTTTGACTTCGGCCTCACTGGGCCTCTGTGCTCCTTCCCCGCCCCGCGCACTCGGGAGGAGGCGGAGTAAACGCTGGTCTGTGGGGCGAGGTACGAAAGGCGTCTCACCTCCGTTGCCTGCGCGCGAGGGTAACTTTAATTCATGTTAGAAACAAGGTAAAAGCCAGAATGACCCGGAATGGCAGATTATTTCTCAAAAAGCAAGAGACACTTGGAGGTGGCTTGCCATTGCTTGTCTCCACGGCATGACTCTTGTGGTCCTTGGAGGTCGCCCAGCCAAATACTAGCCAGGGTCAGCCCTGCGTACCTTCCACAATCTGGGCTTGCCTGGCTCAAGAAAGGTCAGTCTCTGTGTAATCATCAGAAAGACAGGGTTTCTGTAAATAGCTAATCTCGAGAAACCTTCCTGGGTGAAAATTAAGCCATGTCTTGCACTCTGATAACAACGTAATGTGTACGCAACCATAATCTTCTGTAAACTTTCATGACTAAAATGCATATTGAAAAGTCTGCTTTCCTGGGCTGAAAATAAAATAAAAGGCTAACCTGGTCGAGAAGAAGCAAGCTTAAACCAAGAAGGCAACCAAGCTTCTTCCAACCAAGCTAGAACAGAGAGAGAAGCAAGCCTTGTGTCTGTCATTACTTCAGAAAACAACTTTGAAAACCGGCTATTGAAAAAGGAAAAAAATGTGTTTATCTGGAACCCGTTTTGGTTTATGTTTGTACATCATAGATATGAAGGCAATATCTACAGAGTAAATTGGAATAATTATAAACAAAAAACATTTACATTTTTGTACTAGCCAATTGGTTGAATTTTTCTAGTTTGGACTATTCCTTTCCGCCAGCCCTCTTTTGACTTCACCAAACTGGCAGGGATGCATTGTAGTCAGAGGACTAACTTATATTGTATCATCCAACTATTTGTTTAGTATCTAGTATTTTTTCCAGTCTCACCCCCTAAGGACTAATTCAGCATCCATACCCTTTAACTAAGTTTCACAGATGTTCAGAAGCATAGTTATTAACTCTGAATTTATGAATGGATATAGCAATTTGTGGGCTACTGGTAAATTCCTATTTAACATAGACTCATGAAACCCTCAGGAGTTTCAGAGGCCCTTTACACTTCTGGACCAAGCCTTGATTGTAGGCTATGCCCCAGTTGTAGGTATTTCATTGAGGAATTCATTGAGGAAATTTCCTCAGATTTCATTGAGGAAATGTATTGTCACATAACAAAAGGTTTCTGGTTGCTGTCTTTTCTTTATGAAAGCAGCATTATTTGTCAGTTGTGGTGACATCTAGTGGCTTTATGTAGCAAAAATCCCCAGCAATATGTCATGGTACCTACTAGACAGCAAATCAAAGAATGGTTGTGATACTAAGAACAGTTTGCTGGAAGTAAGTCTAAATAAACTTACTTACACTAAATAAACTTACTTACACTGAATAAAATGTGACCTACAAACTTCTTATGATTGCTTTCGAAGTAACCTGGAGGCGCCTACCTTTTGAGGCCCTTTCACCTATCCCGGTTTGTAGCTGATCAAGTCAGCTCTGACCCACAAAAGCTTGAGCCCAGAGGAACGTTAAGACCAGCAAAATTTATTCGAAGTGTAAGCCTTTGTGTGCACAGACACTTCCCCAGGCACAATGAAATGGGAGTTACAAATCCACACATATAGGCGGAGAGGGGTCCATTAATGAATACATAGTTTAATGCAGATTTGGAGACCTTACAGACATAGCAAGCTAAGTTTATAAGGCCTACCCTCTGCCTATATGTGTGAGCTGGAAAATTCCCATGTCATTGTGTCCAAATGCACATGAAACTTACACCTGAAATAAAACTTTGTTTGAATCAGAGCTTACTGGCTCAGCTGCAAACTGGGACAGGTGAAGGTGCCCAACTAGAAACGATGACATCCTCGTGTCCAGTGCAGAGGTGCCGCTGCCATTTTGAAGCCCAAAATGAGTATATAAAAATGCCACAAGAACCTGCAGCTCATCCCATCTCCTGTTTCACCTTTTAACAATGTATTCTTTAAATACATGTACTTCACCCATTCAGTTGAAATTCAAACTATGAAAATTATAAGTGATGACCAAGTGCTGTCTTAAGGTTTAGAGATGAGGTTCAACAACCTCCACAATTTGTGATATCATGGCATTATAGTGGGAGAATATGGAATTATGCATTTGGCAATTTCGATCTGGTGAGGCTGGCTGTTGTCAGAATAGCAAAATCGTTGCTTTGCAAAGAACTGGCAAGAGGGGACATGTTTAAGCAACAGGGGATGTGATTAAGGATCAGCTAAATCAGTGGTCCCCAACCTTTCTGAGGCTGGGGACCGGCAGGGTAACTGCCCCGCCCGCGCATCGCACATGCGCCATGTGCGGCCAAAATTGTGCATGCGCGGCACTTTCGCACATGCACAGAAGTGCCGCGCATGCACGATTTTGGCCGCGCATGTGCGCATGCGCGGCCCACACATGCACAGTGCGCGGCGCTGATTCCCTCTCCCTGCCCTCCCGCAGTAAGATGCTTCCCGGGCCGCAAGCTTGCGGCCTGGGAAGTTTTTTACTGCGGGGGGGCGGGGAGAGGGAGCTGCGGCCCGGCGCCATGGCCTTGGCGGCCCAGCACCAGACCGCGGCCCTCAGGTTGGGGACCACTGAGCTAAATGACATCTTAGAACACATCCTAAAACTGGGATGTGAAATCACTGGGACATGGAATTGAGGTCACTTTGGGTGGACAGGTAGTTGTGAGTTCCTGCATTGTACAGGGGGTTGGACTAGATAACCCTGGAGTTACCTTCCTACTCTATGATTCTAAGTAATAAGATCTTATCCAACTGAAGCTGCACCATGCAAGTTCTGCTGATTTGGTAGATTTGGCTAAGTATTGTTAAACTAGCAAGAATTCCCGGATGTTTTAAAAGAAGCAGTGGTTTGCCCGCTGCTCAAAAAATCATCTCTGGACCCACGACAGCAAATCAATTATCGCTCTGTCGCACACTTAGCGTTTCTGCGGAAGATGTTTGAAAAGGCTGTCGCACACCAACTGTCAGCATACTTGGAAGAAGCTTCAGTCTTAGACCCATCTGCCTGGGTAGAGAAAGTGTTAGTTGCCCTAATGGATGACCTTCATCACTAGTTGTTCTTGGGTGGGTCAGTGCTGCTTGTATTATTAGACCTCCAGCAGCGTTCGACACAGTCGACCATGAACTTTAGCTCAATGCCTCACTGATGCTGGGATCAGAGGGACTGTCCTTCAGTGGCTGATCTCCGTCTTCCAGGATTGTGGACATTCTGTGTACATGTCCACCTGTGGCCACTATCTTTCCCACCCTGCCCATCATTGGCCATATGTATAACTTCCACCCATTCAGGCAACCCTTCCAGGGCCATCAAGAAACCCTAGTATCAGTATTTCTTGTCCATTTTAATGGGTTTTAGTAGGAGTTTTAACTGGACACCTGTAACCCGCCATGAGCCTGCTCGGGAGTGATGGGTAACAAATTAAACAACAACAACAACACTTAATAATAATAATAGGGTTTCACAAACCCCTGGTTGACAAAGAATGTTCTATACTGTGGGGGCTGCTGGAATAGTTGAGGAACTCCAAAGCTTAATAGACTAAAACCCAGACAGAAGTAAACTGAACGGAGTATATCATTCAGAGAGCTGCTTATCAGGGCCTGCAACTAACACCCCTCTATTTTCACTCATACTGGGGACCATTTTCCTATTTAATTAAGCCAGTTTACAGTCTCCCACGTCTGTGTGCAGTCTTATCCTCTGTGAAATTTGCAGCTTTTCAATCCATGTTATGCTGTGGGATTTCTACAGCATGTTCTTTCGTTTGGTTCATTAATCCGGAGAGTGGGCAGATGTTACAGCAAACAGTTGAGCGTTTTCTATTGGCAAAATGTAAAGTGATCATGTCTTCAGGAGACTAAAATCATGATGCATCAGGCTTCTAATAGTCCACTTGGAAGAAATGCTCATAGGAGCCACTGAGTGTGGAATATATTTTTAAAAAAAGCAGAAACCAGCATGATGTTTTGAGATGTAATATTTATTAACATCTAGATAATGTGGTTACAGGAATAAAAAGCCTCGTATTTCACACAGTAAAATGAGCCAGATCCATTACAGTCAGCACATTATATGAAAGAAAACAGATACAAGTGGAAGACGGGAATACTGCAGCTATGAAGAGACCAGAGTCTCATAATGTAGCTGTCATACTCGTGTCAATATGGTACAGTCCTGTCAACAGGTTCAAGTAAATACCTTTCAAAACAAAACGAATGCATTGGGAGATTATTCATACAGTTAAACATTTGGAGCAGATGAAACATGCATATGTATGAGTGTCTGTCCTGAAATATAAATTGGAAACTGGTATGTAAGAAGGTAGGTTTGATTCTGAAAGGACAACAGCTGCATCCAATTCTTACTGAATCGGTAGAAGCTGAGGGAAGCATGAGGTTCTCAGAAGCCACCCACGGTAGCTATCATTGAAAACAATTCTATGAAATTTCTCAAAGGCTGACAAATTTATAAAAGGTGATCTAATGTGCCAACTACTTGCAGACAGAGATCAGAATTATTACAGATTTATTCCTCTTAGGAGATGAAAAAAAATATTTTCTCTGAATTAATTCAGCTAGAATGAGAGAGACTGATCTATTTGGACAATTTATATTCATCTTCTGGATCTGAAGGGGCTTTAAATATGGAGCGATCTTTTCTATTCTGTTCTTCACAGCCACATAAAGTGACTTTAAGAAGGGGATCATATAGAATATTTAAAACATTACCAGAATAAAAGCTATTAAAATCTTCCTTAAATTTCCTGTGATATCCAGAATTCTGTATATTGGAGCAGTGGACTAACAATGAACTCAAAACAATAGCTCAGAAACTTTTAACATGAGCTCCTCATTACCGCCAATTGGGTGGATTCATTGCTGTATGGATTCATAAATGATACATCATAACCTGTTGGAGACAGTGAAGGTTTGTGGATGAAAATATTTGGGTTAGTTGACCCATGATTGTGCATCAGCACAAAACAGCCAGGGATTGGAAAAGGCTGACAGCCATTCTGTGAAGTCCTGTCCCAGCAACTGCTTATATAAAAGGAAAAACAAGATCACTCCAGCAGTCGAACCAATTCTCTGTCAGTCTGCCTTTTACCACTTCTAGAAGTAGACCAGTTATTCCACATTTAGAAGAAGTTCTTATATGCCGCTTTTCCTTACCAGAAGGAGGCTCAAAGCGGCTTACAGTCGCCTTCCCATTTCTCTCCCCACAACAGACACCCTGTGGGGTGGGTGAGGCTGAGAGAGCCCTGATATCACTGATCAGTCAGAACAACTTTATCAGTGCCGTGGCGAGCCCAAGGTCACCCAGCTGGCTGCATGTGGGGGAGCCCAGAATTAACCCCGACTGGCCAGATTAGAAGTCCGCACTCCTAACCACTACACCAAACTGGCTCTCTATTTACTGACAATAGGACACTGGGAAGAAAAAATAGATGGTCTGGCAGTCTATTTTTAAATGGTAGAGAAGACAACTTTTCTCCAAGCTAAGGCTGTGAACTCAGATATAGGTAAAGGTATCCCCTGTGCAAGCACCGGGTCATGTCTGACCCTTGGGGTGACGCCCTCTAACATTTTCATGGCAGACTCAATGCGGGGTGGTTTGCCAGTGCCTTCCCCAGTCATTACCGTTTACCCCCCAGCCAGCTGGGTACTCATTTTACCGACCTCAGAAGGATGGAAGGCTGAGTCAACCGTGAGCCAGCTACTGGGATCGAACTCCCAGCCTCATGGGCAGACAGCTTCAGACAGCATGTCGCTGCCTTACCACTCTGCACCACAAGAGGCTCTGAACTCAAGATATATTCACTAGCAAAAGTGTGACTCACTTGAAAAGAGGAGAGGGCGGATACACCCACAGTATTCCAACATTAAAAAAAGCCTCCGTCCCCTGTAGTTCAGTCTTTAAAAAAAATAAAGATACTCCCACAGAGAAATAAACTAGAAGATGGCAGGTGCCTTGGAATTAAATTTATTTGTATAACTTGAAGCTACTGTTTAATACATAGGAATCTTACATACTTAGGAACAAGGAAGAGCTCTAGGACAGGAGCATGTGGACAGGGAGAGGCAGAGTTGAGTTTATTTGGCTTAAGGTTTCAGTAGACAATCCCCATACAGACTTCCTTCTATAGGGACTAGAAATGTGTTTTGAATGGGGCTTTAAAAACTTTTAAGTGCACAGAATACAGTTTTCACCCCATTTCAGATGTGCACAAGAGAAAGTTATTAATACATGAAGACTAACACTGGAGTTTGAGTCATACTGATTTTGTGCCATATCAGAATTGTTCTGCGTTCTATCCTTGCTTGTAATGGGAACTCCGTAACAACTTCCATACAAGGAATATTTTGCGACACAGCCTCTGAATTTTGGCGGCTTATTCGGGCCTCTCCAAATGATGTCGCCAACCTCGAGATGTGGCCATTTTTAAAGTGCGATGTGATAAATCCAGGAAAGTGCGATGTGGTAAATCCAGGAAAGTGGATTTACCATATATATAAATTAACCCTCACTTATTTAGGAAATCCTGCCATTGCCATCAAGAAACTCCAGGGTTTCACAAGACCCTTGTCTACAGGGAGCCAACTGGAGGAGGAGAACAGCACAAGTTGGGGCTTTGGGGGGGGCAGGCAGGCAGGCGGAACAGGATCTTGAAACCTCAGGAGAGGGGAGGGCGCAAATTCCCTTTGCACCAGAGGCCAGTCCCTGGAAAGAGGCCAATGTCAGCCCTCCTCCCTGGGGGGATCTTTTACTAGGCCAGCACAAGGAAAGCCAAGGAGAAAGGGCCAGAGCCATCCCACAAGTCCATGGGAGAGGTATGTGGAAGGAGAGTAAGGGTATGAAGGCAATGCCTCCCCCAGCTGGCCTATTCTGAAGCTCTTCCTGAGATAAGACCCATAGAAAAGGAAACACTGATGAGAGGGCTACAACCCCAGATTCTGTCCTTGTGCTGACAGAACCTGATAAGGACTGCTTAATGTATGCATTGACAATATGCTCAGGGCTCATGAACAATGATTGTGCTTCTCTCTTTAATAGTTACATAAATATTTAAAAACTGCTCTTGGACTATACAAAACAGATCGTATTTCCAAAGGACAGTAACAACCACACATTGAAAGCAGTAAAGTTTGCAAAGGCAAAATTAAATATTTATTCTTAGTTGACTATAAATATGGAGACAGTTTGTGTGGAAGATTGTATAACACAAATTATAAACATATATATGATAGGATGGACTTGTACTAAAAAATTCAAATAAATATATAGGTGGCATTACCGCTTTACCCCGCTCTGGTAAGATCTCATGGTGTTCTGTGTTCAGTTTTTCTAGAACAGAGCCCCCACCCCTCACAAATTCCCTATCCACACAAAGTCCCAAACTTAAAGAATGATAGAATCAGAATAATAGAGTTGGAAGGTGATTGTAAGCCGCTTTGAGACTCCTTCTGGTAGAAAAATGTGGCATAGAAGCCAACTCCTCCTCCTCCTACAGTTATCATCATCGAAATAGGCTTTGAATACATGTATCGCTCCCCCACTGGACTTAGTTTAAAGGCCTCCTCACCAGGTCTGAAAGACTCTTTGCAAAGACATTTTTTTCCCTCCCTCGTGAGGTACAAATCATCTCCCGATAGAAGAGCCTCATCATGGTAGCATGATCCATGGTCCAAAAACCCAAATCTTTCTCAATTACACCAATGACATAGCCAGTCATTTATAATTTTTCCGTCCCTTCCTAAGCCTCTGCCATTAACAGGAAGAACCACCGAAAACACATAGTCTCATATGCTCCACGCTGCACCAGGCAGTATCATTTGTCCCCAAATGAATGAGCAGGAAGGGATATCTGTCCTTGGGCTATACAAGTCTTACCACCCTTTCCGTGACATCCTTGATTCTTGCGTCAAATAGACCGTTTATGCACTGGAGGTTTCATGCTAGGCTGCAGGCTGGAGTGTTAGACGCCCACCTCTTCCTGCACCAACATGGGGGAGCATTTGGGCTGGTGCACCGATTTGTACTCCTGCACAGAAGCCAGGGCAGTGAAGTTCCCAGTGCATAAACGGTCATAGACAGCATACCTCCTGAGACAACAAGTCCAGTTGACACACTTTGGCTTCTGCTCCTCTCAGTAGGGAATCCCTAATTACCAGCACGTGTCTCCTAGTCTTAATACGTTGGGGAGCAGAAGAGATGCATGTGTAGGGCTGCTCATTCAATAGGGATGTTCCCTATGCACAATAAAGTTAATAGCTCACACTTTGAAATGGAATTGGGATGCACAGTTATGCATTATAAGCTTGGAGAAACAGGAATGGAAAGATTACCTACTTAACAATAACAATTGTTGATTTTAGAATCAGGTGGGTAGTCATGTTGGTCTCAAGCAACAGAGCAAAGCTTGCATCCAGTGGAAAACATAATACCCAGAATTAAACTTTGTTAGTCTTAAAAGGTGCCATTGGACTTGAACTTTGTTTTGTAAACCAATAACACTTTCGTCTCAGTTGGCATGTGACGGATCCAAAACCTGACAGAGCAGATCTGTGTCCCAGGCTGCAGTTATTTTGAGTACTTGCTTCATATAATGTGTAATGTGGTATAATGTGGATTTTTTAAAAAAGAAAAATAATATACAATATTTCTACCACCATTCAAAAGTGCTATTTCATCTACTTCCATTTTCTTTTCTAACGTGTGCATGATACTTTTACTACACATACAAAAGATACAGGAAAGACGTACAATCATTTTAGTGCAGGACACTTATATACCTAAACACAAACATTTAGAAGGAAGATCGTGTATTCCATACATTTATCTATAAGGCAGATGGTCAGCTTTTAAAAAAATACTAGATATTAAATATGCTGCTCAGAAGAGGTAGAAAATCTTATCCCCGCCCCTCCCCGAAAACAACGTTGTCTCTTAAAACAGATATTTTGCAAATGTTTAAGAAGAAGAATTTTTTTCTCTGGCAGGATCATGTACCAGTGAAACAAAGAACTCAGGTTCTTTAAAGAGTATGCTTAAGATAAAAACAGAAAGGTCAGTTTTTTCAGGTTCTAGGTAAAGAGATACAATTCTGTTAGGTTAAGTTAATCTGAAAAAGTACAGTCAAAGAAAAGTAAGCTAATATTTTAAAATCCCTTAAAAATTATCACCAGAATGGGTTGCAACTGAATAGTTGCAAGGATCTTTTCTTGGATTGTGCCCTAAGGTTTTATTCATAGCGTGACCCATTTTAGGATATACATTTGGGATATTTCCTGTGCAAAGCCTTGCTCACATGAACTCTGCAATGGCTGAAATTCCATTAATTTCAACAAGGCATAAAATGCTACTAAATGGCTGTGCCTGTCACATGTAAGGCAATAGGAACCATTAATACTATTTACCACTTCATGCTGTTTCTTAGAATGTGTTATCTAATGGAGTAAAAATAAAATTTTAATACATTTTCCAGGCTCCAGGACCATCAGCAACTCCGATGGTAAGAGGCCTACAAATATACTTGACTCCCACTTTGGTAGCTTACTGACATATTGGGGGAGGGAGTACAGCATCCATTTTGCATTTGTAGCACAGCTGACAACCTCTGGCTGGTATTGTCTATCACACAGTTCAATAAGGCATGTATTAATTCTGAACTTAGCATTATCCTTTGGAAAAATAGTGTTAAAGCTTCTCTCCCCACCCCGCCCCAGTCTCAAACATAGCATTCAACAGTAGTTTATTAAGTATCTTAAAGAAAACTAGATGTTTTGTACATTTGGAGGGAAAAAACATAGTTACTATCCAAAACAGAAATGGAACACGGAAAATGTGTGCCTAAATTAAGCAGAATACTTAAGAAGATTAAGGTGATAATGCAGCATTCCTCTCTTATTAAATGATGATCAGAGGGATTAGCAGCTAAATGTCTATTTCTTTTGTCCTTTCTCACCACAGAACAGAATGATCCAGCTTAGCAAAGCCAGGATTTTTCCTCAATTCCAGATAGGTGCCATTGCTCACCCAGGAGTCATCTGCAGATTTTCTGTCAAACAATAAACAAAAGGTCTTTTATCTTCCTGCTAACACAAGTGCTTTAGTTTTGCTACGTATATTATTTTATAGATCTTTAATTTTGTGAGGGGCTAAAATACCTGTTATTTTCTTCAGGGAGCTCATAGCAGCATATATAGGGTATAACTTCCTGTGCCTTTAAATGACACAATCTCAAGCTATCACATAGTCATTAATGGGTCTGACTGGGACCTGCGTCAATCAAGTTCAAGTCCCTGCTCAGCCATGGAAGCTCCCTGAGTGACTCCAGGCCCAATTCTCTCTCACAGCCTAAGCTACCTCACAAGTTCATGGTTGCAAGGATTAGATGGAAGAGGGGAGAATGATGTGGTAAGCTGCTCTGGATCCGACTTATGAGGAAAAGCACTTCCAGACTAGACTTCTGTAACTTGCTCTATGCAGGCCTGCCCTTGACTTTGATCCGGAAATTACAGTTGGTACAAAATGCGGCTGCTAGGGTCCTCAGTAGGACACCATGGAGTGATCTTTGATGACTCCCTTTCTATGGAGGTTCAGGTCACAAAGGTAGCCCAGATGGTGTTTTTTCATCTGTGCCAAGCGCGGCTAATAGCATATTACCTGTCTTCTAAACACCTGATCACAGTGATCCATGCAACGGTCACTTCCAGGTTAGACTTCTGTAACTCGCTCTATGCGGGCCTACCCTTGGCTTTGATCCAGAAATTAAAGTTGGTACAAAATGTGGCTGCGAGGGTCCTCACTAGGACACCTTGGAGGGCCCACATTCAGCCGATGTTGCATCATCTCCATTGGTCACTAGTCTGCTTCCGAGTCAAGTTCAAGGTATTGCTTGTAACCTTCAAGACTATACCCGGCTTGGGCCCTACTTATCTGCGGGACTGCCTATCTGCTTATGCCCCCCACAGGGCACTCTGCTCTGTGAATATGAATTATCTAGCTGTCCTGGGTCCCTGGGTCATTTGCCTGGCCTCAACCAGGGCCCAGGCATTTTTAGCCCTGTCCCCAACCTGGTGGAGTGAGCTCCCGGAAGAGCTGAGGACCCTGTTGGAGTTGTCAGCTTTCTGCAGGGCCTGCAAGACAGAGCTCTTCCACCAGGAGTATGGTTGAGGTCAGGTTGAGGTCCCCAGAGTTACTACCGGGGGACCCCCTCAGTGCTGGTTAGATCAGGATCCTCGCTCCTAATGAGAGAACTCCTTGACTGCAAGTTAGACAAGGGGTGGGAGTTTAGAACTCTTATTTTATCGCCATCTTTTAATGTGTTAAGGGGATTTTAGGGGTTATTGTTTTTATTGTTTTATTGTAAAATGCCACGAGACAAATTGAGAGCGGCACTATATAAATTTGAAAATAAATGAATTATCTTAGAAAAAATACCTGAAAAATCTTGCTTGATGCTCTATATTGTTTTCCTCCAGAACTTTCCTCCTGTCCCTCTGTAGCTGCTCAATCCTCTGCTTTTGCTCTTCTGCTCCTTCAATATTTCCTTCTTCCAGAAGTCTATAGCACACAGGATAGACAAAGAAAGCACAGGATATTTCAATTTATGACCCTCTCAGGGCAGAATGCATGAACCTCACAGTAGAACCTGGAGGATTTAAGAGATCACGTATAATGTAGTGGTTAGAATGCTGAACTACAGCCAGATTCAAATCCTCACATGCCATTAAACACATTGTATGACTTGGAGCTAGCAACTTAACCTAGCCTAATACGTCTCAAAAGGAAGGAGCGATATCTGCAGGTCTGAGCTCCTTGGAAGGATAGAACACCCTACATTAGACAGACTTGACCTTTGCCCAACACTCAGACTGCAAGTTGGTTGATTCTAGACATGGATAGAACACCCTACATTAGACAGACTTGACCTTTACCCAACAAGTTGGTTGATTCTAGATATGGACAGCAAAGGTGGTGAGAAGTGACTGAAAAGTAGCCACCAGCATTTCTGGAGGCTGTCAGAGATCAGTAATCTGGGGACACTGTTTACTTGCTTAATCTCCATTGTGCTAATACAAATGACATGCAGGATGGAGCTCTTCCACCAGGCTTTCAGTTGAGGCCAGGTTGCATACTGGGCTATAAGATTGGGTCCTCCAATTCCCTTTTAGCATCTGGATCCCCCTGGGGCCATTCATCGCCCCAGTTTATATCTGTTGACACTGCTGGGAATAGGTGAGTGAGGAATATGGGTCTGTTAGGAACTGTTATGCCTGCCATCTTTGTTCTTAAAGGGGGTTATTTTATTGTACTATATTGTAATATCGGCAAGGTGGTAATCTTGCCGTCTCATATTTTTATGTTTTTATTGTTGTGAACAGCCACGAGCTAGTTGGTCTGGGAGCTGGTGGTATAAAAATGTAATAAAAAATAAATAAATGATTGATTTATTGCTCCCCTCATCCCCTTGATGGCAGACACACCACACGCTGGGTTGTTCCTAAATCTGAAGGCTCAAAGACAACAAAAAACATGTCATTGTATAAATTCACTATATGAGAGGAACAAATTTACTACCTTTGGTCAGGTCTAAATCTGGTGTCACTAGGCGGAAGCATCAGTCTTGTGGCTGGGTCCAGTTCGTTTAATTCTAACGCAAATTGTGTGAAGCCATACCACTTTTCGTAATCTTTAGGCATTGGATCTGTAAATAAAAAATTACTTCAGTTTTCACCTCAGGTCAAATCCAACACACTTGTGTATTAAAGACCTGACCGGTGGTCTTTAAGTAGTGGCTGGACAAATATCATGGATGCTTTAGGCTGATCTTGCATTGAGCAGAGGGTTGAACTAGATGGCCTGTATGGTCCCTGTCAGGGTTGAACTGGCCCAATACTCCTGGCACTGCTCCTGGCTGGAGGACAACACCTCTACCTGCACCCGATCTTCTGGCCAGCCTGCCTCCCTTTGGCCACACATTGAACCCTACATGCAGGGAGAAGCTTGGGGCCCCCACAATGGCGATACCAGGCCTGAAGGCAACGGGGGATGAATGAGGGGTTTTGCCTGCATTGTAGTGGACTGCATACCAGACGGAACCATGGCTGTTGCTGCGGGACACATCCACGCAATGGTCCCTTTGGGGGCAATGGCGGGAGGACGGGTGGTAACGGGATGCTAGAGTGGGACGGGTGCAGCTCTGGTCTAGGGCTTGGCGTCTGGAAGAAAGTTCACTGGGAGCGGTGGTATAAAAATCCCACAAATGAATAAAATAACCTATTGACTAACAATAGTGATATAATTAAATATACTTCTCTTTTATCATACACAGCTTTCCAATAGTACCCCCTCCCCATTTTTATTGCATCAATGCAGGTATAAGCTATAACTACTGCTTTATTGGTCCTGTGATGTTGTTATACTTGGATATATTTAAATTGTACTTATTTTTCCCAATAACACTCCCCCTTCCAGCTTTTGTCTCACCTTTCATTTTGAAGCCACACACATATATATTTACAAAACTATATAAACAAATGAGTGTTACAGTCTATTCTGCATACAATTCTTAAGCCATGTCCCAGTAGTCATGTTAATTAACCACCAGGACTAAAGGAAAACAATTCATAGTTAAGCATTGTTACTTCATAAGCCAATACTATTATTCCTGCCACATAAGAAAGCCTTTTTGAAATAAGAAAGGAAAAAGTCAGTCTTAACCTTTCCTTTAGGAATGTGCTAAACAAAGCAAAACATGGTGGCAAGGAAGGACACTGGTGCTTTGTGTTCCGCTTGCCCCTGGCTTTTTTTAGGGGGTCCCAGTTTTTTTAGGGGTGTGTGAGACACTCAGGACTTCTCAGGCCCCTAATTTTTTTAAGGACCCTGCCCTATTCCATCTGAGTATAGGCTAGGAAGTCACTAACTTGCTCTCCAGATACATGTTGGTGAAGATGGTGTCCCACAGTATATACTTTCATGCCATTTTCCAAAAAGCCGATGTACTATTTTCCCATTTTTGTCCAAAACGCTGCCTTCAATCTCATGAACATTGTGATTCCAGTATTTTGCCTAGAAATAAAGTCAGTGAAACTAAAATTACTTTCAAAAGCATTTATTAACTTGCTATCTTGGATATTGTGACACACAGAAATAACAGGCTGATTGTAGTTGAAATGGCTAGGTGAGGTGGGAAAAGACCATGTTTTATAGCTGATTTGGTTTATTTTTTACTTGGCAAAATATCCTGACCATCCTCTTTGTGGAAAGGTGGCATAAAAATGGTAAATTCTGATTGAGGGTGAGGAATCCTACTTTTCCTATTGCAGAAAATGCTCCGAGGGCCACAACGAAGCCTCCCCCCTCCCCCACAAGTCCCCTGCTCTGAGGGCCACGCCAAAGCCGCCCCCGGGTCACCTGTATGTGCCGTGGGGTGGTGCCGGAGTCAGGAGCCACTGAGCAGCTCCTGACTCCAGGGCCAAGGAGCCAATCTGGGAGTTTTGATCCTGGACTTGGCCCACCCCAAAGCCCCTTACGGTTTTATTAAGAGGGAGAGATACTCCAGCCACTGTGTTGATTCTCTGACCCTTTTAGCTTTATAAAAATAATAATAGACTTAGACCAAATCTGGCCATGTGAGACTACTACACAAGAACATTCAACCTTGGAAGAGAAACAAGGGGGGTCATAAAATAATTTTCAAATTATAAAGTCTACCTCACCATTCCATTTAGCAATTGGGTTGCTCAGGATAAACTTTTGAAGTATAAACCTACAGTTTTACCCTTCTAAATCCAATGAAGTCAGTGGATTTAGAAGACTATAACTCTGTTTAGGATTGTGCCATTGGTCACCATGTTTCAAAAACACCATATATGAAAAAAATCTTGATGTTGCCAAGAATCGCACCTTTATGAAAGTAAGTTTGCAGTGACAGGTATGATCATTCAGATTCTTTATCATGATCTCTCCATAATGTTCGATCCATCGCTGGCCACTTAAAATGTTATGAATGCAAGATGTCACCTTATTCCACTCGTAATGGTCCCTGAAACTAGAATGCAAATGGGAAACATTCATCTTGTCACATATAAAACAGCTAATAATAAATGGTTAACTAGTGATGATTTAGTTAGAATTACTGTCTGCAACATCTTATCTTTTGCTTCCTTTTGTATTAGTGAGGAAATGCCTTCTTAAGGGGGAAAAAAACAGCATGGCACTTTGGGATTAAGATGTGAATTAAGTTTTCAGAAATGCCAGTACTTCACAAAAAAAGGATGTACAGGAGTCACAGATTAGTGGCAAAGCTTTGTATACAAAGGTCTGAGGTACAATCCTTGACCTTTCCAATAAAAACAACCTCAGATGGTGGAATCTCTGCTGAAGACCCTTGAGAGGCATTGCCTGTCAAGAGTAGATACTACTGGGCCAGAGGGACCATCATCCAGTTTCACTTGATTCATTAATCAAAATATTTCTATAGAAATTACTGAACATTTTATTAGAAAGAGTATGAACATAAACACTGAAAGGATATATTAACTGAGTATGTTGAAAGTTGCAATATCTAAGTATCGCAACCTCGCAATTAAAATAATTGCTATCTCAATTCAAAGTTCACCTCCAGTATACAAGGCATAACAAAAATATTTTTACTGAATAACCAGAAGGGCTGCGTAGTCAAAGTGGTGGATTCTGCTGCAGCACATGGAGGAGGCAGGGCCAGTGGGCAGAGCAGACTGGGTAGAGGCTAGCCATCTGTTCCTCCCCAAGAATAAAGCAGGCGAGCATTCAAATGGGGTTTTAATAAGAGCTTCCATCAGACTCAGCCTTCTTGTAGAGGGATGTTGTATCATCCCCTGTTCTGACCACCTGCTTCCCTTCACTGACCCTCATGTTCACCATTCACCTATGTTGCCCCCAACTCCTCTCAAAGGCCACCTCTAAATCCACACCCAGCAGGCATTGTCATCCTGGGAACCAAGGGAGCAGTCTCTTGCCTCATCTCCAGCTCTTATCCTCTTCAACCCAGGACCATGCCTTGTCCAGTCAAGGCTGCAGCTGAGACTACCATCTAGCTGTAGCCCATGCTATGTCCTTCAGACCAAATTCTGGTTGTGACAGAATTGGGCATGTTCTCTTGACCTTGGTCCCCTTCTGCTGTCTTGCCCATCCCCTTTCTCGCAAAGATACGTGAGCCAATAAGGTATCTTTTTATATTGGTGGTTTATTTTTGCCCCAGGCTTCTTAAACATGACTCCTTCTCCATTGAAGTCCAGGGTGTCACCTGCTTCCTGTCGGGTAGGCAGTTTGGTGTAGTGGTTAGGAGTGCGGACTTGTAATCTGGCATGCCAGGTTCGATTCTGCGCTCCCCCACATGCAGCCAGCTGGGTGACCTTGGGCTCATCACGGCACTGATAAAACTGTTCTGACCGGGCAGTGATATCAGCGCTCTCTCATCCTCACCCACCCCACAGGGTGTCTGTTGTGGGGAGAGGAATGGGAAGGCGACTGTAAGCCGCTTTGAGCCTCCTTCGGGTAGGGAAAAGCGGCATATAAGAACCAACTCTTCTTCTTCTTCTTCTAGCTGCCACCGTTTTTCTCTTTCCATAGGTTTCCAGCTCCGTTTCTCGCTTGCCTTCTGGTGTTTCAGGGGTAGGGTACTTTACTAGCCTTCTCCCTGTGGGCTTGCAGAAGTTTTACCACCATTTTCAGTGTCTCTGGCTTCCTGCAATCCTACCTTCTCGATTTTCACAGCTTTCTCTCAATGCCCCTGGGCTGTTGTCTCCCTGTGCTGCCTTCCCTGTCCCTTTTGTTTTCCCCTTGTCTTAACCCCTTTTCCTCCCCCCCTTTTTCTCCCCGTCTCTCCCTCCTCATTCTTCACTGTTTGGCACCCCAAGGGCTGTTGCTGGGGCAGGGTATGGTTGTTCTTTGGCTTATTTGCTTCTTTCACCAGGGCCCTACTTATCAGCTGCGCCAGCCTCTCCTTTGCCTGGTTGCCGCTGCCATTCTGCAACCACGCCCATAGTACAGGGACAGGAGAGAATTGCAGTTGCAAGTCTCAGGTGGCCAGCTGCTACAGCGTCTCCTTCGCCTGGTCACTGCCCTTCTGAAGTCATGACCAAAGTTTGGGGACAAAAGAGACTCATTGCTGCAAGTCTCAGAGGTCCATTCCCATCCCAGGACACCTGTCAATACAGGGTGTTTTTTTTTCTTTTGAGCAATGGCAAAAGATAACCTTTGGGGATTTTATGACCATTTGGTCACTTGTTCATTAAAAGCAGATTCAAGATAATGAGCTGCCCACATATAGTAAGGGGTGTGTATGTGTGGTGTGGAGCAAGGCAGGCTGAGAGTAGAGTTATGACCAATGGGAATCTGACAGCAGGTTAATCTGAGAAGACTGAAGTTTTCTTCAGCATGGTCTCTGGGATAATTTCAGTTTACAAGTGTATATATATTTTGAGAACTTCTGAGTTAGAGAACAAAATTCTATCTGGCAAACCTGGCCTGGATTCATCAGAATGCTATTATAGAACTTACGCTGGCAACATTACATGTGTTGTACCAATCGGCACAATTTCCATGGATTTCCCCCAAAATTTGTTCTTCCACCTAATATCTGAAATTAAAAACAAGAAACAAAACCTAAGTATGTTCTCAGCAGCAAATATAGGTGTATTGCTATTGTCTGGTGATTTAGGAACTTGATATACTGCTTACAACTCATACCATGATTCCAAAAGAAATCAACTGACAGTCAGTTCATGCCCATGGCAAACTGTGTCCATGGCCAGATGCATTGTTTTTTCCCTTTTCAGATAGGACTCTGTGTTGCACAAACTCAGAATCTGATATGACAGATGGTCGTGCCAAGCAAAGACACATCATCACAATTGTTTTCTTTTGAAGGCTGAAAAGTGGTGTGTAGATTTGCAAACTCACAATGAATGTCAAATTTGCACCAAATAGATGCCAATTTAGTACCAAATGGTGAGTTAACCATGCATAGAAACCACTGGCTTAGGCCTTCACTGTTGAAAACATCTGCTGTCATGAACAACCCACCTGTAGGTGCAAGGGCAACTGGACTCTCAATCTTCAGCTGGGTCCTGAAGATCTCCTAAAATTTCAAATTACCTCCAGACTACAGACATCAGTGCCCATGGAGAAAATGGCTGGTTTGGAGAATGGACGGGGAGGTGCAAAGGGGCCGTGGCAGGAAAGAGCTTGGCATCCGGAATGCCAACTGCCAGCCCAACACTTTTGAAGGCTCGGGGCTGGTCCAGGGAAGGGAGGAAAGCTATTTAGGTGGGAAATGAGCATTAAGGAGGGGGCGCAGGACTTGGCGGTAGTGAGGAAACTACCGTGGGTCCGGGGTGAAGAGAGCCAGGACTATCATGGCAACAATTAATTTTCAACAGTAATTGTTTGATGTATCATGATTCTATATTTCAAACAGACCAAATCCTAGAATTTGACTGGATATGTTTTATATCTTTCTTATGCAGGTTTAAAACAAGCAGGCTTTGGCTTAGGACATATTTGTCTGAAGTAGATTTTAACTTTGAACTTCCAGACTTTCCCCATATTCTGAAGGCTAGAGCAGCAAACGATAAATTAAAAAGTCACCTTGCCAAAACACAAAATTATCCGATTCAGCATGACAGGCGGAGACAGGAGGATGATGACTGACCTAAAAAGCGAAAGGAAAAGGTTACACTGACAAGCTTGTTTTTAATTAGTTATTTTTCTCTCTCAGGAACAATCGAACACTTTCATGCTTTAAATATATTGCTGACCACTAGAGGGAGCTTGTAAAACAAAAATCTGTGATGGATAAATATGTCAAGATAGCTTTCTGAGAAAATGAAGCCGAGTTGCCAGTATCAACAACGCTGTTCTGAAAGAAGTTTAAAGTCAAACTAAAGTTCCTGCAAACTGAGAGGTAAAAAGTCACTTTTGAAACCAAAGGTAACAGAAAAAACTGAGTACTCCTGACATGTTTAAAAGGAATTAGCTTGTTTAAGAGGAATGAGCTCCCATAAAACCCATCACCACGAAGGAAGCTGGATTTTAGAGTGCTGAGGAAATAAAACACAAGCACTCCACACGTTGTGGCCTCAATTGTTCCTTTGGGTGAGGCTAGAACCGCATGCTATTTTTAGCTTTATTCCTCTACTTAAATAGAAAGCATGCCAAAAGAGCTGTGATTTTAAAGTTTGACTTTGTTTTCATATCTATGTAGCCAGCTGATGGCACCAAGGCATCCTGTTAACAGTTTTGAGAATTACCTGTTCTATTAAGAAAAATCCCAAATCTTACAAATTCAGAATCGTTCAAAGTGACAACTGAGAGAGGGGGGGGGGGAGCCAAAGAACACAAAATTATGGAGTAACTAAAAGAATTATCATTGGCACAGTAGGAATTTTTAATGGCTGCCTTTAGTCTTTCCAACTGATCCTTCTGAAGTAAAATGTATCCCAGTGGCAGCTGGGCATCAGCCTTGACTGTGAAAATTATAAGCAGACTGTTTTGATCACATACAAGCAGATTATGTAAATATCTGCAGTCCTCCAACAGAAGCGATAATACTGGCAAACACCCCCCCCCCGCCCGTTACCAACACATTACCCACACCTGCTAAGAAATACCCTGCAATCATATTCTAGTTTGATCTTCAAGAGTCTGGAATGCTTCCGTCAGTGTTGCTGTCTGCAACTTCATAGGTATTGTGTGCTCAGATTTAAAGACTACCTTGGAAAGCAATTAGAATTAGTCAGTTTACTAAAACAGAACAGCAGCAGCATTGCAATACCTGTTCAGCAAAAAACTGGAAGCCCTTATCTTCACGGATACTTTCATAGGTTTCTCCAAGCACAGGATTAAATGGCTTACTTCCAGCTCTATAGTAAGTGGATGCATAGGCAGAGACAGCAAAAGCAGCCACATAAACCTGAAAACAAAATGCACAGAATACTGCTCATTAATAAAAGGGCATATGTCTTTGTTGCATTGGATAAGTGTTTCTTTTATAGAAAAAAGGCCTTCTATTGATGCCAGACCCATTTCTCTCTCCCTAAAAAATTGTCTAATTTAAATTTAATGGTATTTATGCCTCCTACAAGCTGGAATATTATACTCTAGAGCACTGGAACATAAATCATTGTTTACAGTTACTTTATTAAAATGTCCAGAGGTTCGCAATCTTAAAAGCAGCAATGGGAACTTTGTAAAATAAATAAACAAACAAAAAGAAATAAAGATTCACATTCATTTAAAAAGTTTATATATATAAGCCAGGGTATAAGACGACTGGGCGTATAAGACGACCCCCCCCCCACATTTCCACTCAATATATAGAATTTGTTACATGACATAACAGTACTATGGGCCACTATGGGCAGCTATGTCTATCCCAACTGAAGTGCACCCACCGTATAGGACAACCCTCCCCCCCACTTGGAGGCATGTTTTTCAGGGGGGGAAAGTAGTCTTATATGTCAGTAAATACTGTGTGTGTGTGTGTGTGTATATGTATATATGTATATATATATATAATCCCTCTTTTCCTTTTGTATTCTTCTTATAGCATTATCTTGTTTTCTAAAATAGAACAAAATTAAAAGTTTAGGATAAGACAGAAGAAAATTTTACTGTATTTGTATGGATGTTGGAAGCTGCCAAAAGTGTAGTGGCAGCATATAAATTCAAATACATAAATTTGCAGAACATTAAAAGCCACAATCCATCATGTAGCTCTGCACTCCTAAAACAGGCTCTTCTACTGCCAGAAAAGGCACTGACACCTACTGACTACTTAAGGAACTCAGTTTCTGAAAACTGATTAACAAGAACTCCTGTGGTAAGAGGCATTTCTCCAGCTTCAGGAAACTGCACATACCATGCTCTTGTTTGTGTACACCCAGCTGCGTGAGGACCTGTGTGCAAGTGGTTACTGTGCATGATCTACTACTGATCCATCCGCTGGGAATATGAGTGTAACCATCTGAACATTCAGCCATTCTCACTCTTCGTTCCCTTCCAGGCCATGGTTTTGAGAAAGCCGATGACAAGCCAGTGACAGATTTCTTTGGGCTGCATACAATATTGCTGTAATGCTGCCCTTTACACAGTCATGAGTGCTGTGGCCTAGGCTGTGCATGAACTAGTATCTTTGGAAAGGGATACACACCCCCTTCTTTCCCTTTCTACCTTCAGCTGGTCTTCCAACTATAGCAATGGAGGGGGGGAATTGTGCTATTTGAAGGATGCACTGAGGTGATGCACCATCCCTCACATCTCTATGGCACATATGGAAGGGGAAATAATCACTGACTGGAATGGTAGAAAGAGGGGCATTCCTTCATACCATCCTTTCAAACAGGTTATGTGTCCGTGCTGCCTTATTCAATAGTTCACTGTATTCCAGCTCTTCGCAGAGTCGCTGCAGAGTATTTAGTGGCTCATTCAACTCAACAGGCATTGCCACTTTGGAAAGGTCTTTTCCTATGTTATTCCGCAGAATGTTCCAAAGGCTGATGTTACTTGTGTTAGGGCATGGAGCAGGCAGACATGTCCTCCGCTGGGAATGATATTCCATGCTACCATCGGGCACACATTCTGGAAGACAGATAGTGGGATTTAGTCTGTCAACTCATGGACTTTCATAGCTGCCTACCTCTTTAGTTATAAAAATTATATTTTAAGTACTATATGTTGCTTTGTATCAACTTTTCCTCCCAAGGACTAGAGTTTGCATCCCTACAAGAGCCCTGTGAGGCAGGTTAGGCTGAGGAAGACCTCCTGTTCCCATACCATCTTCTCAATTTCAGACCTTCCATCACACTGCACCCCCCCACCCCAGTTAGTCAAAGCGGCTAAGGCCTTCTTATTGGCTACCCATGGCATGCCCTCCATACATCTGCTACCTTATCTTTCAATACTGGGCTATGTGAACATTCTTTTAGTTAATTGAGTGGTGTTTACTCCTAGATGGTTATCACTACATAGACTTTTTGTTTTTAAACTCCTAGTTTGAGCTGGATTGTCTCCATTTGATTTTAGCTGCAGTTTAGGATCATGTTACAGAATGGCTGCTTTTGTATATAAAACTTTGATATTTGTTTCCTTCATTTATATTCCACCTTTCTCATTGAAGCTCAAGACTAACTTCAGCTTGGAAGCAAAACAGGGTGGAAATTGGCACAAAAGTCCTCTCAGAAAACCTGGGGACACAGTGAACAGAAAGCAAACTGAAAGCTGAAGGAAGGAAAATCAATGCAAAACAATGCAACAAACCCAATAGGCATGCACAGTGAAAGCAAGGGAAAGCATCTGTGCACAACATGCCTCTATTAAAGGGACAGGACTATTTCCTCCCCTAGATGGTAGGTAACTCTCTTGTAGAATACAATATAATACATTCAACCAAAGCAAAAATGAATGAATGAATAAATAAATAAAATAACATGTACTACAAATAATACAAGCCTTAGCCCCTGAATTTTATATCATTTCATCTATCATACACAGTGGAGAAACAGCAGCATAGGAAATAAATGAATAAAGCAAGTCATTAATGATTTACACCAACTTGAAGAAATCTGAACCCAAGGCTTTCTACCTTCAAGCCCAACTGTTTTGTCACTGCACTACAATGGCTTTTCCCTGTGACAAGAATGAATCAATCCCCACTTGACACAAGTATTTAATTTTCCTGCAGTTGAAAGGGATCATCCATGTATTAAATCTGAAATCAGGTTTCACACTCCAGGACTGGAATTCACAGTGTGGGATTACAAACAATTAAGGGCATAGCACTGATCGCAATTTTAACACAATGAATAAGAGTCCCAAAAGAGCCATGTACAGAATATTTATGTAAAAAATTAAGAAAAAACAACTATGTTTTTCTTGCAATGCTAGTTTTCCAGGGAGCTGTTTTTGATAGCTCTGAAGCAGCCCCTCTTGGTTTTGACACTTTCACGCATAAAACACAGCACATCCAGTGGAAGTAAGAGGAGGGGTCTCTTCAACATTACAACCTGAAGAGAAGACATCCAAATTGTAATAAAATGGATGACTGTGCCATGCTATACTAAGAACTTAAAGGACAATCCCCCTTCACGTGTGTGTGTGTGTGTGTGTGTGTGTGTGTGTGTGTGTGTGTGTGGAGCACGGTGTTCAACAGAACTCAAACTTCTTTCTTTCCTCTTGGCCACGAATGATATTCAAGTTCCAAGTGAGGAAGGGGAAAGAGAAGAAACATGATTCTGTTCATCCTAGGTTATTCCCTCCACACACAGGTGGGTTTGGTCTTCAAAGGATGGGAAAAATGAAGAAGAGGTATAGATGGATTTGACATGCCACATAATTTTAAAAAGGAAATGGATCCCCCCCCCCATCTCTATTCCTTTTCTCATTACCAATTCCTGGTAAAGCAAAAAATAATAACAATAATAGTTCTCAGCACAGAATGAAAAAGTCTCCTACCAAGAGTTTGCCTTTCATTCTCTATGTCATTGCTTAAATTGTCTTCAGAGATGTTATCGCTGACATCGCTGGCATATGAATCATCATCAGATACCTTCAAGAGGAAGGAAATACACTTTCATTCTGATTAAAGTGGCAGAGGCAAGGGGGTAGAAAACAATTCACATGCGTAATATACAGTGGCATTTGAGGAAACCCAAAAAAGGTGATAAAAATAGTTCATGACAGTTGGAATGGATCTTACAACCAGAGAAGCCTGTTGTAGCATCTGGCACAGACTCTGGATGAGCTGAGAGCAAAAGAAGCCCATATAAACCATTGCTGCATCTTAAAAAATCTTGCAACATTTCTTTGCCTAATATAAGGCAAGCCTCTATTTTGGAACCTACATGTGGTTAAACGTTTGGTTTTCTTTTTAAATCTGGGAACATCTACATGTAAGCAGCACTTCCTGTTCCTTTCCCAATTTTTTAAAAACAAGGAGCAATACACCTATGATTTGAAAGGGAGAGTAACATGTTGCTTGTGGCACCGAGATACCAATTAGCTTGCAAAGGCAGGAAAAGGTCAAGACACTTTGAAATGAGCAACGTGAGTCTAATGTTCTGATACAACCACCCCGGACCTCGTTTTCTGAAGAGCTGGCAGACAGCAGGACTTCCTGTGCATCAAAAAACTCAGTAAGAGAATCTGTTATAGACAGCCTACTTTCGTTGGAGAATTGATGGACCAGACCCCTGGTTTCTTCCTCTGAATCTTCCTGTAAAAAAAGAGAGGGGGAGAAGGGGTCTCAGGGAACGCAGACATGGAGAACACAAAAATAGCAGCTTTTAAGAACTGTTGTTTAAATAATCAGAAAGAGGCCTGCAACTCCCTGAGGGGCTGCTCCAGTTAATTCATTGCAAAGGATTTCATCTCCTTGGTTAAATAAAATACACCAGCTACTTGCAACGTCTGCTAGGGTTTTAGTCGTGGTTGCCACATTTCTTTTAGTGCCCGTGACTCCACAAGTACAAAGGCAGGGTACGGATTATGTGCTGTTATAAGAAGCCACAGTGAAAAATATGGGATCACTGAGAGGGGAAGGATCAGAGCCTCTGGCATGGAGAATCCAAAGAGAAAAGATAGGACAGGGTTACAATGAGCAGAGATTTCAAAGATTGCTACCAATAAATTACAGAAACATCAATAATAAAAGTGTGTGGCTGGTGGCATGCTTTTTAGAGGGCCATAAGCAGCAGAGCACAAAAGAATTTCTCAGGAGGTCAAGGCAAACACTGTGTGCATTATTCAATCACTTTCTCTCATTTACGGCTGTCGACTCTGGCTTGGGAAATTCCTGGAGATTTGAGGACAGTCAGTATCAGTTTCTCTATTTCTACTAAGTTGTATGAGGGGGTAGTCAAACTGCGGCCCTCCAGATGTCCATGGACTACAATTCCCATGAGCCCCTGCCACCTGGCAGGGGCTCATGGGAATTGCAGTCCTTGGACATCTGAAGGGCCACAGTTTGACTACCCCTGCTGTATGGTATGCCATGGTATCTGCCCCCCCCCCACATTTCCACCAGGAAAACAGATCACTGCAGTCCAGTTGTAATTTCGATAACTGCCTCTCTAATGGCTTAGCTTAGATATGCATGAGAAGCAGTAGAATATCTAGAAGGTTAGAAGGGCTTGTTCCCCAGCAGATGATGGACTTCTACTGTGATTAATTCTACACGTAAAAAAACACATGCCATTAGAAATCTAGTACAGCAGTCAGAAACCTCTCTTGGCTTGCTGTGGGTTTTTCTATTAGCAAGGCCTTTTAACAGAAGTGACATCCTAAATTGTGATCTGCACTCTGAAGTAGTGGCAGACAAATCTATTGCCCCAGCCTTTAAAAGTCTCCAGCAGGGTGAGAGCACATTCTGAGGGAGCAGAATAGGCAGTGCTACTTCAAACTGAGAAGGAAACTTTTTCAAAGATACTACATTTTTCAACAATTCCCTGTATTAAAAAAATTATGCAAAAAACAGCTAACGGGGACACAAGCTTTTTCACTAATGTGCTACCTTATTATTTGTAGGGAGAATTTTTTTTTAACATGTGAAGATTTAAAAAAATATACAGTCTGAAATGGATTAGTCTCTCTCTCCAGTTTAGGATTCTGTCAACTCATTGTACTACACATGCCCAGCATAAGAGAAATCTGCTAGACTATGGGACTCCTTAGCAACTTCTTAGGGAAAACATGACATTGAAGTACATCTAATTGTGAACAAGACTGGGTTGCTAGCTTGCTTTTATGCAAGAAAACAAAATGGGCACACATACATTGCTCTGGACAGCTTTGCCAACTCTTTTTTTTTTCTTCAGTGCTTTTCCAAAAAAGCTTCCTTGGCTGCTGCCAATGAAAAGCAGCATTCTACCTGTCTACATTGTTTATTGTTATCACTATATTGTTGTTACTAGTAATGAAGCCCGCTGCGACTAATGCAGCGGGCGCTAGGGCAGGCAGCCCCCGGCAGTCGCACGGAGAGTGGCTGCCGGGGGCTGCCTCGGCCGGCGGTGTGGCGCAGCAAGGGGCGCTTCGCAGGGAGCCCACAGCAGCCACGCGGACGCGGTGAGAGGCGCTTTGCGCCTCTCGCCGCGTCAGGCCGGCGGCAAGGAAGCAACTGCGAGCCGGAATGACAGAGTGGTTTTGCTAGCCATGTAAACTACACAAAAATGGAATGGCAGGAAGTTACCTGCTGGCACAGTGCAAAGAAAACATGCTCAACAATATCAGTGTTTCCATGGGAAATTTTCTCAGTTTACACCACAGCACAATATCAGAAGAGTCAATAGCATGTGGGCAGGTGCCTCTGAAAGAACAACTGAAACAGGACAAGATGCAGCCAAGCAGGTAAGGAAGCAAAGCAGAAGGGGGATGTAACAAGCAGCTTTGCAGAAAGACATGAAATCTATACCCACCTTTGCCAAATCTGGGTTGGATTTTGCATTAGCTGCTGAATCAAGGAGCATAGACTCGTCATGTATTATACGTAACCGGTCTTTAAGATCTGTGTTTTGTGCTATGGCCTGGAATATTTAAGACAAAAGAAAGTACATTTGGGCTATACTGTGCCTTAGTTAACTATGGTTGTTACAAAAATGAGGAACAGAGTTGTCAATAATAATGTAATATGTGCACTTCTACTGGTCTTTCTGCATGTTGAATAATTCAGGACTGCTCATTCTGTTCGGATTTAAGGAAGGGGTGAATTTAGACAACCAGGATTGGCTTAAAAGTGGTACTGAACAGCAGCTGTTAGAAAGTGCTTCTACGAGCAGATGATTAGTTAACATAGGGATTCACCATTTAAGAGTCTACAGATTATTCCCTTCCCATTTAGCTATGGGTTCCAATAATTCTCTCAACCCATTTAAGAAGTGCTTGGAATAAAAAAAAATGAAAACAGGTATAGCAATGAGATTAGATTCCTTCCCCATAGTAAATGGGTACTATTATATGAGTTATAGCATTTTCTGTACTTTTTTACAATCAATAATAACAAATCAGTCATTGTTACATCCACCTCCTGACAATACAGGAGGCATTCCCTCAAGCAGAATTATTATTTTTTTAGTGTGACTAATCAATTTAAATTGATTTCTTAATATCCTGAAGAGTGCTTCTTTAGAAACTGTCAAAAAAAAGGTGCAAATGGGTCTCTTTGCAGCCAGTACAGCTATATGCTCCTCCTGGTGTTGTGGTAGGGAGAATATCAGTAACAATTTTCTACGTGAAAATGTCACCATGACCTTACTCCTCTCACTTGCAAGTTATGTCAACCAAAGCTCACTGGACGGTGGATTGTACTAGATGGCGTGTATGGCCCCTTCCAGCTCTATGATTCTATCTTCTATAAGAGAGCCAGCTTGGTATAGTGGTTAGAAGTGCGAACTTCTAATAAGTGAGTTGCATTTCATTCCCTGCTCTCTCCACATACAGCCAGCTGGGTGACCTTGGGCTCACTCCAGCACTGAGAAAGCTGTTCTGACCAAGCAGTAATATCAGGGCTCTCTCAGCCTCACCCACCTCACAGGGTGTCTTTTGTGGGGAGAGGAAAGAAAAGGTGACTATAAGCTGCTTTGAGACTCCTTCGGGCAGAGAAAAGCGGCATATTATTGTTGTCAGGGTTTTAATGAGGAATTTTAATGTTTTAATGTATTGATTTGTGTATGAAATATTGTAAACCGCCACGAGCAGGTTCTCAAAGAGGAGTGGTTATACAAATCTAATAAATAATAATAATAAATAATAATAAATATAAAAACCAACTCTTGGTCTTCTTCTAAATGATGCAGAGCCAATCCATTATAACGGTAAGAAAGGCACATGAAATACAGTAACAGAAAACTGCATTAGAAAGTATGAGTAATCAGGGCTAGATCAAGCAAGTGTCTTCAGCAAGTGGGAGCAACACTTGGTAGAATGATGATAAAGACTGCACATGTGCACAATGCACGCAGAAATAATTAAACCACAATCTTTGTAGTGCATGTACAACACATCCATGAATACATGGTATTATGGGGCCCCAAGTTAATATGCTCCATAAGAGTGCAAAAGCTACTGACAGAGTTTGCTTCTATAGAGGATGTCTGAGATCATTGAAGCTGGGAGAAGAAGAGGGGTAGGCAGGCTACTTTGCAGGTGTATATTCTGAAGGTTAATTAAGTGCTGTGGAGTGAATAATGTGGGGAACATTGGTTTGCATGCATTCTGAAACTTGTTTAGTCTTGTGTTATTTATTTATTTATTTGATTTAAATGCCACCACTCTCAGACTCACCGTCTCGGGGCAGTGAACAATAAAGTCAACTACAATTCATTTAACAATAGTCAAACAATAAATCTGCATAAACTCTAAAATTAAAAAAAATATATAATTGATTATGTCATTGCTGGGTGATCCAGGACTGTAATAAAATTAAACAAAGTTTTGCTCTAAACTCAGAGGGATTGGAGGTAGAGAGGGAAGAAAGAGGAGACATTCAGATCATGGCTTTGCAGTTAATGTTGGGGCTAAGAGCCCATCTCCACCTCCTAGCTAAGCCATGCTGCTATATAGTCCAGTATTCTGTTCCCAACTGAGCTCAGTTAAATGCTTCTGCAAAGCTTTTGAGCAGGACAAGAAGGGGACTACCCAGCCCTGTTACTCTCTCCAAGACAGATACGGCTTCTGAACATGGAGATTTAGTTTGGCTCTCCAGATTAATGGGTAGCTTTCCATAAGAACAGCTGGGATACCGCTGAGAAGAGATGTGGTGAGCTTGGCAGGACTTCTGCCACTTTGACATTTTAAAGGCAGACCTCTTTGCATTAGGCTAGTAAAAGAACAAATGCTACTCAGCCTGCTGAGACAGTAGAACACAAAGGGGAAAAGGAAGTATTTCAAACAGTTTCATAAGATCTGTCAAAATAGCGTGGACTTCCATCTAAGTACTTGCTGAACCATATTTTAAAGCTGTTAAAATTGTACATTGCATGTTCTAACTGTGAGAGTAGCAGAACCTTCTTCTTGCCAAAGAGCTTGAGGACTTTGATAACTGACTGCTCTAGTAGGAGATATTCCAGCTTCAGTTTCTTACTGTTTTGTCTTATACAGCTATCTTAAAGTCATCCACCAGTATATCACAAAATTAAGCAATATAGTTAAATTCCTGCTTGTTTAACAAGTATTCTTAATGATTACAGCTTTCGGTATTTTTTTTATCAGAACAAGAAAGGAAAAAATGAAACTCTTTCTGTCCTCAAATATAGGGATAGTACAGCTTTGTGATTAAGGCATGTGCTTGATTGCCCAATTGCTGTTAGTAATTTTTTTCATGATAAATCTGAATCTGCCCTTTGAAAAACAGGCTCTGAGATTTCACCATCTCACACAAGATTCAGTCATTTGCTAGGTATTTAGTAAGGGCTGACTAATACTTTATGCCTCAACTTGCTGTGTTGCCGGAACACTGGTGCTCTGATTCTCTGTTGTGAAGTTATTTTAATTGTCCATAGCTTTTCCAGGGGTAGTCAAACTGCAGCCCTCCAGATGCCAGCATTTGCTGGCAGGGGCTCATGGGAATTGTAGTCCATGGGCATCTGGAGGGCCGCAGTTTGACTACCCCTGTCTAGTTGTACTGTTGTTGATCTGTGTCTGAAAGCAGCTATGCAAAGAGGAGGGAAACATTTCATAAATAAGGAACTTTAGAAACAACAACTTTACAGTGTCTGTTGGGCAACAAAAATACATTCATGACTGAAATATTCATTAGAGCCATTTCAGTCGTCTCATCTGCATACATAGAAGATTATACAAACTGGAGCACTGAGTTTTATTCCCATTAATTTTCACAGGACAGTGTAAACGGACTGCAGTGTGAGACAGAGTAATGGGGTGGGGGTGGGAATCACAGAGCTGGCTCAAGGAATGGGTCCATCCTCCTTTTAAATACCCCCTTAAAATGTGCCATTATACTTTCTCTTATATAACTAAACAGCCTCCATCCAAACCTTTCAGGGGAAAATTAGCCGTTGCATTTGATAATATTGCGGTATTTGGCTAATGAGCTAAATGCACATATCAAGATTTGAGAGCACAACAGCTCTAATTATATACACCTGTTATCATGCTCTCATTTTCATGCGCTTTGTGCCAAAAGTAAAATTAAAGATCAACTTGTAAGAATATCAACATGGGTAACTTACAGATGATAAGGCATTCTTCAGTCCAGCTACCTGAGCAGATGGAGATGAAGCTGAATCATGTTCAAACAACTGCTTCAGTTTCTCTCTCTCTGTTGATATCGTACTAAAAGCTGATTTTAAGGTGAAGTACACTGTTAAAACACAGAAAAAGTGATCTAGGTTACAGAAAAGTCAAGGCATAGCAGTACAAGGCATTATTCACAGAACTCTTTGCATCCCATGAAGTTGAGCCCTTAGAGCTTTAATTACACAGGTAAACAATGGACATAATTACATTACTTGTATCTTCCAATTAGATTCAGTCCTAAATTCAGTCACCCTGTGAAATGCACAATAAAGCTCTGATGTCTTAAGGAAGCTCATTCCACCAGGTAGGGGGACAGAGAAAGCTCTGGCCCTGGTTGAGGTCTGACATGCTTCTTTGGGGCCAAGGATCACCAGCCACTTGGAGTTGGCAGAGTGTAGAGCTCTTTGAAGGGTGTAAGCAGTGAGGTGGTCTCTCAGGTATACTGGGCCTTAAAGGGGATTACCAAAACCTTGTGTGATCCGGAATTCAATTGGGAGCCATTGCAGTTGTTGGAGAGTGGGCCTGATGCGGGATCGTCCACAGTGTTCCTGTGAGGACCCTGGCTGTGGCATTCTGGACTAGTTGCAGTTTCCAGATCAAGGGTAGGTCTTAGTTGTAGAGTGTGTTGTAGAAGTCTAGTCTATCCTTTGGAGATGGGATTGCTAGACAGGGGTTCTGACATGCTCAGTGTCCCACACTGGGAACCACAGTGGACTGTGGATCTGAACCAGGTATCCCTAGCCCAATGCTATCCAATGCACCTCAAGACCCTTTGATGACTTGCAATGCTGGATGTCCAATTTGGGATGAGTTTTTAAATCTTTTCAGTGCATTAAAAGACTTTCAATACATTTCTTCCCTCAACAGCTAAGTACAATTCCATAGAAATGACGGCAAAGTTAATTATATTCATTCCACAGAGAGCTTTGAAGAAAAATAGCCAAATTTGATATCCATGATGAAACATTAGAAGACAAAGCACTTTCAGCTAATTAAGGATTTGGATGACCAAAGTACCCATTTGTTTAAAGATAATCTCATGTGGCATTTCCTTCCACAGAGGACTACTACTTTGAGTCACTATAGAATTAAAGCTTCCAGTGGGCAGCTGCAGTTGTCATGTGAATATGACCACCATATTCTTTCTAAAGATGGCCAACAAGCTCAAAGAATCTGTATGAAAAGATTCATATAACCAACTCTGAACAGAAGTCTTGGGTTTCATCTCCATATACGAAATGAAACAGTAATTATGAGCAGCAGTGCTCTTCACTACCTAGAACTGTCATGTAAATCAAACCTTAAAAATCAGTAAGCAAGATTTATCATACAGAGAAATATGCTGATTCAAAGGGATTTTTGTTTTATTTGAGCTGAAAGTGAAAGCACTATTTCCTGTGTTTAGTAGAATGCTTTTAGAAATATTTATTGTGTGTAGAAGACCAGAAGAAGCATCTGTGCTTTCTTTCTGCTGCAACTAGAACTCTGCTGAAAATGAATATATACATATAAAAGATTTATCATTCATAGTAGCAAAGTTTAATTACTGATTTTCATTTAATTTTTTTGACAAGTGCTAGCTTCTGATGACCTCCTAACTCCATAAAATGAATTTTCTATCCTGCATTCACTAAAAATAGGTTACTACCATAGCAACACTCTTACATCATAAATGCAAACTTTTAAATCCAGCAAGCTACTTGGAGCATGTGTATGCATAAGCCATTAGGTGAGATGGAAAAGATGTCTCACCAATTAGAGGAGAACCCAATACAAGAGGACAGTAAATGGACAAACGTTACCCAAAGGTGTCAAAAAAGCAGGAGATATTCTACCCCTCTGACATTCAGAATCATTTCCAGGATCTGCCTTTAGACAGTGACTCTGGATCACAGGAACACGGGCTATTCCCCCAAAGCTCAGAAGATGTTCCACAGGCCCCTGTGGATGAGAGGACTACCTCTTCTGTTCCCTAATGTGTTAGGACTGGGAGACGCATGCTGGTAATTGGGGATTCCCAACTGAAAGGAGTAGAAACCAATGAACGACTGGATTTGTTGTCTCAAGATGTATGCTGTCTACATGGTGGGAGAATCAAGGATGTCATGGAAGGGTGGAAAGACTTGTAAAGCCAAAGGACAGATGTCCCTTCCTGCTCATAGATTTGGGAACAAATGATACGGCTCAGTGCAGTGTGGAGCATATGAAACGAGACTACATGGCCTTGGGGGAAAAAGTGAAGGATAGGGAACACAGGTTGTGTTTTCATCAGTTCTTCCTGTTAATGGCTGAGGCTCAGGATGGAAAGAAAAATAATGCAAATGAATGACTGATAAGATCATTGGTGTCATCAGGAAAGTTTTGGGGTTTTGGACCATGAATCATGCTCCCGTAATGAAACTCTTCTATCGGGAGATGGCTTGCATCTCTTGAAGATGGGAAAAAATGTATTTGCAAAGAGTCTTGTGGACCTGGTGAGCAAAATTTTAGAACAAATCAACAGTCAGTCCTTGAGCAGCTAAAGTGGATGGCTGTAATTACTAAGAGTCAGCATGGCTTTCTCAAGAACAAGTCATGTCAGACTAACCTTATTTCTTTTTTGAGATAGTTACTACCTTGTTAGATTAGGGGAATGCTGTGGACATTGTTTGCCTTGATTTTGATAAGGGGTTTGAGCTAGATGACCCTAGAAGTCCCTTCCAACTCTATGATAGGAGAGACAGAGGCAGAGGAATTCATTTCCCCCCCCAAAACCCCACAATTGTCATGATCTTTATTTAAATCACATTGAACAAAACTTCACTTACCTTTATGTGCTATATGACACAAATCCTCTTGCATTTTAGAAAATTCGGATGATGTTTCAGTACCATTAGAGTAACCTTTCTCTTCCACAAAATCTATTGTCGATAAATTAGGATTCGAAGCATGCAGCCTCAATGGAGCAGAAGGAACTGTTGGTACCTACAAAGAATATACATTGGCCTTCCAGTATTAGTGCAAAAGGTTTTTTAAGTATGAGGATTGCCGCCCCCCTCTAGACACTAACAAGACTTGTGATTCTAGAAATCATGTTCTTTATTAGGTAACATTGAAGTGGCAACACACAAACTTTTTGCTTGAATTGAGAAGGGGTTCTCAGTTCAAGTACTATATTTCTTTTGAATCGTCAACACTCACTACCCCCACAAGATAACATTTGCCTTGAGATGCAGATGGTTGGCCTGGCAACATTGGAGGCTGGTCACTTAGTCAAAGGTGGTGGGGATTGCCCAGGTGCCAGGCTGGTTTGAGACATGAACTACAAAAGTGTGGAAAGTAGGGGGCTGAACAAAGGGCCAAGGAAATTAACTAGGAGATAAAATCAGAGTCCAGTAGCACCTTTAAGACCAACAAAGATTTATTCAAGGCGTGAGCTTTCGAGTGCAGGTCTGATGAAGGATGCTTGCACTCAAAAGCTCACGCCTTGAATAAATCTTTGTTGGTCTTAAAGGTGCTACTGGACTCTGATTTTATTGTGCTACCTCAGACCAACACGGCTACTCATTTGAATCTAACTAGGAGATGTAAGTTACATGTGAGATTACCAGGACTGAATGACTGATGATTTACTTTAGACAAAGGGGGTTGGGAAGAATACAATGAACATAGCCACATGGTATCCATCATATAGGTGAGGAATCAAATCAAATCAAATCACATTAAACATGGCAAACAGCACAAGGTTTTGACATAATGCTCCCCCCTGTCCCATCACCCTGGGGCTGGCTTGTCGCGGTAACGTTGGTGGAATGACTTAACCAATCAGGAGGCCGGGACATGTTCCATGCCCACCCACTCTCATTCTCCCTTTGGGAGGTCCTTCCAGTCAACAAAGTATTGTAAGCTTCCAAAAGTGGTGGAAGGAGGCAATAATGTCCTTGATTTCAAAATTGGGTGTGTTTGTCAACAAAAGGATTGCCTCCTGTAGATTTCCTCCCTTGTAATGACAAGCCTCAATGGAGCAGAAAGAACAGTTGGTACCTACAAAAATATGCATTGGCTTCCAACATTAGTACAAAAGGTTTCTAAGTGTGAGGATTGCCCCCTGTAGACTCAGAGGACAAAATGCTACTATGCACATTTAGATTACTTTGTCTGGCAACTGCTATTCTCTTACTTCACTTTCAGCTTATTATGAGAGTCACCTGACAAATACTGCACAACCCAGGAAGTTATCTGCCAGCCATCTTAATCCAGGTCATTAGCTGGCTGAAGGGAAGAGTTTTGAACTCTATTCTAGTTGCTGATTTGTTTGTACCCATCTACTAGCCATGAGCAGTTCACTCACTGGCTCGGTCTGTGGTCTCAAGTAGTTTAAATGTTCAAATTCTGGTCTAGGTGACAATCCTAACACCGGAGACCCTCTGAAAGCTATGTGTGTGAGTTTGCATTATGCTTCCTTTCTGAGCTCTAGATGCATCTGACCAGAAGGAATTATAAATACAGCAGACAACGAGTAGGAAAAACTGGGCCATGCAGCTTAATTGAAAGCAAAAATAGCAGCTCTTCAGTACAAGGCAGACAGTGCTTGCTCCTCAGAGGAGGGATACAAACAGCCCTGATTCCTTCATGGAGTAAGACATCATCACCCCTCCTTTTGCCATCTGATGATGGGTATATTATACACATATGATAGCATTCTTGACCATATGAAACATCTGATAACATTTGACCGTAAATTGATAGGAAGTTTATCAGTAACATCAATTGCCTACTGCAAACCCTACACTACAAGATTTTGCCTTATAACAGAACACTATCCATCTAGTCCCCAACCTTAGGCTTCTGTGCAGCCCTCCAACCTGCTTGTGTGCCGCTATCACCCTCAGGGCATTTTCCCTCAGACCCATACTGTTCTTCCTGCCTCAAGAGGCACCATCTACTGCTGTTCATCTTGTCCCTTTCTTGCAAAAAAGACAAATGCATGCTCTCCACATGGAAGGAACCCACTCAGAGACAAGTCAAATCTTACTTATTATGCTGTATACTTTTTGCTCCTTCTACATTTTAGTTAATACAAGTGGAATAAAATTTGTCAACTGACAGCAATTACTAAGACCATCAATTAGATCTCTCTTATAATGGAGAAAATGAGCTCTCACAAGTATATTCCTATTGTTTGTTAGGCTAAAGAAAGGAAGAAGAGAAGATGTCATTTACCTGTAACGTTCCTTTAACATCTTTACTGATAGCTCGGGAACGCCATCTCCTGTGTGTCCTTTTTTCTTTTTTAGGACTTTCAAAAGTGATGCCCTTTAGGAAAGGAAAAGAACAGGGTGCCATTTGGTGCAAATCTAGGAGAAAATGCTAATGTCAGCGAGCAGCCTGTTCTGCAGAAGTAGCAATGTTCACAACTCACCTGCATGGCATTTATAGCTGGTGCTGAGTAGGTCCTATGGAGGACTTCCATGCTTTGCAAAAGCTGGCTCATCTCCAAGAGATAGTTATGACAGTGGGAGAGGTCTGTTTGGAATGAAGGAAATAGTGGGATTTTTTCTCCTTTGGGTGCATGCATGTGTTTACCTAGTAACTAGAAAAATAGAAGAAACTGACACACAGATGAAATCTTTCAGCATTGTAGCTGATTTCTGAGTAATTGAGTTCCAGGGTGCAAATGGTATTAGATACTGCTCAGGAGGATATTTTTAAAATAATTCTTATATATATATCCATCATGTTTTAGTGTTGTTAGAATCCGTTCGGATTTTAGTTGACTTAAAACAGCAGAGTAAAAAAGCATCATCTGTCAAAGCTCTCAAATATTTTCCATTGACTTATCTGATAAAGGGGGAAAACTGACACCTTAGAAAACAATTGGCTTTTATTTGTTGCTGCAAATAATAATGTTAAGTTGGATATGGATGCACAGCATGTTAGTTTTAGCATAATTAGGTCATTGAGTAATGTGCTCCCACTATAATTATCAGTTATCTTGAACAGAAATGCTTTGATAGTATTACCCAAATTTTAACATCCATCAGAAGAACCCTTAATGCATTGAATAGAACCAAGCTACTTGTAAACAAGAATGGGGAAGAAGATTCCTCTAAAGTGGGTGGTGGACAGTCTTTTAATATTTCTTCCATGATTAAGATCACTCTCCCTGCAACTAGAAAGCAAACTGCTATACCCAGAGTGTGAGAAAAGAATTTAAAAGTATTTCCACAAATGTGACCTACTAGTTCTTCCAGCTTGCCCAGAATAAGTGTCTGAAAGCTGAGGGGAGGAAGTAAGGTGAAGGGTTGACCAATATAAGAGATGACAAAAGGGTTAAGAGTACTCAGTCCCCTGCTCCTTGGCCTAAGGAAGGTAGCAGCATTAATTCTGGAGAAACAGAGTATTTAACCTATAAGAAGTAGCTTTAACAACCAAGGACAGAAAGGTCCCACAGCTACTGTGACACTGATTTATACCTGTATTATACCTAGGGAACTCAGGCCCATTCCGCACAAGTTAAATGTAGCAGGAGTGTGGCAAATTGTAAACGCTACTAATTTGCAGTTATGCACGATGTCGCACAGAATCTGCCACACTCCTAAAACCGATCCGCAAAAAACGATTTGTTATAGCGCTTAAGAGGGGAATCCAGAAAAGTGGATTCATCCTCCGAAAAGCGCTACTCTCTTGCAAGCAATCTGCAACACTAGCGAAAAAGACCTGTGCGTTAACATTGTTGCGGTTTCAGCAAAGTCCCTCCCCCTGGCTCTCTCCCCTAAACTTCCGGCGAAGCGATCGTCATTTTTTTTTCTCGGAGCGAGCAGAAAGCAACGAGCCGGTGAGCCTTCATTCACCCAGCAAGGCTTCTCTGGCTGCAGTCCCTCCACAGAGCTTCTTTAAAGCTCCCCTAAGTCACCAAGCACAACACAGCCCTGTTTGCAAGTTCCCTTTATTTTCGGCCGAAAATCGCACCCATGCACGGGGGGGGGGTTCACTCAGGGGAGCGTGGCAACAATGAATCAGCAGCTCACACGCCAGCTGCCAGCTACGTTAGGAGGAATCAAGGAATCAAGGCATATTCGTTGCAACGTGTGTTTTTCTTTTTTTTTAAACCTGTTCTTAAAGGGAAAGGGGCTTCTCCGGAGCATGATAACACACGCCCACTGGCTGTTCGTTTGATTGACGGGCAGGGGCGGGACAAAGCATGGAAAAAATCGCTTTCTTTCTAGCGATTTTTGGCGAGACCGGAAACCTGTGGGAAACGATGGAAACGCTACTGGATTCCACTACAAAGGCAGGTATGCATTACGCCGAATTCCACTATTTTAAATTCCATTATTTCTTTCTGCAAGCAATCTGCCACATTGATCCTTGTGCAGAATGGGCCTCAGTATAGCCCAAGGACACAAAATACTAAGTGACAGGGAAAAAAAGAGAAAAACACACCCATGAGCAAAAAATGATGAAGGGGCAATACCAGCTTGCAGTATTATCCTATTTGCTAACATTATGATACTCTATATTTAGCATGTATTCTTTTAAAGGTGAAGCAACTGATAGGTATTTGGGGAATGGAGGAGAACTGATACTCAACCTCAATTCTAAATCTTGCTATTATAAGATTTGTTTTAATTTGAGAAAGGTAGTGCATGAAGACAGCTACCTCCACAGAATCGTGCAAGAAAATGTAAAAAGGAAACAATCTGAGGTCTGAAATAATTCTTCCTAAATTACCTTTTGAGCATTGTTCCATATCCTCAGAAGACTGAAGCCAAGGAGGAATTCGTGACTCATTATTTAAGCAGAATGATAAACTACTTCCGGTCTGCATTGAATTCTGTTGCGTCATGCTGCCTCTCTGTACCGTGGAAACAACACTTCTTTAGCAAAAGAAAAATTCTAGTGAAATAAACACTCAACTTGGCTTTGCTATGACTAATGTATATTTCAAAGAGAGGTACAAAGACTTAAGCCCTGCAGACTTTGAAGTAATTCTTCAAATGAATCAAAACTTCATGCAATAAAAGCTGCATGAAATAAAATAATCACCTGTGTTGATTTGAAGACTGTATGAATCCCCCCCACATGTCTTAACCACAAAAGGAAGCTACGGGTTTCCCATTACTGTTATCAATGGTTAAGCCTTATACTGGTTTATATTGGTTTATACACAAAGATTCATCAAAGCATCAACCTCCAGTCATCTACTACACACTTTGTTGTAGTCTTACTCAGACCCAGTTAATCCCAGAGGGAAGCCCACTATCTATGCCTCATGGTTTGTACCTTTCGGTTTGATGGATACTCAAAAAGGCTAGACTCCATAACAGAGGATGCTGGGAAGAAATGATTGCTGATATCATGTGGAAACATGGAAATTTCATTTTGACGATACATACGGTGATGGCGCAACTTTGCTACCCACTCATCAAAGACTTCCTGAGATTTTGCCTAGGGAAAAATAGGATGGATTATACAAAGAATATATTCGACAGAACAGGAACAAATAACTCGCTTATTTATACTCAGAGCTGGGCAAATTAGTAGCACGTCTGCCCCATGTTCTATTTTATAGCCTGGATACAGCCCCCAAGAAGGTATGGTTTTTCTGCAGCAAATGGAAGGAATTTGCTGTTCCCTGTGATACTGCGGTAACCTGCTGCTGCTTCTCAGGATAGGTTAACTAAGGATGTATGTATGAAACGAAGGCAGAAAGATGATGTGCAATGCTGTAGGTGGATAAACAAACTCCTGTTTTTGTAAGTAAAATTCCTTTCTCTTGATATCACTAGAGTCAGATCACCTTTGTAACTTGTTTGAACAGCATATTCCCTTTAACCAGGAAATGTGAAGAATTGGGGATGATTTTTTTTTTTGCATTTAACCCAATAAGTTATCCCAGGCATATACTCCCTGTCTTGCCCAGGCAAGAGACCATCCACAGAATGAAGATGTAGATAAAGGGTCATGGAGAAGAAAAGATGAGACCACAGCCTGCTCTCTAAGATGTTTCACACAGCCATTTGCAGGTCTTAGCAAGTTGTATTATATAAACAAAAGCCTGATTAGCTCATATTCTGACACTTCCAACCAGAGACTTGGCTCTTTGCAGAAGCAGCATGCAACCACCAGCCACTTTTGAGATGGCCTAAGAACCACATTGTTCCATTGAGTTGAATGCAGAAAACTCATCTGTAACCCCTTCCAGGGATGCAGTATAGCTTTGTCTGCCATCACAGATAGATGTGGCACTAAAGGAAATGCTTTAATTCTATTCTAAAACATTGCTATGTCAAAACCTTTTTCTTACTACCAACAAAATCTCGTACAGAAGGCTTAAAACCAAATTTGGATTGTGTACTGCATTCAGACATCAAGGCAATCTGCAACTAAACTCAGAAGGAGTACAAACACAACTCATGTTTTCATGCATGCCCCATCCCCCATCCCACTTCTCTCCTCCTTTAATGCTTGGAGTTTGAATAAACACCTTTTTGCATGATAGCTCCAACTATACATGCCTGAATGCAGGCACTTTAGTGAACTGGATTCTAAACAATTTAATCCACATTTACATTACCATTTCAGCCAGACAGCAACCAGAGCATGATTGCATTCCGTTCCAAGCAAGATGGAGGGCAGGAAGTAGCAGTAACAAGGGACACATATCAACACTATAACAAACTGTGCCCATGCCAAATTGGAATTTAGCTGCAGCTTGCTATGACATTAGAATACAACTCATGAAAACAGACTTGAAGACCACAAGAGAACTGGAGCATCAGGAATGGAAGCTGGATTTGTCTTACCTAGACCTGCATGGCTGGGGAGCAAAATATTTCTCTTTCATTCTGTCACTTCGTATACTAACACCTTTGAAAATTAAAAGCAGATCTTCTGTACCCTCGGGTTTTTGGTACACTACACACATTACTATCTATTCACCAGCTGCAGGCATTAATATTCGCTATATGAAATAGTAAACATAATAGTAGAATAAAAAACTAGGTTTAACTAATTCTACTCCAACTTTTTCCTTATGCATGAATACTCAATAATATAAATTGGCCACCAGTAAAATTTCCACACAAGGAATTCAAGAAATATATAGGTGTGATTTTCTGTTAACACAACAAAGAACAGAAACTGCCAGTAAAGTAGAGGATAAAGAGCATTCCAAGCAAACACAGTGGATTCTGCAGGATTTGTAGCGGATACATAACAGCTATCTAGAATGCACGTCATCTTTTGCAGTTGCTGGATATACATGATTACTTGAATATATCACCTTTAAATGATAAATGTGTTCTTCTGTATCCAAATCTATACATTTTGTTGATTTCTTCACAGACATCACTGAAAGCCCAACATCTATACAACCATGCAGCTTCCCTCGCTCAATCTGCCAAGAGACATTTAAAACCAGTTATTTCTAGTTAAGGGAATGGCAGGACTGCAGAAGACTTTATGATTTAGGATCATCTCTGTTTGTCTTTTGAAGTAATCACATGAGAACATTGAAACAACATGCCTTAATGGTACTTACGTCGGCTGGATTTTTTGCATATTTCAAAATTCCTTTGTCCAGATAGAAGCATCTCTGTAATATACAGACAATTATTTTAGTTAGAGAGCATAAAATGCTACAGTCTATTTCAAATGAGAGCTGTGATGTTCTCTCAAATAATCACCGGACCAAGTGAATCAGTTTAAAAGGACAATAAACATGGGTGATGAATGCTTGTTCCTGACCTTGTGCCAACCTTTCAGAGGCCATTTCCTTTTTTTCAGCAGGTAGCCTTCCTGTTTCTGTGGTTCCTGGGTATAATTCATAACTCCCCGTAGTCCTTCTACAATCTCCCAGCTGTCCTGTTTAGAAACAAGGTCCAAATATGCAGTTGGCAATTTTATTCCCTTTTAAGTACAAGAGGTCAGACCTCAAATAGAATATTTTAATAGACATGTTAACAGCCCCAATCTTTGACCTAGATAACCTAGCTTTAAGAAAACAGCCCCACTGGACCACATGGCTTGACCAGTCTTGGTCTAAATGAAAAGCAGCACATCACACTTTTTAATTAAAGAAGAACATGGAAACTCATTCACTGTAATATTAATAGAGTGTGTTCACAGCAATAAATACTGAAGATTCATTGTCCGATCAACAAAGTACAAAAAATTAAACACATGTTCTCAGTTACAAAGTTTTATGCAATATGTCTATTAAAGTTACAGAAAGCTCCATGAAAATCCTTAAGCTCTGATGAAATCATTAATCATGGACCTTTAGGCAGGCTATGTCCTGGCTACCAGAAAGTCAACTGTAAACCTTATTGATAGTGCCCAGATCATGTGAGGTGATATTATCAGTTTATTCCGCTCTGGTAAGACCTCACTTGGAATACTGTGTTCAGCTTTGGGCACAACAACTGAAAAAAGATATAGAGGAACTGAAGCATGTCCAGAGGAGGGCTACTAAGATGGTGAGGGTTTTGGAGACCAAGTCATATGAGGAGGGGTTGAGGGAGCGTTGTCTGTTTAGCTTAGAGAGAAGTCGACTAAGAGGTGATATGAAAACCATCTTCAAATACATGAAGGGCTGCCACATATAAGATGGAACAGAGTTGTTTTCTGTTGCCCCAGAGGGTTGGACCAGAACCAGTAGGTTGAAATTAATTCAAAAGAATTTTTGATTAACATTGGGAAGAAGTTCCTGACAGAATGGTTCCTCAGTGTAACAGGCTTCCTCGGGAGGTGGTGGGTTCTACTTCTTTGGAAGTTTTTAAGCAGAAATGCTGATTTTTATGAATTTAGGCAGATTGTGAGTGGGTGGGCAGGAAGGGATGTGCCCTTTCTTGCATACACGGGATTGCCGGTCGCCACTGTGGAATGGTAGGTGAATTTCCTCCAGGCCAGGCTGGATTCTGGAGATTTTTGGTGATGGTGGTGGGGGATCATTTGGACATGAAACTGGTAGTTGTGAGTCCCTGCATTGTGCAGGGAGTTGGATTAGATGACCCTGGAGGTCCCTTCCAATACTATGATTCTGTGATCCACAGAATCTGCTAAGTGCTTTTTAGGCTATTTTAGAAGCTGCATGGAAGAAGATTAGATTCTAGAAAACTTTGTGCCTACTGCAGGCCCTTGCACAAACATGTCTCTACTCATCCTTGGAAAAACCTGCTGCCAAGGAAGGAAATTTGTAACCTTCTGGCATGTTGCTAGGATTTCTAGATAGGTGACATGAGTGGCCAGATAGGAATTATGTTTATCTGATCCAATGGATAGAATACTGTAGGTAGAATCTCAGAACGATTTGAGAGCCTGTGTGGAAAATCAGGGAAGCTTTGCTACCAGTCTGCCGGAAACCAAACAACTAACTTTTAAAGGATGAGCCACTTTCACTCTGATTAATATTACCATTCTTTTATTATATATATATATATATAGCATATATATATATATATATATATAGCATATATATATATATATATAGCATATATATATATATATATATATATATATATATATATATATATATATATATATATATATATATATTCCACTGCAATCACTCATCACTGAAAATAAAATACACCTTTATTGTTTATTTAAATTCTTTATTTTTTAAAAAAAACATATACTTATTTTCTTGTAATTTTCAAAGCAACTTACATTGGCAACAACAAGGCCATACTCCAGGTGGTGGCTGGAGATCCCCTGTCTTAACTGTACATGGAAAAGTGTCCATTTACAGATACACAGACAGAAGTTCTTTCCCCCCCCCCCTTCCCTCTAGCTCTAACTGGTCCCAACAGGTTTGGCGTGGCCTTTCATCAACACTGTTGCATCATCCTCTCATCACGTAAGATTCTCTCCCACATCAGGCAACTACTTTACTTACTGCAATACATGTACTAACAATTGAATACACAATTGAAATTTTTGGCAGCCTTTGGAAGGTAATTTTCACTCCACCTTTTTCCCTTTTTAATTTGCAAATTGTTTGGTTTAATTTTTTCATTAATTTTTTTTTACAGAAAACTAACTGGTAAATAGGCTTCATCCATTTCAACCATTGATTGTCAGTGTTATTTTAAAGTAAGTTTCATTACTTCATTTTTTTTCTGTTATTCATTCACTTGGGTTGTTTAGAATGACCATTAGATACTTGTGAAGGGTCCTTCTCCTCTAGGTGGAAAAAGTGGACATCTTCAGGTAGATTTCTACTGTTCTGTCAGAGAAGCAAGACTTTAAAAAGTTCTTCCTGTCGTCATCAGGTGGGAATTGCCCAAAAATCAGTTTGACAACTCCATCAGACTCTAGTTTTTACTATAATACTAATAACTCGAATAATAAGAACAACAAGAACCACAACATGAATAAATATAACTCAGAAAAGCATTAGTATAACAAATGGCAGGCCCAATCGTTAACATTATTGCTATTAATGTTTTAAATAAGATGATGATGCAGGAGGGGTGATGTCCTATTTTTCCCCTAGAGGAGAAAGACTCTTCACAAATAAGTATCCAATGGTCATTCTCCCTCTAGGGGGTGAGGACACCTTCTGGGACTTCCCCAAGCTGTGTCCAATATCTGGGTGGGATCATCATTCTGTATCTTGCATTATGTGGTCTAAAACCCTTCTTCCAAAGGCTGCCTGGGAAGCGCTGTAGCCGTTGATCTTGTGATGCCTGATGAATGTTGACACAGAAGCCCATGTTGTCATTTTGCAAATTTTTCCACTGAGGCTCTGTTTGTCAATGTCACATTTGTAGCTGCACTTCTGAGTGAATGTGCTATAATTCCATCTGGGGCTTTCAACTTTTAACACTTATATGCCTCTCATATACAGTCTCTTAAGGATCTACTCACTGCTGCTGCAGATAGTTTTGCTCCCTCGTTTGGATGTGTTATGGCTATAAACAGCGACTCTGACTTCCTAATGTTTTCTGTCTTTTTAATAAACATTTTGATTGCCCTACACACATCCAGTGAGTGCCATTCCTTTTCTCTCTCATTCTATGGAGGTTTAGAGAAAGCTGGTAAAACAATTTCTTGTTCCCTATGGAATGAAGAACTGACTTTCGGTTGAAAAGCTGGATCTAACTTAAGAACTACATTCTCCTCGTGTATTATGCATAATTCCTTGCATATTGACAAGGCTGCTAGTTTGGGTACTCTTCTTGCCGATGTGACCGCTACCAAAAACTTCATTCTGATCTCTTTTAATTCTGCTTTATTCGAGGGTTCAAATGGTGATTTAATCAGTCCCTTCAATACTGTATTCAGGTTCCAAGACAGAAACTGATGTTTAACAGGTGCCAAGGAAGCTGATACTCCTTTCAGAAATCTTACTATATGTTGGTGCCTTGCCAAGGTTTTTCCTTGAACCTTTGAAACTACTGGCAAGAGACCTGCCACCTGTCTTCGTAACGTGGCTGCCGTCAATTTCTGCTTAATGCTATTGTGTAGGGATTCCAATACCTTTTATGTGTGGAAATATGTAATTAACTTTCTTCCTCCTATACCACCTAATGAACACCTTCCAGGTATAGTTATATATTCTAACTGTTGACTTCTTTGGGGATGCCAGAATAATATTCACTATCTCTGCACTGTATCCTTGCTGTTTTCAGTTTTGCCACTCAACCTCCAGGCGGTTAACTTCAACCAGTCTGGATCTTTATGCCACACTGGACCTTGTTCGAGGAGGTCTGGAGACACTGGCAGCTGCATCAGTTCTCAAACCGACAGCCTTATCCAAGTAGAAAACCATGGCCTTTTTAGCCAATATGGTGCAATGAGGATCACTGTTGTTCTGAGTTGTATCATCCTCTTTAGAACCCTTTGGCAACACTGGCAGTGGAGGGAAGGCACATGTGGACATTCTGTCAGCAATGCATCTATTGCCTTTGCCTTCAGATGATGATATCTGGACATGAACCTTTTTGTTTGCTTGTTTTCCTGAGACGCGAAGAGGTCTGCTTCTGGCTCGCCCATCCTTTCTGTTATCCAGCAAAGACACTTCCCTTTAGATGCCACTCTACCTCTGACAGGGTGGTGCAACCCGGTCAGTCTGCTCTTTTGTTTTCTACTCCTCTGATGTGCTGTACTCTGAGCAACTTCAGGTTCCTTTCCTCCTAGTATAATATTGCAGCCACTCCTTGTGTAGCACTGATGACTTTGAGCTGCCCTGCTTGTTTAGATAAAGCTTCACCGCCACATTGTCTGTTCTAACAGATGTTTCTTGTAGCACACTGAGTGGAAGTGCAACAAGACTAGATACACTGTCCTCCTTTCCAGCACACTTATGGGTAGTTTGGTTTCCTATAGGTTCCATGAACCTAGCAGCGACTTACATTCGCCTTCCCTTTCCTCTCCCCACAACAGGCACCCTGTGAGGGAGGGAAGGCTGAGAGAGCCCTGATATCACTGCTCGGTCAGAACAGCTTTATCAGTGCTATGGCAAGTCCAAGGTCACCCAGCTGCCTGCATATGGGGGAGTGCAGAATCGAACCTGGCATGCCAGATTAAAAGTCTGAACTCCTAACCACTACACCAAGCTGGCTCTCTTAATTAATGATATTTTATTAATGATATTTTTATGTATTCTTGTGGGGTTTTATTACTGTGTAAACTGCTGTGAGGCGGCTTTGCTCACAGCGGCCTTTTATTGTCTACAATAGGACTTTTCCAGCCAATGAAGGTTTGCTGTGTCACAGACCACTAGTTCATCAGTGATTAACTACAGACTAATCAGAGTGGATAGACTGTCCATTTATGACTAATTTGCATTCCTCAGTCTAATATAAACCTGAGCTGGATTAGTATAAATCACACAGATATCAGTAGCAGAGAATCAGCAATAGCTGACTCGCATATGTCCAGAAGCCTATATGCTGTATAACTCTGAAAACCACTTCTAAAGTGACGTCATTAAATTTTTGCCTCAAAACATTACCAAACATTACCTATCCCATATTGAACTGTTGTTTACACATGTATATATTTAGTGAACTTCACATATATTTTTTCTTTATAAGTAAGAAATTTGCTCTCAAAATTTTGACCGGAATTATTGTTCAATCAAGTTGAGATACAGGAACATATCTGCTCCATGGTTCCTCTTAATATTTGTGAAACAGCCCTGGGGGTGAAGCGAGTCCAGGGTGTCTGAGTTGGAATAGGGCCAATCAGCTGGATGCATCCTGATTGACCCGACCCCTACAGCTCCCGCCCTCCATGCCTGCCTGCTCGCCACTCAGTGACCCTCCACACAGACACGCCTGCACGCCGAGGCAACCACATTGTGAGGCTCACCTACTACAAACGCCAATCTCCAGCACCTACCGCACCACCGAAAAGCGGCTCAGGAGGCCCCCATGATGACGACACGGATTACCTGTGCTCCACACGCTTGCCGCCACCACTAATCCTGACCAACGGTGCCCGCCCCAGGGCCGCCACTCTTCCCGCTCACAGGAGCATCCCGGTAGCAAGCACGTTGCTGTGCCACTGCCGCCCAGCTACACTGCGAAGAGGCAGATCCGTCACCGCTATGATGCTGCCCGTGCCTCTGCAGCCACTCCGCTACCTTCTATGCATCCTACTAAGTTGCCAGCTGTCCCTGAGCCGCCCGCAGCTGCCGCGCACAATGCTAACCCCAACTTCCCTGCCACGACCTGCCCAACGAGCTAAACAGAGACCCAGTGAACCCACGCCCACAGCGACTCTCCCCACCCAACCGCCACCACTCCACTGCCTTGCACACATTCTGCTACACCACCCGCCCGCGCACCACAGCCCTGAGCCTGACGCCGCCACCCCTCGCCCCATTGACCTGCCTGCTGAGCCGGGAGAGCTCTCTGCGGGTCCAGTGCCCTGCCTCCTGCCCCGCCCCAAAGCTCCCTGCCACTTGCACCTGCTGCATTTAAACTGCAGCAAGCCTGCAATGCTAGTTTGAAATGCTAGTTTGAAAATAATCAGTTTTGAAAGAAGGCACATTTCATGAGACCATCGAAACAGGGATATCAGCTTTGGCAAGTCACAGAGATTGATTCTGAAACTCTAAGGCTAAAGATAAATCCCCTCAGCCACCTGTCTCCTCCTTTTTAATATAGTAATTTAATGTTGGGAAGGATTTTATGAAATGAAATCACATAAATATTTTCTTATAGAGTACCTGGGATAGAGAATTCTGGCTTGTAGGCCAGATCAGCTATGTATGAGGATTCCATGAGAGACAGATGGCTTCTCTGAAGAGGGTTTTCTGTGATAAGTTAAAATAACATAACAAGCATTCCCATCCCAGGAGCAGCTGTTGGCAAGTGAGCAAAAGAGAAGGTGTTATCTGTTTGACTGTGTAGGAATACACTTTATAAATTATATATGTGTTTTATAAATGAGTCCAAACATCTGTGTTCCGTTTGTTGTGACACACCTAGAACTATTTATTGCCAGAGAAGGGCCCTATCATTTAAAATATATAACTTAGAAGGAAAAGTTGCATTTTGGGTTGGATTTTTTTTAAGAATCTGTAACTTCACACTCTAGTATTTTAACTGTTGTTTAAAATTCAAATTTTGTTTTGTGAGCAAGCTCAAATAACATGGCATTCAATTTACCTATCCTAAAATTTAAAAGGTAGCAAGAAACCATCCTCTCTCATCAACTCTTCTTTTTCTTTTGACACTTCTGAAATTGCACATTGTATTTGGCATTTATATCTCCTCATGAAAGAACATGCAATCCTATTCACCCTGAACTACTAAGCGTACGAGGGAGGGGCAATATAAAAATCTAATAAATACAAAAATAATTAGAAATAATAATAACTTACATAAAAGAAAACATTTGGATTAACTCTCATGCTAAAAGTGTTGCATATGAAAATCTAACCTTTTGAAATGTAGGTGATACCCATGATCCTCCAAACCTGCTCTTGATAAGTCGAGACCAAGTTCCAAGAGGTAAGGTTATCATTCACTCACGCACAAAGGCACACACACAAAAGCAAGCTACGGTGGCCTCTCCATACTTATCAACAATGTACTATTGTATAACTAGAAACCTAGATAAGTAGCATTACTGCTCAGTGGAAACAAATTCACATTATTTAAGTGTTCATTTAACTGAGACACCCCTAGCCTGTTTTAGCTACACACAATTTAAAGGACATACAAGAAACAAAACTGAATTTATGGACAGACTAGGCACAGGCAACTGATGGGGTGGTTGTAGTGGAAAAAATAGCTAAGCTGCTTTGTTCTGTTGCTTTTTCAAACTCTGGTTCAGGCCTGAACTGTAAACAGTCTGCCAACTGATCGGTAAGTGTCTTCAATTAAGCCCAAGAATGAATTGTCCTTGGGAAATCTTGTATCTGTGACCTTGAAGCTTAGTTAGCTAGTCCTGTGTTGAACATTTGAAGATAAGGTGTTCTCTTCCCAGCTTTCTCCAATTAACACCATGGTGGTGCAAATCACAATGATGTCAGCTTTTTTAGCTCAAGCTTTGATTACTTGTTCCCTTAATTTGCCACCTTGACACCAAAGATGCCATTGGCCTAGTTCTTAATTGGCATATGAATATGATTGGCCTTGTGTCTGGAGGCCCCACATGGGATTGCTGCATAAAGTATCCATCTTTACTTATGTCAATTGTCTTACTCTTGCTGCCCCAACCTCATTTTGTGGGACTTACGTCCTGTGGAATACCCTTGGGTTTGACCAACTTTGAAACTCTGCTTATGCTCTTAGACTTTGAAATTCAACTTTGTAACCTATTGCTTGTGAGTATAAGTATTTAGATAGAAATACTACACCATTATTTTATTCACTGCTAGTATTGTGCATTTGTGCACCTTGAAATACATATCAAAATACTTTTTATAAACTATCTCTCTGTTTCTTGAATGTGCTATAATGGTAAATTCCCAGTGTCTTCTTAGTCATACTATCCTTGAGTTTGGCAAGGTCTCTGTCCTGGATATGGTTTGAGATGCCTTGGGTAATTCCTTGATAGGTTCAAGAACTACCTCTGGAATCTTGGAGACTAGGAATAAGTTCAGATGTGGTGGCAGCCCTACCTTACAGGGAAGTGATGTAGCCTAACTCCCTACTTTGTAATTGTGCCTCTCTCAGAAGTGATTACCCAGAGGGATGTCTGAGGATTCAGCTTTCCTCAGGAGAAATTGCAATTGGGGTGGGAGAGAAGATTTGTCGTTTTTCCTGACTGTTTCCTAGGCTAGATATACAGGCGATAAGTCTCCAATGCTTTCCCCCATGACGAATACAAATGTCACAACGGTTGCAGTGACCTCCCCACAGCTTACAGAGAAAATAAACCAAGCAACTTGCTATTCTCTTTTCTTTCGCACTTTTTAATTCCCAACTGGAAAGATCTGACATTCTTTGAGGGCACCTTCTCATTTTGCACTGTATATTCTGGTACAGATAACACCATGAGAAAGCCCATGGGTACCAAGCATTCACTGAGAATAAATCACTGCTTTCCATACTGGAAAAGGCAGAAGAGGAGGGGGTACCAATAAAAATGCATGTGCACCATTCTTCAGCAAAGTGATGGTGGAATCAGGAGTCTGTACCTGAGTACAAAATGAAAAATGAGATCTCGTTATGAGAAATTGGTTGCCACTGTTTAGAGAAACATTCCGATTTTCTTTTTTTTGAATATTGAAAAAGCTGGCAGGAAGAGGAATTAGCACCACAGGAGCTGACTGCTAGCTCCGCCCTCTACTGAGTGGGCCTTTGTGCTTTGAAAGGCTGGTGCTTGCCAAAGGCAGCAGTACTTGGAGCAGGGAGGAGGAAGTGGCACAGCAGGAGCTGACTCAGGAGCTGAGTCAAAGGAAATAATTCCAAAGGATTTTCATCTAAACATCTGGAAGAAATTCCTGACAGAGCAGTTTCTCAGTGGAACAGGCTTCTTCGGGAGGTTCTCAATCTTTGGAAATTTTTAAACAGAGGATGGATAGCCATCTGATAAAGAGGCTGATTCTGTGAAGTTTCAAGAGGGTGGCAGATTACAGTGGATGAGTGATATTGTTGTGACTGTCCTGCACAGTGCGGGGGATTGGACTAGGTGACCCAGAAGGTCCCTTCCAACTCTATTATTCTATGAAATAAAAGTTACTCCACCTCCACTGCCCTGGCCTTAGTAGAGTCTTTAACAGCTGGCAAGTTAAAAACTCTGTAGCCCTGCATATTGGCAACATTATTCTCCTGTAGCCAAGTCTCATGGAAGAAGATAACATCATAGCCTCCTATTTTTTTTAAAACCCTGATCCTACAAGCTTATTCCCCCACCCTCAACATTCCTAGATAATAATTGGAATGGTCAATTTGATCTTTCAATTCTTCCAACATTTCTATGGATATCTGTAACAAAAATCAGCCATTTTTACAGTCAATCCTTCAAGTTACTTCAGTTCAATGTTCTCTGGTGTTTGGGAACTATTATGCATGTATCAGTTTTCAACACAGTCAGTTTGCCAACCTTTTAAAATCGCCCCTTAAAAATGTCTTTAAAACATTCCCATTTATGCATGTGCTGTGATACTGTGTCACCCCCCCCCCCCCAGAAATTATGCACCTTAAAAAGTCCCAATGGTAACTCTGGGAGGGGGAACTTTCTCCATTGTGCTGTAATGACACCTGACCACCACTCTGGCACATGCCGACAGCAGGGCCTCATGGGAATTGTAGTTCATGGACATGTACACCTAACAAGAAATTTCCCTGGGGACACACAGGTTTTTGCCTTTCAGACAGCTGCTGAGCCAATGCAAGGCAGCACAGGGAAGATCCCTCTGCTGTCAGGTTTCTTCGTTGCCAAGAAAACAGTGTCTTTGACTGGATGCAAAAGAGAGGTTTATTCTAGAGCAAGCAAGTTAACTCAAACATAAACATTGTCAGCACTTAAATTTCAGTGCAGTTACACAGTATATAACCTCCAACCCCCACTTGTGGGATTCAATTAATGCGGGAAGCCTCAAAGGGTAAACAATCCAGGTAGTTGGGAACTCTCCGTGAAACTCAAGGACAGTTAGGGGTAAGGTGGAAAGATACACATTAAGACCACGACCATTTGACAGAACCAAACTGGTTCTGACATTCGCTTTGCCACCCTGATAAACTATCAAACAGCCGCTCCCCCTTCCCCTCCATGGTCACTCATTAGAGGTTCACTGCCATTGCAAGTAATTATTTGTGTGATAAAGTTCTACAGAGAAGCTAGTTTTGTAGTCTCAGGAACGTTCGAGGAGGGAATTCCGTTGCTAGGCAATGCCATTCCCTTCCCAACTAGTTTTGTCCTCAATTAGCATTTCAATTGCAGCTTCGCCTGGAGCTGCAGCCAGTATCTTTAATGATGTGATGGGCAATGGGAGACCGAATCAAATTGCATGTTCATATGATCACTGCCACTGAGGAGGCAGAAATCAGCAGCAGGCACCTCAATCTCCCATTGGTGGACGAGGGACTGAGAGCAGAATAAGGGAGGAGACTAAAAACATGCTAACATTTATGCATTAAAAAAAGGCCATCCTCAATGCCGTCACAAAAGAAAAGACATTATAAAACTAACATCAGAAGCTTCGCTGAAAAAACACTGCCGGAACTGTGAGCAGCATTTGCAATAGAAAATTTAAATAATACGATGGGATTCGCACTGTAAAAACAATTAAGAATTTTAAATAAGATGTTGTTTCTGGCAATCTTTTTGCGAGTTTTCCATGCTACATAACACAACCAGGAGTGGTTGTCCATACATTCCACAGTTCTGAGTTGTTGATAATGTACTGGATACTACACCCCCACATGCTTTTAATCTGGTTCAGTGCTGGTTACTTGGGCAAGCAGCAAAATCAACAGTTGTCATTGTGACGAGGCCAGATTTCTGGAAGGGACTAGTGCAATGATTCCCCTTACTATCCAGAAGTTTGTTTTAATGATTCAAGTGTATGTAATATCTCCTGTTGGTTCAACTGAGAGAAGGTGGAGAACAAGTTGTTCTCCTCAATTGAATTTTTAACCTGCAAATTGTCAAAGGTTTTGTCTGCTTGTCCAGAGAAGTCACATTGTCGATTAAGGATAGAGAAGTCATATTGTCTATTGAGTCTCTGTGGGAACTCATTTATATTAGCTACATGAACAGGATGGGTTTCTACTTCAGAACTGGTTGTATATACTTGGAAACACGACAATGTTCTAAAATAATTTCTTTGATGTAAAAGAAGAGAGCTCTTTGAAACTGATAAGGACTATCATTAAGCATCTCTCTGGCAATCAGCTCCACATCTTTCATACTACTTCCAAAGAGTGTTATCAGATGCCTTCTAGCTTTTGATTTTGAGTTCCATTGTGGAATATATCCATTTAAATGAGAGATTGTTAAACAAATTTTATCAGGATGCAGGATCAGTCCATATGTATTTTCAGACATGGGAAGCTTGCTCATTAAACTTAGCCTTTTTTGAATATTTGCTGTGGGAGAAGAGAACAAACAGACTGCAATTTATGAGCCTTTGTGGATTCTGAAAGTTCATATTTCATCAGGCTTCCTACTAGGGAGACATTTAATTAAACTAAGAATATCTAATTAAAATGAGACGGGAGTGGTCCATTACTACCTCTTTGCCTAATCCAGCATCATGCCTGTCACATGGAGCATTATCAGTCATCAGAGACAAAATGTAGAGATGTCTAAAAATATTCAGGTGGGACACTACAAAGGTGAATCTGTCTTTTGTTTTAAAAATAGCAGTGCCCAGAACATTAGTGTTTTATAATCTCATCTACGACTCCATCCCTCCAAGTGAAAACTGTTGAGAGTGCAGCAGTGGGAAGAAACAAATACCCCATAACTATATACACAATGTACTACAGCTGCTACAGAAATTTTTTTTGTGTACATGTCTAGTTCTTATCTGATGAACAGTTATTGATGAGCAAGTTGCAGAACAACAGTCCCCAAAATGAGCAACTCCTACCACCACAACAGTGAGAATGGATTAAAGCTTAAAAGTGTAAAGGACAACAACACCCCAAGAAGAAGAACCAAACAAACAGTGCTGCCCCCCAAAATGTTATGAAAAGTCTAATGTTTATTTCTGGTTATCTAAATCAGGATCTAATAAAGTTACTAAAAAGAGATTTACATGGCAAGATCAGCAGTCTAGTATCTGTGATGTAGACTCTTTAGGTGAATCATCCTCTGATGAGAAGAATTCTTTTAGAAAACCAGTTACTAGGCAGTTTAGGCAGCAGAATAAAAATGTTACCCAAGGCTAGAGAAAAGGAAGGAAACAAGCCTAGTAGTTAATCTCCCCTCTAAACAGTTTAGTGAGGCTTTATCAGCTCGGCAATGAGATTTTTAAAATTATTTATTATTATTTAATTTTTCTTTTCTTTCCACTCCACGTTATGATTCCTTTAATACTAGAGTGGAACTCTATACACTTTTTTGTTTAGTTAAACTGAAAGCCTTCTTTAGAGATTCTGCCATGCCCCATACAGCTCCTTTTCACTCTCATTCTACTTGTAGTCCTCCTGGGGAGTTTCATGAAGTCAATGACTTTCAGAAATTAGTACTTAAAGATGTAGCATTAGCAGAACTTAACCTCCCTAAAGTATATCAGAATATTAGTATTTGGGGTGGAAAATTAATTCAGTCCTTTAAGGATGACACCAACATTACTGCGAAATCTGCCAATAAAGGGGGCCCTATTGTTATTCTCAATATAGAAGATTATAGAGCAGAAGTGCAAGAGCCTTATTCACAGTAGTCTTAATAAGAAGTGAGTTTCTTATAAGCCTACCTATTGCCAAGTTGCAGCAGTGCGAATAAGATCTAGTATGGATGGCCTTATTAAACTAAACTAAACAGGGGTCATAGTTAATGTCAACATTGCAACCATTAGTTATGAATTGTTATGAAACCACTGTTATTACTGTTATTAAACCACTGTTGCTCAGTTGATGTTCTTCTGAATTATAATGTATTTCTCTTTATGTTCTCCTGTGTTCTATATAAACTGCTTTGAGCCACAAGGGAGGGCGGTACATAATTGTAATAAAATAAAATAATAATAATAAACATGGTTTTAGTGAACAGCATGAAACCATATAACAAAGCAATTCACTGCTTTTATATTCACAAACTGCCCCATGGCATCTCATGTGGAAAGGACTTTCTTAGCGTTATCATGCACAGGGACGGAACAAGATTGCTTTCTTTTCTGTCTGTTCAGATTTGTATCTAGAAGCGAAGAGGAAGCAAAAGAGAAGAAATTTCATGGATGGATTGACAAGCTTAAATGGCCCAGGAACAAGCCTAGTACTCCAGGAGCCATTATGCTCAGACCCAGCCAGCAACACTGACAGTGCACATCAGCTCATCCACTGCCTAGGGGGTAGGGTAACACTGAACACGGCATCTACTGAAGGATCTGATCCAAGTGATTCCTACAGAGCTGGTGGAGCTGCCAATTCCTCTCCAGAGACGGGACTCAGTACAACCTTGGAGATATCACCACAGCAGAGAATGCTGACAGTATGCTCCCTTAACCATAATATTGGCACAAACCTGTTCATTTTTCCAAAAGAAAAAGCAACTATTCTTCCTTCTGCAATTGGGAGCAAAACCAAATGTTCAGACTCAAATTCTGGCCTCCCTGCACTGTAGCTTGCTATGCTCCCCATCATATCCCCATGAGTCACTGGACATCTGGAAATAGTGTGTGGATAAAGTGGGTATCTGCAGTGGGAGAGGAGAGTCAGCCCCTTCTTCCAAGATACCTTTCTTGGGCTGTTAGTCCCTTTGCCAATCAAAACAACTAGAATTCAAACCCATTGTCATTAGATCAAATTTCTTTTTTTGTGTGAAACCAAAAATGTGTGAACGCAGAACAACAATGACAGGGTGGATGCACCAAATACTAAACTTTAGTGATGGGGATCCTTAATGATGGTCATTCTGTTACAATTCTTCCTGGAACATTCTGCCCTTGCATTACCCATTACCCAACTGTTATCAGGAAGCCCTGAATTGAAGTGGATGTTGTAGAAGTATGCCAAATGTAACTTGGAGCAATTACTAAATTGTCAGCTACCAAGGACCCTGGAAGGTAGCAAGCAGAGTACAAAGGGCACATTGCTGTATCTTATATTAAAAAAACACCTGACATTGTAGTATTACAAAGTTCTAGGAAACAGCAGGCAAAAGCCCAAGGAACACAAAAACTCCTCTAAGATTTCCCTTCTAACCATGAATGAGAAACATACGAATGTGTTGCAGTAGGCAAAATATGTCATATGTTGATATGACAGCAACACAGAAATCAGTCCAGCATTGGGCTAGCATGAGAAAGATGCTAAGAACAAATCAAGCACTGGAATAATTGTTACAAGATGCCCAAAAGTTTAGATGGCTTTTCCACAATATAACGGAGAACAGGTCTGTCAATGCCATTATACTTAAAAAGAAACTTTCCTTCTCCAATAGTAAATGTTGGAAACAAAATCAGGTAACAAGCTTTCTCCAGCACACACGGCTGGGTAGCTGACTATGGCCAAGTAGCTGACCATTGTTTGAGACAAGATGCTAAACTACATGAATCTTTGAAACCAACCAGCAAATCACTTTTTATGATCTTGTGTAAAATACCTAGGCTCTCCAGGGATAAACTAGAAGCCACTAATTTCCCACTTCACAGCATGTAATGGCACATTTTATTTTAGGTCCAAAAAAAAAAAAATGAAGCAATGAGCTAGAATAGCTCTTAGCCTGACAGCTCCTTGAACACAGCAGACAACAGTGCCAGACTTTCATCAAAAAGGAAATATAGTCAGTTGCAGGGAATATTTGCAAGTGCCAAAAATAGAAAGTTCCTTTGAAGAGGTGTCCAGCCCCGCCCCTACTCTCGGGTGGCAGACCAGACTCGATGGACCATTCTCCAACCCCATACCCCCAAGAGCCCCAAGATGCTCCTACAGGCCATCCCCCCCCCCCCCGATGGACAACCGAGCCACACGGCACCATGGATGCCAGCTCAGCTTGCCGCCACACTTGGAGCTCTGCTGGCAGTGCAGCAGGCCACCACCGTAGCCCTCATCACTGCTACTGGCACCTGCACAACCCGAGGCTGCCAGCGATACCAACACTGCCCCATCTCAGAGGGCTGTCGTCTGCACGGCCCTCGCTGCCATCTTGCCCATTCCCAGCAACTGCGGGGGCTTCCTTCGCAGGGAGGCTGGCAGTGAGACATGCTTGGCACAGTCCCCTACTGTCATCAAGACATTTGCTAGTGATACAGTATTTTTAATTTAGGAACCAGAGACTCCTAAACTACAGATCAGGAGGTGACTTGCCAAGAAAATCTCTGGTCCTCAAGTACAAAGTATGGTGACAGTTATAAATGTTGCCTTGCATTAATAACATGACTTGGATCACCACAACAACTGGAAAAGGCTGGAGGGTAGAAGTTTAATTATTAGATTCTGATAATATTCTGCAAGCTCAGTGAGCCAGGAAGGGCCAAAGGCCAGGATAAGTTTGCACACAGCCAGTGTAGGAGAATTACTCTGGAAGCCTGTGCAGAATTACTTAAGTTAACACCCATTGAAGGCGTTGGGTTTAGGGCTGGAGTAACTCTGCATAAGATACTCTATAAATGAATCCCAGCAGAAAAAAATCTTGCTGAACTGGGACAAATTTTTATTTTATTTATTTTAAACAGTGTCCTTAGAGCACACTTCCCTGCTTGCCTCCACAACAGACACAATGCACAGAATAGTTAGACCAGGCTTTCTCAACCAGGGTTTTGTGAAACTCGGAGGTTTCTTGATGACCCTGGAAGGATTTCCTAAATGGGTAGGAGTTAATTTTTTTTAATTTTTTTAAAAATGCGTTAAACATTTATGTTCATGACAACCTACCCCTCCCAAATGGCCAGTCATGGGTCAGAAATACTGAAGGCTCAATCACAAACTATTCCCTTAAGAAGAAAAGATGGAAGGAGCCTAAGGAAGCCAAGATGGCTCCATAAGCAGCTATCAAATGATTTGGGGAATAAAAAAGAGTCATTTAGGAAATGGAAGGAAGGAAGGCCTTATTACCAAACAAATAACCAATGATTGTAGGGAGAGGACTGGGGGAAGAGGTAGCTGTGAATTTCCTGCATTAGACTAGATGAACCTTCAGGTCCTTTCCAGCTCTTTATTTCTAGAATGTCACAAGTTACACACACATACACACACCCTCTAGTAGTGAATCGTATTTTTAAAAAGGGCTGGGGTCCTGGTGCCCCCACAACTCTCCTGGCATCTAGGAGGCTGATGGGGGGCGGGGAGTAGCAGGTCAGCACTCCTAGCTTGGGGAGGGGGGGAAGAATGGTAAGAATGGTGCAGAGTAGGTGCTCGGCCTCCCATCACTTTTCTTGGCTGGAGGGGAGGGGAAGAGTGGCTGGACCAGTGCAGAGTGGGTGCTTTTCTTGCCTGGGGTGGAAGAGTAATGGGGCCAGCACGGAGCGCGCAACTGGCCTCCTGCTGCCTTCTGCAGTGCACATGACAGGGGCAAGAGCAGTGCAGATGGCACTGAGCACAACAGGTCATCCATCCCCAATCTCCTTGCCGTGAGGAGTCCTTAGGGTGGATGTCAGATGTGGGAGATAAACTGACTGGGCAAAGAGCTGCAATGGGCCTCCGACCCCGGCAGCAAATCAGACTGCTCTTTAGCAGTCAGGACACAACAAAAGAAGAAACTGCTTCTGGGATTCAAATGCTCGTGGCCATAATCCAGTAAGTCATACTTCCAAGTAAGTTAACAGCACGTCGGTTCAAACCCGGAACAACAGCTTTTATTTACAGCAGCAGAAAGAATGTTGCAGAAATTTTAAAGCAATCTTCAGCATTTAAAGCAATCTTCAGCAATATTACCTGTGGTCTTTTACTTGCTCATAAATGATGAATTTGTGTATTAAAAAATTAAGCTGTTGGAAAACCAAGAACACAAGGCTGGTTTATTAATACCACTGCAATCCTTTAATAAAAAGTTCAAAATGTTAAATTAGTCTTTTCTTTTTACAACTCATAGTGCAGCCCTAAATGGCAGTATACACTTCTCAGTCCATTCAAGTTAATGATCTCCATGTTGGAATAGACAATGTACAAAGAGAAGACCCTGCAGGAGGCAGCAAGAAGACAATTTGATAGAACAGGGAGGACAGCACTTTCTTTCTTGTTAAAGTGTCGTTCCTTGTCTGCCTCCAGATTGCTACTCTTAAGGCAATTTCCTCCTTTTTCTCAGAAGTGCCACATTCAGTCTTTCTCTGGCTCTCAGTTAGGAACCTCTCTCTGTCTCTTCTCTTTCCTCCCAAGTATATTAATTCCTAAATTATCTACTCTGTAATCAGGTTGTGCACCACTGCTGTATCAATTACTCTGCCAACATTTAGAAGGGTATAACTTAAGGTGACCAGATTGTCACACTTTTGGAGGGACATCTGGGGGTACCTGGCAAATTGTACTTATGTTGAAATTAAAAATATATATTACAATACTATTTTTGCGTTCTATGAAACTTTTTGTTGCTCCATTGTTGTTGTTGTTATGTGCGAAGTCGTGTCCGACCCATCGCGACCCCATGGACAATGATCCTCCAGGCCTTCCTGTCCTCTACCATTCCCCGGAGTCCATTCCCCGGAGTCCATATTGCTCCATATCGACCACATTTTTAATCAAGAACCCCCCCAGTCAATGGTGTCCCGCTTTACCAATGTTAAAATCTGGTCACCTTAGTATAACTGCTCAGAATTCACTGTCAAGATCCCTAATAATACATATGCTTGTAAAAATGCCTGGGTTAAAAAAATAAAAACAAAAATGGTTAGATTTTTTTTTTAGATCACAGTGAACTCAGGGATAGTAACTTTTTAAAATATAATTTTATTTATTTCATGGAAAGGGTGGGGGGTGAAGGGATTGATGTACGGTATACAGTGCTGGGAAGGAGGGAGAGGGACATAGGTCAATTTTCAAAATGGTTAGATTTTGAGTTATTTTAAAGTCAGTAGCAAGTCTGAAGACAATGGTTAATTTTGCTCCAGCATTGCAGCTATCTACTAATAGCAGGCTTCCAAAACTGAAACCAACACAAAATCCCACATTTGACAGAGCTCTCTCACGTCCAGCCATCTTTCTTATGGACCATAAGTATCTTTGGCAACTCTTGTGTACAGATTACAAAATCTCTGTTGATTGCCTTATTTCAATCACAGAAATTCTTCACTCTCCCGGGTTGCATCACCTATATTTCCGGAACTCCTAAAAATACTTGTGGGGAAAAAGGAAGACATGCTAACCTGTGTACTGGAAAAGCTGACGCTTCAGAGCACACGCAAGATGTCTGCTTAGTTCAAGTTGTCTCCTGTAGCTGTTTAAATAGTGTTCTTTCAACACAATCTGACCTTTAAATTTCATCCACAGCACAGTCTGTGCGAACAATTGGAAAACACTCCCAGGGAACTTTGCCAAATAGTAATAAATCAGAGAATCTGGCTAGGATCAACATAGGAAAGAAATGAAGCTGGAAGAGGAAAGAATTTACCAAGACTTGGCTTCTTAAATAAGCTTAGATTAGTAGTAGTTTATTTGGATAGATTCAAGTGGGCAGCCATGTTGGTCTGAAGCAGCTCAAAACAAAATCAGAGTCCAGTGGCACTTTTAGACCAACAAAGACTTATTCACGGCGTGAGCTTTCAAGTGCAAGCACTCTTCCTCAGACTATTTGGAGGTTTATTTGGAGGTATTCTTATATTGATTTGATTCCAAAATCATAACATTTCATACTTAATCTACGTTTTTATTTTCAGAAAGTTTGAGATTTAGAATTAGGCGTCTGAGGGAAGGTTTTCATTTTCCTATGGAACCTTCATTTTCCTATGGAACCTTCAAACACTGTATCTCACTGAATGCCAGATACTGAGGTCAACCTATGGAGAGATCTTGACAACACCCTGCTTCCTAGAACACCTGGCAGGAAACAGAACTCTGCCTCTCTGGTTTATCTACCTTCATTTTTCAATTCCTTTTGAAAACATTTACTATTTCATATTTTTCAAGAAAATTTAAAAGTGATTGACACAGTTGTGCTCCAGAGTTCTTAACTGTCATGTGCATTAATCTGTGCACATATGTGCTTGCATGTGCTATGTACAGCCCCTGGATTTGGGAATCTTACACTGCCTTATTTGCTTACTAGTGTTAAATTTAAAGAGACATCTGGATGCTTGAACCCTAGCATGAAACCATTCATTTGTTTAGCAAATCACTATGACACTCGATTATGAGGACATATCTAGAAACACTTTTATCTGTTATGTATTTTAAGGGCTATATCAAAGCAAGAATGCAATGTAGAAGAGGACAATGATGAGTTGGTTTTTATAATATGCTTTTCACTACCTGAAGGAGTCTCAAAAGAGCTTACAATTGCCTTCCCTTCCTCTCTCCACAACAAAGTCCTTGTGAGATATATGGGGATAAGAGAGCTCTGACAGAACTGCTCTGTGAGAAGCGCTCTAATAGGACTATGACTAGTCCAAGGTCACCCAACTGGCTACATGTGGAGATGCAGGGAATCAAACTTGGCTCTCCAAATTAGAGCTCAGTCATTGCAGGGCTGTCACCCATATCCCCATGTCGACGAAATGGCAAGCAAGAAGCTAGTGTTATATCACGTCAAACACTGCTGTGAGGTAAAGCAGCACCAGCAAGCACTGACCCGCCTTGGTCAAATTGCCACTGGAGTTCCTCCAACAGGGCAAGCAGAGCCATCTTCACCCCACAGTCAGAATGGAAGCCAGATTGGAATGGGTTATAGAACAGAATCATAGAGTTGGAAGACACCTCCAGGGTCATCCAGTACAACCCCCTTCTGAATGCAGGAAATTCACAACTACAAGTGCCAAAGCTTGATCTATGTATGCTAGCAGCTGGTCCATAGTCACCTGTTCAACCACCTTCCCCAGAAACACAAGATGTGAGACAAGGCAGTAGTTTGAGGGGTCCCACAGATCTGATGATGGTTTCTTCAAAAGAGTGCAAATGACTGCCTCCTTCAGACCATATGGGAAGGTCCCTGTAGACAGGGAGAGATTTATCATATACTGAAGTGGTCCTCCTACCCTTTTATTGTTCATTTTAAGGAGCCACAAAGGGCAGAAATCTAGTGGACAAGTGGTAGCAATCTATCCACCTCAGTTTGCATCAGGCACCTGAAACTATCAAAGAAAACCTATGAAGGCCAAGGGGCTTCCAGTTCTTTTACTGCATTATACACTGGGGAAGTTCATGATGGAGTGTTGACACTTTAGCCACAAAATATCTTGCACAAGCCTCACAGCTGATTTCCAATTGTATACCATTTGGATGTCCTTCCTCAAGGATAGTATTCTACATAATCGCACTGGGCATGAGCTAGCAGATGCAATGGGAAAAACTCATGCTTTGCCACCTTCACTCATAGGCTTTCATATCAGTCCTATAGGATGTTCTCGAAGCTTCAAGTCTTCCTCCAAACTCGCTCTAACTGTCTCAACTCCTGCTTCTTTCTGCACAGCTCCTCAGTATACCAGGGAGTTGGTTTAGGATGGGAGAGGAGAAGGCATCGGGGCACAGTTATGTCAATGGCTGCCAATATCTGGCTACGCCAGTTATCAACCAGCTCATCCAATGAGTCGCTGGGAGGCCTTGGGTCCTGCAGAGCATTCAGGAATCCTTCAGGATCCATAATTCTCTATCAATGTCCACCCCTGCACCTAAGAATAAATCCATGATGCGGCCAACCTGATGGGTGGGATCAGTAAAAAACTGCCACCAGGTCCAGGCCTAAATCAGAAGCCATCATATCTGCACTGACATTGAAGTCACCCAAGACATGTTTCAAGTACTGTTATGCCCAGGCAGCCACTGCCTCTAGCAGGCCCAACAGGGTATCTGGTGGTGTATTAGGCAGATGGTACATAATCAGATAGCCAAGCTCTCGACCATTTCTCAGCCAGCTAGCCCAGAATATAATATTAAGATGAGTGGTATATCCAACCATCCTCCAAGAAGTGTTCTTCCACCCTAAGAAAAGTTCCTCAAACATATCAGCCACTTGGAGAAAGACTCCTCAAGTTGGAGGCCAGCTTCAAATTTCGCACTTCATTTTAACTTCTAGAAAAAGGCAGAAGCCAACGTGAAATGGATCAAATCACACCAAGCCATGAAGCATTCTAGCCCTGATTAGTACTTACCACTATAACGAAGTATGATGTGTTAAGGATCAGCAGTCTGCTCAGAGAGACAGAGCGTACATCCCCACCCCCGTGTAGGAATATATAAGCCCACTTTCTGCCTTTCCTGGAAGAACACAGAAGCTTTCTGTTCTTTTGAATCCTCCACTCCTGTTCATGCAAATGCACAGGCTACTGTCTTGACTCTGCATAGCCTTGAACCGGACATATTATTCAAAATATTTCCAACCAGCTGACAGCTGTTCAATTCAGCTGTATGCAGGCTTGGCTTCTTCAAGAACAGCTTCACAGTTCCCTCCCTTCAGGATAGTCAGAACCATGCCCTATTTTAAACAAAGAAGAAGAAGAAGAAGAAGAGTTGGTTCTTATATGCCGCTTTTCCCTACCCGAAGGAGGCTCAAAGCGGCTTACAGTCGCCTTCCCATTCCTCTCCCCACAACAGACACCCTGTGGGGTGGGTGAGGCTGAGAGAGCCCTGATATCACTGCCCGGTCAGAACAGTTTTATCAGTGCCGTGGCGAGCCCAAGGTCACCCAGCTGGTTGCATGTGGGGGAGCGCAGAATCGAACCTGGCATGCCAGATTACAAGTCCGCACTCCTAACCACTACACCAAACTGGCTCTCAAAGCATCAGTCAAACACTTTATTTATACTCTTTTTGACCAGTACAATAAATGCTGGGATATCAAAACAAGTAAAATGTGAATCAAAAACATAGATAAAATGTTAAGAATAATAAAATAACCATTTAAATAATGATCAATGTAAAGTTATAAACATGTGACCATTATAAAAATGCAATGTAATTTATTTTCCTATAAAATTTTTGAGCAATTTAATTGTGGCAGCAAATAATTGGGGGGTATATAGGTGGCAAATCATCTGTCAGGACTCAGTTGAACTCATGCATTCCATCAGAAGGAATGAAATTTATTTCATTTTTTTTAATTTTAAATTTTAAAATAAATTTTAAAATTTATTTACAAAATGTGCATCCTGCCTTTCTGTCTTTACAAAAGCCACCTTGGTGGCTAATAATTTAAAATATACGTAAGAAAATCACATCTCAAAGTCACTTAATCACCAAGCATCATTAATTTTTTAATACACAGAAAACATAAAAACAGCAATTATAACATTGGCTAGGAAGGATGGAATTTTGAGGTGAAGCCAAATGAAACAAAAATGTCTTCATCTACTGATAGAAGACTGCAACAGAAAGGGACAGATAAATCTCCCTGGGGAAAGAGTTCCAAAGCTTTAGTGACATGACCAATAAGGCCCTCTTCTCAGGTTACTACCAAAGTTAGGTTTTGGAAGGTAACAAAAGCAATCAGGTAGGTTTGTAAGGGAGTAAGCAATCCTCCAGATATGTTGATCCAAACAATATAGGGCTCTGAAGGTCCACACTAACAAACTAGGAGCCAGTGTAGGCATTGGTCCAAAAGTAAGTACCGTCAAACAATTAACAGAATGGGCAAGGTTCAAACATAGCAGGCTTCATTTCCTCCAAGCAACTTTTCAATGCCCTCAGGATACACAAACTGAAGCTTATCCTGCAGAAGTCATTCAAGTCACATTGGGTGCCAGGATTTTGGTAACATGGCTATTTCTCCAAAGAACGTGGTAACACATGCTTTCTACCACACAGCCTTTCTGACAGGAGCCCAATTAAGCAACTCCATGATGCACTTACTACCAGGTCCTTCATTCAAAGGAGAAAGCCACTGATGACAATTTGGTAAAAGCCAGGCTGCAAGACAGAGTCAAGCCATTATAGAACCAACTCACGTATAACAAATCTATCCCAATCTACTCAAATGAATGAGCCAGACAAATGGCAAAACAGCAAGCCATCACTAGGAAGTTTAATATATACAATTTACCTTTGGGTTTGTATTCTTCATAATCACAGTATGGGTTTAAACAGACAGAGTTTTACAAAAGATATGCATTTACCTGTCTACTTCCTTGTTTAGAGGAGCAGCTGCTGGTACTTCGTGAAGGTGACAAGACTTTTTGAGAAGCACCAAGGCTCTTTTCTTCAGTCATGATCTTGGAAATGGTTTCTTTTACATCAATTCAATTATTGGAAGTTTGAGAAGACATAGAAGAGAATGGTGAGAGTCATTGCTTCCCCAAATGCAATCCGATGGCATTCTTGGTGCTGCAAGGAGATTCCTAAAGGAGATAAAAGAGTATCCAAGGCGCTTATCAGGTGTGATCCACAATAATTCTTTGATATCAGTCAAGACTCTACTTTTTCAGCAATGCATTCTGGCAACATAGCTACACAATTAGCAAATGTGTTGAGAGGTAATGACCAATTTTTGAAAAGGAGTGACGAATTAGGTTTAAAATGATGGAAACACAAATTTATACTACATACTAGAAGGCAAGGTAGCGGTGAGGTCTAGCATCACGGGGTCCCCCTTTCTGCTAGGCCTTCCTCCCTGCCTTCTTGCATTGGCTGCTGCCCCCATGGTGCTGATGCTGAGGCTCACTCACCCCTTCCTTCCCAGGTCCCGCCCACTGGCTGGCAACCTCTTAGTGGGAGGTGACATCTCGGGTCCCCCTCGGTCCACCTCCCTGTGGCAGCCAGGCCCTCCCATGGTGCCGAGGCCAGGCCTAGCCCCCCAGCCCCCACCCGCCAGCTGGCCACCCTCCCAGGTGGAGGCCAGTACCCATCTGGTTGCGCAACCATCTGAGGGCATGGGTCAGAGGCGAGCACAGCCCGTGGATGGGCAAGCAGAAGTGAGGGCTCGCATAGCAGCCCTCCACCCCAGCTTTCTGTGCTGGCCGCTCCCCCCCCCAGCATACCAAGGCCAGGGCTCGGCCTCTCCCACTAACCATGGTCCCAGGCCCTTCATCCCTCCCTCCCAGCTCGCTCGCCAGCTGGCTCACCTCTCGGCATCAGCACAGTACAGCGGGCTGTCCCCTCATCCATGTGGAAGAAGTTGGAGGGGGATGTGGCCAGGGGTGGGACAGGCTACCTGATCAGCCATTCGTTGGACAGTTGGCCACTCAGGCACACAATGAGTGTAAATCCCACCACCCCTTACTGATTTTATTTATGGTACAGATTTAGTACTACTTTTCTCAGAGGCCTTCAAAAAGAAGCTGGATAGGAACTAGTCTGGGATAATGCTGAATCCATATCCATGTAGTACTATTGAAAACATATCCTAGTGATTCTCAGTAATCCTTATAACAAACCTATAATGTAGGCTTAAGGCTGCCCATTGGAGTTAACAGCAGAGATTGGAGCAGAAGCTGGTTCAGAATTCAGAAAGGCTAGAGAGGGTAGTCTTGCCTACGACTCCCTATTAAGGCAGGAAGAAGACTGGCAAGGGTGCCCCCCACCACGAAGAAAACAGGAAGTGAAATCAAGTCCTGTCTCCCTGAACAAGTGGCAGGAAACACCCATCGAGATGTCCTTCTGACTCAACTGGGAGAACACAGTGCTATCCTAAGCAGAGTTACACCCTTCTAAACCAAATTACTTCAGTGAACTTCAAAGGATGTAGCTCTGCTTGGATTATAATGTTACCAACTGCAGATCATCTTTCAGTGATTTTGTAAGTGTGAGATACTCTATTTTGCGGTAGAGATGTTAGACAGACTGACCTATCGGGGTGCTTTCCAAATATTGTTTCCATAGGCTCAGTTTGTTAGAAAGTGGCTCATTCTTGCAGTAATATCTAATACTGTGGTCAGCTTAAATGGCCAAACGCAACTTAATTCTGAAGGAACAGATTCAAATATGCATCTGAATACAGCAGACAATGGTAGCTGACTTACGCAGAGAACTATGTGATCTATAAGTGCCAACTCAGATTAGGAAAATGACACAAAAACTTAGCTGCTATTGCACAAAACCTTTGGCAGATTATGAGGTTATTGATCCTGGCAGAAGAATACTTCATAATAGCAGGGGTGGCAGCCTGAATAAAATTCTTGCCAGACCCCCCCTCCTTCCCATGGCAATGTTTAATGGAAGCAAGTTACCATGGTAACAGCTTCTTTCCACTTTGCATAAACACAAGTCCTTATTTTACTATTTATTATATGATTATTTTCTATTCTTATTTTTTATTTCATTACATAAAGAACATTACATGCTCTTATTTTACTGCTTCATTACATAAGGGATAGCATTCAATTGAGCAGAATTTTGAATGGTAACAAGATGACTGTGGAAAGGAAAATGCTGGTCTGGATGAACAGAAATGAATTCACAAAGGCAAATCTTGCGTTTATAAATACAACGGCCTTTTTTAAGGCAGTGAAATGATATGAGTATCTCAGAAAGTGATATTGGTGTTTGATTAATGGAATCTAAATTTGTTTTATTAAAGCTTGGACAATACCATCTGGAGCAATCTTGCTTTGATGCAGAGAATACCAAAGTCATTTTTATGGTCTTAAACCTTATGAGTATGTTATAATACCACACACCTTGTCCCCAGTCAACACTGCCATATTTTACATATCCTTGCTTTCCATTTATAGCAATGAACAATATTGTATTATGACCATTTGTCTTGTTACTATGGTTATTAACTGCAGCCACATTTATGGGGCAATCTAAAGTAGAATTACATCCTTTCTAAGCCCACTGAAGTCAAAGGCTTAGAAGGGTGTAAACTCTTAATGGGATTGTACCATTATTCAACCAAACTGTGTGACAGTGTCTGTCAGATTTGGCTTTTCTTTGACATAGTTTTTGAGAAGACCCACTGGGATCATAACACAATGTACCATACTAATTCTTGTACTTAAACTTAATATACATCTAAGAAACAGTGAGATGTTGTGGTTATAGTACCAAGCTAGGACCTGGGACACCTGGATTCAAATTCCTACAGTGAAAGCTCACTATAGCTTAATTACTCATAGTTTTTATCTATTTCACGAGGTTGTTGAAAAGAAGAAGGGAGGACTATGTACACTGCCCTGAGCTCCTTAGGAGGAGGTCAGGATATATATGCAATGTGATAGGGAGAAGATCCAAAGTCTTCATTGATCTGTGAATAATGACTGTGAGCTATAATTTGGGTGTCATCACTTAACATTATTATCTTGCGACTTGAAAACACCACTGAATATTTTAAGACTCTGCTGTTATAGTTGTGCTTGGAATATAATACAAAATTCAGCAGAACCCTGAACCATCCTTATACATCTGCAGTTTAGAACTAATCTATGGATAGACAAAGCTTTCTGCTTAGTTAGCAACAGGTACCTGCATATTCATGATGTCTCTGTGCATCACGTTAGCAACTCTTTCTATAGGAAAAGATACAGCTTGGTGCAGATTTTAACCTTAATCAACACTATTCTAAACAAATTAATCAACACTATTCTAAACACTATTCTAAACACCTAGAATTGATACCTAATAAAGTTTGTGGCCATAATGGAAGAATATGTATTTCAATTAATTCTTTATGTTATGTTTAAAAGGCTTCATTTTTAAACACTGATTCCATTTGCTTCTAAGGAGGTCTTTTAGAACAGTGTCAGTCCCCTTTCCAGTTCTTTATTTTGACAGTCAAGGCAAACTGATGGGTAAAATGTAACTTTCATGTGGATATGGCACATATCAACCAAATGCATCAGTGTATCTTGCTAGAATTTGAACTCAGCAGCAAGGGAGACAAAACTGTCAGAAAACTATAAATTGTTTAAGAGTCATTTCATGTAGGCCATCTCCATGGATGCCTCAGAGAGGTGGATGGGAAAGAGAGCTCCTTCCTCTCTATGTTCAATTAGCTCTCTAATTATTCTGGCAAGAAGAAAGTTCTATGGCAACACCCCCATCCATATGTGGCTTTGCAATACAAGTATCCCCAGTTTATACAGAAACAAGCATTCACCTGTAAATGAGGTTCAGGCAACTTAGCCAACAATTCCATAAGGGAGTCGCAGGGCAGGATGAAGCAGAGTTACACCCTTCTAAAGCAATTGAAGTCAACGGGCTTAAAAGGGTATAATCTGGTTAGAACAGCACAGTAAGCAAGAGGAAGACTACATGCTCAATTCAGTGTGTGACAGGGTCAGATTGAGAGTTTCAGACAATTCACAAAATTCCTTTTAAGTTCTCTCCCCCACTTTGCTACAGGGAAATTTGCAAAAGTAGCTTATAATAAAGTAGGATGCTTGTTGCTTGTTTCATTGTCTCTCTTTAGTGTAGAAGAACTAATAGATTTTCAGTAAATACTACCAACAGAAAGCCAAAAAAGCACTAAAAACACAAACATAAAGGTAAAGGTATCCCCTGTGCAAGCACCGTGTCATGTCTGACCCTTGGGGTGACGCCGTCTAGCATTTTCATGGCAGACTCAATACAGGGTGGTTTGCCAGTGCCTTCCCCAGTCATTACCGTTTACCCCCCAGTAAGCTGGGTACTCATTTTACCGACCTTGGAAGGATGGAAGGCTGAGTCAACCTTGAGCCGGCTGCTGGGATTGAACTCCCAGCCTCATGGCAAAGCTTTCAGACGGCTGCCTTACCACTCTGCTCCACAAGAGGCTCAAACACAAACATACTGGTGCCAAATTCCAAGTATGCTGCATGTATCTGACAGCAGTAACCAGAAATTAAAATAGTTTTTGAAACACCTTAGTACTAGGCTGCAAGCACAGCTTCTCTTATATAGTATGTTTTACTACTGTTACCTAGCAACGCATGACTTCATTCCCTGTTCCACCCTCTGAGCTCTCTGAAAGAAAAATTTGAAGAAAGCTGGCAAAGGAGTTGCCATGGAGCATTTTTAAGCTTTTGTTGTTGCTTAGCATTTCCCATGTCTTTTTTGGAATTATGGCTCATCTCTCACCCTGTGGTTATCCATGGTATTTTTAGAATATACAAAACAGTCACTATAAATATCACCTACTTCATCATTCATGCAGTTTAGAAACACCATGCTTGTAAACTGCCACGAGTGAGCTGGCTGGTCTGGGACTTGTGGTATACAAAACTAAGTAATAATAATAATAATAATAATAATAATAATAATAATAATAATAATAATAATAATAATGAAAACGAGCTCATTTGCAGCCATTGTCTAGAGGAGTATTTTAAGTGAACAAAGGAAGGCCTGAAGCAATTGGGCAGCTAGTGATGCTCTTCCAATGTTCGGAATCATGGTCTGTTCAAGGACAACCATCTTGGTCTCTCTTATAATCCACAAAGGTGTCATTCATTTTTTTTAAAGATGACATGACCTGACAAGGATGAAGAAAAAATGAAATTTGTGGTGGTGCTGCTTTTAAAAACAGGCACGTTATGCATGTGAAGGAAATATAGGAGACGGAGGAACTCACCAGAGGATTACATTACAACTCTGGGCCAGTGAAAATACATTAGGGGAAGACAAAAGCTTTATTATGTCAGATATAATGAGCCTACCCTATGGTTGCCAGACCCTGGGGTGTCCCTGGTGGAGGGCAAACCTAGAGAGACCCTGGAAGGGCAGACCCTGGGAGGGGCTAAAGTAGGTTTTTATTGGCTTATTTTATTTAAGGGGTGACTTTAATGCTAGGCTTGGTCCAGGGGATACCATTCTGCTTGATAGGTACAATGCCTGGCCTCCTGAGCCTGGAAACATCACTACTCCATTTTCCATACAGTCTAAAGTTCTTAAATCTAACTATGCAGGTTACACTCTGACACAATTGGTAAATCATATGAGCTTGTATATTCTAAATGGTTCTTACCCTAATGATCACCCTGGCAAGTTCACCTTTTGGTCAGGAGATAAAATGAGTGTGACAGTTTATGTTATGGTTTCTAAAACATGATCTAGTATATTGAATGATTTGAGAGCTCCAAATGTCATGGCAACAACCATCTGCCCCTGAATATGATAATAGCAATTCCACATTTTAATCCTAGAATAGAGAGGTACCATAAGGCAGTGGTCCCCAACCCCCGGTCCGGGGACCAGTACTGGTCCGTGGATCAGTCGGTACCGGCCCGCAGCTCCTCCTCGTCCTCCTCCCTGGCTGCTGCCTTGGAGGCTGCCCTGCCACTCTGCCACCAGCTCACCTTTGGTGCTCTCCAATGGCTGCCATGGCTGGGGCTCCCCCTTGGCGTGGCAGCTGCTGCTGGCAGCGCCCCCCCCCAGCGGGCGGTTGGGAGTCAGGGGCGCTGACAGGAAAGCAAGTGGAGCAGAGGCTCTGGCGGCGGTGACGTACCTCGGCAAAAGACTACCCCCCTGCTGGACCACAATAAAATTGTCAAGCGTAGACCAGTCCCCAGTGATAAAAAGGTTGGGGACCACTGCCATAAGGGACTTGCAATGTAAACTAAGGCATAGAAAAGTGTGGAAAATACTATGACAGATTTCCTCCTAACAAATCTTATCACTGAAAAATTTCAGATTTTTGTTTCATCTGATTGTGCAGATTCATGTATAGATGCTTACAAACATCTGACTCAAGAAATGCAAGCTGCTTTAGAAAAAGTTACTCAGAACCACAAAACAGTAAAACCAGCCAGCCCCAACTCCTGGTTTGATAGGGAGTGTAGAAAAACTAAAGATGAACTTAGCATGACATATGCAAAATATAGAAATAATGCAGATGATATCTCAACAGTTGCAGTTAAAACAACAGAAACTGCAATATAAAGCTCTCCTGCAGCACAAAAAACAACAACAAAAGAAACCATGAAACAAGCCTGGGTTCAGTTGGGACAGGCAGCTAGGTTAAAGAATCCCTCTCCATTTTGGAAGCTGGTTGCAAGTCTGCCAAGTAAGTCCCTGTCCCATCATTGAGTAAGGTTATTTCACCTGGGAAAGACACTTTAGGGAATTGTATGGTGGTACACAGATCCCTGATGGGTTAGAAAACCTCTCAAGCTGGCCACCAGTAGAGTTCTCAGAAGTGAGAAGTTTGATCAACACTCTGAGGACAAATAAGGCTCCGGGCATAGACTTAATTCTCCCTGAATTTGGACTGGTGGGTGTCAGTGCTGGCCTCTTTACTCACTTCCATTGACAACACACAAAGAATACAAAAAGAATGGGGGATGGTAATTATAATTCCAATATTCAAGAGGGGGAACAAAAACTATCCAATTATAGACTAATAGATCAATAGACTCTTAAGTACCGTGAGCTAACTATATGCTCATCATTTACAGGAAAAATTGAAGGTTTAGATGAAATAAGATAACTGTCTGGGTGATGAGCAAGATGGCTTCAGAGAAGGGCATTCAACTCTGGATCAGTGTACAATATTAAACCATCTAATAGCTAAATACTCTTCTAGATCTATCATCACCCTTTATGCAGTTTTCATTGATTTTGCATCAGCCTTTGATTCAATCTCTAGGAGTATCCACAGCTGTCCCCAACCCCCCCCCCCCCCCCCCCCGTAGAGGCTACGCCAGGAGGCAACTCACTGTCTTCATGTCCTCTGAGGGGAAAGAGGCCAGGGTAACTTACTGGCAGCTGGGCATGCTTTGCCCCTGCCTCCTCTTCCACCCAGCAAGCTTCTGAAACCAGCAGGAAGTTGGAGCTGGAGAGTTAACTCTTTTTACCCTCCCTGGCTGAGAGCTCCCTCCTGATTGGAGCTAAACTATAAGAGCAGGTCATTCTTGGCTGAGGGCCATCTCTCATCTCCTACTGGGGGAATATTTCTGGGGGGACAGAGAGGGAGTTTTCTGCATACAATTTGAGCTGATTGGCCCACACTGGCAGAGTGCTTTCTCTCTGTTAGCAGCACACACTGGGGGGGGGCAATCAAATAGGGAGTGAGTTGTCTGCATGCAATTTGAGTTAATTGGCCCTTATTGGCAGAGTCAATTTGAACTGATTGGTCTTCATTGGCAGAGTGATCTCTCTTTTGGCAGCATGCCCCCATGGAGGACTAATCAGGCAGGGAGTGAGTTGTCAACCTGAGGTTTATTATGTTTAGTGATAATCCATACCTTATACTGAATCATATAGCTTCATGTGGGTTCATGTGTCATACCAGGATGGACACTCTTAGGATCTAGGTTCTGTTGGACCCTAAGTCTGGTGCTAGAAAGTCCAAATTCTCCCAATGCCTGTTTTCTCAAAAGTAAACCTAGTATTGGTTGTCAGAGTTTAAATATGCAAACAGAGTTAAAGCATCAGGCTGCTTGAAGCATAATTTTATTTAGAAAAGAAACAATTTTGTGAGGAGACAGAGAGAGAGCTGTTCATTCTGTCTGTTCTGGAGGCAAGCAGTGAGGAAGTATGCTCAAAGGAGCAGGAAGTTGCCAACTGTCCCAATTAACGAACAGGAAGAAATAATTAGAAAAAATATCAGGAAGATCCTGTTCTATGGTAAATACACATCTCCTCCAATGACCACTGTAGGATATTCCTCATATGCTCTTGAATCCTGCACACTACAGATATAAACACCGCCCGCGGCGCCATGGGCGCCGCGGACTAAATAAAGCGATAAGGCGTTCTAGGGCGGGATGTGTCCGGGATGAGGAAGGGTCCGGATTGGACCCTTCCTCCAGCCAGACAATTGGAGGGATCAATCGGCAGGCGCAAAGCGCCTGCCGATTGGTCCCTCTGATTCCCAGCCCCGAGCAACTGCGAGCTGCGTACAGCGCGGCTCGCAGTTGCTCCTTTGCTGCCGGCCTGACGCGTCAGAGACGCGAAGCGCCTCTGATGCGTCAGGCTGCCCGCAAGGGAGCCCCTGGCAGCCGCGCAGAGCGTGGCTGCCGGGGGCTCCCTGCCCGGTGGCCTGACGCGGCCAGAGGCGCAAAGCTATGAAAAAGCGCCACTTGCCGCATCAGGCCGCCGTCCGAGTGAGGCTCCAGCAGCGACGTTGCACCACTCTGCAGCTCCTGCTGCAGCCGCCGCTGCCTTCCTTTGTTCCGGCAGCGGCAGCGGCAGCGGCAGCGGCAGCGGCAAGAGCAGACTTGGAAGACGAGGGCCACACAATGCCGCAAGAGGGGTCGGAAGGGGGAGACGCGGAGAAGAAGATGGTTCCCTGCCGCGCGCCGGTCAAAATGGCGGCGGCTGCGCCATCACTACTGCTGTGCTGCTGCTGCTGCCATGAGTCTCCAAGAGACCCCGAGAGAGCCACCGCTGTCCAACCTCCGCCCAGGGGAGGCCCCGCTGTCAGGACGCCACCACGGAGCACCCGCGAAACTGTAAGTCTCTAGCGCCCGCTGTATTGGTCATACAGCGGGCTTTATTACTAGTCTTATATATTCCAACAATATTAAGAACATACTGTTATGCACTCTCCACTTTCCCATGCAGAGATCTCTTCTAGGAGAACCATTTCCTGGGCTGATTACCTTTATTAAAAAACACAAGGGAAATTTACACCACTTTTAGTAATAATTATTTTATTAACAAATAAAATAATACCACGAAGCCATGGGACTCCAACACACCTTTCCTTAGCACCTTTTCAGACCCATTACCCAGAATGAGAACTTCATGCTGATCCACAGACTAAGGTTTATTGAATCTTGAAGATGTCATGGTTATCTAGGTGTAACTGTGACACCCATATTGCTTACAGTGTGTAATGGGTTATATTACATGCTTATCAGATTGTGCAATGCTAAATAATATACATGCAAAAGGTTAATCCAATTACCTGAAAGCACTTCCATGCAATTGTGCAAGATGACTTGTGCAAGCAGCCCTGTGCATTGCAGCTACTGTATCAGCCTCTAAAGTATACTCTACATGCAAAACAGATCAATCTCTTCCTAGATAAAAAGATGATTCATTCACATGTCCTAAATAATACAAGCAGGAAAAAAAAGACTTTAACCTTCTATTTTTCTAATCTCCTAATGAAGCACTCACTGAATCCATGGTGTTGCACTGCAGGTGCTAAAACTGATAAATTCTCTGATGAGAGAGAACAATTATCTATGGAGATCCCCATTCCCCATGCCACGTGCTCAGTACCTGCTGTTTGCCAGTAAGAGTAGCTTCCCTACTGCGTTTATGATACAGTTTATACATTTTTCTTTCAAAGGCCAACTTGCTTTCTCAAAAACACACCAGAAATGCCTCTCTGGTCTAGAAATTAAAAGCTTCAATTTGAAAGAACTCTTGAACACAGTAACTGATTCTCTCTTTTATTGTATGGCTTTTAGTCCCATTGCTGGAGCCTTTGAATATTTCATAGCTTGCTGTCTGCCCTTGTTAGTCTGAAAGGCATAAAAGCTTCAGTCCCTTCACTTCAAGACTAATTGGATTCTGGAATATAGACAAAGACAATGTGATAGATGGATTTACAAACCCATCTTGCTTCTGTTTACTAAGGGTGGGCTACATGTTACACTCAAGCCTGTGTAAGGACATGCCATCAGCAAAGCAATAAGCAACTTTTATAGGACTGCTTTCAAGTAGCAATGCTGCAAATTTCATGTCAAACATGCCGAGTTGAACTTATCATGTTCAAATGAGATGATAAGGTGATCCGATCACCTGGTCTCAATCAATCAATCAATGTTTATTTACGGTCATTCAGACCACCTGGTCTCACCAAACGGTAAGTAACTCAAATGGGTTGCCAAACTGGGTGTTTTCTAAACTAGACATTTGCAAAGCAGTGAAGGCCAAAGTACGGTACAACCATTTAAAAAGAGCTACTTAGATAAACATCAAACATTGGTCTTTAAAAAAATCCAGAATTTCACTACTGAATTAACTATGGTTGTAACCACAGTTGCAAGCTAGATTTCACTGCATTTTGCCTGTCATGCCATAAGAACGGTATGAGCTTTTTTCATGTCAAACTTCTACTATAATGGAAAGGATAACGGACATGTCCATTGTCTCGCCTTACGGAGCACGGCAGTAGATGACTCGCAGCAGTGGCAGTGGCACCAGAGCAATGAGCGGGTCTCAGTGTCGGGGCTCAATGCTCAAACGTGTAGCTGCTAGTCTTTTGAGGCTGGCCCCACCCTTGGGAGAGCAGGAGCGACCTCAGAAGATGTTCAGGGGTGGTGGCAGCAGCGCCAGAGCAACAAGCACGCTACCAGCCTTCCACCCAAAGGGGGGAGCGAGTCTGGGTGGTGGATCTGAGGGGGGGAGTGGGTAGAGAACATGGATTTTCGTCTCTTATGTAGATGTTCCACATAAGGGGCAAGAATCCTTGTTGGTGGATTTTTTTTATGGGATTGCTATTGTAATTTACCATTCTATCAATGTATTGTTGCAACTGCAGACATCCCAGTTTTCCTTTTAAAAACATCTCTAGCCCCTTGCATTCCAGAGTTTAAAGGGGGAAAGGTAAAGGCAGCACTTTCTCCTTACAGTTCCATAGCAGAAACAGCTAGAAACATAAAGAAATGAAAGCTGAGATGTTTGTAAGCGTGGCAATGCTCTGACAGAAAGCTAGAGCGCAATTATACAATAGCAATTATTTAAAAAAAATTTCAAGAGGCTTTTTATGGCATGCCAGGAAAGTGGAGCCCATGGCTGCAAGAAAAGCCAGTTGTGCTGTACGGCACTGTTAGGAAGGAGCAGCGTGCTCAACAACTATAACCCGATCAACAGTCAGACCAGTAATTGAAAGAAATCAGCTTCTTGCTTAGGACTATAGAATGGGACCAGACCCAAACTGACGGGTGTTCTAGTGTCCCTGCTGTCAGTGACAGAGATGCATCGAGAATCATTCAGTGGGAAGAGAGAATGTGACTGTGCAAGACTCTTTAGAGTGGAATAAAGCATAAGAAGAGAAGGCAAAACAGTCCTCTGCTCAAACTCTCCCCTCCCCAAACAGCTTTTCATAAAAATAAATAAATACAACCAGCTTGGGGGATCCTTTCAAATGTAGATTGTCCCTAATCGGTTAGCTCCAGATTTTTATGTGTGCAAAAATCTTTTCTACCTATGTAAATGCTAGCATCATTTTTGGCACTCTGAGCGGTCTTTCAGCTATACCCAGGGTTGCCAGCCCTCAGCTGGAATATACCTGGAGGCTTTGAGAATGGGGCTGGAGTTGGCAGAATTTGGGGCTGGGAGGGACCTTAGTGTTGCATAATGCTATGGAGGCCACCTTCCAAAGCAGCCAGTTTCTCCAGGGGAACTAATCTCTTTAGTCTGGAGATGACCTGTAATTCTGGGGACCCGCAGATCCCACCTGGGGACTGGCATCCCTAGCTGCACCTGAAGCCAGAGAGGCTGGTAGCTTCTACATTAACTTATGCAGGTTAAGAACCCCTTGGTTCAAATCTTGAAATATAAATATTACAGGCAAAACTGTACCTTGTGTTTGATTTGGGATCAATTCCCCCCCCCGCCCCCCGCCCCCAATCCAAGGACCAGTGAGCTTTCTCTCCCCACAACTTACTACTCTCTTTCTGGAAAGGGAAACTATTACAGCAGTATCTGGAACAGGAGCCACCCCCGCAACTGTTTTTCTTATCTCAACTCTACAAGTATGAAGCATGATGCCGATGCACAATGCTTTCTACGGCCTGTCTGCTTGCTCCCATGAGTGCCACATACCACAAAGCTTTTGCCTGCCTGAGTTGTTCCTATTCACAACACCTGCTACACTGACAAGAGGGACAAGTTATTTACCCAGCCTGAATTAGTGCTTGGCCAGAAAAGGGCTAGATTATCACCATATTTTTGCAGTCTTTTAAAAAATACGTCCAAGACGTTCTCTTCAGACAGAACAAAGTCTTGCTAATTTGACTTCCGGGCATTAACTCTGAATGCTTTGCCATCAAAGCTGGAAATACTTATGTTTCTAGTACACAGCATTGATCTCTTGACCTATTTTAGTTCTGCTCCTTGCATGTATAGACAAATATTTTAGTTCTGCTCCTTGCATGTATAGACAAATATTTGTCTATTTATATGTATTTATTACATTTATGTAAATAAAATATGGTCCAACAAGGAAGAAGGAACTGTCAATGAATACAAATTTAATGCTTAGGTTATAGCCAATTATGCTTATGAAACAAGATGTAACATTAGTCATCCTATAGTTTGTTTGTTTTTTTTACCATGAAGCCTTAAGCAGCCTTACAGTCTACTAAATCCACTGAAATCAGATCCTTCACTGAAGATTGCACTATCGGTGATAAAAAGGCTGGGGACCACTGCTTTAGATGGTATGTTACCACCAAAGTCATAGGAAAGATGTCACCCAATGCAGATAACAGGTGTTGGAGATGTAAGAAGACAACAGGTTCCTTTTACCACATGTGGTAGACATGTGAAATGACTCAAAAGTTTTGGTGTAAAATACACAGGCTTATGCAGGAGATTATGAAGTGTACATTTCCCATGTATGACAAATATATGTTATGTTTCTTTCCAATGCATTTACCAAAGCAACTAAACGAGTTCTTTTTCTATGCAACTATGCAACTGCTGTTAATAGTAGTAGCAAAATAGAAACATCAACTCCAGAAGTGGAAAAGTGGCTGGACAAGATGGGACAATTTGCATTGATGGCAAGATTGACGAGCATGGTACACAAAGAACCTCCAGAGAAATTCCAACACCTCTGGAAATGCTTTCTAGACTACCAAGACACATAATTATCTATCAAAATACATAACTACTGTAATTAACCAACTAGTAAACTGAATGTTAGGATGAGATTGTACTTGAAAAATTGACTGTTTCTCCTTTTCCCCTCCTTCCCTGCACTGTATAACAACTCCTTCACTCCCTCACCCTCTCCATGAAACAAATAAAACTGTCCCCCCCCCAAAAAAAAAAGCAGGTAAGAAACATGGTGTGGTATAATGTTAGACAAGGACCTGGAAGATCCAGGTTCTAATCGCCACACCCTCATGGATGCTTTCAGGTCAGGTACACACACAGCCTAACCTACCTCACAAGGCTGTTGTGAGGATAAAATGGAGGGCAGGAGAATGTTGTGAACCACCCGGGGTCCCCTTTGGGAAGAAAAGTAGAATATATTATATTATGTCAATAGAAAACATCAAATATACATAAAAATGAATCCAAACAGCAGCAAATGATGCTTGGCTGAGATTTTGACTGAGCATTTTATACCTGAAAGAAATCATGTTTGTGTAAGATCTGGACAAGAGTCACAATATTTGGGGGAGGGGATGTAAGAAACTCTCTTTGCTGCATGTCATTTTCTAGGACTGAGAATATCCTGCCCCTGAGAAGTAATAAAAGTAATATTTATATCCCATTTCCCGCCCCCCAATTGGAGCATCAAAGCAATTTACAGCCTTGTTCTCCCTTCCACCATTTTATCTTTACAATAACCCTGCAAGAAATGTTAGACTGCCAGAACATGACTGGCCCAAGGTCGGCCAGCAGAATGCTGATTGAGGCCAGAATGTTCCAGATTCAAGTCTGGTTTATACCAACAGTCGATGTGCAGCCCTTACCCAGCAATCAGCATAAAACAAGACAAATGCATCCACCTACACAACAACAGTAGCAACATAACAAGAGGATTGTCCAGGCTTCCCCAATGAAATTATTTTAATGGAATGTAAAAAGGAAGAGTGCCAGGCAAACTTCCTGGGACAATAAATTCTGCAACCTGGCTGCAATAAGACTGCTGGCTCTACATCATCAGGCCTCAGTACAGAAAAGCTCTCAAGTTGACTTGTATGTTTCTGAGCTATTTGGAAGAGCAGCTATGCTTACAAATTGTAATGCTCAACCACAAGGCTGTTTTATAGTAATCAAATAGTAGAACAATACAGTAATACACAGGATTTCTCACACTCATGTCAAAGAGCATCCTCTCAATAGGAAAAATTATCCACTCTAGAAGACAATAATTTTGCCCAGGCAATTCAAATGGGGCACGAAACCAGATCTAACACTCTTGCAACCACTAAGACATCAACACTAAAGGTGACATATCGAGGCTATGAAAAAGGTCAAGCACTCTCTATTTCATTGAGAACGGATGAGCCATCATGTCATGTTCCTTACAAGTCCAGACATTTTTCCTCCTGTGGTTTAAAAACAACACTTCTGTGATACATCAAGGAGGTTTAAACAAGCGTTGCAACAAATTACTGGATATTTCTCAGCCACTTCAATCAAGCAAATCTGCCTTATAGCGAAAAATCATAAATTCATAAAAATATGATATGGGGTTGGGGCCCACAACCGGAAGGTAGACTAGTGATAAAGTCTTAATATCCTGAAAGTAAGCAGAGTACCTTGTATGGCAGATAAGCATAGCGTGTTGAGTGCATGCAGTCAGAAAACAATAAAGATCCAAGGTTGTACTTATTATTAGTGAACAAAATTTTACACATTTACAGGTAAGGAGAAGATTCCTCATCTAAATAGCTGGGTGGTGAGAGATGCTGGAGGCATCTCTTCACCCATCACGTTGCAGGCTTGAGGAATGGAGGAGAAAATGAGACTCAGGAAACAGGAATTTTCTATAGGGACAGGTCAGTGAGATCAGAAGATGAGTGGTCAGTGTTCCTGTCTGTTTCACTAACTCTATGGTGAAGAAAGTTACTGTTAGAGTCTCAAGTCAGGAGACATCACAAAGAGTTATTTCCAACAGTTTTCACAGTATTGTCACTAACCTTTTATAAATGAATAAACAACAAACCTCAGGTATCAATTTTACCATCAGAGTGGGCAGATGGGGAAAGAATTAATGGAATGTAGATGTAACCTTGTGCAACAGTCAGGGCTGAGCGATGAAGCAAGAATGTGTGGGAAGCCAGAGAAAATATTAATGCCGTTTAAGAGCTCCTCCCCTGAAACCTGTATTTGCTATAATTACAGCTATGAGGATTTTTATTCTTTTCCAATGATAGTTATTGCTTTTAGCACTCATATCATTTTCTTCGTGCTGCACCAGACAGGAAGATATTGTAGAAAAGTTAAAAGATGTGGGATTCTACTACTCCCTGTGCACATTTTAAGCTTTGCAATGAATGTTTAACTTTTGCAATGCAAGACAATAGTTATCTTTCGAGATCCACGAAGCTAGAAGCAAAAGTTAATTTCCTGTTTTTACTTAGTGAATCCAGCATGCAGGATGGGGAGATAGTCTTACCCTAATTGAAAGAATCTGTGTCCAGGAAATGGAATGCAGCCTCTGCCTCTGTGATTTATATAAAAACATGCCAAGTGCAGAGTTGTACAATTCTCCAATCGGAATGGTTCCGATTCTGAACCCTTTATAAGCTAAAAGGAGAAGGGGTTGAGAAGTTCTTTACAAAAGGACAAAAACTGCTTGCCTCTATTTTAAAAAACTGACTGTTTCATGACTTCGCATAAAACCTAAGAAAGCAACATTTCTACAGAAGAGGGGAGGAAAAGAGGATCATAAGTCCTGCTCACCACAGCTTCCCTATGTAATAAACTGAATCAGCATACATCGAAGGACCAAGAGCAAGCCTTGATCTGGATTCAAATTCTAGCTTATCCTTGCATAGCTGTGAAAAATTCACTGCTCTCTTTTGGCCTCTATGAAATTAGATTGCAGTGTCTTAGTTTGCAGCATTGTCCCAAGAAAATATGGGAGATGGTCCACACAGGCATCCACATTGTTATTCTTTTAAACACCATGACTGGGGAGGGTCAAGTGTTAGAAGGTGACCAGAAAAAAGGCAGATAGATATTATTTTACTAGCCAATGCCAAAAGTTACTGGCAACCACAAGAATCCCAAGGTAGTCTCAGGTTAGGCTTTAGCCAAGATTAAGGCCCTTTTACTTAGGTTATTTGCTTCTGGTGATGTTGGGAAGCCCTGCCATATCTCCTGCTGCAGCAGAGACCTCCTGTTGGCATCCCCTCCCCCAACACAATTTGGTAAGATAGCAAGGGAAAGTACTGTGAAAAAATCACCACTGCTCCCGTGTCATGTCTAGGTGACACTCTATGATTCCACTGCAGCACTGTGTTAGAAGTGACTTCACATCATCTGAATTATGTCACTTTGAATCTCCATTACCTGAAGATCAGTAATTCTGGGAAATCTCCAGGCCCCAACTAGAGGTTGGCAACCCTAGTTGATTCACATTACAAAGACCACGAGGACTGTGGATCAGACATGAATCTAAGTCCGGCACTGAAGCAAACAATAGCTTCTGGAGCCATTTCAAGTTAGAAAAATGGTGTGGGGGAGGCTTAACCCCCCTCTTCCCGCCTGTCATGGTCCTGAGTTAACAACTGGCTGTGCCACCCTCGTGGGCTTAGACAGCAGTTGAAACACAGCCAGAGGCTGAGGTGGCAGCTATGCCACCCCCAAGGCCCGAGAGCCAAGGTTGTGGCCGCATTGCCCCTGAGGCAGCAGCCATGCCACCCCCAAGACCAAGGCAGTGGCCACGCTGCCCCCAAGACTGAGGCAGGAGCCAAGCTACCCCCAGGGGCCCGGCCAGTGCCTGCACCACCAGTGGGGTCAAGACCGTGACAGAGACCATGCCGGCGGAGGCCAAGGGTTAGGAAGGGTAATAGGAAGATTGAGGGGGGGAGGGAAGGAGTCTGTGTGTGTGCGTGCGTGTGTTTGCAAGTGAGGGAGGGGGGAGAAACCAACGAAGAGGTTGGGAAACCGACAGGTAAGAGGGGAGGGGGGAAGGGAAGGGAGTATGCGTATGTGTGTCTGCAAGGGAGGGAGGGGGCCATGACCAAACAGCCCCAGAGCAGATATGTGTTCCACATAACCTCTGGGAGTCAGACTATCAGTAAAAAATGTTGCTCCTCAACTGTTGCTTACCAATCAGATCTTTCGAAACCACCTGTCACTCAAGGCTCTCTGGAGCTGTGAAGAATTAACCCTCCATGGTCCTTTTATCTGTTTACACAGTCACCTGTCAAAAACGTCACACACTATCTAAGGATTACAGAATTTCTGATGATTTCTAGAAAGAAATGACATTGTACTGTTGCTGAAAGTTGTACCCATCCCACCCCATCCAGTCTCTGATTGAAAAGCAGCTGAAGGAAATTAACGAGGCAGGAAAGAAACTGGTACAATATAATAAACCTTTACTGGCATACATTCCATGAGGTTAAGATTCAAGGTGTGTAACATAAGAGAAATGAACAGGAATTTAAGACACAACAATTTCACTTAGTACAAACTCATTATCCATAAGAACCATAATATCACAGACATTTAAGTGTTCTCTCACTTGCCTTTAGAAAACAAAACATACAGTTCCTTAATAGTACCAGTTGGTGTCCTAGGAAAGAAATTAGCTAGGCCAGGGCCCTAAAAAAATACTATTAGGGATTTTAAAAGGGACGTCAGAATGTGCATCTAAATAATCTTGACCAATATTTTTGATTCATCACTGCAGAAAAAATGAAATGTGCTCAGGAAAGAAAAATCATATAATAAACTCTATTGAATACCAAGAGTCCATCATTCAGCCTCTAGATATGCAACTATCTTCACAAACATCCTTGTAAACCAATGAATTTCAGAAGTCTATAGATTGTCATAAGGGAAGGTGCACAACGGATTGTGCTGGCATAGATTTTAGTACAATAGGCAGGGAGCACTAATAAATCTTAAGTAAATATATCCCCATTCCTGTAAAAACTTGAACTTCAATAAAGCTATATGAAACCTGAATATACTTGAATGCTGCCACTTCAGCAAACAGAATAGTAAACTCTCACATGCCTTTTGATCTCCCAGAGAATCCCATATTGATTCCAACAGATTAAAGTTATAAACCCTATTATATTAAGTTAGCCAAATATTCATGTAGTTTCAGCCAGGCTCTTAAAAACATTCACATTAAATTATCCAGGAATAGGATAGAAGAATGCTTGTCTCAGCTCTGGCAAGGGAAGCAATGCTGTTAAGCCCCTTCACCTGCACTCTCACAAAGCTGCCCAGCAAGTTCTTTACAAGTTTCACAGAAACTATACATTAATTGAGCACATGTGGTTAGGCTTTGGAAAGTCCAGTTTCAAACTGTCACTGTGTCATGAAACTCACACTCGCTGGGTTGCACTGGCAAATCGACGGTATCGTAGCCTAGTTCACATCGCAAAGTCGAAACATGGTTAAATTCAAGTGGGTAGCCGTGTTGGTCTGAAGTAGCACAACAAAATCAGAGTCCAATAGCACCTTTAAGACCAACAAAGATTTATTCAAGGCATGAGATTTCGAGTGATTTCAGACTAATGAACTACCTTCATAACAGTGGAAATATAAAGCAAAAGCTAATTCTGTTAAATTAGTAAACCGTGTCACAACATCCAAATTCAGCCATATGATGCCAATGGTAATTCTTTGCTAAAACAGCCAATCAGTCCCCTTGAATTCAGTTGTAGTTCACAAAAACGTTGGAGAAATAAAACTGTCTAAGTTAGTGATTAACGGCTGTCACTTTGCCTTTTGTTGCTGGCCCCATCCGTCTCCACCCAAGTGTGAAAACATTCCTGCAACTGAAAAGCTGTGCTGGCAACTATCTTGTCTTGAGACCAGAGAGTTAAATTCAAAATTACATTACATATTACTAACATGGTTAAGTATGAGAGAACTGATTCAAGTGGCTAGCCGTGTTGGTCTGAAGCAGCACAACAAAACAAAATCAGAGTCCAGTCGCACTTTTAAGACCAACAAAGATTTACTGGCATAGCTCAGGTGCAGTCAACAATACTGCCCTACGGTTGTCACAGTGATTACAGAAGGTCCAAAGCACAACATCTTTAGACATGTGCAAATAAACTGTAGACAAAGTCTTCTATATATTAACAGAGGACAAATACCTTTCAAGTTAGAACACACACTTTCTACCTAAGAATGTTGAAAAGAGTAGACCCAGAGGGCAGGATCTGTGTATATAAGGAAAATGACAGCTCAGCTGACATCACAACAAACAGGACTATCAGAAGAATTAGTAGCATCTAATGGCTAAATGACCAGGCTGACAGGTACCAAAAAAGGGTGAGGATCTCAGTCAGGTGATTTATCAACAACCTGGTCCTAAGATGCTGGAAGGATGAACAAACCATTCCTGGAACCCTGAGTACAAAGAACTATGATCCCTTCTTTCCCCCTCCCACAGGCTTGCATTTTTAGTAGGGAGGCATATACAGCTTCTGCTTGCAAGTCCAGTATCTGGCATCTTCACTTGAAAAGGAAGTAGGTGGTGTAAGACCTCTGCCTGAGACCTTGGAAAGTTGCTGCCAGTGAGAGTAGACAATACCGCTCTTAATAGACCAGTGGTCTGCCTCAGAATAAGGTAGCTTCATGTGTCAAAGTACTATAATACTAATCTACTATGAACCCCACGAAATCATGAACATTTCTCACTAATGAAGGGAGAGTCTGCTAAGTATATCTCAAAAACCTGGAGGTCCATTTGTAAAAAAAAAAAAGCGGATTAAATAATTCGGTAAGGGCCCGCAAGGCAGGCCCTGTCCATGATGAGGAAGGGTGCCAATAGGCCCCTTCCCCGGGACTGACAATCGGAGGGCCCAATTGGCAGGTGCAATTGGGCCCTCCGATTGTCAGTCTGGCGGCAAGGGACAAATTGCGAGCCGCGCTGTGCGCAATTGGTCCCTTGCCGCTGGACTGACTAATTGGGAGGCACAAAGCGCCTCCTGACCCGCCCCCCTTCTCGCTCGCCCACAGCCGCACGCGTGCTGCCATTATCTGCCTCCGCACCGAGAGGACAGGTTGCCGCCTCGCCGCCCCACCCGGACGGACGCCGCCTGCACTGGCCCTGCTGCTGCCTCCAGCCACTGCCTCCTCGAGAACTCGCCCCCTGGCCTGCACAGCAGGGAGCGGCCTGCGACGCCACTCAACGATGGAGGGTGCAGCGGCGGCGCCGAAGGTGCCCGCACCCCTCTCTCCTTCACTGCATCCCTCCGCCACCACGCAACGTCGCCCACCGGCCTGCTCGCCACCCGTCTCTGGCCCTGTGGCCTGCGGGTCTGGCTCGCACACTGCCCCACGACCGCCCTCGGGTCCGGAGCCTGCCCCAGCGCGGCTGCAAAGCCGGCCCCTGACGCTCCCGAGCCCCGCTAGCGCCCGCTGCATTCAGACTGCAGCGGGCTTATTTACTAGTCTTCATATAAAATAATAACCCGCCACATTCCACAGGCTAAGAGAAGTATTGATGAGCTAGTTCTGGGGTTTATTCTTTCTTTTAAAAGAAATAATGTAAGATTTGCTTGTGAATTATACAAGCTACTAGGGGCCAAGCCTGTTGCATTCAGGAATGCAACAAATGCTAGATTGGGGGGGCAGGGTGGAAGAACTCTGTGGATGCCCTCCCCCTCTCCCCCAGACCTGGAAAGGCTGGAGGCCCCCGGGAAGGGAACTCACCGGCAGAGGCAGCTCTCATGCAGCAGAGATCTGCAGCCTCTGAGCCTCAGAGGATAGTGGAAGGAGGAGGGGGTGGTCAGAGGTGGGGGACAGAAGGTGCCTGGCTGGCCACTGGACAGACAGGCAAGCAGGTTGGAGGAGGAGGCACTCAGGGGTGGGACAGCCACCTTGAGTGGGTGTTAAGCACTGAGCGGCACTTAAGCCATGAGACATGCTCCTCCTCCAAGGCCTTACCAGAAATATATTATGTGGAACAGATAAAGCTGTTTAAATTGAAGTGAAATATCATGACACACTATACAACAGAATACAGAAGCTTTTATTAGCATTTAAGAATAAGTTATGCAGAAAATACAAAATGATATGATAAAACAGTATTTCTCAGTTTCATCAGAAACATAGAATTGATTTTAAAACCACTACCTAAAAACGCTGCAGTACAGGAAGTTCGTCTAGGAACAGAGCCAGCAAGCAATCTGTTGACAATTGCTATTTCATCCAGTTTAGATTGAAAAATGGACAAAATATCAGTTATCAAAGAGAGATATGAGGAGAATTTAGGGCAAACCCAAATAATATGAGGAAGGAGATTTGTGACCTTTCACATGATACACTATACATGTTCTAGAGCCAAGGAGAAAGGTTTTGGTGGACGTTTGGAGCAACTCTAAACATATCCGCTCAGAAGTCCAATTTTATTCTACACTCCAAGAAGAGTGTTAATAGTATTGCAGCCTATGAATATCCTACCACACTGCCTGAAACCAGTCAACATGAGAGGTACTAATTTATGGCTAAAAATTTACATCTCCCTCTGATATTGATATTTTGACGGTCCTGTGTTGGATTAATAATCCAGCACCTGCTAATTCCTTCTCCAATGTGTTTTCTTCACTCCCAGTCATCATTTCTGTTTTAAATTCAGTAGTCTTGCATCCATTATACAAGCCTCCTGCATTTCCATTTTCTAAAACTCAATTTAAAATCACATTTTCTGCTTTAAGAATTTCTTTGACAGCCACTTCAATAGAACAGAATGATCTGAAGATTTTCCATTTTGCACAGCTACTAAAACCTTACTCATTGTGACTGTGACTCTGCTATCACGTAACCATAGTGGTGTCTAGTGTGCTTTGTATGCAGGTTTGGTTGTATAAAAGCGTTTTAAAAAAACAAGAACAGGACGAAATGAAGGCAAAGTTGAACAAGGCGCTTGTTTCTGAGGGCAAGAACTTAGTTTCTACACAGCAGAAGACTACATATTAATTTGTTTATTACTTATATATATTGTCTTCCCTTTTGGCTCAGGGCAGTTTACACAGAACAAAGTAGAAGAGGTTATATAGAACATGAGAGAACATAGGAGTAGGTACAAAACAATTCAGCAGCAACATTGAATAGAACAACAGTAGAGCAGTGACTTCAACAGTATTCCAAAAACTGGTAGTAACAATTAACCTGTTAACTAAGATCCCATCAGTTGGTATAGAGGTGACCAGCCCATGGATCACTGTGGCTATGTGTTCCAGGACAATGTAGGGTGCTAGTAGTTTGGCTTAGCATAGGTGGAAATATGACAGCCATGCTACTGCTATGATCTGTGCCTCCATGGAAAGGGAGGCATCCAGGATCACACCCAGGTTCCTGGTGGAGTGAGCCACAGAGAGGTGTACCCCGTCCAGGATGGGGAACTGCACTTCCTCACTTGGACCCTTCCTGCCCAGTCATAGGACCACCATCTTCAAAGGGTTGAGCTTCAGACATTTCTGCCATCTCATCACTGATGGCATCTGGCTAAGATTTCTGGGGGTGAATCAGGGTGGCTATCCATCAGGAGGAGGAGGAGCTGGGTGTCATCTACATATTGATGACAACCCAGCCCAAACCTCCACACCAAGAGGACGCATGAAGGTGTTAAATAGGATTGGAGAGAGGATTGCTCCCTGTGGTATTCCACATGTGAGCTGATGGCAACTTGTCTCTCTCCAATTTCTACCCTCTGTCTGTGATCCTGGAGGATGGAGATCAGCTATTAAAGGGCTGTCCCCCATATCGACAAGGTGGTGAGCTAGAAGTTCATGGTCAACTGTGTCAAACTCTGCTGTGAGGTCTAATAGTATGAGCAAAGCAGACCCACCTCGGTCCAGCTGGCAGCGGATGTCATCCGTCAGGGTAACCAGCGCTCTTTCAACCTGATGGCCAGGATGGAAACCGGACTGGGATGCGTCTAGAACTGAAGCTTTGTCTAGGAATGCAGATTTCCACCATTTTCCCCAGAAACATTAGAAGTAAGATGGGTCGATAGTTAGCAGGCTCTCACGGATCCAGAAATGTTTTTTTCAGCAACTGTCTTTCAGCACCTCTGGGAATTCTCCTGTTGAGAGTGGGAGTTTGATTATCTTCTGGAGGGGGGGGCTTTCCTTTCAGCAGTTGTTTTAAGTAGCCACAATGGGCAGGGTCTAATGGGCATGTGGTTGGCCGTGCTGAAACTAGGACTTTAGGTTGCTTTCTGTGTCCAAGGTTGGAGGGAGGTCATAGGGGACATTTTGTCCACAAAGTAGCTCACAAATGCCTCACAGCTGATTTCTGATTGACTATTGTTTTGGTGCCCTTCTTCCAGGGCAGTAAATTACTGCACTATTCTAAACAATTGTGCTGGGTGTGAGTGCATGGATGCAATGGAAGTTGAGTAAAAGTTGCATTTTACTGACTTCACTATCATCTCATGGGCTTTCGTGTGCATTCTATAAGATGTTCTCGCTCTATTTGTCTCAACTCCCATTTCTTTTCATGGAGCTCCTCTATCTAATGTCTTAACTTGTCCAAAGTTCAGCAGGCTCACCTATGTTCAGTGTTCTCTGTTGGTATGCTGCTACGCAACCCGGAGTATGGCAACAAGAAACTTGAGGCTAAGCAAAAGGCATGCAGATGCAAATCCACTAACCACTGAGTTTCACTAGGTCAAAAGGAGAAAGATGGCTGTCCCACGACAGTGTTACACCCATGTAATAATCTAAGAGATTAAGGTCCCACCCAGAACCTCCCCAAGAAAGTTAAACAAGGATGAGCCTCCTAAGTCAGTTTCACTGATCCAATAGTAAGCTACTGTGTTTCCAAACTTTACCACCCACTTAACCATGTTCAAGTAAATAAGGCCATCTCATGCAACAACCACTGTTTTGTAATGCAACATAAAATGATAGCTATCAATAAAGTTACTCAACTTGCAAGTGGAATGGTCGAATGCTGCGACAACTGAAATTTCAGACACAATGGATCTTCTTCCCTCCCCTACTCCAAATGGCTAGTAGCGATCTGGTTTCTTTTTTCCAGCAAGAATACCAACATTTTCAACAGTTTAAAGAGAACTAGCTTGGTGTAGTGCAGTGGTCCCCAACCCCCGGTCCAGGGACTGGTAGCGGTCCGTGGATCAGTCGGTACCGGGCCACAGCTCCTCCTTATCCTCCTCCCTGGCTGCTGCCACGGGGGCTGCCCTGCCACTCTGCCGCTGGCTCACCTTTGGTGCTCTCCAGTGGTTGCCATAGCTGGGGCTCCCCGTTGGCGTGGAACTGTGCAGTTGCTGCTGGCAGTGCCCCCCAGCGGGCAGTGGGAAGTCAGGGGCGACAGCAGGAAAGCAATGTCCCTTGGCAAAAGACTACCCCCCTCACGCCTCAGTAAAACTGTCAAGCATTGACCGGTCCCCGGTCATTAAAAGGTTGGGGACCATTGGTGTAGTGATTAAGAGCCAAGGCTTCTAATCTGGACAGTCAGGTTTGATTCCCCACTCCTCCTCCACATGCAGCCAGCTGGATGACCTTGGGCTAGTCACAGTCCTATTAGATCTGTTCTCACAGATCAGTTTTGTTAGATCTCTCTCAAAGATCAGAGAATGCAAATATCAGATTACTAATCATGTCTCCATTATTAAAAAAACATCTCCATTCCTACTGCTAACAGATTCCATGCTGTGACTGAAGAGGTCTGCAGGCAGATTTGTTTGTTTTTTTAACAAGGTGTGTTTAAAAAAAGGTGTTTAGCCAGACTGTCACACTATTTAGCAAAGTCATCTGTTATGTTCAACATAACCAAAAGGCCCAGATAAGACACAAATAAGCGAAGAACATTTGTGCATCTTAAATTAACCCAATATGAGAGGTACAATAACTTGATTTGCCCATTTTATAACCTAATAGTCAAGTGGCTCGATCTTTACAAAGGAGATTTCCCCCCAAACTTAAGAGAACCCTCAGATGTGGAGAAAAATATGAAAAGCTTTTTAAAAAGATTTACAAATCCCAAACACAGAAGAACATAACTGGCACAGAGACATGCATGCATACAGGCAAGGACCCCACTCACCCACCAAGCTTCTGAGACTTCAAAGTTGCAAGCAGGGAGAGGTCTCATCATTTCTTCCAATGTGAAAACTAAAATTATCATGATTTTGCTGCAAGCCCCCACTCCCTGGGGAGCTCTTTCACTCATACCCCACACCCTTTCAATTGCCAAAGAAGGTGCAGGGTAGGAAAGAAAAAGTTCTGTGGGCCCATGCCAAATTGTGGCCTCATGGCATTTTAAAACCATGGTAAAATTTAGTGTTTAAATTATATTACATTTAGTTGAGCTCCCAGCGGCTGCCCTGCCCGGGCAGGAGGAAGATGTGCACCAAAGGGTTCATAGCCTAGCAGCTCCTGTTCCTCCCCTGCCCAACCACATTGGTGCCCCTCTGCCCGGCTGCTCCGTCAGCCACAGAAGTTACTCCTGTCTCCAGCCTCCACTCATGGGAGATAGCTGGAAGGAAGGAAGGAAGGAAGGAAGGAAGGAAGGAAGGAAGGAAGGAAGGAAGGAAGGAAGGAAGGAAGGAAGGAAGGAAGGAAGGAAGGAAGGAAGGAAGGAAGGAAGGAAGGAAGGAAGGAAGGAAGGAAGGATGCTCAGTATACTAGGTTCAGGGCTCCGTTCTCCACTAGTCCTGATGAGATCCTGCAACTGCATCCTCAACTTACAAGGCAAGGCAGGGAGCACAGCCAGCTGCCACCTGCCAATTGCTTACCCAGCACCTGTAGCCCTTTCCTGCTCTCCTCCCTACTGTGCTGCACAGGAGAATTCTGCCCTCCATCAGAATCTCCCAGATACTCCTTTTCCTCCTAAAGTTAAGGGGCAAAGGGTGTCAAGATTTCTGCAGGAGGAACAGGCTTGCCAGCTCCTGGCTGGAAAATACCTTGAGGTTTAAAAGGTGAGATTTGGGGAGTGGAGGGACTTTGATGAGGAATAATGCCATAGAATCTACCTTCCAAAGTGGATGTTTTCTCCTAGTGAACGGATCTCGTCACCTGCAGATCAGTTGTAACGGCAAGAGATTTCCAGCCACCACATGGAGGTTGGCAACCATAAAGAAGTAGGATCAGGCTCCAATTTGCATCATTAGGCCATTTTTTTAAATTCCACTTTTCCTCCAAGAATGAACTGAAAACTGTCTTCACAAGAGCTCTGTTGATTACACACACACACATAGAGACCAACCCATTTGACCCCAATGAAATTCTCTTCTTGGTGATCTTAATGATGACTAGCAGGATTACTATGTCTATTAACTGAGTGAATCTTTAGTCTGCCTGCCCACCAGGGATCTTGAGTGGCATGTGTGGTTCTCACTTCCTCATTTCTGCCTCATATCAACTCTGTGAGGTAGAACAGGCCACAAGAGCAATGCCACACAAAGCAAGAAGGGCAAGTGAGTGAAAATCTCCCTCCCAAGACCCACAGTTTAAGCCAGGCCTGATCAAGTGGCAGTGGTACAGGCTGCCAGATGGCCACGCTTGGAAAAGCAAGGTGGGGAGGAAGATTCTCACATGTCCTCGCTAATAGATAAAGAGCAGTAACTGGTGCTCATCTGACAATGCCTTCTTCCATACATTCATGTGTATGTTGTGAGGTGATCTTCACTCAAATAAAATGGAGGCACACTCTACTGCCATAAATGCTGGCCACAGGTCTCATGGTCCACCCTCCTATAAGATTTAGCAGCTCATCCGCATCTTCTCATTCAGATGGCCAAGGTATTGCTTTCTGGGCTGCTTTGACACATCATTGGATATTGGCCTATTTTTGCACTATGGCAGTTGCCTGCAACCACAAGGGAAAATCCAGTTGCAATAATTACTACAGTGCAACAACAGTGCAATATCCAGTGCAGCTCTGTTCACACAAACTGTAAAAAAGAATCATTGAAAAATAATCAAGATAAAACTTTCAAAACACATATTTTTTTTCAATACATGTTGACTTGCTGGCAAGGTTGAAGGAAACTTGCTATCTGGAACTTGTCTGATAAGGAACAATAGTTGAAAGTCTATGCATACCAGAAACACCATGAAACTCTATGGGAATTACGTACAAGTCAATATGAATAGGAGAGGGCTGCATACTTGATGCATAGATAACTTTGCTGTAAATTGTGCAAACAAAATGGATGTGGAGAGACGGGCACAGTAGATTTAAGGAACAGCCAATTTTTCTTTTCCCACAAATGACCATAACAATAATTACAGCTAGCTAGTTTCAAGATAGCTACTGGTTCATAACTACTGACTATTTCCTTTGGTCAACATCAATGCAAGCATGAGAAAGATTTGTAGTACAAAATAATTAGGCCAGGGCAAGCCAATACATGTTGTAAGAAACTCCGGAGGAAAAAGCATCCCATTTCGCTGCAGCCTAACTCTCTCCAGAAGAGATGCTTGGCCTTCTCAATGATTTCCATTTATTTTCATTTATAAGCGTTTCCCAGTGTATTTCACTAATGTCTTCTTCAAACACATGCACAAATATTTCTAGCCCGAAACAGTTTTCAGAACATACAAAACCAAAAAATGATCTTCCAGAAGCAAAAAGGTTTTGGTCTGACTAAGTTACTCATGGTTTGAGCAAGTAGGTGATTTCACATGGCCAAGGCACAGAAAGTTTTTGAAAAATAAAGTGACTTGTGCATTTTGTCAGGAAAAAGGCCTATTGTCAGAGATAATTCAAAGTACAGGCAGCTTCCTATCTGAATACAATGGTTCTGCCATTGTTAAGAAACTGACTCTTTGATTAAGGTGACCAGATCGTCCCACTTTTGGAGGGACATCTGGGGGCACTTGGCAAATTGTACTTATGTTGAAATTAAAAAATATACATTACATTTTTGCGTTCTATGCATTTTATGAAAAAATCTTTTGCTCCATATAGACCAAATTTTAATCAAGAAACTCCCCCCCCCCCGATCAATGGTGTCCCGCTTTACCAATGTTAAAATCTGGTCACCTTATCTTTGATCCAAGTATACAAGAAGAGTCCTGATGGATCAGACCAATGGTCCATCAACATCCAGTCTCACACACTGTCTAACCAGTTACCCTGGAGGAAAAAAAACAAAAAAGGTATAGACTAGAGGCTGCCATTCCCTGGATTTTACTTCCTAGATCTAGTATTCAGAGAGTTGCTATCTTTGTCAGTAGCCACTGACAGACTTATCCTCCATGAATCTTTCTAACCCCCTTTTAAAGTCATCCCTGCTTGCAGCCATCACTTACACCCACTGGCATGGGCAGTAAATTGGACAATTTCATTACTCACTGCATGAAGCATTTCCTTTTGCCCATCAACTTTGAGTGCCTCAAGTACTAGTACTATGTAATAGGGAGAAAGAGCTCTCTTTCTCCAACTCATGCGTAATTTTATAAACTTCTATCATATTGTCCCTCACTTGTCTTTTTTCCTAAACTTAAAAGTGAAATTATCAAGGCTTTTACACAAGATTTCTTTGAAATTTGGGGATAATTCCATGGTACTGCACAATGCCCGAGTCCTCACCTTCACTATGGTACTAAATCTTCATTTAGTTAATTGGTTAGAATATTTGTTTCCTTCAGCTGCTTGATAATTAGGTTATCTGTCGGTTCCTAAATTTATTATACTATCTACCTAGAAACATTCTTGACCAACCTGATTGGGGATTGAAGCAATACATAGCATTTATTTTGAGCTTGAATAGCCTCCAGTAAAAAAAAAATTTTTTCCTCAATTTTTCTTCATGTGACTGATGAGGCCTTGCCTATGAAAGCTAATCTGTAACATAAATAAAGTCTTACTGGGGTAGTGGGGAGGGTTTAGTACTCCCTGCATACTTGATTGGCTATCTGTCCAATGAATGGCCAGTCAGGTAGGCTGTCCTGCCCCTGACCACACACCCCTCCAACTTCTTCCATGTGGAAAAAGTGCCAGTCCGCTCTACTGGACTGCAGTGAAAGGTAAGCCAGCCAGTGAGCATGAGCTGGGAGAGGGACAGCAGTCATCCAGACAGCAACTGGGGCCTGGGAAGGGGGGCCCAGTCCTGGCCTCACCACCATGTGGGGGTGGCAGAGAAGGCTGCAACCCCTGACAGTGCTCCCCACACCCCAAAAAGGCCCACACTGATCTCAGCAGGCCTGCTCATATCCGGGGGGAGGGAGCCCACACCAGTTCTCCCTCTGCCCCAGCCTCACCAGGCATCGGTGCACCTGTCCAGGTAAGGGGGAGGGACACCCGCCCCACCAATCAAATGTTTATTAATTGACTAGTTTTAGTTTTTTTCTAAGCCTCAATGCCATAAATTAAGATTTCACAATATTTTAGCAAGTCATTTGCACAATGAGAGCTATCCTCTGAGCAGGCAGTAACCACCAATGACAGAAAAAATTGAAGAGACCAAGCAGCATTTAAAAGGATAATATATGTAATAATCAGCAAATTATTTAATGTGATCATTGCACAGCAGATATGACCCACCCACCCCCAAACCATATGCAAGGTTCTTTTATGTTATCAACTCTGCCCAACGAGAGCCTAGCTGTTGGGAGTATATGACAAAAAAGCACCTCTTCAAAATGTCTGCATTTGAATGGCACCAAAGACACCGTGTTCCTCAACAAACCATCTTAAATAGTTAAATCATTAAGCTAAGAAAGACCAGGAAGTTCAATTAGTTCTAGCCAAACTCCCTTTAACCACCAACCAAATATTCCAGGTAAGATTAACTCAACATGACAGGTATTGCAGTAAAGTGGTTAAGACTGATGGCCTATAATCCGGCAAATCGGATATAATCCCCCTTCCTTCACATGAAGCCTGCTGGGTGATCTTGGGCCAGTCACAGTTCTCTCAGCTCCACTTACTTCATAAGGTGCCTGTTGTGGGGAAAGGAAGGGGATTGTAAACCACTTTAAGACTCTGAAGGGAAAACAAAAGATGGTTATAACAACCTGTTATTCTCTCTTGCCCCAGAAGGACTGACCAGAACCAATGGGATGAAATTAATTCAAAAGAACTTCTGTCTAAACATCCAGAAGAAGTTCCTGACAGTTAGATTGGTTTCTCAGTGGAACAGGCTTCCTCAGGAGGTGGTGGGAAATTTTTAAACTTCGGAAATTTTTAAACAGAGACTGGATTAGCCATCTGACGGAGAGGCTGATTCAGTCCTGCGCCAAAGGATGGGGCTGGTGACAAACTGATGGGTGGGGCCGGTGACAAACTGTGAGAGCCCCAGTGACGCCCTGGCTGACACCAGGCCCAGCACATTTCCGGAGGATAGTAGCTTGGCATGGGCATTAAAGTCTCCAGGATCAGCAGTCTGGGGAACTGTAATGCCCAGGCCGCCACCACCTTCAGCAGGGCTGCAGGGTATCTGGTGATGCATTGAGTGCACAGTATACCACCCAGATGGCCAAACTGTCAGCTGCATCCCACTCAAGGCCAACACATTCTATGCCTAGGATCGATGGTGCAGGAAGACCCCTGAAGGAGTAATCCTCCCAGGTTATAACTGCCATCCCTCCCCCCTCTCACCCCGTGGTCCACCACTGATGGAGACTAAGTCTCATCTCAACAGTAGAGAATTTCAAGTGTTACTAGATATAGACTCAATTATTGCTAAAGACAATAATTGCTGATGCATTTTTCAAGAGGAGTATAGTCAGAATCTTCAGCACAGAAACCATGGCCATGTAAAAAGACACAGACAGGGAATTCCCTCGTATACCTTTGTTGCATATGAGGGCCAAGAATGAGAACCACTCTCATGGTAATCAGTAATTCTCTTCAAGGCCACTTCAAAAGGGTGATTTATCATGCATAAAATTGGCTTTAAAACAATTAAACATGATCAAATCTAGTAGTTCTAATGGCATGGTTTTGTAGTGCATGGAGCCATGCAACCAATACGGATCAAGGTCTCATGGCAACTTTTCAAGAATTGCATATGCTTTGAAAATGGCACCTATGGTCATGGGATGGATCTGTGACCTCTCTCACTTGTCATTCATGTGTGCACCACACTGAGACAAGTTTTTGCAAGGATGTTGAATTCCAACACTTTTCTATGGGACATAAAAGACTATTGTGAATGGTGTAGAAAAGTACACTGGTATCACTATAAGAATAAATAATGGTATTGCACACCAACTGTGGTTGGTGTCAAAAAACTTTTTTTTTGCATGCCTGTGAATCCAATGCTACTTTTGTCACCATACAATATAATTCCTAAGCAGCCATGGAGAAAGTAATTTTCTATTTATACTGAAAAAGGCCACCAACTATTTCTGCAAGCAGGAAACAAGCAGATATTCTGAAGTTAAATTCAGAAGTCAGCTGGCTGTCAATTGTCACTTCCACGGCACACAGCAAAAGGGCAAGCTCTGTAGTTGTTGGCTCCCCATTAACTTTCTCAAAAACACACTTGGCATTAGCAGCAAAAGCTGTTTACTTGAGGTAGTGATATGATGCTCATGATTATTCTTGCTGAAACTAATTTGGTAGGCAATACATTGATCAATATAATCCCCAAAACCCCACCGCCCAATAGACAGCAGGTAGGTTTCCCCATTCCCAGGGGAAAGTGTGCAAACTAGTGCTATGCCCAGGTGCACGTTACATCATCCATGCATGACTGATTCAAGGCCAACCTCACTGGTAACATCCAAGCTCCCATTTCCCACAGTTCCATCCTTGTGAGTACAGACTGAGCTTACATTTGTTTTCCCAACACAAACAGCATGGGTTGAGAGATGTGACAAGCCCTGCCATAAGTTTTCCCTGGCCGGATTAGTGATAACATCCAAGTGCCTGGTCTCTTCCTGCCCTGTTCACACTATAGTGATATTGGGCCAGATGGTCAAAACTACAGATCTTTTCTATTGCCAAGCTACGACACATCAAAGATGCTTTGCCGATTATAAATGGGAACAGTTTCTTAGGCAGGAGGCCTCATTTTGAGGATCATGACTCCTATCCTAAAGGATGCTGCCAGTACATTTCAGGAAAAGTGCCTCTTAGGAGAACTTAAACCAGCCTGAACCGCACTCATCTCCAGATATGGGAGAGACGGGAGTAGTTAGGGCCTATATTCCTTAACTCTGTCACACAGTGTATCTGTATGGCCGCTCTGTCTTGCTGTGGCTATAGGATGTCTTTTAACACACCTTTTTAAATAGTCATCTGGCTTTAGTGTGTTTACTGGCTCTCTGCATTCAGTGGGACCCACTGGGTACCAAGAGGGAAAACCCCAAAGAACCGTCCTTACAATCTTCCGAAATTAGAAAACACAAATGAATGAACAACGGAAAGCAATAAGAATGGTTGCAATCAGTTAATTTTCCCAGGCTCGTTTCCTACTGACAGATGGCAATCCACAGAATGACAAGGGGCATTGACAGCTGGCACCAACAGGTGATTCCTCATTGAGAAATGGCAATACCAAATGATCATGGCAGGAGGCTGGCAACCAGGCATATCCTGATTAATGCTTCCAGGAAATCCATGCTTAGCCCCCAGATTTAGTAAGCAATACAGGATTAGGGTTTGGAAACAAATGCTTAATACATCAATTAAGTTGTTATTAGGTGTATTTCAGTGCACAAACCCCATGATCTTTTAAAAGACAAGCCATAAAATCTGTAAATGCAATGTGTTGCAAACTAATGAAGACACATTCGTGATGGGAGTGAACTAGATACAGACTCAAAAATACTTCTCTAGTGGGAATCACAATATGTTTTATAAGAGCGGATTAAAGTTCAAAATTTCCCTCTTTTGTGGGCATATGAGCAAACCACGGTCCTATCTGCACTCACAGTTTAATTTTGATTCTTACTCAGTTGAATCAGTATCCCTTTAATCCACATTCTGGTCACATCTGTTCCTGCACTCTGCACCTCTCTTATTTCTCGCATTTTCTTCTCCAAATGACAAAGTTTTAATGTGCACACTAGATTGCTGGGATTTTTTTTCTTTCCCCTCCCTTTGATTAGTCTCTGTTGATTAGTCTCTGATGATTGGTTGGTTTCCAGCAGAAGTAGCACCCTTGACTCCCAGTAGTTCCATTTAATGCATGCTTCATGTTATGCTACTTTATTAGACTCCTTAAGTCAGCGGTCCCCAACCCCCGGTCCGGGGACCGGTCCGTAGATCAGTTGGTACTGGGCCGCAGCTCCTCCTCGTCCTCCTCCCTGGCTGCTGCCTCGGGGGCTCCCCTGCCACTTTGCCACCTCAGGGGCTACCCTGCCACGTTTGGTGCTCTCCAGAGGCTGCCATGGCTGGGGCTCCACCTCGGCACGGCACTGCGCAGCTGCTGCTGGCAGCGCCCCCCAGCAGGTGGTGGGAAGTCAGGAGCACCGGCAGGAAAGCAAGTGGAGCAGGGGCTCAGGCGGGTGGCGGCGATGTCTCTCGGCAAAAGACTAACCCCCCCCTCCGGGCCTCAGTACAATTGTCAAGTGTTGATCAGCCCCCGGTGATAAAAAGGTTGGAGACCACTGCCTTAAGTGATGTGAGAAGTATTAATATCAGAAGAAGTAAATATGAGGTGTCCTTACCTCGAGCTGCTTCCTCCTCCCTTCTTCCAGCCTGCCTGTTTCACATGGCATGGGGGGGGGGGAAGGGAGTGGGGAGAAATGCTTCCAAGAGCTGCCCACTTTCTGAGGGGGATGTTTTACAGTGGGATTTCTTTGTTTAAAAAATGATTTCACAGAGGCACTTGTTTTTTTTAACCAGCCATGAATGTTTTGAATACGGCTCACAGGCAATGAATTTCAACAGAGCTATAGTAGCTCAAATAGTAAGATGCTTGCCTTGCAACTACAACTTTATAGGTTTGAGTCTGGCTGTGAATCCTGAGGGGATTTCCCCCCCCCCCCACGCAGGAGTTTTAATATTTTTTTTTCCTTTTGAAAAGTACATGTTTTTAAAATGCATCATTTTTAACTCTTGACCAGTTTTTTACTTTTTCAAAGATAAAAAATTTGAAACTCCAGCATGAGGAAAAAATATCCACAGCCAGCCTTGAACTCAAAGTTATGGTATCAAGGCAAGCACTTCACTGAGCTATCTCAGTTCTGTTGAAGCAGACTGTGTGTGGACCTATTCAGAGCAGATATGTGCAGCAGACTGAGAGACGGGGCACAGGTTTATCTTTAACTCCTGATTGGGTACTCATTGCATTACTTAAGGGGCCAAGAAAAGCAGAAAAATACTTCCACAGCGCAAAAGTTTAGACACATTCAAGCCTGAACTCAAATGGAGGAAATAGGACATTGTGTCCTGTTGCACAACTTCAGTGCTGGAGGCGCAGCTGAAGTGGGTGGGGAGGGGAAAACCTGAAGGAGAGGCAGCCCATCCGCACTCAGAAGCCATCGGCTCGCATATCTCTGATGAAGCAGAAAAAATCCACTCTTGGATATGCCGGGGAATAAATAGTTTGACTCCAGAGTCAATTCTCAGCTGTGCAGATTGGAGAAAAAAACCAGACCAGCATCAGAGTGGAGATCAGATTCAAGCGCAGACAGCTTTTGTTTAACTGAACCCAACCAGTTTTAAAAGCCCAGTGCAGATAACCCCTAGGGTAGGGTAGTGGTGGCAAACCTATGGCATGAGTGCCAGAGGTGCCACTCAGAGCCCTATCTGTGGGCACACATACTGTCGCCCCAGCACAGAGTTTGCTGAGTCAGCCTGCACAAGGTCTGGCTTCCTGGCACCCAGAGGACAGGGAGGACTCCTCCCATATGTTCCCTGGCCCGGGAAACAATTGGCTGGCTCGGGTTGCTCAGCTGGGCTGGCATCTGCAAGCATCGGCAGGAGCGGAAAGGCTATGCCAATCAGAGCCCAGGGAGAGCAGAGATGGGCCAGAACCCATCGGAGACACCACATGCTGCTGCTTGCCCAGCCTTGCCACTCCCCCCCACAGAGTGAAGGTGAAGAAGGATGGGAAAGGTGTGAAAAAGGGGGAACAAAATCTAAAAATAAATAGCCCAACAACAAAGGGAAAGAGAGAGGAAAGTGTCATAGAAGAAGGGGGGAAGGTAAACAAAAGAAGTGCAGTATTCAGGTTAAATTGCCACATTGGCACTTTGCAATGAATAAGTGCGTTTTGCAGTTTGGGCACTCAGTCTCTAAAAGGTTCTCCATGACTGGCTTAGGGCAGGGGTAGTCAACCTGTGGTCCTCCAGGTGTCCATGGACTACAATTCCCATGAGCCCCTGCCATCAAACACTGGCAGGGGCTCATGGGAATTGTAGTCCATAGACATCTGGAGGACCACAGGTTGACTACCCCTGCCTTAGGGTATCTGCTCGTGCTTATTCAGGCTAATGAGCTTTATCTCAAATTAACAGCTAGCAGTCTAAGTTCACTAGGGAAGCCATACAGCTATACTGCTAACATGAAAATAGAGAAAAGACTATCCATCTGTTTGCTGCACAGGACTACAAGCAGTGATAACACAGTGCTTAAGTTGCATCCATATGGCAATTTGAAACATAGTGGGCCATGGTTTACACCACAGGAATAATGCCAACTATGTATTTCACATTATAGACCTGGACTTGAGCTGTGCCACCAACACTAATTCTGCTACTTCTACCATTTGGTTTATCAAGGAATCACCCAGAGACTTGGTGGGCAGTCTGTATAGAGTTTTTGTTGTTTGGTATGTGTTGGACACAATGAACAGACAGCCTAATTCCTTAAAATCCTCTGTATCAAATTATGCTCTTCTGAGATCAGTACAGATTCCAGAATGTTCCAACAGAAGCCCCTTCCCAAAGTTCTGTGTGAATGAGAAGCTTGTTTTTCATTCTGAGGTAAAGAGATTTTCCCTTGATCAAGGTTACTTGTCATTCTAGGAACAAGATCTCTCTTTATCTAGCAAACTAGAAAATGAGAAATGTTTAATCCATAACTATATGTATTTTATTGCATAAAATAAACTCCATGAAGTCTTCAAACAATTTAAATCCATAAATGTTACACATGCAATATCTCACAGCAAATGTCCATCACTAGTCTATATTTAGCAGGCAGGGCTATGCTGGGGGGGGGGGGAGAGAATTAGACAAAAGAATAACGTTTTTTTAGAAGTTTTAAGTTCATTTCATCAGAGGCCATTTCATCAGAGACCTCAAAAGAGCTATCATCTAAAAGTCATCTCCAGGCTGACTAAGCTCTTGAGACAAGTGGAAATGAAAATCCACCTTAGATCTGAACAGGGGATCTGACTCTGCACAGGAAATGTGAAAGAACAGACACCACTAGAAAGGCATAGAGAAGGCCTCTTGGCCAGTCTGACATCAACACATGTGTCATCACAGCCCTGGGATGATAAAACCTTGTGCAGAATTGTTCCACCTTGAAATTGGGATGAGATGCGAAGAGTTCTAGACTGGATCATCCAAAGTGATCCATGATCCTCTGTTGAGACTCCACTCCGTTTCCTGGAGAGTCAGTTTGCTGAGCTAGTCTGCCTGAGTATTCAGAACGCCCTGAACATGTTCTGCCCTGAGTGGGGCAAAGTGTTTCTCCGCCCAGTCCATTAACTGTTTGGCCTCAAGTTGAAGTCTTCCCGACTTTGATCCACCCTGGTGGTTGACACAAGCCTTGGCTGCGATGTTGTCCATGCAGATCACAATGTGGGCTCCTTTTATGGTTGACTGAAAGAACTTTAGAGCTAGGAATATTGCTCTCAGCTCCAGCAGGTTGATAGGCTGCCTCTGTCCCTCCACTGACCAGGACCCCTGCACTGGAATTTGATTCAGCATGGCCCCCCAGCCTGTCAGGCTGGCATCTGTGAAGATCTGATGTAATTCTGTAATGGGATAAGGTTTTCTGCTTGACAGATGTTTCCGGATAGTCCACCAACAAAGTCTGCACTTTCCCTGATGACCCAATCACCAGAATGTCCACCTTGTTGGAGATTCTTTGTTGGAAAAGTCATAGAGCCTGCTGCAGTGGACAGGCATGGGTACGCCCCCCCTGAACTGTCTCTGAATTGGAGATCATCAGGCCCATTAGAATGGCCAGCTGTAGGAGTGAAGATTACCTGGCCCTGATGATCTATTTGGCCAACAATACAGTCTTGAGTATTTTGGCCTGAGGGAGGAAAAGCGCCGCACTGGCTGTGTTTATTACCACTCCGAGATGTTTTAGAGTCTGTGACAGAACTAGGGAGCTCTTTGTCATGTTGACCAGAAAACTGAACTTCTCCAGTTCATGGATGACTCTGTGGGTGTAAGACTTGGACAGCGGACAGGAGGGAGCCTGAATTAACAAGTTGTCTAAATAAGGATGGATCCTGTCTCAATACAACCACCACGTTAATCAAAATTGAAATTGCATGGGAAGTGTACTGTTTAATTTCAATACGTCTTCACTGATTTTTGTAATTACACCAGCTTTACTCTTTTGCTGCAAAAACGTTTTTAGAGTTTATCTTGTTCACTCGCACTTCCTGATACATTGAGTAGCTCTTGACAAGATTCAAAGTGCCTTTTAATACTATACTCCTTTAATACTGAGATAGTTTCTGCTTTATCCTTTAAAGAAGTATTCTGCTTTATCCTTTAAAGAAGTATGCAGTAGTCCATTTATCATTAAAGACCCAGTGCTCATCTGCAATTTTTCATTCCTTTGAAACAGAACTTACTTTTGCAGACATCTAACAGCTATTAGCTGGGGATTTTCAATTCAATCATGGCAAAGAAGAAAAGACACCCCTGCCCCCCTATCCACTACAGTTCTCAGAAGCACTAGGCTATATACAAAGGCTAGGAACAATTTTTTAAAAAATGGATTATGAATCTGCCCAACCAGATGGTAGAGTTGCAATTTTAAGTACAGTGAATATTATGAGTTTATTTCTTAATAAACACAGTCCCTTGAAGTTTAAATATTCACTTGTTAATATGTTTTAATTTTAATACATTAAAAATTGGGGGCCCTCCAAAAAAGGGCAAGTAGACAGAAAGACCAAATCAGGGCAACCTTCCACCAGGAACAGAGGATATGCCATTAAATTGGCTTCAAATTATATGCATGGTGTACATACAAATCACTGCTTGCCAGCCAAGCCTCAATCATAAGTAAAATGGCAGCCAGAGGGAGGGGAACTTGGCTGGAGGAAGATATGAGAAGGGAAATGTCATAGGTTTCCCTGCTAAGATAGTACTCAAGGGGCCACTCACCAGCTCCTGCAATCACAGATGTATAAGAAGACTCCTAGCTGGAGTGAAGAAGGGAGGAGAGGCAGAAGCAAGCAAGGCCAGAAGTCAGAGCAACCAGCTCTTGTTGTGGAAGGAAGAATGCTTTTGCTTGCACCAGCCACCTCACCAGTAACTTTGGAAGCCACTTGCTTTGATCGGTGCAGCCTTTAGAAATATTCAGTATTCAAAACAGTTTGTATCTTTTTTTTCTGTGTTTTTTTTTTGCAAAAATACCAGTCGTCTTCCTGCCTTTTTTTTTTTTTTTGCAAAAGCAGACCCGACATCTCCTGAACCCATTCACACAGCGACTTTACCTTCCTTATCTGTTCCACTTAATATGTCTGGTAAGGCCTTGGAGACGGAGCATGTCTCATGGCTGAATGCAATTAGCTTTGTCCCTAGTATACTGACATAGCTTCAACATGGTAATTCATGGAGAGGGATAGTTAAAAAGTTGAGTGGTATGGGTGCCTGAGCTTTGCTGGCTAGCAAAGCACCTATAATGGCCAAAATGGTATTATGGAGAATATAAGAACAACAGGGGGCTGACAGAAGGAACCATGGAGACAAAAACAGTGTTGTTATTGTCTTTTTTGCAAGAAATTGACAGGATGAACAATAGTAGATGGTGCCTCTTGAGGCAGGAAGAACAGTATGGGTCTGAGGGAAAATGCCCTGAGGGTGATAGCGGCACACAAGCAGGTTGGAGGGCTGCACAGAAAGAGTTTGGGGGCTGCATGCTGCCCACGGGCCTCAGGTTGGAGACCTCTGCCTTCAGAGATAAAATCACCTTTTTGCATGGCTTTACATACACACTGGGGAAGGCCCTGGCAAACCACCCCGTATTGAGTCTGCCATGAAAACGCTGGAGGGCGTCACCCCAAGGGTCAGGCATGACTCAGTGCTTGCACAGGGGATACCTTTACCTTTACACACACACTACAGGCAACAGTCCATATACAAAGCAATACAATAAAAGGGGGTGGGGACAGAAAAGGGGAAAAATAGTTATTTTACTCAAACCATTTGGTATCAAAAGGAGTTCCCTACTTCAAAACTCTGAAGCCACAAGCCCTCTCCAGCATGAACCCTCTGCCCACCTGAGAGTTACCTTGCACCGGCAGAGAGAAACTCAAGCAGCTTTTCGCCACCTAGGGCCACCTACCACTAAAGCCAAAATGTAATTCACCGGAGAACACCTGCAATAACACCACGGGCGGGAGCGACAACCACAGAGATGATCTCTTTAAGCAGCTCTACCCGCGCGCGCGATGCTCCCTTCGCCGGCAAGAAAGGGGAGGAACAGCTAGGCTCGGTTTCAAGGGAGACTGCAGAGCGAAAGCAAACAATCGCGGTTGACTGACAGCACTATACACCAAGGGGAATCTCCCGCTAGAACTCAGCAGGAAGGAGGGGGCGTTCGCTTACTCTCTGCCAGGCAGACGGGTGTTTCCATGATGTCAGCGAGCTCTCCTCCTTGGCCAGGTAGGGAGAGGTGATGCGGTGCGGGCGGGCAGACACTCGCGCGGACGAGTCGAGGGATAAGATACCCCAGAGGCAAGCCTTTCCGTTGAACCCGAACGGAGAAGAAAAGGTGCTTATTGCAACGAGAGGCTTTTTGAGTCCCTGAGGCAGAGCGAGGCAATTCCGTCCCAGGAGGACGATCGGTGCCCTGCAGACAGTCGGGATTTCACGGCAACAAACTAATCCCAAACCAGCTTTACTGAACCTCTTCCTGAGCTTAGCGATTTACAGTTTCCATAATTACTTCGGCTTTGCATCACAACCCCATGCATGCTTCCCATTGTCCGACGTAAGAAAATCGGTCAGGGTTCTTTTTTGGGGGTATCTCTGTGTTTTTTTAAGAAACCAGACTAAGAGAACAAACTTAAACAGGGCTAAAATGTAACTCCAGTTTTAATCAATGGGGCTCAATCCCACGAAAGTGTCTCTAAGATTGTGCCCTAACCCGTAGATCTACGACGCCGGCATCCTAACCCCGCCCCCCCGTGATTATTTGGTAAATGAGGAACAACCAGCCCCCCGCCCCCGTGATTATTTGGTAAACGAGGAACAACCAGCCCCAAGAACGTGCCATCGGAGGTGGCCAGACGCAAGACTCGGGCAATGAAGAAGCATTTCAATGAAAAGCAATCGGGGGCGGGGGGGCTTTAGACCTTTCAAACAGCTCAACTCGGCAGAAAAACTAAAAAAACCCCTGCAAGCCTCATAACCTAGCGACAGCCCTTACCGGGGCGCCTCGGTCTAAATAATTCTCATTGAGAAAACTAGAAGCAGAGTTTGTTAACCCAAAGAGCCTAGAGCGATTGCTCCAAAGCATCAGCGGGGAGAGAATCAACTGCAGAAGCAGGGAGGGTAAACGAAAGCAAAGCGGGCTACCTTGACTTTTATTTGGCGGCAGGAAGTGTCCCCAGACCTGTTCAGGCACCTCCAAGCATAGTTCAAATTTCTCTGGACTCTTGCCTTTGAGTAGTCACCTTCTCATGCTGTGGCGGCGCTCAGTGCAGCGACAAAAGGAAAGAGTCTGCGGGTCCCACCCCGCCTCTTCCGAGACGGCGGGCGCTACTGGCTGCTCTAAAGGTGGGGCGGAGCTTCTCGAGGAACTCTGCGAGTAATCGCATCAACGTCTTGGCACCATTCTCTATTTGAGCTGACAGGAGATGGACGCCTCTTGCCAAACACGCGAGCTTCAACCAGAGCTCGTTAGGACGCTGCCCTGCTAACGCCCCGATCTCGTGGTTGATTGGCTCCCAGGGACCCCGACCCCCGTAGGAGAAATTCCATTGGCTGGGACTAAAATACTTCACCAAAACAGTGTTATAATTAGCCAGAGAGTTGGGGGGGGGGGGGATTGGTGGATCGAAGCGGGAAGTAGGTGAGCTATTTTTAGTAACGCTGATACCAAAAGTCAGTATCTTAAATGAATGTTTTTGCACCTTTCATCGATATTCTAAAAATGCTGCCTTGTGGTTAGTGAGCAAAGAACTCACTGAGTGCTTGCTTCAGCGTAATAGTACGTAATACAACATAATACCACAAACCTACTTAAAGTTTTAAAGGTCTGTTATTTGTGTATCTCCCTATTAGTTATGTCTGTGGTATCGGTGGTTCAAGTTTACTTGATAGCTTCAAGCATAGCAGAAATGGAATTATGGAACTCACTGCTAATAATATGGCTGCCTGCTGAGAAGACAAAAGCCATGGTTTAAACATGAAAAATTTAAATACGTGCCTTTTTGAAAATACAAGAGTACCCTATTATTAGCTTGAATGCCATCTTCATGCTAAAAAAATTTAAAAGGTCATGTGACACCTTGAAGTCAAATGTGTTACAGCACAAGCTTTGTGGACTTGTACCCACTTTATGGGGAAGGCACTGGCAAACCACCCCCAAGGGTCAGACATGACTCGGTGCTTGCACAGGGGATACCTTTACCTTTACCTTTTACCCACTTTGTTAGATGTTAACACAACTGTGATTAAAGCCATGCTCGAAAACATAGGTTCCTTGAAGAACTGGAAGAATGTCACCACACACATTTTCTTCTTTGGGACTCCTACCAAGTGGAATGACCTATCAAGGAGGTGAGGAGAGCGCCCATTCGTCTGGCCTTCCTCAAACTATGCAAACGATTCAAGAGGGTTTTTCTACGCAGGTAATAGAGTTCCACTGTACAAGATGGTTTGCAAACTCTCCTGAATAAATTATTGGGACTGTGATCTATACTGCTGGGTATAGCTTATTGCAGTATGACCCTGTTATGCAATATATATTGCTTAATAATGTGTCATGTGAAGGGAAGGAAGGAAGAAATCTAATCTTAAGAACATGACAGGCCATTTTTGTCGGTTGAAAAGAATGGACAGCACAATAAAAAGTGTTCAGCATAAATGCTGCTGCCCCACTTTCTACAGCCCCACATGACCTAGGACTACATAGCTGAAGGACCTTCTCTCCCTTAGGCACCTTAGAGCATCACCACAGTTCCCTGTCTCTGTGACCTCCATTCTCAGACTTTCTCTTTTACAGTACTATGGAACAATTTTCCTGACAACTTTTAAAAGCCCTCCCTGTCCCCCCCCCCCATGACTTTCAGACAAGGCTGGAAAATATTTTAAAAAATATAAAAAATATTTTTAAAATATATTAAAAGGGAATCTGGGTGTGTAATGGTACAGTTGTAAGCAGAGTTACACTGTTCCAAGCCCATTACCCTGTTTAGCATTGCACTAGAAATTAATAAAGCTGTATTTTATCTTATATGATTTTCGGTATGGTTGCTGGATTTGAACTATGTATTTAATTTTATTTTAGAATCTGTTGTTTGAGAGGAAGGCAAAATAAAATAAATTAAAGGTATTCCCTGCATGAAATTTTCATCACAAAATTGTCCACCTTTATGCCTTCCATGAGGCTTGGCAATGAGAAAAGAAATCAAGCCCCAATGCATACATTTCATGCTGCCACTTCATAGTCCATCCCTTGGAGCTGTCTGACAAAAATCATTCACAAAAGATTTGATGGGCATTTCCGTAATTTAGATTTGTGACTATTTATCATCTGTTCTATACGGAAAGCAGTCTGTCCTATATAGTCACTGAACCACATTGACAAGTTATTATTACATATATATATAAATAGTCATATAGTTGCATGCATGGGGATCAAGGACATTGTACATTCCCACACATGCAAATCTCTGGAAGTTACATATATGTTAATTGAATACTGGTAGATACAAAAGCTAGTGCTAGTCCATTGCTTATTAGAAACATAATTGATCACAAAGTAAAATCATACCTTAATTTAATTTTGTTTGAGGTTTACATTCGGGTTACATTCTGTGAAAAACTCAGTTGTTCCAAGGGTCTTTGTATAATTACATTGTGAAAATCCATTGTGCGTGAATACGTTTTTGAGGTTACAGAGCTCCCATCTGAAAATGTTTTGAAGTAAGGTGAGTCATAAGCACATGTGGGCTTAACTGATGAAGAAAGCAGTTTGTGAGGAATGCTTGCCTGAAAGAAAAATGGCTATTGTGTGCTCAGACAAAAGCAGAAGCAGCAGCCCCAGCTGCAGTTACAGATCCACTTAGCTAGAATGTCTATGTATTGGGGGAGGGGGGGATTCCTTGAAAGATAATTATAGACAAAATAAAGCCCAAAATAACTTCTTGGTGATGCATTTATTTTGAGGATTGCATTGTGGGATCTTCAAAGCTTCTTTGTTACACAATTGTGAAATAGCACAACACAATAGTTTAGTGCAATAAACAACAAAACTGCATGTTGTTTGTAGTGTTTGTGTGGGCAGAGTCACCAACAGGCCTGGAGAAAAATGTTCTGACCCTGCAATTGGATTACTGAGTAGAAATGGGCAGTGGAAGCTTTTCATGGCATGGTGGTAAATAATATCACCTGGTAACTAACTTCCCATTAAGGCTCTATTAAACGGAAAGGACATGCTCTCCCAGACAACGGGCAGCTCTTTGTGGCACTGAAATTAAGATGGCAGCCTTGGTGCACCAATCCAATGTCTTTTGAATCCTGAAAAGCAGCATTTCTGGGGAAAAGTTAATGTAAAATGATTTATGGAAAGGTAAACAATTTTCCTCAGTCTTCAAGATCAGTTCTTCTAAGGCTTCTTGATTTTAGGTTAGAATTTGTCAACAGGGCCCAGCAACAGTATTCATGGGCCAGACCAGATTCTGAACATCACATTGGCAAAAGAAATGCTGCAAAATCTATAGATGAGTGCTAGCTATTCTGGGCCACTTCAGCCAAACAATGTCAATGCAGCTCTCTTCAAATCAGTACTGATAAAACACAACAGTTCAAACAACAACTAGCACTTCTGTGACCCTTAGCTTGTCTCCCAACCACGCTTTGGCTCTTTGACTCTTGGCTTGTTTTCCAACCACACTTTGGCTCTTTGACCCTCGGCTTCTCTTCCAACTACACACCGGCTCTTCAACCTTCAGCTTGGCTCTTGACTTCACTCCTGAATCCGGTCTGTGTCTTGACTCTCACCCTGGCTTACAACTCCAGCTCAGTTTGACTCTGCTTCCCTCCCCAATTGCAGAAAACTCTATTCCCTTTGGCTCCCACCCTCCTGGACTGGACTCTGCCTTGGCACAACCACCCGGCTGAGAGGGTGCAGCTCAACAGGGCAACACAATAATATACAAAGGCTCATGTTTTGTTAATTTTAATTTATATCTTGTACAGCAATGCTATAATCCACCTTGAGTTATTGCAGAAAGAATCTCTGTTCTATATACACAATATAATTCAATTAATCTTTGATGAACTGTGATTCTAAATGAAATTATATGCTAAATTAAGCCATCAACTCAGGGCAGGTTGCTTTTAAACCACTGTCTAGTTTAGAAATGATTTTTTCCCTGTTAGACTGACTGAGCAAGCCTAAGCAAGTCTATTTAGAATCCTGCTCAAGTTTACTCCTAGGAAAGCATTCTTAGGACCGCACTATGACTGAGGGAGTAGCAATCTGTTTTGTTCCATTTGAAAGAAATTTAATTTCTTCAAATTATTAAAGTCCCACATTTGTCATGTCACTCAAGTCCTCATAACCATTCTTCTTATAGCTGTAGTGCTATTTTGAAGTGCTATGTTTAACCCTAGAGTTGCCTCCTACAGATTGCTTTTATAGGTCTGTCAGCAAAAGCCACATGGTGTACTGCATAGTGTTTCTATATGCTCAACATTCTGAAAATCAGAATGAAAAGCAGGTAATGCCATCTAGGTAAGCATCAAATAATTCCTTTGTTTGACACTGAATCTGAGGAAGTGTGCATGCACATAAAAGCTTGAATAAAACTTTGTTGGTCTTAAAGGTGCCACTGGTCCCTAAATGTGTTCTGCTGCTTCAGACCAACATGGCTACCCACTTGAATTTATATTTCCTTTGTGTTCACTGTGGATGACATCACAGATAAAGTGATACCTTAGGGTTGCCAGGTCCCACTAGTAGGGATGGGGGCGTAAGGTGACCAGATTCAGGTTGGGAAACTCCTGGAGATCTGGGGATGGAGCTGGGGAGGACAGGGAGCGAGTAGGATACAATGCCAAAGAGTCCACCCTCCAAAACATTCATTATCTCCAAGGGTATTTATCAAGGTAATATGGAGATGAGCTGTAATTATGGGGGATCCCCAGGTCCCTTCTGGAGACTGATATCCTTAGGACACTACAGATCTTATCAGTGTGGTCTTGCCCTTTCTAACTTGCCAAGTCGGTTTTCCCAATCAGATGGAGAGTTTCCTCACCAGAAGTGGTGAAAGATGGAGAAGGATGGTGCCCCCATTGTTCAAGACAGATGTTGAGTGTCCTTTTGCTCTGATTCATACAATACCACCTAATTAGAGAGCCTCTTGTGGCGGAGTGATAAGGCAGCAGAAATGTTGTCTGAAAGCTTTGCCTATGAGGCTGGGAGTTCAATCCTAGCAGCCGGCTCAAGGTTGACTCAGCCTTCCATCCTTTCAAGGTCGGTAAAATGAGTACCCAGCTTGCTGAAGGGTAAACGGTAATGGCTGTGAAAACACTAGAGGGCGTCACCCCAAGGGTCAGACATGACTCGGTGCTTGCACAGGGGATATCTTTACCTTTACCTAATTAGAATATCTTGCTATGTACAATCTATACAAGTGAATGGAAGCTGTGTAATCCTTTTTATGCCAGTGATATTTGCAAAAAGGAATTCCTAGTGGAGGGTGCCTTTTGTTAATTAGAGCAAGAAATAGTAGACTGGGATTTTCTACCCTGGCATCTAAACGTATTTGTGGCCCTGCTCTGGCCCTGCCCTCCCATAGCCTGGAGATGTTTCTTCCTGATACAGGAATTCCAAAATGACTTGGAGGATCCATATGGCAAGCTGCATTAGCTATTATAGAAGGAGGGGAACTGTCCCAGAATGGAAACATTTTGTTATAGGAATTATGGAGTCTGGCACCAGAATAGCCTCTATTCTAGAATTTTGTGTGGCAAATAATAGTATAATATTTACTTACAAATAAGTAAGACGTAAAAGACTGCAGTCTAACTCTTAGGAAAGAGACTGTTGCTCAGCCGCACAGGAAATATCTATATCTGAGACACTATAGAGCCACAGCCAGTCAAAACAGATGGATGGGAAAGACAGACAAATGGCTGGACTCAGTATAAGGCAGTTCCATGCATTCATATAAAATAGATTTGCCATTATCTGTCAAAGCCCGTTATAGGTTATAAGGACTGAAAAAAATACTTTATAATTATAGGATAAAAAATCTTTCCCTTCTAAACCACCAACAGGGTAAAGTTAATTCCATCCCATTTTGGATTCCAGTTATTCTATGGACATTTTTTTTTCATTCACTTCATCAGTGAGATATGTTTTTATATAGGATTTGATTGTCATTCACAGGGTTCAGTCCAATTATAAATTAGCCAGGGAGGCAAAGTATAGAGGGGAAATAGATTGTTCATGCAGAGCATTAGAAAGGTCTTCGTTCCTGAATCTTGGTAATGAGTGGGCTGGCTAACTAAGAACAGCAGTGCACAAGCATTGTAGTAGGCTGGTTTAATTACTGCTAATTTCGATGTATTTGTATAATGCCTTTTTATAGCCTTATTCAAGAGCAAAGAGCTGGAAATTCACTGTAGCAACTGGACCTTGAACCATGTGATGGAACAAAGCTAAACCGACATTCAGCTAATAATAGTCATTCTTCGTGTTGGCAGCACATTAACAAGGCAGAAGTATCAGAAAGCTTTGGTAGCATTCAGTGAGTTAACAACAAAGAATTTGATCAGAACAACGAGACTCAAACTAATCTCACAAGATTAGCATACAATGGACTGCAGGAATTTGTGCACATTCTGTCTTGTCTACATGTCTGCTGCATGTGGCTCCTAGTGTAAATGAATCTCTGATACTAGATACTCGTAACAATAAACTAGACCAGCAAATAGTCATTCTCTTGGGATCAACAAAAAGAGTCCAGAAAACACTCCTGGTGTGTGCTTTCGTTGTAATATTCCTTCCAGGAAATGATGATTCTATTTGGTCTAGTTCTGTTATGGTTCCTTGCAGGCTAGGGGAGTCCATATATCAAATAAAACATTTCACTAAATTAAGTGGTTTAGGGAGAGTATATGAAGAGTACTTTCTTTGCCTTATCCCCCCTCACATACAGAGACATCGAATGTTTAAAGTCTTGGGCAGGCCTACATTCCGTAGCATGCTCTAGAATTTCTATATAGTACCAGCCAGTTTTTCATGTGGAAACATCTACAGACACGCCCCCCTGAAACAACTGTGACTACAGAAATTATGTCTGTAGTCCCGTGACAGTAGATGATGGCCAGCGAAGCCCAGCATTAAGCCCTGCAGGCCGTGCCACCGCCATGTCTGCCACCTGGCTTGGCCATCAACAAAGCAGGAATGGCTCAGAAGACAGATGGCAGAGGCAGTGGCAGCTGGTGAGGCCCGGTGCTGAGCTTGCTGCACTGTTACCACCTGTCTTCTGAGGCTGTCCCTGCCCTCAGGAGAGTAGGGAAGGCTCAGGAGATGGGCAGCAGAAGCAGCGGTACATGTTTAGCATACATAAATCAATGGTGCTCCTTAGGAAAACCATAAGGGAAATGCAATCTTCTCTACCCTATCATTTTGTTTCTTGAAATACAAGACAGATGAAACACAGGTATCAGAAGGTATGAAAGAAAGAGTACTGTTGTTTGTTTATAGAGAAAGGCTGTGACTCTGTGGTAAAGCATATATATGCTTTGCTTACCAAAGGCCCTAGGTTCAATCAGGAGGGGAGCTCTCAGCCAGTTAAGGCTAATAAGGAATCAGATCTCTGCCTCAAACTTCCTGACTGTTTCAGAGGTTTTCTGGGTGGAAGAGGAGCCAGCTTCAGAGCATGCCCTGCTGCCAGTAAGTTGCCCTGGCCACTGGACCTCTTTTAACTCAGAGAACATGGTGGGTGGGAAGCAATCTGTATTCTGGGGTAGCATCTGCATGCCTTTTGGAGAGGGGGCTGCAGGAGACCCAGAAATGGCTCCCTGCTAGCCCTCTGGGACCAAGGGTGGCCAGGAAAAGCCTCTACCCAGTGAATACTTACTCATAAGTAATTTGAGGACCCTGCCCTGTTTACTCATGAGTAAATCATGTCCCTCATCCAGGCACTACTTACCTTGGTAATTTTGGCAGCTTGTTGTAGTTGTTAGGAGCATAGACTTCTAATCTGGCGAGCCAGGTTTGATTCCGCACTCCCCCACATGCAACCAGCTGGGTGACCTTGGGCTTGTCATAGCACAATAAAAGCTGGTTTTACCAGCACCATATATATATATATAAAGAAGAGATCAAGAATGTTCTTTTAAACAATGCTTTTATACAGCATGTTCAAGCCTCAAGAGCTTGAAGTGAGAGATTATGATTGGAAGCTGTTTTGCATTTGCAAGATTTCTTTTCCTATGAGGAGGTTTGCCAATCCTTTCAGCTGGACTGCTAGGTATTTCCCTTTGGGCAAGCATTTCATGGCTGGGCTTAAGCAGTTTTCTACTGTAATGGCATTTTGCTTTATAAACTTTTCAATGTTGTATTGTTTCCTAATCTGCACCTCCAGAATCCTGACCTCCTTCCAAAGAACTAAGGGTAACTTACTAAACATAGTTCTCTCATCCTCCACTTACAACAACCCTTTGAGGGAGGTTGTGCTGAGAGAGCACAGCTAACTCGTGAAGTTTCATAGCAAGCAGGGGTTGAAAGTTGGGTCTCCCTGGACTTTAACTATTTGGCCTCTCACTTTGTGGTCAAGTGAGGCCAAAAAATCAGTTTGAATTTTTATCATCTCTAGTTAGGATGTCAGAACAACTGTAGCATTTTTATTTAAAGTATGATCCCATTAAACATGGCCTCTGGAAAGAAATGAGAAGATTTTCTTCCATCTATTGAGCAGAAGGGTAAAACTGACTCTTTTTTGCCCTGCCTGAAATGTGAATAATATCTAAGCAAATGATCAGGACTGAATAACATGAGGGAGAGGCTGAATCGTGGCACACACCAATTATGTTAAAAAGTTACATAACACCAATAAGAAGCTGGTACAGTGAATCAGTATCTCACAGTGCCATCCTAAGCAAAGATATACCTTTCTAAATTCATGCATGTCAGTAGGCTTAGAAGTGTGTAACTCTACTTAGCATAGCACTGTCAGGAACTGAGATGAACTGGAGTCTTATTGTACTTTGAAGCACTTGATTACAGTAGGGCAAAGTCCATTATTAACCACTTGATAGTGACTTGAAATTTGAACTCAGCAGGACTTGCTTTTAGGTACATGTGCCAGAGTCCCTTTCATTTATCTTTGAAGTGATGAAACTTGAATTATGAAAGGCTAATCTGTAGTATTTAGAAGTCACTCATCTTTGGTTTCAGTACATTTTAGATCCATGTAAATCTGATTACAATACAGTGGATTCCATTGCCAGTTTAAGGAGAAGGAATATTAGCTTATGTAAAGTCAAATTCTGAGTCAGTAACTTGTCAATGATACATCTTAGTTCACCCGATCAATTGCCAGGAACACTTACCATACATCATGTAGGAGTTTATGATAATTGTAGTCATAATTCCATAAAGCTATGGTTTGGCCATCAGTGGCATAGAAAGTCAATATTGTCCAAGAATGAGAGTGTTGGATTAGAAATTGGGAGGCCCAGATTCAAAACCCCATATTCAGACTGCCTAATGCCAGTCTCTGTCTCAACCTTACCAACTCCATAGGAGAGTTGTGAAGATAAAATGGAGAAGGGAGAGTCTTGGGAACCTTGAAGAAAGAAGGGAATTAAAACGTTGCATGTAGATGAACATTTTCTATATTAGGTCAAGGAATCTATTTAACTATTCATTTCCATCTCTATGTATGCTCAGCAGAGTTCCAATAACATTCATATGATAAGTAGGTATAGAAAAATGTACATGTTCTGCTGTTTGATACCTAACTACATTAAAATAATATTATATATTTATTGATCTCAGCCTTAGTTGCTAGGGATGGAAGAGGTGAGACTGTGACTTCCTATGTCATGTTTCATCAAATCCAGTCCTACAATTCCCAGGTGTTCCACTTATGAACATTGCCTGTTTACTTTAGTAGATGAGGTACTGCCTGTTTCCAAGTTGAAGTCTTAGACCTTAGCTCAGTATTCTAGGTCTGTGGTACAAAACAGCCCACAAAGAAAACCAGTTATTCTTATTATTTGTTCAAAAGTCTCACATCAAATGAAGAGCTTGAAAACAAACTCAAGGCAAAACATTCCATAAATGATTCAGCCATGATCCCCAATCTGAAAGACACCAGACCTTGAGCTAGTGGATTACAGCAGGGCTTCTTAAACTTTTCCCACTCAGGACCTCTTCTTTCCTGAGAAATTTTTTACATGACCCCAACTATATCTTATCCATTTGGTGCCTATAAATGATTGTGAAACAGCCTTGGGGGGCAAACGGTCCGGCCTCTCCAGGGCCAATCAGGGTGCAGCTGGCCCTGCCCCTACAGCTCCCGCCCTCCCTGTCCGAGTTGGAATAGGGCCAATCAGGGTGCAGCCAGCTGCACCCTGATTGGCCCTGTCCCTACAGCTCCTGCCCTCCCTCACCAAACCCTCACCCTTTGCCTTACAGACGTGCCTGGCTGTTAGAGCCAGGCACATCTCTGACTCCGCCACTCCACTTGTAGGGCCCCAGGTCAGAGGCCCGGCCGCAGGAGAGGGAGCCCTTCCCTGCAGTCTACAACGCACAGCCGTGGCCTTGCAGAGGCCCCAGGTGTGCTTTCCAGGCCGCAGGGAAGCACTCGGGCCGAGGGGGGGGGAAGAGGGAGCCCTTCCCCGTGGCCTGGAAAGCACACCCAGGGCCTGCACCGAAGCCCTCAGGCTGCCGGGAGGCGGGGGGCCCTGGGGCCCCTACAGCGTCCTCTTGCCTTTTTAATAAATGGGCTTTGCTGCTAGTAGGTATATAAAATAGCTATACAAACCAACCATTTACTGAAAATAAATCATTAAGAAATGTATTGATGTGCCACACATCTACTAGCACATTCCCTAAAATGGAAAAGATAACGGACATGATGTCTGTTGTCCTGCCTTAGGGAGTGTGCCAGTAGATGGCAGCTGCAGCAGTCCCACCCTCCACAGAGCAGGGCAGTCCAAGGAAGCAGGGAGGGGCCATGGCTGCCTCCAGTAGAGCTCCAAAGCTGATCCCTGGGCCTTGGAGCTCTGCCGCGACAGGGGCCACTTCCCATACCAGCCCCACCCTCCACAGAGCAGGGCAGGCTGGAGAAGTAGGGAGATGCCATGGCCACCACCAGCAGGGCCTTGGAGCTCTGCTGTGGTGATTGCCCCATTCCCAGGCTGGTCCTGCCCTCTGCACAGCAGGGCAGTCCTGGGAAGTGGGGAGACACTGCAGCTGCCAATGGATGGCCACTGTGTGTGTCTGAGATGAGGGAACAGGAAGGAGATGAAGGTGGGTGGGGGATGTATGGAGGAGGGAGGGATTGAGGGGGTAGGACCAGAAAGGAGAGGTAGGTGGGCCATTCTGTCATGATGGCTCATCATCTTCAAAATGGACAGCACAAATGGAGGAAGGTTATGCTTTGTTGGATTGAAAGCTAGATAAAACTGCAGGGAGAAGGCTTGCATAAGCATTTTACACAAAGGACAAAGGAAAACCAGGCAAGTTTGAGAGGCTACTTAGCAAAGTCCAAAAAATCAAAGAACAACACAAGAAGAGCATGGACAGAATCCAATTCAATAATAGCCGTTTAAACCCCATTGCTCATAATGGTCTTAATAGCGTTGGAATGTCTATATTGGATGGTAGCCAAGGCCTTTCTCCTCAACATCTTATTGTTTCACAATGGTGAAGCTAAAACCCACTCAAATACACTCAAGCCTTCTGCAAGCTGCAGTTCTAATGGGGAAGAGGTGATAGGGATAGTGATTTCATTTCTTTTTCATAAATAATTTGACAAACAACTAAGAGCTCCAACACACTTGCCAATCTAAAATCTTGTCTTCCCATAAATACTAAGTTTTTAATGACTCATAATGAAGTAATGTATTTCTAATGCATTTGAAGTCAGAGCAGTGACTCTCTTGGTTTCCAACAGAATCCATATCTTTGTTTTGACAGCAGTGCCTAAATTTTAGATCATCCATTAAATCTGAACAACTCCAGTATGCCCTAGGAGAACAATGGATTGTCTTTAATTGTATAGCCTATCATGACTGAAAAACTTAACAGAAGACCAGAATGCATGAAGCACTAGGCATTTGTGTTTCAGACTGTTTCGGGCTGAAATTGACGTGAGAATGGCTCGTTTCTGGCACAAAACAACCCGAATTGGGAAATGCAATTATTTAAATGGCTCAAACATCACCCTCTGAAATGCCCAAAATGTGTTTCAGAGCATTCCTGGTGGTTTGGAGAGGCGGCCATTTAAAATTTAAAGGGGGAGCAGAGAGATGGGGAACTGCTTGTCAGTTTCCTACTTAGCTGTTTGGTCCTTAGCCCTGGGCAAAGGGGAGGGGGGAGGGGGGAAGAGACCAATGCCTAGACTCTCTACAATCATAGTGATGCATTTTACAGATGCATTGCAATATGGTTTTGCACTTTGCAGCATGCTAAGCTTGTTGCAAAGCAAGATAAGTGAAAAGCGGGGTTATAAAGACCAGCTAGTCTTCCTCTTGACTGTCCTTTTAAGGTGTGTGTGTGGGGAAGGCCTGTGATGATGGAAGCATAGATTCAGTGCTTAGGCCACCCAGAGGTCCTCCACTGCAGCTATGAGGGTTGTGTGCATGCTGATCCTGCTGAGGAGGAGGAGGAAGGTGTCCAAGTTGGCACCCCCAACTCTTCCATGGACAAGCAGAACTAATCACTTTTTAAATCACCGTTCTCAAAAGTAGGTATTTTATTCAAAATTAAGCCAAGTAATTTTTTGGAGTGATGACTTTTTAAAAATAATATTTTGTTAAACATGTTAACATTGTGCATTTTGTAGGTGTGACATGTCTGTTCGTACTTTATGCCACGTTTTCACCACTTAAGTACTTGGACAACATTAGAAAAGTCAGTTTTTTTATTTTGTTTATTTTAGTATTTATATAACGTCCTCCCCTGAGGCTCAGGGCAGCTTACGTGGAACGCAAACAATACATGGAACTTAGTTTCTACATAACATATGAATGAACTGCAACAATAATAACATTAACATTAGCAACAACAGAGGGTAACCGTCTATAATGGTTCAAACAGGTCCAAGGTTCAGAATAGTTGTATGGACTCCTGGGAGGGAGGGTGCAGGGACGCTGAAGATTTTGCTGATTTCGGTCAGCCTCAACCAAATGCCTGGTGGAAGAGCAGGCCTTGCAGAATTGTTTTAGCTCCGTCAGGACCCTGATCGCCTGATCACCTCTGGGAGCTCATTCTACCAGGTAGGGGCCAGGATGGAGGAAGCTCTGTCCCTGGTTGAGGCAAAATGGGCTTCTTTAGGACCAAAGATCATTAGCTGGTTGGTGGCGACAGAGCTCTTTGAGGGGCATTGGCAGGGAGGCGGTCCCTCAGGTACACTGGGCCCTGATTGCATATGGACTTAAAGGTCATTACCAGAACCTTTAGCCTGATCCAGAATTCAACTGGTAGCCATTGTAGTTGATGGAGGATGAGCTGGATTTGGGACTTCCATGGTGTTACTGTGAGGACCCTGGCCACTGCGTTTTGCACCAGGTGTAGTTTCCAGATCAAGGTTAAGGGCAGGCCTGTGTATAGCGAGTTGCATAAGTCCAGTCTAGAGGTGACAGTCACATGGATCCCTGTGGGTAGGTGTTCCGGGGCCAGGTAGGGTGCTAGTACTACGGCTTGGCAGAGATGGTAAAATGCCAGCCGCGCTACCTTTGTGACCCAGGCTTCCATTGTGAGGGAAGCATCTAGGATCACACCCAGGTTCCCGGTGGAGTGTGCCGCTGAGAGCTCCACACCATCCAGGGTGGGCAGGCACGCTTCCTCACATGGACCCTTCTTACCCAGCCGCAGGACCTCTGTCTTTGAAGGACTAAGCTTCAGATGACTCTGCTTGAGCCATCTCCTCAATGCTTCCAGGCAGTTGGCTAATGTTTCTGGGGAAGAGTCAGGAAGGCCATCCATCAGAAGGAAGAGTTCAGTGTCATCTGCATATTGATGACAACCCAGCCCGAACTTCTGTACCGGTTGTGCAAGAAGGTGCATGAAGATGTTGAATAAAATAGGAGAGAGGACAGCTCCCTGTGGAACTCCACAAGTAAGCTGTCAGCGGATGTTTTCTCTCCTATTGCAACCCTCTGTCTGTGATGGAAAAGAAAGATTTTTCTCTGGTGGTTGCACAAGGTCACTGGTGATAACAAGACTAAAAATTCACCAAATTGAAAGTCATGTTGTACTGTTTATTAAGGCCAACCAACCAATATAACTCCATCACACTATCCTATACCTCTTCATCAGGCTTGATGTTTTTAAAAAAGATTTTTCACACCATGATCTGAAGGCTTCTTTATCCATATCCGTGGAAGAACGCTTTGCTGGCTTCAGGGAGTAGTTCTTTTAATAAAAAACACTCCCTTGCAGGAAAGAAGACAGCAAGTCTTCTATGAAGAGGAAGAATGGGACTGGGGGGAATGTAAGTTATGTTTATGTGCAGGATAGAGGTGACTAATCTCATCTCTGGGGGTAGGGGGGAGGCATAGGCTGAATTGTTAAGGCTTTTCTTCCCTAGGATATCCTTCCCCTCATTAACCACATCAAGTGAAAACAGCATTGTTTTCCTTCCCTCCTCAAACACTTCCTTCCTTTGCACGTTGTATGAGCTTTGCAGTTCAAACTAATTTCCTGTTCTTCCCAAGTTCTGACCAAGCAGTATGTGTAAGCTGCTTTGAGACTCCTTTGGATAGAGAAAAGCATCATATAAGAATCAATTCTCCTTCCTTCCTTCCTTCCTTCCTTCCTTCCTTCCTTCCTTCCTTCCTTCCTTCCTCCCTCCCTCCCTCCCTCCCTCTCAGGTATAACTGTGAATAGAACTGCACTATTAATCATTCAAATACCACTGGACATTGTCTTGCCAGCCAAAATGTTTGTTGTTCTTCACAAGTTCAAAATCCCAACACTAGCTCTATCTGAGAAAATAGAAAATTCTGCTAATCTGAATGCTTTTTTTACTGTTAGCAAAGTTGTCAGAGGCATACAAGCTGCTGACTCAGGAATCAGAGTTGGAAGGGGCCATACAGGCCATCTAGTCCAACCCCCTGCTCAACGCAGGATCAGCCCTAAGCATCCTAAAGCATCCAAGAAAAGTGTGTATCCAACCTTTGCTTGAAGACTGCCAGGGAGGGGGAGTTCACCACCTCCTTAGGCAGCCTATTCCACTGCTGAACTACTCTGACTGTGAATTTTTTTTCCTGATATCTAGCCTATATCGTTGTACTTGAAGTTTAAACCCATTACTGCGTGTCCTCTCCTCTGCAGCCAACAGAAACAGCATCCTGCCCTCCTCCAAGTGACAACCTTTCAAATACTTAAAGAGGGCAATCATGTCCCCTCTCAACCTCCTTTTCTCCAGGCTGAACATTCCCAAGTCCCTCAACCTATCTGACATTTACTGATTTAAGAAACTATTAGAGAATGGAACAATCATATATCACAAGTTCCATTCTAGACTCACACCAGTCTGTGGGGGAGTTTGCGTTACAAAAGCAGCAAGATTACTAGAAGTAAATAGGTTTATTCTTGAGTCAGTTCCACTGAATTCTGTGGGATTTTGTAGGCAAACACAGTTATGACAATCACATGTCTCAGTCCATCTATAAAATGTAAAAAGGAGGCTCATACAGCCTCAGAGCTATGCAGGGAGTGAACAGATCTTCCATTTGCCACTCAGTTTTGAAACAGACCACCTTGCTTTGTAATTAGCTCTTTATGGTTTATTTAATGTATTTTTAGAATCCTTATTTTGAAACCCTAGAGAATTTAGAACAGTGTCTTAGACAGAAAATTATGGTAACTCTTGTCAGCTGAAAGAAATGGCAGACTAATTGTTTAAAATTTATCAATGAAGTTAACTGCCAGTAAAACCTTTCCCTCTCTCCTTGTTGGGCTTTTACTCATCCCTTCTAGTTGTTATGCTGGATTAAAAAGGCACGTTCTTTTACATTATAGGTTTAGATTAACAGAATAGAATTGACTATATTCAAATAACATTTTGTGGCAGGTCACAAAACATAAAATCACCAATAAAACCCATGAAATAATTCAGCAGCAGCAATGAAAAACCTCTTCCTTCACCCTCCAGCCAGCTCCAAGATGGTGGTACTTTGGTTACATATGGGGCAGACCAGATGTTTAAAGTGGGCCTATGGGGAGGGGCCCCAAGATATACATCATTTATACACATGTGTCAGGAAGCCTGTTAGTCATAGTTTCTGAAATTGCATGTAGACACTGAAATAGACACTGTCTACATGTGTTCTTGGTTGTTTTTGGCACAGGGAAGTGTTCTCCTTGTAGAAAAAAAGTGAAGGCCTTGAAATTTCACTCCCTCATCCACTACTTTCCAGGAGTTTGGCTCCCCCTCCTGGCCCTACTGAACAATCAATGCTCTGCTCAAATTCCTGGCCTCCTTAAAGCAGTATCCCCAATTAACCATTTTCAGAAAGCAGTTTTCTTGGAATTTAAACACATACTGTACTGTTTGCATGAAACATTGCCAGTTCTTGGGAAATATGTTGGAGATAGCAAGCAAGTAATTTTATGCAACTTCAAACAAAACCTGTCCTCCAATTCAAAACTTTTAGTAAATCATTACTTGGATTATGATTTGACTGGTGTGTTGATTGTTGTCCCTAAAAACAATACTGTATTATTTAACGAATCTTATCTAGAAGTGAATTTTAACTTACTTACAGCTTCAAGACTGCTGTTTACTTATAACAACACAGCATTAAGTAGAAAAAAATGAAAACTACCTTCAATTATAATGAAAGCCACCTTGGTGTAGTAGTTAGGAGCACACCACACTTCTAATCTGGTGGAGCTGGGTTTGATTTTGTGCTCCCCACATGCAACTAGCTGGGTGACCTTGGGCTCGCCACAGCAATGATAAAGCTGTTCTGACCAAGCAGTAATATCAGAACTAGGGTTGGACACTTTGGCGCCTGACGCGGCCAGTCGCTCCTCACACAGCCAGCGCCACGCCGCGGGGGGTGGGATGGGCGCAGGCATTGGCACGGAACTCCATGCCTGTGTGTGTGCGCCCACTGATGCTCTCTCAGCCCCACCTATAAGGGTGTCTTTTGTAGGGAGAGGAAAGGGAAGATGATTGGAAGCCGCTTTGAGACTCCTTTGAGTAGAGAAAAGCACCATATAAGAACCAACTCTTCTTCTTCTCCTAATTATAATTAAGCCATTGTTTCAAGCCTCCAGGGGGTGAATTCCTGTGCTCAGGTAATTGATTCCACTGTTGAACAGCTCTTACCATTAAAAAGTTTTGCCTAATATTGAGCTGAAATATAATCTCTTGTTACTGAAGCCTACTAGATCTAGCTTTCCACTTTGGAACTGCAGAATTTTTGCTTGCCTTCAGATATTTGATTTGTGCTGTTATGCCACTCATCTTATCTTCTAAACGTATGCAGTTTCTTCAACAAAACTAATAAAATTCCTGCGTACATTTCCATGCAAGAATTTTTAGTGTTTAAGTTGCCACTGTACCCGTTTTGTTTTATTTACAAACATGGCTATCCACCTGTGCAGAGTATCTTTGTATCCTCTGATCCCATTCCAATCTGTCCATCCCTCTCAACCTGTAGCATGTGAGTGCTTCAGAGGACAACTAATATGAAGTATATAGTATACTTCAATTAATGCACTTTGAAATACCATTAGCCTTTTGCTGGTATTGCATTGGGCTGCGTATACTCATCTTCAGCCTGTGACTGCAGTCCTGAGATTCCTTTTACATGCTGTTTTTTGTTGTATTTTGTTAGACTTAAAAGCTGGACTGAGATGAACAATTTTGAATTTACCAAGTATCTAGTTTCCCGTAGCCTTTTTGAAGAACTGGAAAGCATTTGCCCATTCGTAGACTTGTAGACCCTAATCCATCCTTCAGGAGATACTAGATCAAGGCACTGGCAGTACACCAGCTGGTTCCGTTAGGACACAATTTATGACTTTAATTCATTTATGGTAGCTAGGTATTTTCCTTATTCTGCATGTAACTTGAGATGCAATCCTGTTCCCTCAGCATTCACATACCTTTTGCTTGGTCCTAGAATTCACCATTTGGTAGAGACAAAGTAAAAATTGAACATTTCACTTATCCTCATTGGATCCCATGTTCCTTTCTCTTCCTTTGAATGTACCTGCAAAAAATAATTCCTTACAGCCTCAGCTCACTTTGAGCTGTATTGTTCCCAATCCCTGAAAGTCCAGGCTACTCGTTTGTAGACATCCACAGTAACCTGCCCTTCTGTCAGTTTTGATATTCAGTTAATCACTTTACTTTTTGGTACAGCCACACTGGCTTCTTTAGCTGCCGCCCATTTTTCTCATTGATATAGTTGGCAATTATTTTCATTGACTTCTTTTTCAGGAAGTTCCACCCATCTGGGACTTCCTTCTCTAACCATTTCTCTAAATGTATTCAGATAATCACCAAAAGACTTATTTCTATTGTATATTTGTTGTTTTCCAAACAAGTTACCATCATTGACATCTTCTATATAACCTTATAATTGATCAGGTAAAAGATAACTCAGTAAGCAACTAAAAATTTTGTATCAGTTTATATGTCTCAAAACATCAGTCCATTGGTACCTTACAACTGTGCCAGAAAACCTTTATTTCACTTGCCATTTAACCAGTCTTTCCCCAGTACTATACTACAGATGATAATAATTCCAAACATTCAAGATCTTTCAATTTGGAGGGGAAATTTAATGTCCATAATTACTTTTAGATTAGAAACAAGGATACACAAAAGATTCATTCATTCCAATTGTACAATTTATACCTGTGGTGTACTCAAGAATTTAAGCTTTCCAGCTAACAATTCAAGCTATCATTGTGCAGACAAAATATTAGAACTGAGCTATGGGCTAAAACCAGGCCCAATGGAAGTCTTACTGTCCCTCTTAATGCATGGTTCAAGTTAGCTGGAATGCATTTGACAAATAACATATGCATTTCCCAAGCTATTAAATCAAATTATTGTCTTCAATTAAGCCCACTATATTATGCAATGGGTTTTGTTTGCCTTTGTGTCATATTTTTGTATATACTATCCTCTCACTCCAGTCTTCTAATACAGGGGTAGTCAACCTGTGGTCCTTCAGACATCTGGAGGACCACAGGTTGACTACCCCTGTTCTAATAGATACATATATAATTTAGGCATTAAGAGGAAGTAACATTTAAGCCAATTTGTAATCCTAAACCACTTAAATGTCATAAACTACTTAAAACATTTAAATCACAAGATACTTGGTGATAAGAGTATTTCATTCTACTAAGTATTTGTTCATTATACTGCTCTAGGTAACCCCTTGAATATAGAACATTTTGTGACAGTTTTGTATGTATACTTTCATCTTCGGTGAAATAAAACAGCAAACTCACACACAGCCATGACACATGAATAACATGGCTATCACAAGCAGCTACTGAATAGTTGAAATAAAGACATACAAAACCAGGCAAATCACGTCTTCCTGAAGTAGAGGGGTTTTTGTAAAGCCCCATTCTTTTGCTTCAGATGCACTGGAACTCATTGATAAAGAAAAAGCAGAAAAGAACATTGAGCCTTTTTTTTTTTTTAATAACATGATACATTTCAGACAGCCATCCTGACTAAACTCACTGAAGCCCAATTACACGTTTCTATAAGTTACGATACAAGTACATATCCATGATCAAAGTTCTCTCTCTGGATGAAGATTTAGTAGATGCCATGTATGTAAAAATAGAAAGTTTAAAAATCAATCTCATCACAGAGTAATTTTCATTTGTTTGGTGAAATAAATAAGGCAGCAGATAACCATTAATTAGCAGTGACACTCTTAAGGTATGCTATTAGATCTGCCCTCTCCGCCTTCTTCTTAATGCCAGCAAAGAGCATCTTAGTTCCTGGAATATACTTCTTAGGGTTTTCCAAGTACTCCATCAGTGTATCTTCTCCCCAGATTATTCCTAGAAAACAATGGTCATTATTATAACGTCATAAAAATGAACATGTCAAGTAGCAGATTTGGACAAATCAAACAAAGAATGCCAGCTTTAGAAAATGGTTAAATAAGTAGCTTATTAACCAATCAACACTATGTACTTTTATAGTTCAGGAACTGGGATTATAGTTACTGGAGTCTACCAAGGGCATATCTGTAACCACACCACGGGAGCGGTATAAATAAAACAGTAAGGGTGTCCGGGATGGGGAAGGGTGCCCATTGGCCCCTTCCCCCTGGAGTGACAAGCAGCAGGCCCTCCGCGTGTCAGTCTGGCGACAAGGGACCAATTGCCAGACCCACCCACTCCCCTCCGTGCGCTGCCTTTGCCCCACTGCTGCCATTGGCCACCGGCCTGCCGACAAGCCAGGTTGGCGGTGGCCCTCGCCCAGAAGGCGGCGGCGGCGGGGCTTTGGTGCTGGCTTCTTTCCCGCCACCCAAGCCCCAGCCTTGGTTAGGGGGGAGGAGTGCCCTTCCCCGCCACTCAGGCAACAGGTCGCGAGGAATGTCTGGAACTGGTGGGGGAAAGCCCTTCCCAGGCGGCGGGGAACGGCTGGAGCCTGGGGGGGGGGGAGCTCTTCCCAGCTCCCCCACCCACACCGCGGACCCTTCCCCCCCTGCCCCGTCCCCTTTCATGGCACCCACCTTCTACCTTCCTTTCTTCATTACTCTGTCCCCGTCTCAGACTCTTGCTCTCCCTCTCACTTGTTCTCTTTCTGCCTTTCTTTCTAATTTCCTTCCTTCCTTCTATACAACCACCCACCCCTTAATCTCCTTTCTCCCTCCCATCCATCCATTTCTCTTCTGCCATTCTTTCTCCCATCGCTTACTCTCCTTTCTCCGCTTCTCTTTCTCTTTCTCTACGCCTGCCTACCTTCCCTCCCTGGGGGGGCCCTCCCGCACCCACCCACCGTATTTTTTTTTAACAGTGGGCTTAATTTCTAGTGAGTTTTAAAAATGTCTTACTCAGATCTTGCATCTTTACTCTGAGCTGCCACATTAATATAGCAACAGTATCTAAACACCGCCCGCGCCGCCGCGGACTAAATAATTAGTTAAGGGCTTCTGGGGCGGGATGTGTCCGTGATGAGGAAGGGTCCGGATTGGACCCTTCCTCTGGACAATCGGAGGGACAGAATGATATACAATAATTGTGTGAGTTCGGTTAGGCTGAGAAGGGAAGTGACTGGCCCATGTTGACTCAACAAAATTCATGGAAAAGAGGCCTTTATTTCCCAGGCCCCCTTCACCATTGTACAATGTTGGTTCCTGCTCGATTCTTGGTCTTTCATATTCTGTGGGTGTTATTACATTACACAGTACCATCTTTTCCCTTATATTCCCCCAAGAGCACTAAGATATTTGGATCAACACCTGCTCAGGATCCCTAGCCCAAAGGAAGTTGAAATGGCATTGACTAGGGCCTGGTGGAATATGCTCCCAACGGAGATCAGTTCCACAAGGCCTGCAAGATGGAGATATATCAACAGGTTTATGGTTGGGGCCTAAAATAACCACCAAGAAATGTTGGCCTCACCGCTGGGGTTAGGGAGGGAGGGAGATGGAAAGGCATGAATTTGATTTAAAATGTTTTTATAACTTTTGTATGATGTGTTATAATGTCCCCCCTCCCCGAGCAACCCTGGAAGAGCAGGATAAAAATATAAAAAATATTATGATGATAAACATCTGCTGTTACGTTCTTTGCCTCACGAATAGGTTCTTAGCTTAGGTATATATTTGAGGTGATTCTGAAAGGATGATGCAACAGTTCCATTTTACCTTTGCTTTTGTTGGCTTCTGTGTAGTTAAAGCCTTCAGACTGACCAGTCTTTCGGCCAAATAATCCATGCAGATTCGGACCAACCTTGTGCTTGCCTCCTTTGTCAACTGTGTGGCATTGTGAACACTTCTGAACAAAGATCTTCTTGCCCTTTTCAACGTCCCCCATTGTCAGTACTGACGAGGAGGAAAAATATATGAGACATACAGTACATGAATAGAGGTAACAATGTGCACTCATTTGAAAACATCTTTGACATATACAGAAACAGAAAGATACTATAATAAACTTTAAAATGAAGTCACTGAAGTCAAGTGTTCCACTTTATATGTTTCACTGTGTATGGGCAAAATTTCCTTGAATAGAGGAAGACCTGTGTTAGAGCCACCATAAATCTCAAATGCACCTGGCCACACAGGGCAATGGATCAAAGGTTAAAATACCCAGATTAAAATATATTCCCTGTCTTTATGTTCAAGAAGGTGCAACTGAGTGCAAGGAAAGAGGTAAATTACTTTCTGCTAAAACAACTGTTATGGATTTTCCATCCATCCAACACATCTAATAGGACTCTCAGAAAGCCCTGTAAGCCCTCTCTTTGTATACTTATGGTGGAACACTCACTCTGCCAAGAGAGAGACCTTAACCAGTTCCGCTGGGCCTGCAAGATAGAGCTGTTCCACGAGGCCTATGGTCTATGCAAACTGAGGGCATATCTGCCCTCCAAACCAGTTGGGGGGTCAAACTGAAATATAAACTGTTTTATTGTGTATATATATATTACATAGAGTATCATATTTTAATAAATTACCTATCCTGAGTGCTCAGGAAGGGGGGGGGTTTACAAAAATAATGATGATGATTAAATATAAAGACCATCCCTCTCCATAAACAGGCTTGGGACAGCTTACAGTGTATTTATTATTAGTACTTATATATATTTGAAATAAAGCTCCAATGATCTCAGTGGAACTTTTAAAATAAACACAGACAAGGTTGGGCTTTGACGCAAGGGCCCCGCCAAGCTCATATATACCACTGCAAAAAAACTCTCATCATAAGAGTATCACGTAGCAACCGATAAATAGCACAGCCTTGATTCCCGTTTTTAAAGAGTCCCCCGATAAGCTGAGCTTCTGACCTAGCCGTAAGGTTGCATTTCAGGATGCCCTCCCAAGGAGAAGCCGCCCATCTTTCTTCCGGCCGGCCGGCCTCAGCCCCCAAACACGTGGGCGGCCAGCTCTCAGCCGCCCGACGGCCCTCTGCTCTCCCCATCTCCTCCTCCAAGGCGGGAAAACCCAGAGCGGAGCCAAGGGGCTGCCTTCCCGTGGGGACCGCTCCCCGCGGACCAGCGAGGCAAGGTCGAAAGCAAGCCGGGCCCGGCTGCATAAGCGGCCGCTCCGGCCTCCGCGCCAACCGACCGACCTCAGAAGGGCGGACTCCTGAAAGCGGAGAAACCACAGCCTCGCAGAGGAGGAACCGACGCCAGGCACTTGGCGGGCCTGACCTTGGCCCTTCCTTCTCCGGGCCTGCCCACCACTGAGCCCCCGCTAGCCCCAGAAGGGGAAGTGGCGCCTCGCTGCCTTCCCGTGGGGCTGGACTCCCGCCCGCGGCCCACCTGAGGCTCCCTCTGTACCTGCCGCGTTCAGTAAGGAAGACGAGAGCGCGCACTCCGACCGGCTGCAGCTCCCGCCTCTGTCAAATTTCTCGTGTGACTGAAAGCCTCAAGGGCACTGCGAACGCCGGGATAAGGAGCCGGTGTCTCTACAACCAAACTCCCCCTCACGCAATTAACCGCCTCTCTCGGTGTCAGCCAATCGGACGCCACTATGCGAAGCTGCTATTAGCCAAGCCACATGACTGTCGTCAACGTAGAGCAGCAAAGGTAGGCTGAGCCACTGGGGGATCTGGGAGTCACCGGCTTCGTCGTGGCGGAATGACGACACACGCAGGAAGAGGGAGGAGGCCGCGCCAACGTAGCTGCAAGGTCAAGCGTGCTCGAGAAAGCGGGTGGACTTTCTCCTGCCGCGTGATTATGCCATTTCCGGCTGGAAGTGATGCAAAAGGGAATTCCGCCTAGTACATGAGGGCGCTGGCGGTCATATCCCCGCAAGATCAGTATTTCAGTCGTGAATAGATTGTAGGAAGAGCTCTAGTCGTCTAGGAAAAGAGTTGTAAGTTGCTTAGTAATAGGAAAAGAAGCGTCTCCGTTGGCTATTTTTTTAAATAATAGATGCTATGGTTGCAAGCTCTGGGTTGGGAAATACCTTGGGAGCTAGGGAACAAGGACAGATCTCTGCCCTTTGGAGACAAGTTGTAATTCTAGAAGATCTTCAGCCACCCCTTGAAAGTTGGAAAACCTAAAGTCAAAAGGCTGTGAAATGTCGGAAGGAAAATATTTTGGAGTTATAGTGGAAAAGATTGGAACACAAACCTGAAATGGATCACTGAGTGCAAGGCTGATGTCAGCATGCCCTTAGGTGGTGCACCTCTTTGGGCCCACTGCTGCCAGTATCCCCTGCCCACTCACTTGCTAGCAATCCACCACCAGGCTCCTTGCTGCGCACGATGCCTGGGGCCACTGGGGAAAGGTCTGCACTAAACTACGAGCCTGAGCACTGTGGGTGGTTTGTGAGCAAATGGAAAAGATGCATACAGGTGGCAGGAGAGTTTAAATGTCTGATGGTGGGCAGAGGAATAGACCTGGAACTCTCTACTTGGGACTTATTTGTGAATCCATCCAAAATCATCCAGGATAGTTGAAAAGCACATCCCAAAACAAAGTTTGGACCACCACATATCATACACCCCTATGATGAGACTTGGCACTCATAGAGGACATATTCTTTCCCTAGCCCAATGTCCAGTTCTTGTGTTGCTCCAATGTGGGGTTTCCCCTGGGCACTGACACAGGCAGACACTGGGGCTAAGCTGTGGCCAAAGTGTGGCCAGGATAGCTGCAAAGATGTGGAAAACAGAACTGTTTAGGAGGGCAGTCTGAAATTTAGTCTTTGTTTTGTTCCTTTTATGTTACATTGTTTATTGCATTGATCATCAGTTTTGCCGGTTATAGGAAACATACTTTTTTGTGTACTGTTTTATTGCACTATTTTAAAATTTATTATCCTCCTTGTATCTCAGTGAGGCCAGATTATAAATGAGGGACCTCTCCCCCCATCCCCACTCCCGGCATGGACACAGATTGTGTGTTGGTTTTTTCCCCACTGGATGCTGCTATTAGGAATCTGGAAAACCTTGCTATTTATTGCCATGCTGGAAAATCTTGTGGAACTAACAAGAGAGCATGTAGAACTTCCTTAACCTGGAAGTAAGCCCTTGTATACACACACCTCTGTGCACATCCCATAGTCCTGGAGTGCAGTCTCAGTCCTTGAAGCCTCATTTGATCTCCCAGATGAGAACTGCCTGGGCTGTTTTAGGAGTTGTATGTTTTTAGTCAAGATTAAATAGGAAAACTAGGACACAACAATATAGAAAGAAAAGCCAATTCCCAACAATAACTAGATGAACTGGCTTACATTTAATTAACTCCTGTGTTTTATAAATGGTGAGGATGTCCATCAGTGAAAGAAATAGGCATGAAACTCATAGAATTTGTGCCTTCTGCCTTTTTGGTCATGATCTCTGAGGTCTCTGATTCCTCCTCTAGTTAAGTCATACAAAGACTTGATTGCATCAGTTTTTGTATAAGAATCCTGAATGTCAAGTAAGTTAGTTTGTGGCCGAGCCACCCCACAGTTAGGAATCCATCCTGGCGTCAGGCTTCTTGGTGGGGTGTCTTCAGGATCTTCAGGACTAGAAGCAAACTTAAGATCCTGAAGGTTCCCATGCTTTCCATAATTTAGGTCTGTTGAGGCTGGTTTACTGAGAATGGCAGGATGGTGCCATACTATGTACTTATCTAGATGAGAGGGTTTCAGGTCTTCATAGTAAATTGACTCTGTAGGCTTCAGATCCAAATCTGGATCAGGTGGTACTGCAAGCTGCCTTAAATACAGAGAATCTGTTTTCCAAGTATCTGTAATTTTCTGAAATTTATTCCATGGAGATCGCTTCTGTGCCAAATACGCTTTCCTCCTCTCAGTTCCATTTTCTGTATTTGGACACTGCTGAACAGGAATTGGCAACACTTCCCCACAGCTTAGTACCCCTTCTGAAAAGCCACGGATAACTGAGTCAGGTGTGTGCTGAAGTGGAGGCATATGAACAATTGAGGATTCCTGCTGTTGAGGGCCTGACAGGAGAGGTCGTCTGTTTTGAAGTAAGCGTGCGATGCGTCCTTCTAATGGTCTTACTTGAGAATTGTGTGATGGAAACGTTTCTCTCTAAGGAGTAAACAATTGAAAATTGATACCAGCCTGTAAGTTAACACTTAAACACAACTCTTAATCTGTGGCTACCCACAGAAAGAACATTTGCTGCCATTAGTGACAGGAGGTGGGGACATATGAGATGCTTTGTCAAAGGTCTATGCAGTGCTTATTACAGGGTGCAATTGATGTGCTTCCTCCTTGCTAAAAGTATTCTTGCACAATTCTGCTACAGTGACTGCATTTAGTGATAAGTTATATTTATGAATTAGTAGATCAACTATTTGAGTTCCTTAAGAACTCGCAAGTGTATATCTTCAGGAAGGCTTATTGGATTCTAATTTCCCCAGTAGATTTAGATCTTCTTTGGTCACCTCAGTTCTTCAGTCTTCCTGAAAATAGTAGCTGGGGGATGTGTTTCTAGAGTGAACACAGAAGCAAACAATTGAGTTTCTCTGTCATCTCCCAAACTATTTTTAGCAATCTCTTTTTTGTCATCCAAATGCTTCCCTGGATGGTTTCATGCTCCAAATTATCTGTCTGTCTTTGTTTTAATGCTTTTAGCAACCTGCTTCCCAAAATCTCTTTTTGCATGCCTAGTTATTGACTTGTATTTCTTTTGCCAGAGACTGTTGCCCCTCCTGTTCAATTAATTGGAGCAGAACTTCTACTTTTAAAACAGAGTCTCCTTACATTTTATAGCTTCCTTAACTTGCGCTGTGTACCATGTGGGTCTTCTTTTAGTCTCGGTAGTGCCTTTCTTAACCTGTGGAATACATTCTATCTGGGCTTCAATTAATGTGGTTTTAAATAGCTTCCAAGCATCCTCTAAGGATTTTACTTTTCTTCCCTTTTCAGCTTCCTTTTAACTGTTCCCTTAATTGTTTTAAAGTTCTCCCCTTTGAATTCAAGTGTTACAGTTTTGGACTTGAAGGCTAATTTTCCATTGACATGAACACTGAACTTATACCATTATGTTCTCTGTTCTCTAAAATGCAACAGTCTCTTCTCTCACCAGGTCTTGAGACACACTCAGAACCAAGATCATTATCCCTCTTGGTTTGCTCTGTGATCAACTTCATAAGGTTCCTTAGCATGTTCATAGCTAAGTTGGACTTTAGGGACCCTCTAAAGTCTAAACCCTAACTAATCTTTCTTCATTAACTGGTCCTGTCTTATTGCTCACTTTCTCTATGACAGTCATTTTTTCATGAAGGAGAAATCAATATAGACAGAGTGAAGCTAACAACAGGGCATTTTCATTATACACCAACCTGCCTTTCATGACACAGGAGTGTTCTTGCAAGGCCTTCTTCTGTCCCAAAGCATCATGGAGAGAACAGAGTTTTTCAAAAGTGGCCATGGAGTAGCCTTTTCTGTTGTGTATGCTGGGCTGGATGCCTATGACACTTCCACTCACTTGGGTCCTGTGATTCCAACAGAGAGAGACTTCCTTCAACAAATTAATTTTTTTCTCCATCAGGGGAATCTTTTATCCATCATAAAAATAAATTCATCATTGGAGGATGTCTTTTTTCCTTGAAGAAAGTCACAGGAGAGGATCTTAGGATCCAACTTGGTGGAGGGACTCATGGGATCTATCCCACATCTTTTGAGCCTCTATGGCCAAATCTTTGCCATATGATATTTCAGGCACAAGAGTGACTTATGGAAGCAGCCTTTTGCAAATGTGAAATGGAAAATAGATGTGGTAAGGCAAGAATTGTGCTTGGAGTCTTTTTATTGACCTTTTCATTGCTTTCATTGGCCTGCATGAACAACTTGAGCTCCTACCGCCAATACCAATGTGTAAGGTTGGGTTGACAGGGGTTGCCCTACTTACCAGATCAACGTTTATGCCTAGTTCCCCAGTTGCTCTACCAATTGTCTTGACATCATGATCATCCAACAGCAGGGGGTTCATAGAACCTGTGCCTTGAGCAGAATTTGACACACATTTAAATAAGTAAAATGCAATCTTATATACATATTTTCAAAAAGTGCCTAAGCAGTTTCTCTAAGCTGTCTATTTCTGAGGAATCAGAATTTGTGTGATATTTTTTTCAGAAGATATATATACTTGTATCTTGAGGTCTATCACTTCAGTATCTTGAGCTCATTACTTCAGACTTTTTATTAAAAATACATACCGTACCTGTGAAGTCACGCTTATAAGAGGATAACCAAAGAGCCTTCTTTACATTTTCCAACATATTGGCAGCTCTAGCTGATATATTAAGTTCTGGAATTTTGAAAGTAGATTTAGGAAACTCTGGAGCATTTGAATCATATGCTGGGTGGTGTTGCTCAATTCCAGGAAGCTGGAATTTTTAAAAAATGAAAAAATATTACTTTATGGATTATAAGAGCATGCTGTATGACAAACAAGCAGTTTTAAAAATTAACTGGAAAATACTCTTAAAGAAAAAGATGCTATGGATATGCTAACTACACTTTCTGAGTAAGAGTTTAGAGTTTAAGGATCAATAGAGCTAGCTTGTAGTAGTCAGGAGCACGGACTTCTGATCTGGCAAGCTGGGTTTGAATCCCTGCTCCCCCACCTGCAGCCAGCTGCATGACCTTGGGCTCGGCTCTCTCAGCCTCACCTTCCTCACAGGGTGTCTGTTGTGGGGAGAAGAAAGGGAAGGCAATTGTAAGCCACTTTGAGACTCCTTCTGATAGATAAATGTAGTATATAAGAACCAATTCTTCTTTTTCAGTATGAATAATTAATACCCAGCCACCACAACAATTGGTGTACATTATATTGTTGAACAGAACTGAATAACTGATTGAACTGAACAACTCAAATAATTTGTTTCAAATAGCTTTGATTTTCTAATCCAACTGGCTTAATGTTTTTCTTAATGTTGCCTTTCCTTAATGTTGTAGTACCAGTTACTTACATAAACATGCCCATTTTTGCCTGACCATGCTTTCTTATGCATGTCCAGAGGTTTGCTGCCATCTTCATCATACCTGTCAGGTTTACCTGTTAAATGTGATGGAAAACAACTCCAGTTAATAATAATAAACCTTATTGGCATAACAATAAGAGGCAAGTACAGCCAAGCAGGGTAAAATTATAATAGAATAAAGGACGCTAATATTATAGACTAAAATACAGTAAAATCAGCTGATTAAAACATCTGGCTCGATAAACAGCCATTAAAAATTCAGCTACACACGATGTGTGTGTGTAACAACTCCAGTTATTTTATGGATTTGTTTGGCTTAAACTTGAGCTTTTGTCATGGTGTGCCATCACATGAACATATGGAAGACTTCAAGAATTTATCAAGAGAAGGGTTAGTGTATAACTAGACATGTGTGCTCCCCCTTCAAGGATCGCTGCCTTGTTGTGGCAAGGGGGCTTGCGTAGTTCAGTGAAGCTATGAGCTATGCCGTGCAGGGCCACCCAAGACGGACAGGTCATAGCTGAGAGCTCTGACAAAAGGTGATCCACTGGAGAAGGCAATGGCAAACCACTCCAGTATCTTTGCCATGAAAACTCTATGGACAGTTCCAATAGGCATAACGATATGACGCTGGAAGATGAGCCCCTCAGGTCGGAAGGTGTCCAATATGCTACTGGGGATGAGCAGACGGCTAGTACGAGTAGCGCCAGAATGAATGAAGCGACTGGGCCAAAGCCGAAAGGACGCTCAGTTGTGGAAGTAACTGGTGGCGAAAAGACAGTCCGATGCTGTAAAGATTTTTATTCCATAGGAACCTGGAACGTCAGATCCATGAATCAAGGCAAGCTGGACGTGGTTAAACAAGAAATGACAAGACTGAACATCGACATTTTAGGAATCAGTGAACTAAAATGGACAGGAATGGGTGAATTTAATTCAGATGACCATCAGGTATACTACTGTGGACAAGAATCTCGCAGAAGAAATGGAGTAGCCTTCATAATCAATAAGAGAGTAGGAAAAGCAGTCTTGGGATACAATCCCCAAAATGACAGAATGATCTCAGTTCGAATCCAAGGCAAACCATTCAACATCACAGTGATCCAGGTCTACGCCCCAACCACTGCTGCTGAAGAGGATGAAGTTGATCAGTTCTATGAAGCCCTACAACACCTTCTAGAAGCAACGCCCAAAAATGATGTGCTTATCATCATGGGGGATTGGAATGCTAAAGTAGGAAGCCAAAAGATAACCGGGATAACTGGCAAGTTTGGCCTTGGAGTACAAAATGAAGCAGGGCACAGGCTGGTAGAATTTTGTCAAGAGAATACAATGGTCATAGCAAACACTCTTTTCCAGCAACCCAAGAGACGACTCTACACATGGACATCACCAGACGGTCAACACAGAAATCAGATTGACTATGTGCTCTGCAGCCAAAGATGGAAAAGTTCTATCCAGTCAATAAAAACAAGACCAGGAGCTGATTGTGGTTCAGATCATGAGCTTCTTGTTGCAAAATTTAGGCTTAAATTGAAGAAAGTAGGGAAAAGCACTAGGCCACTCAGGTATGAACTAAATCATATCCCCGACGAATACACAGTGGAGGTGACAAATAGATTTAAGGAATTAGATCTGATAGACAGAGTGCCTGAAGAACTATGGACGGAGGTTCGCAACATTGTACAAGAGGTAGCAACTAAAACCATCCCAAAGAAAAAGAAATGCAAGAAATCAAAATGGCTGTCTGAGGAAGCTTTACAAATAGCTAAGGAGAGAAGGGAAGTGAAAGGCAAGGGAGAAAGAGAAAGATACACCCAATTGAAAGCAGAATTCCAGAGAAAAGCTAGAAGAGATAAGAATGCCTTCTTAAATGAACAGTGCAAACAAATAGAAGAAAACAATAGAATGGGGAGGACCAGAGATCTTTTCAAGAAAATTGGAGATATGAAGAGAACGTTTCATGCAAAGATGGGTATGATAAGGGACCAAAATGGTAGGGACCTCACAGAAGCAGAAGAGATTAAACAAAGGTGGCAAAATTATACAGAAGAACTATACAAGAGCGAGCTTAACATCCCTGATGACCACAATGGGGTAGTTACTGACCTGGAGCCAGACATCCTGGAATGTGAAGTCAAATGGGCCTTAGGAAGTCTGAGCAACAATAAAGCTAGTGGTAGTGACAGCATTCCAGTTGAACTATTCAAAAACTTAAAGGACGATGCAGTAAAAGTGCTACACTCAATATGCCAGCAAATTTGGAAAACTCAACAATGGCCACAGGATTGGAAAAGGTCAGTTTACATTCCAATCCCAAAGAAGGGCAATGCCAAAGAATGTTCAAACTACCGCACCATTGCACTAATTTCTCATGCTAGCAAAGTTATGCTCAAAATCCTACAAGCTAGGCTCCAGCAATATGTGGACCGAGAACTTCCAGAAGTACAGGCAGGATTTCGAAGAGGCAGAGGAACTAGAGATCAAATTGCCAACATACGCTGGATCATGGAGAAAGCTAGGGAGTACCAGAAGAACGTCTACTTCTGCTTCATTGACTATGCTAAAGCCTTTGATTGTGTGGAGCACAACAAATTGTGGCAAGTTCTTAAAGAGATGGGAATACCAGAGCATCTTATTTGTCTCTTGAGAAATTTATATGCAGGTCAAGAAGCAACAGTGAGAACTGAACATGGAATCACTGACTGGTTCAAAATTGAGAAAGGAGTTCGGCAAGGCTGTATACTGTCGCCTTGCCTATTTAACTTGTATGCAGAGCACATCATGAGAAATGCGGGATTAGAGGAGTCACAAATTGGGATCAAGATTGCAGGGAGAAATATCAACAACCTCAGATATGCAGATGATACCACTCTAATGGCAGAAAGTGAAGAGGAACTAAAGAGCCTGTTGATGCAGGTGAAGGAGGAGAGTGCGAAAGTTGGCTTGAAACTCAACATCAAGAAAACAAAGATCATGGCATCCGGCCCTCTCAATTCCTGGCAAATAGAAGGGGAAGAAATGGAGATAGTGACAGATTTTATTTTCCTGGGCTCCAAGATCACTGCAGATGGGGACTGCAGCAAAGAAATTAAAAGACGCTTGCTCCTGGGGAGGAAAGCTATGGCAAATCTAGACAGCATCCTAAAAAGCAGAGACATCACCCTGCCAACAAAAGTGCGTTTAGTCAAGGCTATGGTCTTCCCAGTTGCAATGTATGGCTGCGAAAGTTGGACCATAAGGAAGGCCGAGCGTCAAAGAATTGAGGCTTTTGAACTCTGGTGCTGGAGAAGACTCTTGCGAGTCCCTTGGACTGCAAGGCGAACAAACCGGTCAGTCCTAGAGGAGATCAGCCCTGACTGCTCTTTAGAAGGCCAGATCCTGAAGATGAAACTCAAATATTTTGGCCACCTCATGAGAAGGAAGGACTCCCTGGAGAAGAGCCTAATGCTGGGAGCGATCGAGGGCAAAAGAAGAAGGGGACGACAGAGAATGAGGTGGCTGGATGGAGTCACTGAAGCAGTAGGTGCAAACTTAAATGGACTTCGGGGAATGGTAGAGGACAGGAAGGCCTGGAGGATCATTGTCCATGGGGTCGCGATGGGTCGGACACGACTTCGCACATAACAACAACAAGACATGTGTGCTAGGACCACATAAATGAGGCCCATTCATTCCTTGGGTCCAAATTCACTATGAGAAAGATAATCATAAGAAAGAAACCTCCCTTTTATCATATTTAACTCCTCTTCTAAAGGACATACAAGTTTTTGCTTGTAGTACACAGTCCAAGGGGAATAACACACACTTTGAAGAGATCTTTAAAAGAAAAGGGTGATACTAATAAATAATAAAAAATATTTTATAGTACATCAGGACAGCTGACAACAAGATCAAATATATACCAAATAATTTAATTTACAAAATTGAAATAATTAATTTATGCTAACAAACCATTACCGGGGTGGCTTAATTTAATGGACGGATTAAGATTTTGGGAATGGGGTGACAAGTTTGAGGACAGAGACTGCAACTTAGCAAAATAATCAGTGTTTTATTCAGTGAACCATCAAGACACAGATATGCAGTCAGAATAACAGGGGTAGACAAATGTAGCACCAAACAAGCAATAGGAGATGAGATATCCCTGTGTGTGTACACACATGTGCCACATATAGTTCAAGGGATAGGTCTGGGTGAGGAGAGCAAGGGAAAACTGCAGGTAAGGCACGGGGTTATAATTCTGCATGGGAAAGCCATCTGGATAATAATTTCCAAGAGTCTTAGGTGTCTGATAACCTTCCTACTCAAACTTGGAGGCTTGGGGTTTCAGGAGGGATGCTGGCTGAGGCCACATGAGAATCCAAGCAAATAGATCCAAATAGAATTCCAAAGGAAAGATCCAGAAAAGAGTCCAGGGGAAAAGCAAGTGGAAGCAGAAGGCCTGCTAACCCCCAGGTGAGGCCATGGAGCTCTCCTAGAGTTACAATTGTATTACAGAGATGAGTTCCACAAGAGAAAATGGCTGCTTTGGAGGATAGCGTGTGTATGGCATTATAATCTGCTGAGGTGTCTCCCCTTCCCAAACCCTCTCCTCCTTAGGCACCACCCACAGTTTTCTTGGCATTTTCCCACCCAGAACTGGCAACCCTAGCAACTATATGGCAGGGGCTGAGGATCACTGAACAAAGATGCTCAGAGTATGCAGCCAAGCAGGGCTTCAAGGTCAGATTACTGAACATGGGTTGGAATAATGATAGCTCTTGAGAGGAGCCAGGAATAAAACGAACCAAGCATTTTATTTATTTTTAGTATCCTGGGCTGGGAGAGAAGTGACATCAGGGGAAAAAAAAACCCTGCCTGATTGGTACAGGAGGAGATTTGAGGCAGAAGCTCAGTCAGAAAGTTCAACCCACAAAGTTTTCGAATTAAGGAGATCAGGAAGGAGGGCCTTAATGCAGATTAGTGTCATCTTCCAGAGTAAAATTCCTTAATTTATACACTGAGATACAGTAGCTAGCTCTGGGTTGGGGGTTGAAAATTTAAGGGGTGGAGCCTGGGGACAGAGGGGTTTTGGATAGGGCAGGAACCTTAGCAGGGTATAATGCCATAGAGCCCACTCTCCAAAGCAGCCCCATTCCCCCCAGGGGAACTCTGATACTGGTCATCAGGAGGAGGATGACAGGTGCCATTTGGAAGTTGACAAGCCTAGGTTGAGATCACTAGGCATTTTTTGGAGAAGAAAGGGGAAGGCAAGGTGACAGAGTTAAAATAGTATGAGAATTGCAGGTATGCCTAGTTGTCTCCATTTCTCTTTGGGTCTTTCTGAGCCAGATATCACCTTGTCTGGGCTTTTTCGTATCATTAGTAATCATAAGAAAACCTTAATAATATCCAAAGTGACTACTCACCCACTACCTGATTGGCCCTCAGCCAGGAATGGCCAACCCTGGTAATTTAGCCACAATCAGGAGGCAGCCCATGGCCAGGAAGGGCTTAATAAGAGATCAGCTCTCTACCTCCAACTTCCTGCCTGTTTCAGAAGTTTGCTGGGTGGAAGCTGGCCTCAGAGCATACTGCGCTGCCAGTACATTGCCATGGCTGCCTGGCCTCTTTCAACACTGAGAACATGGTGGGGTGCAAACTGCCTCCTCCTGGGGCAACCTCTGTGTGCCTTCTGGAGATGGGGAGCTGCAGAAGGACCAGAAATGGTTTATAATCCCTTCCTCTCCCCACAACAGAAACCCTGTGAGGTATGTGAGTCTGAGAGATCTCTGAGAAAAACTACTCTGAGAGAACAGCTTCTAACATTACTATGACTGGCCCAAGGTCACCCAGCATGTGGAGGAGCACAAAATCAAATCCAGCTCACATTAGATGCTGCTGCTTAAGCACTACACCAAGGTGTACAAATTGCCATTGTCTTAAAGAGATGTAGCTAGAATACAGGCAAAAGAACCCGTTGCAAGAGTGTGGTATAAGTCTTGCTCAATGACTATTATGGGATTATTTTCCTTTAAATTTGGACCTTCTGGCCAATGGCTTCTCAGAGCAGTCCAAGGAGGGAGACACTCAGGTATCTCACATCTCACATGAAGAGGTGATTGTGTAGTTAATAAACTTTGCAATTTCAGAAGGGAGGAATGTTTTTGTCTTCTGTGTGTGTGTGTGTGTGTGTGTGTACGCGTGCATAGAGGGGAGTGCCACGCAGCCGCTTTCTCTGTTCCAAGCAGCCCTTTCCTCCAGGGAAACTGACCTGCAGTCTGGATAAAAGCTTTCAATTCTGGGGCTTCTCCAGGTCTTATCTGGAGGCTGGCATCCCTGAACAGTGTTAGGGGTGCCAGCCTCCATCTGGGACATGGAGATCCCGTTTCTGGGGTTTCTCAATGGTAAAAAAGTTGAGAAGAACTATCTTAAAACCGCCTGCAGCGCCGCGGACTAAATAAAACAGTAAGGGCTGGTGGGGAGGAGTTAGGGTGGGCTCTGTCCGGGATAAAAACTCGGAGGAGTGAATCAGGAACCGCGAAGCGGGTCCTGATTAGATCCTCCGAGTGCCACTCCAGGGCCAAGTGTCCAATTGGGAGGCATGCAAAGCTCCAGGTGGCTCCAGGTGGGAAACAAAGATAAATGCTGTGTGGCAGTAACTGCTAATAACAATAAACATCAAATAATACAGAGAGAGAGGGAGAGGGCACGGAAGAGAACATAGAAGACAAAAGCATTCCTCCCTTCTGAAATTGCAAACCCTATTAAGCACACAATCAACTCTCCGTGTAGGAAATACCTGAGTATCTTCCTCCTTGGATTGCTCTGAGAAGCCATTGGTCAGAAGGTCCAAATTTAAGGGAAGAGAATCTGGTAGTAGTCAATGAGCAGGTCAAAAAAGACTTACGCCATCCTTCTGCAGCAGCTTCTGTGTTCTACATCTCTTTAAGGCAATGGCAACATGTAAACCTTGGTGTGGATTAGTAGTAACTTTGGACATTATTAAGGTTTATTGATGGTGATCATACTGATGATGATATGTGTATCTTCAGTATCTCTCTGCTTTGTTCTAGTAAACACCTCAAGAGCTGTTTTTAAAGGACTGGAGTAGCAGACTCCCCCGCTTCCACCCCATCTCTGCAGGGGGGGAGGGGGGGTAAGGGATCTTCAGAACTGGTCATAGTGAAGCAGAGAGAGGAAAGCAGATCGCTCACACACACTCTCACAGAGCAAAAAGGAAGGTGCCCCCTATGGGAATGACTGCTTGTTTCAATCCAGGTGCCTTTCAGCACCGAAACATTTCATCACTGGCATGCAAACAATCATTTTTCTAAAAGCCCAACCCCCCCCCCCTTTCTGGGCAGGTTTGGCTGGAAATTCTAAAGATGCGCGTGAGAGAGGGACAGAATGTTCAGATTCCCAAGAAGAGGCATTTTTGCAAATTCATTTTGCCAAGAAAATAAGTAGAGGAGAAAGCAGATTTCAAAGTTATGAGGAATTAATAGGACAGCACTGGGATGTCTATGAAGTTGTCTGAACCCAGGAAAAAAACACAGCAACATCAGGTAATGAAAGTGGCATTTAAGGCAATTTTAAAAACTCCGTATTCTGCTCCTTCTTCTTATCTTTAGCTGATTTTCATCTTAATTGAACACAGAAATGATCATGGAAGTTAGGGGAGAGATTGTTCAACTTTCAAAACGGTATAGCCGTGCAAATCCTGAATGGAAAGACATCTTGAATATGTTCAACATACGAGTTCCTCTAACAGCCAATCAAAACCATCCAGATTGCATCTTCTCCCATCCCCCATGCCACCTGCCTCTTAATCCTCTGCTATATTTATTTGAGAAGACAATCTACAATTCCCAGAAGCGAATGCTGGCAGGGGCTTCTGGGAATTGTAGTCCATGGACATCTGGAGGGCCACAGTTTGACTACCCCTGATCTACAGTGATCCTATCTGCACAAGTTTTATTAATCTCAGTTTGACATAGCATAACATTTAATGCATAAGACCAATGCTTTCATGCATGCTGAATAATGCACTTTCCACACACTTTCGTTGCTCTTTAGCAATTATTTGCATGTGGCTTTTGTCATTTCACATTTTAAAAATCCCGTTGTGAAGTGGATTGGAAGTATATTACTCTGTGTGAGTGAAAAAGCCAATACGATGTCTTACCTCCAGTGTAAACATTATCAGGCTCAGAAGGGTGGACATAGGGATGAAAAGGATGAAAGCGGCTCTCGACGAGACTAGTACCTGGAACCCTTAGAGGCAACTTATATTTGGAACTCGTATCCCTGGAGAACAGAAAAGATCTGATAAGGGTTCATGAGGGAGCAGAGTTTTCAGTATTATATGGTATTGGTACGCCTGGCTGGATTTTAGACAGAGAGATGACATATCTTCATTTTAGAAACATATTGGTTTCTCTAAAAGAGAGGGCTGATCAAAATGAGAGATGGCTATATTGCAATCATGCCTCTCTGCCATGGAGTCTAAGCTGGTGTACACTCCCAGGTGATCTCCCATCCAAAAACTGACTACATTGGCTGCAGCATATGCTTTCAGATTGTATTCTAATTCAAGTTACCAGCTTTTACTCACAGAATTCTAACAAGGAAGAGCACAGTATAAGTTATATATACTTACTCAGCTGAGTTATCTGGCAGTCTAGGAAGTCTATAAAAGATAGAGAAACAAATCAGTTACATGTACATGTACATACATTTTTAGGATCTGTATGCAGATGTGCAATAGCTAAATAACTTAAGAACTGGGTTGTATCCATGAACATTTCAAGCAGCATTCAGTCTCAAACTGGGTAGTTGTTTCTAGACACACACCCCCCATTCACAAACCCGTTGAGTGAGAAAGATGGCTGGGCACGATTCCAGAGCAATAGCAAGTAGACCGCTCTGGCAACTCTCAGCTCTAACTGGGCAAGTTGTTTGGAGTGCACTTCGCAAATGTCATCCATATATGCCTATTACCTAGAGCTGTACAAGCTAATAAGCATGGCAGACCAATCAATCTGACTTGTTACTCTAAAGCTGCTTTTTCTCTGACAGCTTCAATTATAAATTTACATTGGAGATACGGGAGTTACATGAAGCCAGGAAAAAAATGAAATTCTAAATGGTAGGAAAGGTAGGACCAACATGGGTAAGTATAGGGTTCAGCAAAGAATGCCTTGATTGTGCACTCCAATTGGAAAACAGCAACAAATATCCTTGCTTTGAATGATCAGCTGTCATATGAGGAAATTAGAGTTTATTCTTTGTACAAATGATGAGAATAAAGAAGTTATTGATGTTTACATAATATAATATTTCCACAAGATGTTTTCCCTTATTAGATGTAAATGGGGGGAAATTGCTCCCCACCTCCTACAATATATTAGCAATGCTCGCTATGATTAAGAAGATCATCCACACCTCTCATGATTTATTTCTCATGATTTATTTGTGTATGATCAGGGCTTGAAATTGTGTTTTGAATTACAAAAATGAAGATAGGAAGGAAAGTTTAATCTTCATCACCAAAAATCAACTATGTATATTCTGGTTTCTCTTCACTGTCTTATAAGCCTTAGGAAAATATTTAACTGCTGAACGTTGTGGTTTAGTTGCCCTGTTGTTGCTGTTTTAAATGCCTGTTTACTGTTGGTTGTTTAGCTGAATGAAGTTTGTAAACTGCCTTGAATGCCCTATTCTGGCAGAAAAACATCATAGATATTTATACTGATTGAAACAAGGAATTTATTTCCCAACAAGGAAAACTGGAACTAGAATCTGAACATAAATAATATTTGAATTAAATAATATGCTAAGATGGGCCTTGAACTTCCAGTATTGTTCTAATTTGCTTTAAAAAATGTATATGTAACTTTAAAATAAATTACTATAGTAACTTTGTGTGCTGTAATGCCACCAAGTGGTAAAATTATATAGTGCAGTTTTACAGCAGTGAAAAATTCAGTTAAGCCAAGAAGAGCTGGTTTTCTCTGCCCTAAGGAATCTTAAAGCAGTTTGGAATCACATTCCCTTCCTCTTCCCATAACAGTCAACTTATGAGGTAGGTGAGGTTGAAAGAGTAGTAAAAGAACTGTGACTGGTCCAAGGTCACCTAGAAAGCTTCATGTGGAGCAGTGGTCCCTAATCTTTTTATCACCGGGGACCGGTCAACACTTACCGGTTTGTTGTGGGGAGAGGAATGGGAAGGCGACTGTAAGCCGCTTTGAGCCTCCTTTGGGTAAGGAAAAGCGGCATATAAGAACCAACTCTTCTTCTTCTTAACAATTTTACTGAGGCCCGGGGGGGGGGGGTAGTCTTTTGCCAAGGGACGTCGCTGTCGCCGCTTGAGCCCCTGCTCCACTTGCTTTCCCGCCGGCGCCCCTGACTTTCCGCCGCCCGCTGGGGGACACTGCTAGCAGCAACTACAGAGTGCCACGCTGAGGGGGAACCATGGTGGCCACTGGAGAGCACCATAGGTGAGCCGGCGGCAGAATGGTAGGGCAGCCGGGGAGGAGGATGAGGAGGAGCTGCGGGCTGGTGCCAACTGATCCACGGACTGATACTGGTCCCTGGACCGGGGGTTGGGGACCACTGATGTGGAGGAATGGGGAATCAGATTCTTCATCACTTTTAACCACTATACCATGTTGGCTCTTTTAAAAGATTTTAACAATGACAATGAGAAATCTTCAGTTATTAGCTCATTGTCTGCCATCCTGAAGTGCTTAGAACATGCTTCTAAATCTGAAAACAAACTTGTCCTATGTGTCAGGGTTTGTTTTTAAATCTGGTTTCAGAAAGAATATGATTGAGTTTTTAAATGCATATTTTGTAATATCTCAATGAGAGCATGATAAAAGCTTGCTCAGCCAGGATAAAATTTTAGCACATTCCATAATCCCCTTCACAACCTATTTTGCATGAAGATACTGTCTTTGAAGCTTGGGAGGGCCCCAGTATAATTAGATATATTTGAACTATTTCTTTGTTAAATTGCTATATGCTATATATGAAATATCTTGAATGCTCTAAAAGCATGTTATAAAGTTGTCATCCTCCAGGTTGGGCCAGGTGATCTCTCAGGATTCCAACTAAACTACAGATGACAGAGATCAGTTCCTCTGGAGAAAATGGCTACTTTCAGAGGGTGGAATCTGTGGCTTTGTGCTCTGCTGAGGTCCCTCCCCCCTCTAAACCCTGTCCAACCCAGGATCTATCCCCAAATCTCTGGGTAGTTCCCAAACAGGAATTGGCAATCTTACCCATGCAAAGTATTACTAGTGTCCATATGTAACACCTGACATTCACCAGCATATTCAATGGAATTCTTAGGACACAGGATTGTCAAAGAACAGCTACAATGTGATGCCCCAGCACAAGGGAACAACCCACACATTACTCTGAGTTGATAAGTGTCTGCTACCAGCATTCTTGCATTAGAAGTGTCCATTTCTGGTGCTCTACGGAAACCAGAGGCTCAAGTACAGTGTAAAGAGTAAAGTGCCAAATGCCTGTATTTAAATTCTGTCCTTTGAGATCTTATAAGACAAGCCTTTGCTGTTAAACTTTTGCCCAGCAATTACTACAGCGCTGATGTCACAGATGCAAGATTTCTATATCACTGCCACTGTAAGAAGCACCGCAGAACTTTCGTGTTCATGTTTAACATATTGTAGATAAGGAAAATTCACATATTCTCCCTGATTCAAATTATTAAAATAAAATATTGAGCAGTACAAGTACATGAAGAGCACAGAAAGGTAACCTACCTTAGTGGGGCATATTGGGTAGAATTATAGTAATCGTGTTTATTATCAAATATATATGGTGGCTCATAATTTCTATGAGTCTCTGGCAACATGGGCTCACTTCCTCCATATTTTTGTCCTGATTTCAAGACTGGCTTACATAGCTGGAATGTATCCCTTAGTTCTTCATACCTGAAATGAGACCAACTATCTGAAACAAATAGATGTAGCAATGGCAGTCTAAGTGACTGAAGCTTATTTTACAGTGCTTCTACAATACCTATAATATCTCTTCCATGCTATCAGCTTAGCTTAGAAACCACTGGCAAATCAGTTTGTTCTACCCAGTAACCTAACATTAGCACTCTGTTTTGGACAATGGAATAATTTCTCTGCTTTAAATCACAGAAATTTAATATTCAATCCTTTTAAAAAGCTCCTTCTATTGTTTCCTCATTCATTGTTATGGTTTTGCCCCCTAAATGTGAATGAAAATGAAAAATCTGCATTTGGAACGTAACTAGTAAAAACCTGATCTAAATACACTATTTGATAATCTCAGAAGGAAAACTAATTTTAGTGAAATAATCTCTGGTATTTAATAAGGAATCAAATAAACCATATCTGACTATTATTTTTGGCACCTTGCTATTCTGATTTCTGTTCCTTGAGTTGTTGGGATACCCATACAAAGCTCTATCCTCCTTCTTAGCCTCCAACAAACTTACAAGACAGGATGGACTGAGAGGGGATGGCTCAGAGAGAACAACTGGCCCAGCTATAAATTTCAGGGCAGAGTGAGGGTTAGAATTCAAGTCTGCTTGATCCAATCCAGTACTCTCATCACTGTGACACACTGGGTCTTTATGTTAGTCCCGTTATCTGCCAATTGAACTATTGTTAGTTGCAAAGCAAAATGAATGTGTTCTTAGTATAAGGCAAAAGAATAACCAACTGGATAAAAGATACAGAAGTAAACAAGGAATAGTGTTTCTTACCTATCTGGCAGCAAAGGCGGTCCAGGAGGTATATGGAGTGGAGTCAGGTGATTAGTCGTTTCTATCGTTTTTGTTATTAATGCTGTTCCATCTTGTACATCATTGTAATAGGACAACATTGGGTAGACTTCCATCTTTAATATCAACAAAGAGGATGCATAGATATAACATTCAGGGATCAAAGCAAATTGATCTGCATTTGCACCTTCTGGACTGACATGTTCTGTTTGAATAGTTCTGTTCAAATAGCTTTGAAACAATGCCTAATGGCTTTCATTATTGCAACGGGCTAGCCGGAAGAGGGAAGTCTAGCACATGTGCAGCCCCTTAAATAAAGGGGAGTTCCCGACTCTTCCTCTGCGCCCCTCCATCAGCACAGGAACTAGCCCAACTCATCTGGTGCCCCTGGCCACCTGCACCCTTGATGGGCATCTTGTGGCCAGGCGCATGCTTGCTCTCTCTCGGCCCTGCCCACTATATCCACAATGGTGCGGCACCAGGTAAGTCAGGACCGTCCTTATTGCAACAGATTGCCTTTTCAGAGCACAGTGTAAAACGGTGGGCACATAGAGATGTAGCCCAATAGAAGGAGGTGGGCATCTATTTCAGATTTCCTACCCCAATTTCTCTCTGATGCTCTTTCTAAGGATCTCCTGCCCTCCAGGAGCAGCATTCTGAGAAGATCAGAGAAGGCAGGAATGTTCCATTCCACTGGTGGAAGCGCAGGTGCCATTCCTGATCCTCTCTCTTTGATTTAAAAGATAAATTACAGTTTCAAAGATTCTTACCAAAGGGTTTTCAGAAAGCCCAATCGGAGAGATTCAAAGGTATTATGGTGTGGCCCAATGACATGAACCTCACATGACTTTTATTAAACCAGCTAATTCATGATGTAAGGGATTTCTGAATAATACTTCCCCCATAATGCAAGCGTTCTGCTTGTTTTGGCCTTTCTTAGATTTATTCTGAGCATAATGCCATTTATCCATGACTTATCTCTCAAGGTAGTGTCTATGAGAACAATGCTGAAACAGTAAGGAACAATACATACTGGCAGATCTGAAACCTAAAAAGCAAAATTTTCAGGGATATTTTGTTCAAGATTCAAGACCTCCTCCACATGCAGCCAGTTGGATGGGAATTGTTCTTGCAGAACAATTCTCTTAGAGCTCTCTCAGCCCCACTACCTCACAGGGTAACTGTTCTGGGGGGAGGAGTCCACCTTGGGACTGCTTTGGGTATTGAAAAGCAGGGTGATTCCTGGATATATCTGGGTTGCTGAATAAACTACTAAAGTACTTTTCAGGTATATTTTTGGGGGTATCTGAATGCATGCCCCTACTTCCTGATCCTTTTAATGAAGACCTCAAGGTTTGAACCTGGGATCTTCTGCATGCAAAGCAAATAATCTAACACTGAGCCATGGCTCCTCTTTGTTCCAGGAACAGAGCTACTGAGTTTAGTTACCTTTGGATTAATATGTATGTGTAAAGTGCAATCAAACAGCAGCCCCAGGAAAGGGCTCTCAAGGCAAGTGAGAAGCAGATGTGTTTTGCTGTTGCCTTCCTCTGCATAGCCTTCCCTTGGTGGTCTCCCTTTCAAATATCTACCCTGCTTAGCTTCTGAGATCTGAGCAAGCTTTACTATTCTTCCTTCCCTCCTAGATGAGAGAATACTGTCATTGTTGTATTTGATTCATCTACACATTACTAACAAAACCATGCCAGGACACAAACAAGTAGTTTACAAGTCAGCATTACTCCTAGCTGGATTATTACACAGAGAGAGATGTTGTCCCTGGATGTTTCATCTTCAACCAATTTACAATTCTCTCTCCTCCACTCTGACTGCAGGTTCCGAACTCCCTTCTTTCTTACAACTGGAAGGATGTTATCTCTTCAGAACTCATCATCATCTTATTCAGAACAGTCTTAATGAGTTGTTAACTACCATGAGGCCATCTCCTAATATTACCAATCATGAAAGTAGCACAAGCTGAACTGGTATTCCAGAAGCTAACAAAGACACGTTTAGGGCAGAAGCCCAAAAAGCATTGTTTTGTGAGTTACTAATGTTGGCTCCTAAAAATCTGGAATTGACCCAGGATGAGACATGCTTTTTAATATGGACTGCACAAGGTATTGCCAGCAGTATTTTCATTATGAAGTATGCAAGTTTTTCACCTGAACATTAAGAGAGACTTCCGATGGTTAAAAACTGTGATGATGGAGTCATTTACCTAGGGAGGGGGTGGGATCTCTGCCACTGAAGGGGTTGAGGCCAAAGAGCCATCTTGTCAGGAACGCCCCAATTTGGATTTCCTGTACCGAATAGGAGACCAAACTACATGACCTACAAGGCTCATTTCTGTGATTCTGTGACAAGCATATGTTGGAGACCTATGCTTGTTTTCATCAGCCACCCCTTAATCCCTCAGTCATTTAATCCAAAATTCTGACATTTACAGAAAACATGATAGCGAAGAGGGAGAAACAAGTGAACCAAGAATGCCATGTTAACCCTCACACTTACCTTTCATTTTGGGGCAGTAGTCTCCTGGCCTGCTCTCCAAGTGGCCCTTGACATCACAATGCCTCAGTGTTACAAATTTGGGGGAGGGGGTGTCATAAAGTGAAAGGCAGCAAGTGATGCAAGGAGCCTGTATAAATCCAGCGCTTGAAAGCAGCTATTTGTATGGCTGCTGCTACAGTCCGGAGATCTAGAAATGAGGAAAGTGTCCTGGAAGCACTGAGGACGATGCGCTCGCCCGCCAGTCCGGAGGGTGGGGTGAAGCCGAGCGGCGGCAGCCCACGCCAGGGCCAAGAGAGGCGTCGGAGGGAAAGCCGAAAGCGGCCTCGGCTAGCCCTCCCGCGGGGGGAACAGCCGCTCCAGGGGACGTGCCTGCCGCTAAGGCCGAGAAGGAGCTGACAGGGCGCCTAACAGGCATGAAGGAGCTCCGAAGGAGAGAAAGGACCGAGCGGCCGAAGAGCCTCGGCGGGCGGGCAGCAAGAAGGGAGCCGGGAAGCGGTGGTCGAAGGGCTCAGGCAAGGACGATCCGGACATACCTGGGAAGTGGAGGGAGCTCAAGGCAAGGCGCCACTCCAGCTGGGTCCCCGTCGGAACCGGTGGATGGCAACGAGGCAAGCCTTAGCCTGCTCAGCCGTGGGGATGGGGAGCAGCCAGATGCCCGCAACCCAGCCCAGGGGCCAGCAAGGAAGTGTGTGTGTGGGGGGGGGGGGGGGTCCGAGGCAGGTAGCGCCGACCTCGAAAGGGGGAAAGGGGAAGAGGGTACTCACCTGAGAATCCCCGCGCCTGTGTTTGGGGAGTGGTCAGCTTCGTCCTCAAGGCGGTGGAGGGCGGGGCCAAGGCTAAGGGCACGCCCCCGGGCGTGACAAAGATAGCTAACAGGAGCCCGTTATAAACTTAATTGTATGAAGAAGGGCCATATCCAGTTTTACCACTGGAGTCCAAGGCTCAAGAACTGGTGAGCTATCAGAACACAACTCTGCCTCCTAGCTCTATCTAAGTCCCTTCGTGATGGCAAAATATGAGAAGCAGAAGTCAGTAAGGTTTCTCTTTTCTGCACAGTTGAGTCCTAATCAGATTAGAGGGAAACTAGAGAGTGAAATGACTAGTTAGGTGGTGCATTTATGAGGTTCTTGTGTCAGTCAGGTGTTCATCTTCAGGATTTGAAGGCAGGCTTTGCAATGGCTTGCTGCTTGTGTAGGAAGCAGATCAAGACACCATGCTACTCCATGAGCTCCATCCTTTTCATGTCACCACCACAAATACAGGAAGGACTGGAATGGAGAAGTTCATGACTGGTAGACATCATTTATACTTGCATTGTATATTTTGGCATAATGTGCTTTAATCAAGGAATGGAGCAAAGTCAAACATGTTGAGAAATGGCAAAATAATAATTAGCAAGTAGTGGAATGTACCTTCCTGCAGTTACAAACCTCAAAAATGAGTCACTCGCAGATAATTTCCTTTTTCATAGTGCAAGCCAGGAGTTGCTGAGTGCTTGGAGAAGCTCTCAGACATGCCATGGCAAGGCCATGAGGGGAGTGATTGTTCCTGGATGCACTGGCTCCGCAATGGAGGAGGGAAGTTGGGAGTCCCACCTAAGAGTTTTGTGGGCCCCTTTTGTCTATATACTGTTAATCACCTGTGGCCACCATCTGTGAATATTGGGACCACATGGAGGCCAAAAAGATTTTCTGCACACTTGGGACATTCACCATGTTTGCAGAAAAATATGTTAAAAAAAATACAGGGGGAGGGTTTGAATCCCCTGGAAAGTAAAACAGGACTTCCATATCTCCTAGACTGTGTGCTGTACTATAATTCTGCTCTTCAAAGTTTCAACTTCCTCCATTGAAACTGAGCAATGTATTCTGGAGATCACTTTATTCTGAAAAACTCCAGGCTCCACTTGAAAGTTGTTAACTCTTTTACAATGTTTGTTTTCTTCTATAAAAGCAGAAAATTCTGACTCAGATACAGACAAGACCTTAGAGTTTACCTCTGAGTGCCACAGTGAGCTGGAGTTTGTGACTGATGGGCATACCAGTAAACTGAATGTCTGCTCAGTCAGCTACAGGTGGGAGTCTTTTGTACTTTTGTCATTTGTTTTATTTATTTGAAAAGACAAAACTAAGTGCTAGATTGCCTTGGGGGACTTCTTGGTGACATCATGGCACCCAGCCAATATGCAGTGTGTGTGCTGTTTTCAAACTTAATGGGCTTTTCCCAGATGTGGAAAGAAAGGTTACATCTGGACGGAATACAATGAGAATGTTTCCAGGATGATGCTGGGGCTCTAAACAGCATTACATCTGTTTTTATCCAATTTTCTCTCAGTTCCGTTTACTGTACCTATCAATATTTACCAATATTTACCGTACTTACCAATATTTACCAAGATTTCAATTACATGCCCTGGACCATCTTTTCTTATCTTCACAGTGTATGTAATGCCAACTTGATTGTGCAATGACTGCATTATTAGGAGGCAACACCAGCAAGGCCAAGGTATAACTCTGTTTTATTTGAGTCACATACCATACAGGACACAGGCAGACATCCATCTTAGAAAATCACTACACAAACCTTTCCCCAAGAGCAAGCCTAGTCTGCTATACAAAAGTATCTACCACTTAGCCACTAGGTGGCAACTAACACAAACATATTACACTTGTATTGTTAACAAGTTGCTTTATAAAGCATGCCATTGAATGAAGCACTGTACAAATCAGACATGATTTAAAGTGTTAGTGTCTTGATCAGACTGTTGGATCTCTTGAGGTAAAATGAAGAGAAGTGATCTTCCAAACCTTTGTGGCAAGTTGGAAAGAGAATGGATGGAGCTCTGAACAAAAGGAGCTCTCTCAAATCTGTGTGCGAAAGGAAGGGTATGGCTTGAAAGGATGCCTTCAAATGCCCTTCCAAACCTGAGAGGCAGGTTGGCTGCTGGCTTGATGCTTCTTTCTTCCGGAAAATTTCTACCGAACCTCAAAGGCAAATTAGCGACTGAATTTGGCATCTTGTTTATTGCAGGGACGCTCATCTTCACAATGTTCTTTAACCCCCAGTCCTTTAGTTCTTCAAGGTTTAGGCGTCTCTGCTTTTCTTCTATAAAGTCTTCATTAGACTAAAATTAAACATAATATGATTTCAGGAGTGATCCTTAACCAGGGACATGTTGCTATTTTACTCAGATGGCTCCTGAAGTTGTGGCCACTTAGAAACTGTTTGTGACATGCACAGAGGTCAGAGGTCACCTATATAATTTAATTGTAAATATCTGTATACCCCCCAAAAATCTGAAGGACATTTCTTTCCCTAAAAATGAGGGACTCAAAAAAATAAGTTTAGCCTCCTGGTTGGGGCTAAACTACCAGGGTGGGCCATTCCTGGCTGAGGGCCAATCAGGTAGTGGGTCAGTAGTCACTTTGGACATTATTAAGGTTTACTGATACTGGCTATGATGATTTGCTGTGTGTTCAGAGGCAGTTATCTTAGATTGTGCTTTGATATCATGGGACAAGCTGAAATGTAATCCAATGGAACTAAAGCTTGTTAGTAAAGTCTTATACAGAACTACATTCCCATCTCTCAGTAAAATTTCCCTGTCAGTGACTAACTGTGTGAGGAGCTTGGGAGTTCTTTTGGATCCATCCGTGTTAGAAAAACTACATGCTAATCTGGCACCCCTTTTAGACCCAGCTAATCAACCCACACACTTATTCACTGATCTGGGCTATATACTCTACATATAGTAATATGTGGTATAGTGATATGCTCTTAAATATCATTTAGATTTATTGTGATATATTTTTAACTCAAATACTTAAAGATTTACACTGCTTTCCTGTTTGTTTCTGGGCTTAATGTAAGATGCTGGTTTGATCTGTAAGCACTTTATGATCTGGGACCCAAACATTTGAAAGAATATTTCTCCCTATATTTAGCTGTGCACTATCATGGACAAAAGACACAAAGTGCTTTAAAGTTCATTGAGGGAGTCCCCAGTACTCTGGGAACAAGACTCTTTCCCAGGGAAAAGGGCCATAAAATGCAGTGTCAGCAAAGTGGAGATGTGTTTCTACAGAGAGATAACCATTTGCCAGAACTGCCAAGAACAAGATAAATAGCTAGTACAAAATGTGAGCAGGATATTGAAGTGATGTAAGTGCTAAGATAGCAACAACAACTTAATTTTTTATAGTCCACCCTTCCTGGTTGGTTCAGGGCAGGTAACAACATATGCTTGGAGATAGGAGCCCAGCATCCCATAAGTGGAGAAGAAGATGAAGAAGAAAAAGAACTGTTTCTTTTATACCCCACATTTCCCTTCCTTTCCCCACAACAGACACCTATGAGGTAGGTGAAAATGAGAGAGGTCTGAAAGAACTGCTATGCAAGACCAGCTCTAAGAACTGTGAGTAGCCCAAGGTCACCCAGCTGGCTGCATGTGGAGGAGTAGGGAATCAAATCTGGCTCTCCAGATTAGAAGCTCCCCCTATTTAGCCATTACAACCAAGCTGGTTGTCAAAAGTTCAGAGGCAGTTATCTCCATCCTTAGAGGACAAAACACCCAGACTCTGGTTTGAGTAAAAAACTTACAACCAGCTTGGGTAGAAAGGGTAGAAACGGTTTGAACAACTCATTAATATTGTTCAGAGACTGGGATCAGGTTGGGACTCAGGATCAGCATTTCTCCGAATGCATCCAAAGTAGGAATGCAGAGGTAAACAAATATTACATTAAAGTTAGCCTAGAGATGTGATTTTTTCCTTTAACTAGATCTGCTGTAGACTATTGTGTGTCTATTGCACACACACATACAGAAAGTTGGGAAACCCGCCTTTTGCGCATGCACAGGGGCAGCATTTACTGGTGCCCCCCACATCACAAGTCAATGAAAAGGTCTTGAGTTTAGAGTGGTGACAAGTGAAGAACAAACATGTACATACATGCAAATGGAGACAAGTTTGTGACATGCACAACTTGTATAACTTTCAGCAATGTTTTTCCATAGTCCCTTTAATGAGAGCAGACATTGCCCCACAAACTTTTCTAGAACTTGCTCCAGTTACTCTGGAATGGGCTCTCATTGGAGGTATGGACTGCCTCTTATTTTTAGGAGAAACTGCAAAACAACTCTTCAAAGAGAGCTTTTTTGGTCTAGCTAGCTGTTGTGATTATTTACTTCCTGATTTTGATGGGTTGCATGCATTTCATTAGTTTGCAGTATGTTGTATTTTGTGTACCTCCTCAAGTCTTTAATGAGAAAACCAATTTATTTTAATAAATAAAATACGTCAATTACTGGGAAAGTCTGAGAATGGGATAGTTTTATATCTCATTTTCAGACATAATTATACTGCCCATTTATACCACTGGACAATGGGCCAAACAAAACTATTTTATAATCCCTGGGACACCCTACTGTTTTGTAGGAGTGAGTCCAGTCCCCAATGGGAACTCCTTTTAACTGTGCCATAGCCCCCAGTTCTAGTCACAACCACTGTGGTATGGAACAAGCAGCGGTTTCTGCCTTCCCTCTTGTTCCATTTTCTTTTACCCAAAATGGCACCACAATTTGTTATTTGCCCATAACCTCACAGTATCGTTTCAGGCTGGAAATATGGTGAGCAGGGGGAAGCAGGAGCCTCCAGAGAGTAGAGCTCAGAGAGTGCAGCCGTCCTTTGCTATTCTCCAAACTGTTGGGACAAAGCCTGGGGGAAGACTTAAGGACAGCTGCTGAGAGAAGTTGCGCAGCACAAGATATAAACAGCATACATGCCTCTGAAAGTGAGGAGGTGACAATGAGTGTGCGGGTGAAGAAAGAAATGTGAGAAGGCTAGGGAAGGGATTGTTAGAAACTACCCTCAGAAGTGCTAAAAGCCCTGAATAAAGCATTTTGTTGCTGTAACCTGTACGGTGTCCACATGTTCCTCCCTGTGAGAATGGAGAACCAGTCAAAACCTAGCCTACTCAAGTCACTTGCCCTGGCCCTACGAATGATACACGAGGCATGGAATGCAACCCATTGACTCCACAGTTTATGATCATATGCATACAGTAAAAAATAAGCAGTAAGTTTGGCTGCCTATAAAATAGGACATAGCCCATGCCTCCCCAAGGGCTAAGAAAGAATTGGCCAGCCCTGTGAGAAGATAAACAATTATTTAAGCATAACATAAAGGAACAACAGGGAAATTGCATGGCGAAGGAGGACCTTTGCTGAAAGAACTTATTTTCAAGTGGATATATAGTTGGACCTTGCCATGGGGATGGGATTTTATAGATTCCTTTGAGGAAATTTAGCTTGCAGCTGAATGCAGAAAGGGGATTATTCAGCAGCACAATTGTCCCTTAGATTCCTGTCATGTAAGGAGTTCATAGTCTGAGGAAGAGTGCTTGCACTCAAAAGCTTGCGCCCTGAATAAATCTTTGTTGACCTTAAAGGTGCTACTGGACTCTGATTATATTGTGCTACTTCAGACCAACACGGCTACCCATTTGAATCTATCCTTAGATCAGCTTTTTGCATTGCGAAAAACTACAAGCACATGTTTATACAGACACATATCTGGTGAACATTTTCTTAAGAACCGCTTTACAGGCCCATGGGATAAATAACATGCCAATAAAGATCTTACCTCTGAATAGTTATCACTGTATTCTTCTCTGCTCTGCAAACTGGTCATTACCGATTCATCAAGGCAAATGATTTTTGGTGCTAAAAGGAAGCATGTAGCCAAAGTAAATAAAAGAAACCTGTTCACTGAAATAATTCCCATGTTTCTTAAATTATATTTACATATAGACAGTAGAAAGAAGTCGAATGGTTTTATATCATTGGACAACAAAAAAGAATCTTGTACCATGACGCTTATTCCAAACGCCTTCATTTTCATATGAATTGGAATTTAATCATATGTTGGAAGAATTTGGGGGATTTGTTTAGACAACAGTGTTTCCTAGTGAAAAATGCAGATAATTTCACAAGTATTTGCCTTGCCTATTAAAGAGGCTTAATTAGGGCTACAGTAATCATGACTGACATAATCACCTTGGGCCTAATTACTGCATTATAAACAAAAGCACCATTCTTCCTATTGCTTGCATCGGTCTCAGCCATCAGCAGCTGGAAATAAAATGTCAATGCACTTTTGAAAAATATGAACATGTAATTAAAGAAGTTTGTTATTTGAAATTAAATTAACGTGTGAAATGACAGATATCCCCAAATATGGCAAAGGCAAATCACTCACATAAAAAAGCTCTGATTCATTTGTTGGTCAATTTTTATGTTGCCATTCAACTCAAAAAAGCCATTAAAAACATCTAAAACATTCTAAAACTGTGAATAAGAAAAGAGATGACGCTGTCATGAGTTCAAAGACTGCCCAGGACAAAAAGTTTTCCAATTTCTCCAGAAGGCAAGAACCACATCTCTTCAGGCAGGGTGTTCTACAGACTGGGACAACAGCTGAAAGGGCATCCTGAGAATCCCTGCCAATCTAATATCTGAAAAAGCAGATTTCCTTAAGGATCTTAAAGCTGGAGCAGGATGATGCAGGAGAAGGCAATTCAGGTACTTAGGGCCCAGATAATTTAGGGCAGTGATCCCCAATGTGGTGCTCATGTGTTTCTTCCCCCAAAACATCTGATCAAAACAAAGGGTCTGTGTCTTTTGTTCACTCCACTGGAACAGGAGTAGGGAGGCCAGCTTCCAAGTGGGACTGAGGGATCTCCTAGAATTATAAGCCCATCTCCAGGCTACAGAGATCAGTTTCCCTTGGAGAAAATAGATGCTTTGGAGGGTCGGCTCTATGACACTGGACCCCACTATGGTCTTTGTCCTTCCCAGGCTCCACTTGTAAATTTACAAGAGTTTCCCAACCTAGATCTGGCAACTCTACCCTCCCTTCCCCCACCGTTGGCCTGATGGGATCCGCAACACTAAACAGGAGATGCTTCAGAAGAGCCTGAGAATCTCAGATGCATCATTTTTTGCCTGCAGATAGCACCCATTCAGAAAAAGCAGCCTCTATGGTAGAAAGATACTGGGGTTGGAACTAGGGTTGCTGGGCCTCCTACTCATCATCATTTAAAGAACTTACCACCACTTTTGGGGCATCAACTCGTGGCAGGTTACAACATAAAACCCCATTAAACATTACAAAACATTACAAAAAATGGCATGGTGGCAAAACCAATCCTTCCCAATAATGGTATGCCTATATTGATCTGGTAGCATACTGGAAGACAATGAAACTGCAAAAGAATACTATATATACTGCCTGGTGGTCTCCTGACTGCCATATTTTATACCAGCCGTAGCTTTTGAACTGTCTTCAAGAGCAGTTCCATGCAGAGCATCTTGTGGTAGACAAATCTGGATTTTACTAAGGCATGGGAGTTTGTGACCCAAACAACATTTTGCAGAAATGGCCATCATTAGTCAACCAGTCAAAGCTGGATAATGGTACTCCTAAACACTCCTGCCTTCCTGTGGGCTGCAAGGCACCCAGAAGCATTTGCCAACTGCAGTACTGTGCAAGGAAGGGCGTAACTTCACGTGGAACAGGCAGTAACTGTTCCCACATCAGTTTTATTAAGAACTCACAGCACTTCTATCTTGACTAGATAGCTTTTGATTTGTTCACTCACCTCTACTTTCTCAGAGCCTCTAAACATATACATTCTTTCCATATTGCTTCCCTGGATTTAGAGGGAAAGAAGAATCAAAACTGAGTGTCAACTGGATATTGATGGCAGAATACTCTCAAATTCTGTTCCATGTCTGGATTCCGCAAAGTGTGTATTGTTCCTTTTGATTCCGCCCTGTGCATGCAGAAGGATGCTATAACAATTACAAAGCGTTTTACATTACACTGATTAGGGATCATGCCTGAGTCATCCCTGCTGCACTGAACTCTTGGTCTGCAGAATCAGAGATGTCATCTTGTTCGGCATGAAAATGTGATCAGTGGTCCCGAGAAGAGCAACTCAGTATTTGAAGCAAATTAATATGTGTGTGGTAAATCATTTGATTCCAGTGGAAGAGCAAATTTTAATATTGTTCGTTGCATTTAATATAATAATATAATGATAAATCCTTATTCATTATTAACAACGCATCACACAGAAATGATATGCGTTACATGACTCATGTCACCAATAAGTATTGCAGGATTTCCATAAAAATGAATTATTCATAGTATATTCATTTTGCCCCAGTGTGTAATGACCTATTTTATGGCTCAGTTTGAAATAGCACAATTTAAAAATGCATTTATTTTTTTTTCACTGCAGAATGTCATTTTTCATGCAGCACTGAAGCTGAACTCTGTTTTGGTGTTTCTCCACTCCACAAACAATGCCATGTAACAGTTCAAACCAATGTTAATAATGTAATTAATACTCTAGTACAGATTATCAAAATTTGCCAGCCCATTGCTGGCAACCCTTGGGAGTAGGGTTGTGTGCAGCAGTATCCGAATTGGCCGTTCCAGTCAGTGCCGCACCGTGTGTGGGGGGGAGGGGAGGTGCGGCTGCTGGTGCATAACTTGACACACAAACGCAGGTGCGGAGCTTCTTAATTCCACGCCTGCGTGTGTGCACCGCATTATATACCGGCACTCATGGCTCCCCTACCCCCCCCCCCCACGGCGCTGGCTACGTCGGCCTGGAACGGCCAATTCAGATGCTGCCACACACTACCCTACCTGGGAGCTTCTGGGGCAGAGCCCAAGAAAGCAGCATTGCACACTGACTTTCTGACTCTATTTCCAAGCAAAAAGCCAAAAGTGGCATCATACCCATCCTGCAATTCTCTTGTAATTCCACAAATAAAGATGATAGAGATAGGTGAAATTCCTAGAGTGGTAGCCTGTGACATCACTTTTAGGAGTTCACCCAGAAAAAATATCCCGGTGCTGTTCTCATGTTTTTCCTGCCACCATTACATTGTTTGGTGGTGGGCAACTAGGTGCAGCAGCAGTTTGCCTGCCAACACTTGGCACCTTAGAAAACTCCCTGCTCCTGTAGTTTCATGTAATTTTGCCTACATTTTGCTGTTTGTCTTTAATGTCACACATACAATCCCTCTAGAGCAGGGGTAGTCAACCTGCGATCCTCCAGATGTTTGTGGACTACAATCCCCATGAGCCCCTGCCAGAAAACTCTGACAGGGGCTCATGGGAATTGTAGTCCATGAACATCTGGAGGACCACAGATTGACTACCCCTGCTCGAGAGCAACAATCTGGTCTGAATGCAGAGAAGTAAGCCTGGAATTGTTCTGAAACTCTTTTCATTTGCAATTTTACACAACCCAGTCTGGGCCCAGAGATGCCCAGGTCTTTTTGAGCTTCTGAGATCCCCAGCTATAAGAAAACATAATGACACATGGGAGATGAGGCATTAAAAGGGGGGGGGAGAAAAAGCGAGACGAGAAACTTGCGCAATGTCCAAATATTAACATGTTTGAATATGAGGTTCCCTGTCAGCTTGAAGCTCCAATCAAATACCCCTATCCCTCATGACCCTAGCTCTAGATTGGCCTTGGGAGATTTCCAATGAGAAATTAGCATTGGAAAAGGTGTAGAAAAGGGCATCCAAAATGGTTAAGGAGATGGAACCCCTTCCCTATAAAGAGAGGGTAAGGCTCTTTAGCTTGAAAAAATAAAGATTGAGGGATGACATGACTGAGGTTTACACAATTTTGCATAGGATAGAAAAGGTAGAAAAAGAAGTCCTTCCCTCCCTTTCTCACAATACAAGGACTCCTGGGCCCTTGATCAAATGAATGAGCAGTAGGTTTAGAACAGATAAAGGTTTGGCATAAAACTGCCACGGGAACTGATAGTGGCTACAAGGATAGACAGCTTCAAAAGGGAATTGGATAAACATATGGAGCTGAGATTCATCAGTATCTATTAGCTGCAAGGTATAGATGAAACATTGTGTCTTGGGCAAGTCTTGCTGCTTGGGGGGCTACAATGGAAGGGCTTCTGGTTGTACTCTGTTCCAGACGGAGTCTGAAGCAGATGGATATAATATATATTTGTAAGTCTGGATCTATGCCTCATCCACAAAGGCAACTAATAACTGCATACTGTGAAATTTTCTGTTATTCTCTAGTTCTGTTCCTCTGGAGGGACTTGGGACCATGCCTGGTCCAAAACTCCCAACACATCTCCATTTTGAGGAAGCCAAGAAAGAGAGAGGTAAAGTTTCAGGTATACCCTGATGCTACAAGAAGGTTAGATTTGGGTTCATATTGGAGATTATATGTAGAGTGATCGTTTCTGACCAGGACTGAGGTGAATTCAAAATCTTAATCTTTGAATAATTTATCCCAATGATGCTCATGATAGTACCACATCGTGCAGATTTATGATCAAAGTAATCCCCTTTTAGTACAACAATAGAGCTGTGAACTTCCAGTGCTCCACATTTGGGAACAATATTACACATATTTGTTTTACAATTTCTAGATTTAGGCACATTCATATTTACAGCTATACATGTACATGTACATGTACATGTACATGTACATGTACATGTACATGTACATGTACATGTACATGTACATGTACATGTACATATACATGGACCACCAAACTATTAGCTTCCAGCCACTACATTTCAGGATTTGAGACCCAAAGCAAACAAAAATCCAATTTATGGAGCCCTGAACAGTGAATTTTAACAGGGATAATCTGCAGTCTTTGATGCCATTAGGTAGAGGCACCTATGGAAGTAACCAAAAATTTCTAAATGCTTTATTTCTCATGGGATAAAGCTGGCTTATAGCTGGTGACTTCCCAAAGTATTATGTGGTTTCAAAAAGGTCAAGGATAGCTGGAAGGTCAATCTTTATTGAATTTTACAGCTCTTCTCACTGGATCCATGCTGTTTCTGCTGTGGTCTGCCACTTTTTTTGCAATGAGAGTTGTCCTGAGACAAAGGCATACATGCAATTTGTCACCCTTAAATAAGCTACCCAAAACAGATTGCTCCTGTTGCTCTCTCCAAATCAACTCTTGGCCACAACACTCTTGGGAGAATAGGATGGGTGATGGGAAACGGAGAAAAGCATTCACATTATGAACACTGTGGAGTTCTATATCATTTCCCTATGGAATAGTTTCTTCTGAAATTTTAGAAATTTGTTTTATACATGGAAGAACAGATTCAGAGAATTGTGATGTTGGTATGACTCTATGAGACTATCTTTATTTCATTCCCCCCCCCCCCTTAATGAACCAAATTGTGCAAATCAAAGGAGCCAGATTCAGAGAATTGTGATGTTGGTATGACTCTATGAGACTATCTTTATTTCATTCCCCCCCCCTTAATGAACCAAATTGTGCAAATCAATATATTGTATCCTATCTTTTTTCCTCTGGTGGTATATGAAAAACAATGCAAAAATCAGAAAATCTTCAGGGGGTTGGTGATATTATAGTAAGAAGCCAAAGGCTTATTTTAAAAAAGAGAGGGAGAGAACAGTATTTTTAAGCTGGACAGGTTCTTCAATTATGCATTTGATTTTTTGCAATAAAACAAACTTCTTCAATAACAGCTTGAGCTATAAATACACTCGTAGTTTTTACTAATCCTTTGGATGAGAATGGTACTGTACTTACAAATGTAATGCAGCATGTTCTGTCCTCTAACTCATTCATTTCTATTAAAAATTCAACTAATTTAACATGCATTATTAAAAAGACTCAGGATGGCTGCACATCAACAATCTTCATAAAGTTTATGAGCAGGAGAGACAAGCTGATTAAATCTGGGTTCAGAGGTAATAACAAAGAATATAGGAGGGGGGAATTCCATAAATTTATACTTTAAGAGTCTTTCTAGAATTTTAAAAAGGCATTAGTGTTTTTATCTATTAACAAAGGACCTTTCAGTATGCACACTCATTACTTGAGAATTTATTAAATGGAAGATCTCTGTATAAAACTGCTGATTAATACAGCTTTTAATTTAACTATTTCAATTTAAACTGTGCTTTCTTATAACTATATCTAACATCTGCCACAAATGCTCTTTCAAGGACCCATTGCTCACCCATTCAAGGATACATATTCTATTTTTGTATATGGGCATACATGTAAGGATCTTCAATTACTCAGAAAAGCAAACCTTCAACTTGGTGCAAAAGATTTCATTTATTCAAAGCGAGGAAGCACACTTGACAATACTTTGTTGAAACGGAGGCAAAGACAAAGAGGCATAGCATATAACCCCTCGCCCGACATCTCCGCCATGAGAACCCATGCAGCTCAGGAAGACATCAAACAGTCACAACAACTAGATTGTCAGAACCCAAGGTTGCATCCCAGAGGGGAAAAGAGATGGGTGGGGGAGAAGTGAGAGGAGCAAGATGGGGGAAAGTGTGAATGCAGGAAGAACTGACCAAAGCAATAAAACATGGCCAACAGGCTAATTAAACTAACAGGTCACCAAACTACTATTAATCATGGCAGAAGCAGACCATTCTGACATCCCACTACTCCAAAATCAGCCTCTCATAGCAATGGACTTCAGGGAGGGCTCCTGGACCAGCCTGGATGCCTGAATGTGGGCAGCTTCCACCTATTCCCAATCCCCAGAGGTGAATTCTTTCCCATCCACAATGTACTGGAGTTTGCCCCGGTGTATCCTGGAGTCCAGGATCTTTGACTTCATAGTGGTTGTGCACATCCATGTAGAACGGAACTGGAGCATCAGGAGCCAAATGCCACTTATCTGGTTTGGGAGTGTGGTGCAGCATGCTGCAATGAAACAGTCTCTTTCTTTCTCCTATATAGCACTGCCGCTGGCCAGGATTTTAGATCTTGCTTAGTGGATTTTAAACCTTAGCAGTTTTGTGCGGGGGGGACGACGTCTTCTCTTGATTGAAACCAAACCTGTGTTATCACTTTATTGGAGGGAGTGCTCGATGGATTGAAACCATCACTCATCCCACCACTTCTTGTTCACTCTTTGTCCCCACATGTTGTGTTGGAGGAAAAATAGAAAACAAAAAAACAGAATTGCCTTTTCCCACTACATAAAGTCAAATTGAGAGAATGCAGTATAAACTTTTCTAAAGGTACAGCTTAAATGAGATACTGAAACATCAAGCTATTTACCCAAATCCTCCATTTCCCCCTTCTTGATGATGGGGACAATATTTGCCTAATTCCAATCTTCTGGCACCTGTTCTCTAAAAATTGCCAAAAAAAAAAAAATGGGTGGAGGCTCAGAAATTACTCTGCAAGTTTGTTTAGTACCCTTGGATGCAATTCATCTGGCCCAGAGGATTTGGTTTCATGTAAAGAAACTAGGTGTTTATGGACTACCCCTACAGTGATCCTAAGCCACAATTCCATCCCTCATTACATGAAATGATTTTGCCATGTTGAGCATGATTCCCCTCAACAGAGAAGATTGCAGAAAAGTAAGAATTGAACAATTCAGCCCCCTCTTCATCACCTTTTACAATGTCATGTTCTTGTCCCCCCAATGGTCCTTTTTCTTACTTTGGATATAACTAAAGAACCCTTTTTGTTGTTTTTAGCTTTTCTTGCTAGCCTAATCTCATACAGAGCTTTAGCTTTTCTAACACTTGACATGTATTGGTTATTTGTTTATATTCCTCCTTGGTTATAAGGTCTTCCTTCCATTTCCTAAATGAGTATTTTTATTACTAATTTCTTTTGAAAGCTGTTTAAGGAGCCATCCTGGTTTCTTAAGGTTCCTCCCAGTTTTCCTTCTCAAGGGAATTGTCTGCAATTGTGCTTTCAGTATTTCACTTTTGAGAAACAACCAACCATCTGGGACTTCCATCTTCTTAAGTTTTTCTGACCACGGGATTCTACCCAACATGACTTTAAGTTTGTTAAAATTTGCTCTCCTGAAGCCAAGGTCATAAAGTCCAAAATCACATGGTCACTACTACCAAGCATACCCAAAACTTTTACCTTGCCAACCATTTCTTCCCTATTGGTGAGAATCAAACAGCAGATCCCCTGGTTGCCCCTCTGACTTTCTGGGAACTGAAGTTGTCATCAAGGCAAGTCAAGAATTTATTGAACTTTTCATTTTTAGCAGAGCTGATATTCCAACAGATAGCTGTGTAATTGAAATATCCTATGACCACTGGCCTGGTGGTCTATAGCACTAATAACTATTATTTCCTGCTTCTTTTATTTTTACCCAAATACTCTCAACTGAACTGTCATGCTCAGCCACACGTATTTCCTCACCAGTATATATTCTTAACATATAGTGCTACTCCATCCCTCAATCCTATTATTAGGCTCAAGAAGTAGGCTAAACTGAATAAAATGTAGTTCAATAGGGACAAATGTAAAGTTCTGTATTTAGGTAGGAAAAACCAAATATACCAATATAAGATGGGGGAGACTTGTCTTGGCAGTAGTATGTGCGAAAAAGATCTAGGAGTCTTAGTAGACCATAAATTGAACATGAATCAGCAGTGTGACTCAGTGGCTAAAAAGGCAAATTGGATTTTGGGCTGTATCAAACCGAGTATCGTGTCCAGATCACAGGAGGTGATGGTACCACTGTACTCTGCTCTGGTTCGGCCTCACTTGGAGTATTGTGTTCAGTTTTGGGCCTTCCAGTTGAAGAGGGATGTTGACAAACTGGAACGTGTCCAGAGGAAGGCAACAAAGATGGTGAGGGGTTTGGAGACCAAGACATATGAAGAAAGGTTGGGGGAGCTTGGTCTGTTTAGCCTAGAGAGGAGACGACTGAGAGGGGATCTGATAACCATTTTCAAGTATTTGAAAAAATTGAAAAAATATGGAGGATGGAGCGGAATTGTTCTCTCTTGCCCCAGAGGGACAGACCAGAACGAATGGGATGAAATTAATTCAAAAGAAATTTTATCTAAACATCCGGAAGAAGTTCCTGACAGTTTGAGTGGTTTCTCAGCGGAACAGGCTTCCTTGGGAAGTGGTGGGTTCTCCATCTTTGGAAATTTTTAAACAGAGGCTAAATAGCCATCTGATAGAGAGGCTGATTCTGTGAAGGCAAAGGGGTGGCAGATTATAGTAGATGAGCGATTGGAATGTGAATGTCCTGCATAGTGCAGGGGGTTGGACTAGATGACCCATGAGGTCCCTTCCAATTCTATGATTCTATGATTCCAGTTGTGAGAGTTCTCCTACCAGGTTTCTGTAATGCCTATTAGATCATAGTCTCCTTTGTTTATTAGGACTTCTAGTTCAACCTGCTTGTTTCCCATACTTTGCATATTAGTGTAGAGACATTGTAATCCTTCATACGAGTACCCCAGGCATTTAGTTTTTGAACTTTCCTGTAAATTAATAGTTCCCTTTAAATCTGCAGTGTTCCCATCTACAGTTATTGTCATCGTACTAAGTTTATTTTCATTATTACATTATTTTCTCTTCCCATTGGAAATGCTGCCACCATCCAGCAACTTGCTTGTCCTCACAGTCCTCTTCTTTCTGTGCCCTCCTTGGGCTGCAGGCTGCTGCTGTAGTTGGCCACAATTCCTGCAATAGCAGCAGTCGTTGCAGGGTAGACAGGCAGGTAGCTGACCAACCCAGTTGTTGGTAGGTGGGAAAAGAATGTGTCCTCCTTCTGCTTGTCCCTCACACCATTCAGAGGGTGTTATATTTCCTAGGGTGCACTGGAAATGAATTTATCAGGATGCACCAAGGTATGGTGCCTCACTTGCATTGGAGACCATGTCCGAAATATCAGAGGAGGAAGGGGAAAGATTCTCATTCGATCAACATGCCTTCCAGATTGACAACTTGCTGCCTCCTCTGCAGCAGTAAACTGGGTGGTAGGATAAGAGAGGTGAGGCAAAAAGGATGAGGAGAAGGAGAGAGGAGCAACACATGAACCAACAACGTTCATTTTTCCTCATGCATCTTTGTAAATATAATGCATGAAACAAATTGGATTTTTGCCTTATTTTTCCTTTGTTTAGTAAAGAATCTTTGTAATATTTTTTAAATTTTCTCCCTCAATTTAGGATCAGGAATTCTATTTTAGGAGCTTAAAAGATGAGATACCCAATAAGAACTGGAGCATTATACTGGTTGTAGCAGCAACCCCACCACAGGAAAAATGGTAAAACTGTGATTTATTGTCTATTTTTTCTTTTTTTAAAGGATGCCATCTTTCTGCCCTAAGAGGCTCACAATGGAATTAAAACAATAAAATAAAGCAGTAAGCCAGTGCGATAGCATCATATAAAGACTCCAGCACAATTTCTAGAATAAGGGAGGGAAAGAGAAAAGAAAATCACCAAATAAACATACTTTGCCCACCTCAAAAATGATGGGTCGGGGGAGGGAAAAGGTCTTTAAGCTTCTTGTGCTTGTGGCAATAGATATATTCTCCAAGTCTTATCGCAGCCTAAAACGGGTAAATAGGGAATATGTGCACTGGATATGAGGGATGGGGGCACCCTCTTTGGGAGCCCCTAGACATGGACCCCTTGGACCAATCATTTTGAAATTTCGAGGGGAGTCCTCTTTTTTAGAGCACATCCTCTGCTTTTTGGTTTCCAACCTCTTTGGGGCCCTTTTTGCCCTCCTTGGAGATGGGAACATTTGCCTACCTCCAACTTTCTGGCACTTTACCTGTTCTCCAAGAATTGTCAAAAATAATAGACAGAGGTTCAGAAATTACATCCACAAGTTCTTTTAGTACTCTTGTATGCAATTTATCTGGCCAGAGGACTAAGTTTCATTTAAAGGAATTAGGTGTTTGTAGACTATCCTTACAGTGATAGGCTGCAACTTCCGTCCCTCATCATGTGATATGATTTTGTCACATTGAGCAGGATTTCCCTTACAAGAGAAGTCTGAGAAACAGAAATTGATCAGTTCAGCCGTCTCTTCATCATGTTATAATTTCACTTTTTTGTCCCCACAATGGTCCTACCATGTCCTTACTGTTTTTCTTACTTTTGACATAACTAAAGAACTGTCTTTTGTTGTGTTTAGCATTTCTCACTAGCCTAAGCTCACACTGTGCTTTAGCTTTTATAACACTCTCCCTACAAACATTGGTTATATTCATCCTTGGTTATTTGTTTATATTCTTCCTTGGTTATAAGGCACTCCTTCCATTTCCTGTATTAGTCTTTTTAATTAAATCTTTTGAAAGCTGTTTATTGAGCCACCCTGGCTTCTTTAGGCTCCTCCCATTTTTCTTTCTTAAGGGAACTGCTTGTGATTGTGCCTTCAGTATTTCACTTTTGAGAAGCTCCCATCCCTCTCAAACTTCCATCTCCTTAAATTTTTTCTGGCCATGGAATTCTACCCAGCATTAAGTTTGTTAAAACTTGCTTTCCTGATGTCCAACCTATATGTCTATGTACAGCTTTTCTCTTCCCTAAGATTGTAGATTTCCAAAATCACATGATCACTACTATTAAGTATGCCCACTACTTTCATCTCATCTACCAGTTCCTCCCTATTTATGAGAATCAAGTGTAAAATTGCAGATCCCCTACTTGCCCATTCCCCCTTCTGGGAAATGAAGCTGTTGGCAAGACAAGTCAAGTATCGTACTTTCATTTTTAGCAGAATTGATCTTCTAACAGATATCTGGGTAATTGAAATCACCCATGACCACTGTGTCCCACCTCTTTGAGAATTTGTATATCTGGCTAAGATTTAAATACCAGTCAGATTCATAGAACGTAAACAAAAATGGAATTGTTTTTATGTTTTATTTTCCTCAAATGGTTTCTTGACTGGACTAAATGCTCTAGTCTAGAAGTTCAATCAAGTAGGGTGCATGAGTCTAGGATCTGAACTAGGTCTTTCTTTGAGCATGCCCTATTTTATGAGCTTAGAGCCTGTATTTCTGCTGTGGAGATACGGCATTTCCTGCATTACTTTATACCTGGAAATAAGAAATTCTTATCCCAGTTGATATAACAATCACTTTTATGATTGGAGTATGAAATGCAATTGACTGAACATACCAGCATCCTCTTGGATCTTTCTTCAAATGAGTGATGGAAAGGCATCTCACAGGCATTATCTTTATTAATTTCCTTTTTAACAGTACATCTAAAAAGTCCACTTTGCTCACCCTTTACTGTGCAGTTATAAAGACTTCCATGTTTTCAGCAGCCTTTCAATCTAACCACACGAGGGCATGAGATGTTTGCTTAGGAAAAATGTTAGTTGCTTTAGAGAATCATGCACAGGCTGTGGAATTTGGAGGTTTGATGTTTATTAACATGCTCCACAAATAGCGTTTGACTGAAAACCATTGCAAACTGAGTGTTGTGTGAGATAAATCTAAACTCAATTACAAAATATGTCTCCTTGTTTTGGAGAGGAAAGGTAAAAAACCATACTTAATTTCTCTGCTTTCTAAATGGCAGAATTATATTTTTGAGTGACACAAAAAATACAATGTTCCAAAATGATTTTGAATTTAAACCTGTGCATTTTAAGACATCTCATTGTGTTTAATTCAATTATAATCCAGATAGCTATAAATTCAGGCTAAAATGAATTGATTTAATTGAGCACTAGTTTTAAAATACTGATGTAACAAAAAGAAAGCTCTTATTCATGCACTTGGTAGTACAGCTCATTGTTAAATTTTAATTTACTTAAAATACTATTAGATAGAATTATGCTTTCAGAACTGATTATGTGATACAGGACACCATCTATGTCCTGTAAATGTAATACAGATTGAAGAAATAGCCGTTTAATTAGCTTTATAATGCAATTTGAAATGCGATAAACTGATTTGTCCTTGGGGCTGGAAACTATGAGGGTATGCAGGTCCCTCTTGGGAGAAAGATGACTAAACCTATTTATTGGTGAAAGAAGGTACAAGTAGATAGATTCATCTGTTGTGCCTTCTTACTAAATTCATGCATTATCATTTGTTAGCTGACTTTCTAAATCTGAAAACTATAGACTGTTTTACAAGTATTTTAGTATATGCTACAAAATACAAAATGTTCCTTTTGAGAACTCCCATTCAGCTGTTTCTGTGTCCATATGCCCACAGTGCATAGCCTTTTCCTGGGTGTAGGCTCCATTGAGTAGGATTCTTAGGCCTACTGCTGATGCTCTGTCAGTTTTAGAGCCAACTCATTTTCTCCATTAAAAAAAATGCAACATGTATATCTAGACTTTCATCAGGTATCAGCAAGACCATTTGAGAGGTTTTTCAGTTTAGAAGAGCTCATCTCTCAATCTATTCACATGACTGTTCCTATGTTCCCACACCCACAAACCACCTGCAGAGAACAAGCGCCTTCCAAAGAAAGTGAAAAGCAGACAAGATTTGCGAATTGCCTTCCTTTGCAGAGTATTCCATGGTGGTCTCCATTTAAGTACGGACTGCTTCGCTTCCAAGATGATACCACACCATCTTCTGCCCCTTAGGTTCCCAATATCCCTCACAATTATTACAATATTGATACCTTTCTTTCTCAAAAAATAATGTTTGAGTGTTTTAAAACAAGCTGCTACTGAAGTTCCTTTTCCATTTAAACAATGATGCATAGATGCATAGTTCTTTTTGAATGCCACCCCTTATGGAATCACAAGTCTTTAGATACTTTTTAAAATTACCGATTTTTTTTTGGGGGGGGGACTTTAGAGAGGCATGCTTTGTGTCACAACTTTGGAAAAAAATACTTTTATTTCTGACATCACCTGCAAGCCTGTGTGCCTATTTGTTGCTCCAGACTGTTCTCCATTTTTAAAAAGCACTTCCTGTCCTCTGGAAGAAGGAGAGGGAAGCGAGTGCGAGGGCGGGACATTGGAGGTGGAGGTAGTGCTTCTTCGCCTACATACATTTCTTTGGCTGGTGGCCTGCTGGTTGTCTACCAGGGGATAGCATTTTTTTAGATTAGTGAATCCACTTTTTGGGATTCACCAACTCATGCTTTAAAATGGCAGATATAGCAAGCTGTTTGCTGGCTGGATGTGGGAGGTTGGTGATGTCATGTGGAGCAGCCAGAATATAATGACTACATTAGGTAAGCATTTTACTATAGCCCTTGGTTTTTATACCTTGTTTTTCAGTGCCTAAAGAAGCCTCAGAGTGGCTTATAATCCCTTCCTCTCCTCACAACAGACACCCTGTGGGGTAGGTGAGGCTGAGAGAGCCCTGATATTACTACTCTGCCAGAGCAGCTTTATCAGTGCTGTGGCGAGCCCAAGGTCACCCAACTGGTTGTATGTGGGGGGGGGGGCAGAATCAAGCCCGGCTCAGCAGTTTAGAAGTCCACACTCCTAACTACTACACCAATACTGACTTATCAGCAGCAGCCCCCCCCCCCATGCAAAAACCTGCTCCTGTCTGCATCCCTGAAGGGGATACCCCATCACCCACCTCAGGTGCTCTTTATTGAATTACTCCAGCTAGAGTTCAGTGTGGTGGAAGGTGGTGCTTAGGTTTACCCAGATTCCTTGTAATTGGGGAGGATTTGCAACTGTGGAACATTAAGGAGGGTCCTGAGTTGGATGGGATTCACCTGCTCTTATCTCTACTAATAGAACAGGTCCCAGGTGCTATACATTCCTGGAATGAGGAATTGGTAGTCAGGTGTAGTCAGCCTTGTCTACCACTTAAGCTCAGGCATAAAGAGTGAGGTATTGGCTCGGCATGGTGTTATGTATGGCAGGACCCTGCCCTACAGATTGGCAGCACACTGTCTTCCACAGCCAGTAGCACTGTTCATGGTCTAGGCTTGTGCCAAAGCCAGACACTGTTAAAAACCTGACAAGACACTTCTGGAAAGCCCCCCCCCCAGCTTGTCCTCCACTACAGGTTAGGAATGATAGAAACCACCTGAAACAAAAATTGCTCTCCTCCTTCTCCCCCACTCCATTGTATTGCTGATTCAGTGGCGCGGCAGAAACCTGTTTGAAGCAAAAGAAGCAAAGCATTGATTTCTTAAGTCAAGGAGAGGAACACACCTATATATGATGTGAGGAAAGGTAAGGCCCTGTCACTAAACTTCTTGTCACAATATCTTGTGCATCATTGCCTACTACGACATCAGCACAGGTCAAGCCTTTATTGCAGGAGACATTTGCAGCCTGTGGACTATGAACATCATTGTGGCCATCATCCTAATAATAGTTGTTGCTGTTATTTATCTATGAATAACAAAATAGTAACTGGGAGTAAACCTGGCCATATTTGTTTCATGGATTTGTAGGCAATAAATAGTTTGCCTGTAAACTATCATCTTACTTACAGTGCAGAAAAATTATGGTGCCATGAATACAGTTTTAAAGTCTGTTGGTGTATTGCTAATGCCTTGAATGTACTTGAATTCTAGGATTTATATAACATTTTATGGAACGCTATTAAACTGGCTTATTGATAACCATTGTAACATTTACAATGTTCTATAGCAATTGTGCAATTGTTATTACCGGATGTGTTTTTCAGCAATCAGGTGCTCCATATCAATGGAGAAACAACCAAAATAAACTTTGCTTGCTTTGTTTGGAGAGTGGCTTGGGAAGAATTATTAGATTTTTTGCATCAAATCAATGAACTTCAGGAAAGTTTTTTTCACCATCACTTGCAGTCAGACTTTATGTATGGACTTGGAAGTAATCCTCACCAAACATCAAAGAAAGTGAGCATAAGATTGCACCATTCACACATTTGACACCAAATCCAGTTTTATAAAGATATGCTCTTTTGTTTCTAAGTGGAAAATTGCCAAGAAAATCCTATCATACAACTCTCAAATGATTTCAATATGGTGACCAGTAGTGAGCCCCTCAGGCCAAAAAGTACCCAACAAGTGACTGGGGAGGAGCAAGGACCTGCAGCAAGCAGCCCTGGATTTTATGATGTGCCTGGGCCAAATCCAGTGGGAACCTGATGCTGCCAATGGTGAAAGCAAGGGTCTGCCCTTTATGAAGATGCACCAAATAGCAACTTGGAATGTTAGAAGACTGATTCAAGGAAAATTGGAGCTAGTTAAAAGAGAAATGCTCAGGTTGAACATTGACCTCCTTGGCATCAGTGAATTACATTGGACAGATTATGGTTTCTTTCAATTGGAGGATTTTACGATCTACTATTCAGGACACAATTCCATAAGAAGGACTGGCATGGCTTTCATTGCAAGCAAACAATTTTCTTGAGCAGTGGAAAGTTTTTCAATGATCAATGATCAAATCGTAGCAGTTCAAATTTGTGCCAAGGCAATAAATATCACATCTGTCCAAGTATGCGCTCTGACAACTGATGCAGTAGAGGCAGAAATTTAAGACGTCTATACTGTCATTCAAGACAAGTACCCAAGGAGGGTGTCATTTACATAATGGGTGACTTTAATGCAAAAGTTGGCACAAAAGCAGAGAGAGACATTACTGACAAATTTCGACTTGGAGAAAGGAATGATACAGGCACAATTCTGTCATAAAAATCAGTTTTACATAATGAACACTTGGTTGAAACAGCATAAACATTGCCTATATCCTTGAACATCATACACTTGAACACAGGATTCTGGGGATTATACAACCATGCTAGCAACTGAGGTCTTCCAACTTATTCAGAAAGTTGGTAGTATCCTCCCTCCCCACTCTCATATTCACACTATTTCTTAGTTGATAAAAAGGATGGGAATAAACAAGGTACCTATGATTCCCAGTGCAGGGCTCACATTTTGAATGTGGGATACTGTCCTTTGGGCTAGTGTCTGCACCCAGAGTCCTCACAAACTGTATGAGTGTGGTTGTTGCCCAATTGAGGATGCAGGGCATCTTGGTATACCACAACTTGGGCCCTGGAGTTCATTGGGATGGAGCTTGATGCACAAAGCAATTGAGCTTCCCTTCCCTGACCTAGAGCTGCTATACTCACCACTTTGTCCAGAAGATTATACCACATAGACATCAATCGCTCCATGCCATCCAGATGCTGTCCTACACAATGTCAGGTTGCACCTGAGGCCATTACACGTTTGGTTCTTATCCAGGTATACACTTTACAGGATGTATCCCCATAAAGGTTTTACCATCCCAAGGGCAATAGCCAGTAGTTTAATCTGGGGGCAGGATAAATATTGACTCACCAAAGGAGTCCCGTTGGGCATACAAGACAATGATATTCAGATCTTTACAGATACCTCTTTATAGGGCTGGAAAGCCGATTGCCTAAAACATACAGTTAATGGCACTTGGTTACCAGCTGAGTCTAAATTGCACATTAGTGTCCTAGAGCTACATGCAATTAAGTACATCCTTCTATCTTTTGCAGGGATCACCATAGGCAGAATGGTACTTGTGGCTACAGAAAACATTGTGGCCATTATCAGTGGTCCCCAAGTGAGGAAGGTTTGACAGACCCTGACACCCAATTCTGAAATGTGTATGAAGACCTGTTTGTTCTGACCCAGTCAGCTCAAACAATTCAGCATTTTCCTGATTGACGTCCCCTCTGAGGATGGGCAGAGGCTTCCTATTTCTCACTAAGTTTTCTTTCACAGCTCTTCAGGCCAATAAGTAAAAACACCACCCAGAAGTCCAAGTAAAAGGCAATGAAGAGAGAGGCATGTTCAGCAAAATGGTGTTTTTTAATAACATCTCTAAGAAACAATAGAAGGGGAAATTATATGTATTTCCATACTGGCTTTCCATACCGAGATAGGATTGCTATGTAAATCTCCTATTTCTCATTTGAGTTCAGGTGGGAGGAGTTTGAATGTGGACAGGGAACAGAGAGGTTTTAGCAGAAGTTAGGTAAAATGAAATCATCCTTGGATGTTGTTGCAGAATCAGCAGGTTTGCTCCTGGTATTCATTCCACTATGCTCTGCTGCATGTTTCTAAATAATCAGATCATACAAAGACCTTAGTGCTGCCTTATTTTTAAAAAATTGACCACTGATATATTTCCCATGCACTAATTGGGAGTGAAAGACAATAAAACACAGAGGTACAGAGTTAGGGGAAAGGAGCAGGAATGTTGTGCATTAATTCCTTTTATTTTGGGGAACACAGCTGTTCATCCATGAAAATGCCATGAAAATGCCATGGATGGATAAAGTCCGATATATCATTGGTAGACAAAATCATGTTGTTACCAAAATTGCTCTGACTGAATAACAACAAGCACATTTATTTTGAAGTAACAGTAGGGGGTTGTGCTTATTTCAGGGGAGAGATTATTTTTGTTCTTGTCCAAATATTTGCATATTTTGTGACTTAATGGTTTGTGAAATGATTTTATATCCTCTACCTGTGATTGTTTCATTGTAGGGTGGTTGTTTTTTTTTTAAAGAATATAAGTGATGTCTTTATTTTTACTGGTGACTGAAAATGTTATTCTTTTCCACATTCCATTAACTATTCAGCAAAGGTCCTTTTGAAAAATGTGACAAATGTACTTAACATCCTGAGAAACAGTCAAGCCAAGCTCCTTTCCACGTTGCCAGAGAAATTGAAAAAGACAAGGAATAGGTGAGTTGGTTTTTAGAGCACATGCATCAACTCAAAATTCTCTACGCTCGCAATGGCTTTTTAACATGCCTAAGCTCAGAGGGCTGATTGAAAGAGACTTTGATGGAATAACCAGACTTTACACATTAAACTTGAAAGCATTTGAATATATTCCCATTCAATGTTTTAGCCTTGGCAGATCCAAGATTTACTTCTCGCTCACTCTCAAGAAAATTGAAACTGTTTTTCAAGTATTTCCAGAGAAACTCCACTGGAAAAATTGGTTATACAATCTTAATAACTCCTTTGATTATTCAGATTTTATAAGTTCAGGCCAGCTTTTTATTTTAAAATCCAGTAAGGAAAAAAATGAAAGAAAAGAAATCAGAAAGACAGTGAAAAAGACTTTAATTTACTGGTTCTGCTGAGCTTGAAAAAATGCTTCCCACTTTCAGTTTCTAATGCAAAGATTCTCTGGGACTTTGCTTCTGTTCTGCTGCATTTCTATTGCTCTTTTCTTTTTTGCTGTTTTTTTCCTCCATTGGAAATAATAGAGGATGGGGCACTTTCTTTGCAGGGCAGTAACTTGGCCAATGTAAATGTAAAGCTCACCAAATTTGGAGGACAGGTAGAGGAGAGTAAGCCAGCAACCCCTGTGAGGTTGGAGTCTTTAGCTTGCCAGGGGCCTTTGTACAGGGCCATGAACCTCATGTACTGCAGTTCATGACAGTTTGTGGTTTGTGAACCAGGCATTCCAACATTCCCCCAGTTCATACCCATCTCCAGCTGTCTTCTTTGTGCCATACATTACATTATGTTTTGTTGTGATACATAGATCTATGGTATATATTGAGTATAGGAGTTGCAACAACGGGGAAGGGCTACTGTCTTTATGCTCAAATAGATTTGAGTGTAAAGCAGGCATTCTATTAACTGCAGTGACAAATGAGATGCTCGCAAATTGGGCTAGATGAATCTTTAGTCTGATCATACAGAGATTGTCCATTTAAAATTATATTTGGTACAGACTACCTTTTCGATGAGAATACATGAAGCAGACAACTGGGTTGAATACAGTTTCCTCAGAAGGTGCCAACATCACCCTGTTTCTCATCTTAATCTTGAGTTTATTTTTGTCTTCTGATCACAAGATTCTTGTCCATCAAAATTTTTCACTTTCTGATGCTAGTTAGCTCTCCTACAATCAAATGGTAAATTCTTCTAAACAGCAGAAAGACATTAATTATTTCATATAAACTGTAGCAGATACCCATTATTATTGTGCCAGCATATTCCTCGAAGAAGTAGCAAACAACAAATGTACTGTCAGAAAAATCCATTGCATTTTGCCAGGTACTAAACATTTGTACAGAATACTGTGCTTGAGTTTGCATTGGCTCTAAATGGTAAGTGAAGGTAATGTGAACAAAATGGGATTTTGTCATGCAGTAAATATATCTCATGGGGGTTCTTGGCCTTTGTGACATGTTGTCCACAACAAACGCAACTGAGATTCACCTCAAAATGGCCTAATTGCAGGCACAGGCTTGGGGAAGATCGAAAGAAAGCATTCCTGCCTTGGAAAAACTGCAAAATAAGGTTGGACCTTACGGGATCATTTTGGCAATGATGTAGAGCCTGCAGGCATGTAGAACCTGCAAAGGGGTATATATTTTGCAGATACACACTATAGTGACTCAGTATGGGAAGTCCTCCTCATTGCTTCATACTGTTGGGTAGACAGTTCCTCACCAATGGTGGATCCTGTCTCAGTAGTCATTATTCTTGCTGAGCACGCCTTTGCAAAATCTTAAAAGCAGTTAATCCAGTAGGCCCTCCTCCACAGAGGGGGTGGGGGGGGGAGAGGGAGTGCTTCCCAAAGACCTCGCACAGGCCCCGGGTGTGCTTTCAAGGCCTTTGGGAAGCCATCCAGCTGAGGGGGGGGGGGGAAGGGAGCGCTTTCCAAAGGCCTGCAAAGGCCTCACACAGGCCCTGGGTGTGCTTTCAAGGCCTTTGGGAAGTCATCCAGCTAAGGGAGGTGTGGGGGGAGAGGGAGTGCTTCCCAAAGGCCTGGAAAGGCCTCGCACGGGCCCCGGTTGTGACCCTTTCAAAGCCCATTCTTACGAACGGGCTTTGCCACTGGTATTATGATAATGCACAAAGTGCTATATACCACTATGGTCTGAAGGCATAAGGATCCTAAGTCTAGCATGGCTGTTGTGAAGGACCCCTCCTTCAAGGTGTCCTTACGCCACTTTCCCTTTCGTTTTGAAAAACAAAATGTTTGTGAAGGGGCAACAAGGGATGAGAGGAGACAGAGATGCATAAGGGCAACAAAATTCAATTTATTTGACAAACAATTTAAATGCTTAATTAGGAATGGAGGGAAAACCCTGAGCAGGTGGCGCATTATTCTGCCAAATGAGAGTGAGCGCAGATTGTTTGCCTGAATCAAAATGAAAAATGTGAAGATCTAAAAAATATAGGGCTGCATAATGGCATTTGAGCGGTTAAGACCAGCTCCTGATGAGGAGAAGAAATCCAACCAGGACAGGAGGAAAGACTCCTGTTCGCCTGCGGAAAGATGGAATCCCAATTCTGTACTTGAGATTTACAAGGATTCATCCTCATTTCATTTGCTGTGGCTACATTTAGATGCTCATTCCCAGCGGATGGGCAAAATGATGGCCCAGAAGAAAACTGCCTCATTTCAGTCGCTCCAGCTGTGCCTTTCTACCGTCACTACTTTCTGCTGCCAAATTCTCTAATTTATTTGTTTTGCCTCCCCCCCTTCATCCCAATATTAAAACATTGCTAATCTGTTAAATGAAAACAGGGCAAAGACAAGACCCACACAAGGAAAAGAGATTTTTTTCAAAAAAATAGCATCTGTGGAAACTTTAGAATTATTTAGAACTGTTTATGCATGGTATAAATAATGAGTTTCTTGTCCCCAGTGGGTAAGAGATCTTTGTTTTGGGGAAGACTGTCCTCTTGAAGGCACGGAAGATAGGCAAGGAAGTAGGTCTGCAGCATGTGATAAAGAATATTGCAAAAAGATAATAAATAACAAGGCATTATTCTCATTATTTATTTAAGCCCAAAGAACATACTCTAGAGAATCCAGAGTAGTCTTTGTATAGGAGAGGGGGAAGTAGCCGCCCTGCTTTTGTCAGACAGCTCTGTATTTATGTTTGTATCAAATACGCCATTGTGCAGGGCATAGATCTTTTTCTTGCAGTCAGACAAGGCCCTGTAACCTCTTTGCTGTCAAAAAGAAACATGTTTTCATTAAAAAAAATACCACATTTCTGTACCCTCATAGCATATGCAGAGAGACTGGCGTTTGGTGTTGTTTCCTTTTGCTTGCTGCGGAAAGCATCTTGTTGTAAGCAAACAACTGTTGTAAGTTACAGGGTAGGGGTGGGGGAGGGACACACACAGACTAAATGGCTACAGGAGAATAAGGATGATTGCTTTATCACAGGACTAATTGCAGTTTCAGCAGAATCTGTATACCTTGGTAGAAGGCAGAGACAAAAGCCTTAGTCGCTTAAAAATTGGTGCTTTCTTTCTAGATTCCTATACCGATGTTTTGTGGATAACCCTGAGAGCAAGAATTTCAAGAGACTTCCCACGGGGGAGAGCATAATAAGGAAGCTAGGTTGAAATGCAAGGCTGCATTTTTAGTAGTGGGAAATATCACATTGGGGCAAGACCGAGTGTTTCTTCAGATAACAGCCTTATGAAATCAAACAAGGCACAAAATAAGAGTGAGAAGACCCCTTGACCTCTAAATCATTCCAAGCAAGTCAATGCTTCTCTGTATTCTGAATTGTATTTGTTAACAGTGAGAAATGAAAGCAAGGCCCTCACTCAAAAGTCATGAATCTTGAGTGGATTCAGAATAACTAGGATTTCTCATATGGCTAACAGGCAAGTTTGGCCTTGGAGTACAAAATGAAGCAGGGCACAGGCTGGTAGAATTTTGTCAAAAGAATACAATGGTTATAGCAAACATTCTTTTCCAACAACCCAAGAGACAAATCTAGACATGCACAATACCAGATGGTCAACACAAATCACATTGACTATGTGTTCTGCAGCCAAAGATGGAGAAGTTCTATACAGTTAGTAAAAAGAAGACCAGGAGTAGATTGTGGTTCAGATCATCAGCTTCTTGTTGCAAAATTTAGGCTTAAATTGAAGAAAGTAGGGAGTGTTCCCCAACCCCCGTGGAGCCCTCGGCAGCGGGTCCCCGGCCTGAAAAAGGTTGGGGACCACTGCATTAGGCTACTCAGGTATGAACTAAATCATATCCCTGATGAATATACAGTAAGGTAAAGGTAAAGGTATCCCCTGTGCAAGCACCGAGTCATGTCTGACCCTTGGGGTGACGCCCTCCAGCGTTTTCATGGCAGACTCAATATGGGGTGGTTTGCCAGTGCCTTCCCCAGTCATGACCGTTTACCCCCCAGCAAGCTGGGTACTCATTTTACCGACCTCGGAAGGATGGAAGGCTGAGTCAACCTTGAGCCGGCTGCTGGGATTGAACTCCCAGCCTCATGGGCAAAGCTTTCAGACGGCTGCCTTACCACTCTGCGCCACAAGAGGCTCTTGAATATACAGTAGAGATGACAAATAGATTTAAGGAATTAGATCTGATAGACAGAGTGCCTGAAGAATTATGGATGGAGGTTCACAACACTGAACAAGAAGTAGCAACTAAAACCATCCCAAAGAAAAAGAAATGCAAGAAAGCAAAATGGCTGTCTGAGAAAGCTTTACAAATAGCTGAGGAGAGAAGGGAAGTCAAAGGCAAGGGAGAAAGAGAAAGATACACCCAATTGAATGCAGAATTCCAGAGAATAGCTAGAAGAGATAAGAATGCCTTCTTAAATGAACAGTGCAAACAATAGAATAGAAAGGACCAGAGATCACGTCAAGAAAAGAAGAGAACGTTTCATGCAAAGATGGGTATGACAAAAGACCAAAATGGTAGGGACCTAACAGAAGCAGAAGAGATTTTTAAAAGGTGGCAAAATTATACAGAAGAACTATACAAGAGCGAACTTAACATCCCTGATAACCACGATGGGGTAGTCACTGACCTGGAGCTAGGCATCCTGGAATGGGAAGTCAAATGGGCCTTAGAAAGTCTGAGCAACAATAAAGCTAGTGGAGGTGACAGCATTCCAGTTGAACTATTCAAAATCTTAAAAGATGATGCAGTAAAAGTACTACACTCAATATGCCAGCAAATCTGGAAAACTCAACAGTGGCCACAGGATTGGAAAAGGTTAGTTTACATTCCAATCCCAAAGAAGGGCAATGCCAAAGAATGTTCAAACTACCACACCTTTGCACTCATTTCTCATGCTAGCAAAGTTATAATCAAAATCATACAAGCTAGGCTCCAGCAATCAGTGGACTGAGAGCTTCCAGAAGTACAGGCAGGATTTCGAAGAGGCAGAGGAACTAGAGATCAAATTGCCAACATACGCTGGATAATGGAGAAAGGGAGTTCCAGAAAAACATCTATTTCTGATTTTATTTATTTCAGATTTTATTTTCCTGGGCTCCAAGATCACTACAGATGGGGACTGTAGCAAAGAAATTAAAAGACGCTTGCTCCTGGGGAGGAAAGCTATGGCAAATCTAGACAGCATCCTAAAAAGCAGAGACATCACCCTGCCAACAAAAGGGCTTCTAGTCAAGGCTATAGTCTTCCCAGTTGCAATGTATGGTTGTGAAAGTTGGACCATAAGGGAGGCCGAGCGAAAAGAATTGAAGCTTTTGAACTCTGGTGCTGGAGAAGACTCTTGCGAGTCCTATGGACTGCAAGGCGAACAAACCGGTCAGTACTAGAGAAGATCAGCCCAGAATGCTCTTTAGAAGGCCAGATCCTGAAGATGAAACTCAAATACTTTGGCCACGTCATGAGAAGGAAAGACTCCCTGGAGAAGAGCCTAATGCTGGGAGTGATCGAGGGCAAAAGAACAAGGAGACGACAGAGAATGAGGTGGCTGGATGGAGTCAGTGAAGCAGTCGGTATGAGCTTAAATTGACTCCGGGGAATGGTAGAGGACAGGAAGGCCTGGAGGATCGTTGTCCATGGGGTCGTGATGGGTCGGACACAACTTTGCAACTAATGACAACAACTCATATGGCTTTGTCCACTTGAAAATTATTACTTCTAGTTCACTTCTCCCTTGCACAAAATGAACCCACAAGTTTAATTTTATGTCACGTTCTGTTGCCTTGCATAGGAATTTTTGGGTAAAAGGCATTAATTGTTCAACATTGTGTGTCAATAAGCCTGCTTTGAACATTTGGGGCTGAATCCAGTGGAAAAACTAACATGAGTTGTGAGAGATCTTTCCCTGTCTTCTCCTTTTCAAGCAGCCTGTAATTCCAGAAAATCCTCTATGAACAAAATTCATCAAATTATGCATCTATGAGAAGGAATCAGGTAAACTTACCTTCTGCTCCTCCATGGATGAGTCACTATATAGAACTGGGTGGTGTACTAGATGGACTACTGCTGTGATACATTCTGTTACGTTTGTAAGAGGTTCTTTCCTCAAAGGAGAGATCTTTCCCTATAGGAGGGCCAAACAGTGTGGTAGGATGCAACTCATAGACTGTTTACGCACTGGGAACTTCACTGCACCAGCTCCTGTGCAGGAACACAAATCGGGGGCAGATGAGGTACACTGGGCCAAATGCTCTCCTGTGTGGGTGCAGGAAGAGGTGGGGCAACCTGCCATGACTAAAACTCCAGCCTGCAGCCCAGCATGAAACCTCCAGTGCATAAATGGTCATTAGGTTGGATACAACCAGCTTTTGCACTACTAAAAAAAGGAAGATGGGGTCTGCTTTGACCACTAAAAGGCTATGTTGAGGATCATGGCCTTAGCCATGTTGAATGAGGGCTTTAGCAAGGAGGGGAACTTAGTGAAAACACCTGATTGTCTCCAATTCATAGTGTGCATAAACATATATATTTTGCCTAAGAACCATCCAACATTCATGTGCAATTTTTCACAGTCGTTTATAGTCAACAGTGGACTCTTATTTATTTCCCGCTTCTATCAAAGAATCATCTTACAGCAGGTTACAACCATATAACCCCTGCTGTCTGAAGTCACTTTCAAATTATGAATTACTGTGAAATTTGAGTTTCATGTTTTGTCTTAGGGCATAAGTAGACTTTACAGGAGCAAGGGGTCTAATCCATAGATACTTCTGCCTTTTTGCAGTTGAACTCAAGGGAGGAACAGAAGTGCCTGATCCTGCTGCACTGGGGTGGGGGGCAGTAATGGGGCCCTTGCAGCATTTTTAGATGGCCTGGGTTCAACTGTTTAAATCGATGATGACCATAACATTTAGTTATTTCCTTAGTACTGAGTTGGAGATGGAATGTACTGGGATATCTTGGGAATCTGTTAGACTGGCTACCAATTTTTTTGTTGCAACATTATTATAATCTTGAAAACCCTAGGGAGCTCTGGGGTGTGATATGCCAGTTGTTTCTACCTTTTAGGTTATTATTTTAGTGCTTAAGCAATGCAAATGTTTTTGTTTGCTTGTTCGTGACACAGAGACATTCATTGGGGAGATATAAATCTCCTGATTAGATAGCATGAAAGAATATTTTCTGAACGAAGGGAAAAACTACTAAAATGTAATACAGATTCATTTCTTTTTCAATGAGGTTTTCAGTTCTAGCCTAATGCTACTTAATGGAAGTGAAATGGACATGGCCGTGAGAATCAGGCTGCTATCATCTTTGCTTCTGCTTTGTTCCAGGGGTTATCTTTCTCTGCAGACAGCTGCTACCTGATAGAAAACCGGGGGGGGGGGGGGGACTGTTTCTTGTGGGTCCAGGATTTCAGCTGCTGATGTCTGCTTGTGATACAGATGGTTTTCTGGTCTTCAATCACTCTTGTTGCTAATACATCTATTCCTTTTAGAGGACCTGGACAGAATCATGTACACCCAGCAGCTGAAGCATAAAGGCCAGAAAAATCTCACACTCCATTCTTCTATGCCATCGGAGCAATCCCATTGGAAAGGCAGTTAAATTTGGTTGGATTATGGAAGGAGCAGATCTGGAGTGATATAGTGACTGTACTACATCTCCAGCCATAACAGTTCTTTGGTTGATTATAATATTGGTTCCTAGAATGCATGTATTCTGCCAATGTGAATTTCTGTAACCTTTCATTTGATTTGGCAGCCTCCTGAGATATTTATGTTTAGTGATATGGGAGGAAGCTTCAGGATTTTGGAAAAATGCTATCAGGAGAAACTTTTACTAAACAAGAAGCAAAGGAGATGAGAAAAATAAGGGAACATCCTGTGCCCATATGGTTCAAATGCACATGCAAAATACCATATACATAAATATGTTAACAGATCATATATAGATCAGGAAGTATCTCCTCTTCATTCTCAAGGAGACTAGCATTCTCAAGGAACAAGGCCTTTTCAGGAAGGGTCTTGTATAAAGGGAGCAGGACTACAATCTGTGCCACTGTTTGTGGGTGGCATTGTTTACTATGTGCATTATCCTGCTCTAATGGCCATGTTTTCCATTTTTGGTAGGTCCTCGAGCAATGCAAGTGGATCCAGGGGGTAGCCGGGCTCCTACATGGGCTCCCAGAAAGGATATGGTGGCATGGCAGTCATAGCAGCACCCAAAATAGGTTTAGGTGACTGTGACCTATCCTCGGAGCCACTGCCCATGGCCCACCTGAGATGCGCTGCTGTGGCTGAGGTGGTAGCAGCAGCTCTAGGGGGCAGGTGGGCCACAAGGCTGGCCTTTTCAGGTAGTGGCTGAAGGGGGAGGATGGACCACGAGGCAGTGGCCATGGCTGCAGGGGGCAGTGGGTCATGAAGCCAATCTGTTTCAGCTGGGTCGCAAGGCTGGCCTGATTCAGGCAATGGCTGCAGAGGACAGCTATGCCGCAAAGCTGACCTATTTCAGCCAGCATTCACAGCTTCAGGGGGCAGCTGAGCTGTGAGGCCAGCATCACAAGCTGGGACACAACCGTCTGTGAGCAGTCCTGCAAAAGCAGGTTGCCTGGGGAGAGTGGCACAGCTGGATGGCCTCCTCTGACCATACAAATTTTCTCACCAACAGGATAAAGGCAGTCTGGGTTGGTCTGAAGTTGCTGGGCAGATCCCTTGGACTACCTCTTTCCTATTGGTGGGACACCTCTCCACTGGGTGTGAGGATCTTCAGTTACCCAGAAAAGGAAACTATTGATTTGAAGCAAAAGATATAGTTTATTGAGTAAGAAAGCACACTCAGCAAGGCATTGTCAAAACTGAGGGCCATTTCGCACGGCTTCAAAATAGCACAATGGTTGCTAATTGAAAACGCTACTAATTTGCCTTAACGCACGACGTCGCAGACAATCTGCAACACTCCTGAAACCAATCAGCAAAAAGCGCTTCGTTGTAGCGCTTTCAGGGGAATCCAGAAAAGTGGATTCACCCTCCGGATAGCGATAAACTCCTGCAACCAATCTGCAACACTAGCGCTAAAGACCTGTGCGTTACCATTGTTGCGGGTTCTTCAAAGTCCCTCCTCCCGAGCCTGTCCTCCAAACTTCCGGCGAAGCGATCGCCATTTTTTTTTCTCCGAGCGAGCGGGGATAAACGCACCAGCGAGCCTCTTTCTGTTTAGAGGCTTCCCTGGCTTCAGTCCTTCACCTTTAGTCACTAAGCACAAACCACATAAAAGCCCGTTTGCTGAAATAAAGTCCCTTTATTTTTTACACATTAATTCAGCCAAAAATCGGGTCCGTGAGAGGGGGGGGATTTTTTTTTTATCACTCGAGGCAGCGTGCCAACGATCATACAATCAAACGACAGCTCACATTAGGCAGCTGGATGGGTCTCTCCGTTGCAACGAATCTACCTAGATTCGTTGCTATGGGTCTGTTTTTTTTTTAAAAAACCTTTCTTAAAGGGAAAGGGGCTGTTTGGGAGCATGCTAACGGCTGCCCATTGGCTGCTTGACGGCCAGGGGCGGGACGAGCTTGGCAATAGCGCTTCCTTTCTAGCGATTTCTGCCGAGACCGGAAGCCTGTGGGAAACGCTAAAAAACGCAACTGATTCCACTACAAAGGCAGGTATGCATAACGACGAATTCCACTATTTTAAATGGCGATTTTTCATTCCGCAAACAATTTGCAACAAAGATCCCCGTGCGAAAAGGCCCCCAGGCAAAAAGTCTGGGTCACTGTTTATAGCCTGCTCCCCCAAACCCCCTTGGGAAGCCAGAGAAAGTGGGAGAACATCAAATACCATCAACAACTTGATAGAGGGATCCCAAGGCTGCATTTTGGAAGGCAGTGAAGAATGCAGAGGTACAGGGAAGGAAGGGGAAAAGGCAGGAAGGAGCATTAGGGCAACAGAGCAATAAAGGGAACATAAGATCAATAAACATGGCAAACAGGACAGATCAACTACAAGCCCCACAGAGCTAGCACTCTAAATATCCAGCTAAATAAACATCCCTAAATAATGGCTGAAACTACAGGATTCTTACACTGGGGCCAATTGAGCATTGAGTTGCCAGTCCCACATACTGAGTTTTATTAAATAACTAGTAGAAAGCCTGCTACAATCTGAAAAGCAGTTGGCATTAGCAGGATGGTGATTGAGAGGGGGAGGCAGCAGTGGTGAGGGGTGGAGAGAGCTGGGGCTCGCAAGGGGGGGAGCGTGGGTCAGCCTTGGGGCTGGCGGGCCCTTGGCCGGCTGGCAGCATGTGCACGAGTACCTTTAGTGAGACGCCTTCTGTGGTGCCACGTCCTCTGTGGCATGGGTGGAGGCTCCTCAGAGGACTCAGGCTCTTGGCCATGTGCTCTGTCTGGCCTTGTGTGCTGCCACCAATGGCTGCCTTCCTCTGCTGCCGCCACCAGCTCCTTGTGTATCCCATAGCCTCCTCCTCCTGGCTACCTTCTCCTCCTGGTGGCTGCTGCCACCCCGGTGGAACACCGTGCATGCTTGAGCCATGGCAACCAGGCTCATCTGCGGCTAGGTGGCTGGAGAGGTGAGCGGCCAGCTAGAGTGGGCGGTCTCTGTAGCGGCCAGCCCAATTAGGGTGCAGCCAGCTTTGCGGGCCACACCCTAATTGGCCCAGATTCAAGTCAGGACTGTCTCAGCAGGTTGGACATGCTCCACCCACCAGAGTTTTTCACAAATATATATAGGCACATGGATGGCCGAAACTGCAGGATTCTGATACTGGGGGCCAATTGAGCATTGAATAGCTGGTCCCACAAACTGAGTTTTATTAAAGGGAAGATAATACGATAAACTAAGTTTCCCAACTGGTTATGGTTCAAAGTGCTATCAAATAGCAGCCAACTTTTGAGCACCCATAGGTTTTCCTTCCTAGGCAAGGGACATTTAGAAATGGTTTGCCATTGCCTGCCTCTCTTCTTAGTGATCCTGGGTTTCCTTGGTCATCTCCCATCCAAGTACTAACCAAAGCCAACCCTGCTTAGCTTCTGAGATCTAACATGATCTTAGGCCATGCATGTCAGAATTTCTCCCAGCTTGGAGCTGATAAGTACACATATTATTCAACGATCCTTCAGGTGATGGCATAAGGCTAAAGGTGTAAATTTTCCACCATAGAAGGATCCTAGTTTGAGGTAGCTATGAGCTCTGAATATTCCATCTGTGGTCTTTGATGTGCAATGGCCATTCCACACATGGAAATCAGCCTATGATGCTGCAGTCATCAACCAACAATGAACATGTGCTAAGCTCACCCTGAGATTTCAGATGTTTGGGTTAATTGTATGCAGGATTGTATATTTTCACCCGCTGTAAGAGAATCAACAGTCTGGATTTAGAATAAATATGCAAATTATTTTCATACCTTTCAATTGTTTAATTTATGTTGCTAATTAATTTCAGGTCTTCAAAGAACTCCATGGGATGGTCAAACATGATTAGGGAGTGAGGCAAAGTTAACACAACACAGATAAAAGTTTAGAACTTTAGAAATGAAAGGTTGGGCTCTTGGAATAGTAACCTATGCCAAAGAACTTATTCTGTGCTTTAACAGAAGACAAACATCCATGGTAATTGATGAAAATGAGAAGAATGTGCAAAGCAGGCAAAAATAAAGGGTAGAAAGAACTGTCTTTGATTTCCTGAAGGCAGAAAAAGATTGATCATAAATTGGCTTTTCTTAAATGTAATCAGTCTAGCTTGGTATTCTTTTTTCCCCATCATTTTGTTTGTCATTTGGCCTTGATACCAAATCAGGCTTGGATTGGAATTACCACCCAAGCTAGTATTCTTTATTGTTATTATATTATTATTATACTAATTTGGAAAGGGAATGGCTTTTGGCTCTGGAGCATACACATATGGAAATCTGATTTTTCTTTCCAGCCAGGAGAAATAAATTGCAGAGATGGAGCAGATGGAAGAAAATGGAAGCCTCTGACTCCTTTCATTTTTGATACTTTTCACAGATGTGACCTTTTTTCTTCCACTTCAGTTTTCACCCTGTTTAAGTTACTGTTTTGTTCTGATTTATATGCAGACGAAGTCCGAGGAAGAAATCAAGGCAGATACTTTGTGGACATTGCCACAAGTTTTGTTTTCTTTTTTGTTGCATCCCGATGTTGCATTTCTGTTTCTTAAAAAACACCCAGTAGAATAGCACCAGTTTTTTTCCTGAAGAGCAAGCGGGATTTCAGGAGGACAAAAGTGCTGCTCACCTACTCTTTTGTTCTTTGACATTTAATGTTCAAATGTGCATGCACACACATGCACAAAGACACACACCAGAAGCAGCCAGGATGCATAACATTCACTGATTTCATGGAAGCATCAAGTTTGATGAAATGGACTAACTGTGGGATAAATTCTTTGATGCTGGGGTTAATAGGGTGTTTGATTTTCGTTTTAAAACAGCCTACTAATGTAATCATCAGTGAAACATAACATCCCACCCTTCCTTTAAAGCAGTGGTTCTCAACCTGGGGGTTGGGACCCCTTTGGGGGTTGAATGAACCTTTCATATAGGGGTCACAGCAGGGTGAGCAGCTTGACCGGGTGGGGGTGCTGTGATGGTTGCCTTTCCTCCTGCAGGTGCTCGTGCTTGGCCGCTCCAGCAGGACCTCCAGCACAGTGTACTCTCCTGCCAGGTGTTCCAGGTGGTGGCACACCTCAACGGGACAAGAGGCAGAACTGAACTGAGAGACCCTGGAAAAAACCCAATTTATATACAATCATGAACCATGGATCTACATGTCATTAGTCAGTTTCGGTTTAATTTCTGTGAAAGAACACTTGCATAATTTTATGGTTGGGGGTTACCTACCACAACATGAGGAACTGTATTAAAGGGTTGTGGCATTAGGAAGGTTGAGAACCACTGCTTTAAAGGCTTTAGAGCAGCATAGAGGCTCCTTCACACTAGAATCATAGAGTTGGATCTCCAGGGTTATCTAGTCCAACCCTCTGTACTGGGCAAGAACTCACAACTACCTGCCCACCCACAGTGACCCCAATTTCATGCCCAAGTGATCCCCTACCAAAAATATTTTATTCATTTTAGCCCAGTTTTCCAACCTGTCAGGATCATCCTGTATTCTGATTCTTTTTTCTGGTGTGTAAATTAAATCAATTGCTATTTCCTACCACCATTTTCCTACCTGATATGAGATCAGGATATCACTGGGCCATAAACAGTAACGTTAATTAATTAATTAATTATTAATTTATAAATTTATTTTTACATTGCCAGAAGCTAGCCATTTTGACTTTAATATACTGTGTATTCACCAAGCTTTACAGATAATAGTTTTATTTATGTTGAATGCTTCATTGTATTGGGTTGAGCAACAGTTAAGCACTTAAACAGAAAGAAACACCGGGGGGGGGGGGGAGGGAACAGGTTTCACAAAAGTGCAAGAAAAGTGCACAGGAAAGGTGCAATGTTATTGATTCTCCACTTCTTGACAACCAGCAATAATTCTTCTAGAAAGGGTTTCATCTCTTTCAGCATGAAAATATGTGCCAGATGGTAATTTCTTTATCATTCAGCTACTTTATGCATTATCTCCTCCCTCCAGATTATCTTAACCCTACAGAATACATGACCCCAAGTAATCAGTTCCATAGGGTTGTACATGAAGGCAAAGCTCTTTGTAGATGTGAATGTTTATGAGCCTAAAATCATGTCCAGAATGCACAGTTTACTGGAAGACTTTGTTAGATCACCATAATACAGCTTTTTTGCCTCTAATGCCACTCCCTATATATTTGAGAATAAAGATGCCAGAAACTTGTTTGAGTAGTAAAAAGTTAGTTATTAAAAAGTTATTCTATTATTTAAGAAGACTTCCTACTGCCAGTGATGTGTCCTTCCTCTTCTCTACATTGTCAATCCCTGATCTTTCCCCAATTTAGATTTGTCCTTAAACTATGATTTGTAAATAGGTTTGTCAGCCTCCAGGTAGGGCCTGAAGCTCTCCTAGAATTACAGTTGATCTTCAGACTACAATAATAAGGTCCTCAGGAGAAAATGTCATCTTTAGGTGAATTGAAATGTCTGCTGAAATCTCTCCTAAGCCCCACCCTGAAATTTCCAGGAATTCCTCAACATGGACTTGGCATCCTAACTATAAAGCATCTGAGCAGAGAACGTCAGTTCTGTTCTTTGCCTAACTTGCCACACTGTTAAGGCTGAAATAAATGTTTATTAGTCGTAAGGATAAGACTGTTTGTTAAATTATTAGGATTCCATCCTTGGGAGCTCTTCCTTGAGTAGTTCTTTTAAACAAGGATTTTAAAGCAAATAAGTTAAAGGCCCACTATAGTTTCAAAGGTACGGTTTTGTCAACCTATGCCATGAAAATGTTCTGCCTGGCATATTTAACCCAATAAATAGCTGAATCACCCAGTTCCACTTCCCATTACTGGACCACTGAAAACTATAATTGTCTGGAATCTGCAAACAGCCCATATGTGGTTATACTTCAGCAGAATTTGAGGCCATAGTAAGCACATCTCTTCTAGCGCTCTTTTTCTATAATGCTAAACAAATCAGTTTTGAGAAAACCAAGACATCTGGAACCATGAACAAATGTGTTTTCTTTTTCAGATCTTTCTTTCTTTGGGGCATTCTTTTCAAGGGGAAATAAACTGGTTCATGAATCTACGGTATAATATACAGCATAAGTGAGACTAAAAAGGTAAAGGTAAAGGTATCCCCTGTGCAAGCACCGAGTCATGTCTGACCCTTGGGGTGACGCCCTCCAGCGTTTTCATGGCAGACTCAATACGGGGTGGTTTGCCAGTGCCTTCCCCAGTCATTACCGTTTACCCCCCAGCAAGCTGGGTACTCATTTTACCGACCTCAGAAGGATGGAAGGCTGAGTCAACCTTGAGCCGGCTGCTGGGATTGAACTCCCAGCCTCATGGGCGGAGCTTTCAGACGGCTGCCTTACCACTCTGCGCCACAAGAGGCTCTTATAAGTGAGACTAATTCAGGTATATTTATCAGAGATATTGTCAAGTGAGAGGTAATATCTAACACTAGTGGAAGATTCTAATAAGGGTATCAGGTGAAAATACACTTGTGAAGTGCTAAGCTGATACAGTCCTTTTTTGCAAAGATTTTCTTTCCACTCTTCCTAAACAAGATGCCACATTCTGTCAGCAGATTCCAGACATGAACTTGCATTACAATTCCTGCAAGACCCATCCAGGCTATAAAACATCTCTGTCTTCCCCAGGCAGGATATGCATGCTGACTCATACCTATGTTTATAAGCTATTGCCAACTGATGGCAACCTCAGGATTTCTAATAATGTTATGGAAATTACTCACATTGCAATGGGAATTGAATAAATTTACATTTGTAGGACCTTGCTATTGAAAAATTTATGGCAGATTACCTTGTGTGTGCATGTGTGAGTTTTAATGGTTATTTTTTATAACAAAATAGTCTTATGATGGTATTCCCAGTAGAGATTTATGTGAATCCACCATATGGAAGGGTTTTTAAATTATTATTATTATATGAAACACTATACTAAGAAACACTATGCTAAGTGATTATTGTACTTGGAGATAAAACTTACTGTACTTTACTGAGAATTAGGTTTGATGAAAATATTTTAAAATCCAATGACATTTACACAGGTTTGCCCCAACACGCGCATTTCAGTTATCAATGGGTACATGTCAAATTCTGCGCTCCCCCATATGCAACCAGCTGGGTGGCCTTGGGCTCCCCACAGCACTGATAAGGCTGCTCTGACCGAGCAGTAATATCAGGGCCCTCTCAGCCTCACCTCCCTCACAGGGATGTCTGTTATGGAGAGAGGACAGGGAAGGTGATTGTAAGCTGCTTTGAGACTCCTTTGGGTAGGGAAAAGCGGCATATAAGAACCAACTCTTCTTCTTCTTCTTCTTCTTCTTCTTCTACCACCTAGGGTCACAAATGAGGTAATATGACCATTGAATATGTTTTTTGTTAACATTACACAGCATTGTCTGCTTTAATTTCCTCTGCCGATGTGTCTTATACTGCTGATCTCTCTGCGGATTTTTGTGACTATTAAATTTACCTTATGAACCATCCCTCTTGTTGACCAAGTAGAATGTTTGTTATGGTTGCCAACGTTTCTAAAACTACCACTGTGGTGGAACAGGCCTGCTTCAACCTGCAGACCCAATTCCACCTTGCCCACTTCTAGGGCTTGCCAACTATTGGAGGGACTTTGCAATCTTTCTCTCTGTGTATCGCACTGAGTGGCAGCTGAGTGGCAGCTTCCCTTCTCCAATAGTTAGGCCTTGCCTCTGAGCCACCTGTTAGAAGTTAACGGGGACCGTTAACTGCTGGTTTCACTCCCTGCTCGCCAGGGACTGGCAGCCTCAATGCTTCCCTGGAGCTCTTGTTTTCAGTAGCTTTTCTGAGATGTGGAGGTTTGATATAGTCTAGAGCAGTGGTCCCCAACCTTTTTCAGGCTGGGGACCGGTGGCAGCAGGGAGGGCAATTGCCCGGCCGTGTATGTCGTGCATGCTTGGCCGCGCACACGCATTGCGTGTGCGCAGCCCTGCTTCCCTCTCCCCCCCTCCCACAGTAAGAAGCTTGCTGGGCTGCAAGCTTGTGGCCTGGGAAGTTTCTTATTGCGGGGTGAGGCCGGGAGAGGGAGCCACGGCCCGGCGGTTAGGGACCACCGGTCTAGAGAACCATAATGCAATGTTATAAAACTTTTATTAAAAAGAAAATGTTTACAAGTATAATTTTGGCACAGCACAGATTAAGCAAGAGAATCCAAAAGACATTAGGAGAAACTGCAAATCATCTCTCCCTCTGCAAAACTTCCTTTTCCTAAAGGTGTTTCCTTTAGTCCTCTCCAGTTCTCCAGGCAGCTGCATGGCCCAAGAATAGCTGCCTGCTCCAGAAATCATATCCTGCAGTTCTAATGGATTCGATACAAAAAAATAATTTCTTTCTGTTGGGATGAGATTTTATAACCTTTGTGGCCCTACCCATGCTGAATAGTTCATGCAGGGTCAAAGGAACACTTCCACAGGTGCCCACAGGAAACAAATGTCTGTAGATTGTCGAGCATTTCACACCTCCACATTTCTGGTATCTTTCTTATAAGGATGGCGTTTATAACCCTGTTAAGCCCACAGGCACTTCTGGAATTCTGAGAAAGGGTTGCAAGTGCCTCCACAAAATGACTACCATATGGGGAATGACTAATCTCAAAGTGTCTGCCATCAAGATGGACTATTACAAAATGACTGCTATTGGCTATTCGCTTTCCTGTTTGGCTTTCCAAATTTCTCTACATGGCCATAAGTAGAAGTTGCCAAACTCAGAGACATAAGAAAGTCTCTGCTGCCTTGCCAAACATACACAGCTGAGACCTGGCCATCTGGAATAAGCTCTCCACTTTCCCTATCAGATCATATGGAATGACTTGAAACGCTTTGTTTGTTTGTTTGTTTTCTGTTACCTTCCAGACCATGTAGATTCCTCCCCCACACACACGCTCAAGCACCAGGAAACACACAGGTAGGCGAACTGATGCCCACAGGCATCGTGTCATGAATCAGTGTTACAAGGGGTTGAAGAAGATGAAATGAAGCACCATGCTACCTATTCCTGTTTCCTAACAGTAGCATGGTAGAAAGATCATCAGAACATAATAGCATGCTGGACTAAATGAAAAATCTTCTGCCAGATGTCCAAGCAAGCTACAGGTGATATTTGAGTCTCAACATATAGTTTCCTTTTGTAGTTGCCATGGCAAAAAGCCAGTGTTTCTATTTCTTTGGTTCATTTGCATCAATTCCCACCTCCCCACATGTTACAGATGCACATGCATGTGTTGGAACCGACCTCCACACACATATCAGCACCCAAGAGGCAGTGATGTATGTATTATTGTCAGGGACATTTTATAGCGTATTTTTCTGATACACATGTGATCGTGTGCATCAGTACAACAGCACACAGAAATAATCCTGATACAACAATATATACAAGATTACTTCCGTTACTTTGTTTGTTTTTGGTTTGGCCAAAGTAGTGTTAACAATATTTATTTATTCAGGCTGTTTTTGTTTTGCTTTGCTTTCCCTTTCTGTTTACATAATATACAAGGTGACTCACAATACATCGGGGGAAGGGGGATGTGCATATGAGACCTCCTACGTTCAAATAACAAATGAGAATCAATTAACAAATTCCAAAGTCCAAAATTTGGGCAGAAGTCTGAGGAAGAATCTTGGAAACATCCTTCTTTTGTATTTGAATGCTCTGTATCTTCACAATCTCTAGCCCTTGAAGTACCATTGGCCAGGTCCTGCTGGGCTTCAAGGGCCTATGGAAATGTCTAGAACTTTCCAAGTCTGCCTGATGACCCTGGCACCCGTAGCCTCCTAAGCAAGTGTACAGTTGAGCTGCAACATCCATCCCACATAGTCTTGCTAGCACTATTTTTCAGCCTAATGTCAATGCACTATATATATCGTACTTAATAAAATTTTATATTATTTTGATTAAAATGTCAAGGGATGAAGATTTAAGATTAATCAAAGTAACTTGCTTGCCTTGTGCCTATCATTTAATCAGGCAGCTTCAGTTCTAGTTATGCCAAAGATTAAAATGAGATAGCATCCAGACATGGAAACTGTTATTGCAAATGGCAATTATTTCGGAGAGAGAGAGAGAGAGAGAGAGAGAGAGAGAGAGAGAGAGAGAGAGAGAGACCTGCACCTTTCTCCCCCATCCATAGATTTTTTTGGGGGAGGGGGGGGTTGCCTGCTGTGCAAATATGGACAAGTTAATGTTAAAGTAATATAATCAGGAGAACATGCATTTCTTTAACTGATTAACTGCTTTTTTGACACCTTGTTTTTTACAGCATGATCTGTCAGGATTTTATAAAGAAAAAAAAGACACTCATAAAAGACCAGGTCACATCAGAGAAATAATAAAACATCCATAAAGACAGTTCAAAAGATAACACAAAATACTTGCTAATTTTTCAGTAATCTTAAAATCAGAAGTTCCCTCAAGCCTTTAAAAAATGAATAGAACTTAGTAATCACGATCACACAAAAGTTATCCATAACTAGCACAGTCATCTTTACATTCTTTTTTTCACAAAATTTGTTTTTATTCGGATTTTTTAAAACCTTTTTTAAGCTTCAAAAATACATATAAAACATCTGCTGTGACACTGTATTCAAGCAAACCTACCAATATAATAGTAATGCTTTGACAGGTATCAAAGTGGTGGGGGGAAGTAGATTTTTTTTCTGGATAAGAGTTTCTACGGTCCCTTTCTCTTCTTGTTTTCGGTACAGCATTTATTCATTTTCTTTTAGTGGAGTCCATCTACGGTCTCTTCTTCAACAGTGTGAGGCTTTCATTGTAGCCTTAAGGAGGGGCGATAACCATGTCTGTGCAAGGTTTCCAATTTTGCTCCGGAACCGTCAAGGTTGTTGCCTGGCTTATCTAGAGAGACGAGGAGAAAGACAAGCCAGAATCAATTTATTTATGGGTACGGGCAGAAGAGAGAGCAAGGATGAGAGGGTAGAAGGTAAAAGGGCCATCAAGGTGGCCGGCACTTTTGCTGTGCCATCTGGCACAAAACCATACCAGTCTCATTATAAATATTTTATTTTATTTGTCCTCTAATTTAAAAAAAATTAGGTATTATTTAATACTATTTAATCTTATATTCTTCGCCTTTAGGTTGGGTCGAAGTCTATAAGATCTCTGCACTCTGTTATTTTCCCTTGTATTCCAGAAAACATTTCCAACATTCTAAAAAAATTTCCCAAGATTCTCTGTGCAGTAGGCTTAACAACTTTGCTATTGAAACAAGGTCTTCCAGCTTATTTCACCCAACCTCTATTTTTGGCGATGGCGGTTGCCTCCATTTCTGGGCCGCTACTAGCCTAGCCGCTGCTCTTGAGTAAAAGAGTACTTCTTTTAGCTGTTTTGGCATCTTCAGGAATAAAAAGCACAGGAGCATGAAAGTGGCATGCATTGGGAATTTTTATTCCATGATGTTTTGCATCTAGGTATGGATTTTGGCCCCAAATTTTTGAATTTCCTCAAAGGACCGCCACATATGATAGCAAGACCCTATTGCCTTTTTACACCTCCTGCTGTCTGTTGTTTGGGAGATTTTTCTTATCTCTGGAGTGATGTACCACCTGCAGAACATCTTATACCAACTCTCTCTTAGTTGTTGACAGTTTTACAGTTCTTGTGTTCCTACTTATGTTTATGGAATGGAACCTCATTGTGATAACCAGTTATTGCAAGATTGTGACATTTTTGCTGTAATTGACTTTGTAATGAACTTTTATAGACTAGAAACCAGAATGGTATCTAAAATCCTATTGAGTCCCTTAACCACCTGAAGATATACCTACCCAGAAGGTATACCTACCATTATAGTTGGTAGTGGACTTCAGCCATTTTGATTTGTCATCTGCTATGCAAGGGAAGTTTCTGTCTAGGCAATTCTACCAAAAGGGCATTCTGTACAGGAACATAGCATATCTATCTAAGGCTGAACAGAGCTAGACAGCAATAGAAGCAAAATCCAAGATTTTTTTTTTAATGTGAAGAAAAGTTGATTTTTATACCGTACTTTTCACTATCCAAACTGGTCTTAAAGCAGCTTACAATTGCCTTCCCTTCCTCTCCCCACAACCCCTGCAGGTGGGGTTGAAAGAGCTCTTGACAGAACTGTTCTGTAAGAACAGCTCTAACAGGACTCTGACTAGCCCAAGGTCACCCTGCTGGCTGCATGTCGAAGAGCCCTCCAGATTGGATGCCACAGCTCTTAATCACTACACCAAACTGGCTTTATTGTCATGGTTCTGTTTAGGACTATATTTAAGAATTACTCAGCAACATTCTGCTTAATAGACTGGATTAATTACCTTTTAAAACCATATCAATCAGTTAGCATATATGATCTGGTAATTTTCCATTTTTTGCTCAGGCTGTTGTGTCAGAGTTCTTATTGTTAGTTAAGGATCAGAAAGAACCCCCAGGGGAAGCTAATTTTGGCTCCCCCCCATTTAATAAGCACTGTCATGCTTACAATTTCATTTTATTGACTACAATAATTCTCTCAAACAAACATTTTAATTGCATTTTCTGCTTTGTGATTGCATAACAAAGACAAAAACTGCAGTTGTTTTCATTGATAGTGTGAATAGTTATCGCTGGCCACTGGTTGGCCAGTGGCCAGGCACCTGGTTTACTGGATGAAACATCCTTAGGTTGAGCAGTGATGAACTGTAGCCAGGCAGTGCAATTAAAGGAGTACCATGGATTCACTGCTTGTTCTCACAATATCAAATGGCTGTGCTAACCAGCCTCCTTTGGTATACACTGGCACAGATGTTGTAAATGCATGAAAGAGATCAGGTCAGAGTCACGAGCTGTTCTTTCTCCCCCTTCCCCACAGAGTTCTACTTCTCTGATGCATTCCTTTGTGTGTGTGCGTTTTAATAAATACTTTGCCCTCTATCATTTATCTACTTTCACAAATGCATAATTTATTATTTTAACTCATATTTACTTGTACAGAAAACGAGTATTTCATTGGTGAACAGTGATATTATTGAGACATGCCATTTAAAAAAAAAAAAAACTCTGGAAATTAGACAAGATTGCAAGATAAATTTTGGGAATAAAAATAATGAATAGGAATTGTTACATGAACTTGTATGGGAAACTATGGTTGTGGGATGCCACCTCACCACTAATATCAAAAGCTTTGACAGATTCTCAGCCAGTACAACTCACTGAATTTCCATGACATAAATGCATTTGACAAAGCATGAGATACTATGATTTGTTTAGTATTTATCATATTTGTATCCCGTTTTTATTTCCAACAGGTTCCCAAGACAGCTTACAAAAAACTAAGAATAAATTTAATAAATTTAAATAAGCCAAACTCTTCATAAAAAAACAAAACAAAACAAAACAAGGAAAAAAAGCAAGAAGATACACAAAGAATCCTGAGCATTAACTAGAGAGATCTGGCTGACCAGTGTGATTACATTACTTCCAGGTTTCACTGGAAATGACATCCTGATGTTGGCTCAGTGCCATTCTCCTATTTTTACCCAACTAAGCAGCAATAAGCAAAGCTGGTGAGGGGAGTTCTTCCACCAGTGCAGGAGATCTGGCCTCCCTAGCTGGTATCCATCAGGTTAATTCATTAGGTCACAAGCAGCAAACCACAGGGTAAGCATTCTATAACCAGAGTAAGACCTTGCACTGGAGAAGGATAAATAGCCTGGACCTTACAAGTTGGCAGCCTTCTTCCCAAAATTGCCCCTCCTGCTGGAAAGCTGGGCAGCTATGTGGCCCGCAGTCAGTAGGCAAAGTTGGCTTTAAAAGCCACTGTTAACCCTACTCTGATTGGCTTGATTGCATGAGGTACTCAGGCCTTATTCTTTATCATATCTTTAACCGCTCCTAGCTGAGTGGATTAAATAAAACAGTAAGGGCCCCGAGGGTGGGCCCTGTCCGGGATGAGGAAGGGTGCCGATAGGCCCCTTCCCCCGGACTGACAATCGGAGGGCCCAATCGGCAGTCTGGCAGCAAGGGACCAATTGTGAGCCGCGCGCAGCCCCGGATTGACTAATCCACCCCCCTTCCAGCTCACACGCACGCATGCGGCCAGCCGCCACCATTACCTCGCTCGCCTTCCAGCCGGCCACTCGCAGCCACCCCACATGCCCAGGAAGAGCCAGCTGCTGCCGCCCTGGTGCCTCCTCCAGCCACGCCCGCCTCCAGGACACCTCACCCCCGGCCCACACGGCTGAGAGCGGCCTGCTCCGCCACCCGGCACAGGTGGAGTCAGCACCGCCCACACACAGACCCGTTTGGCCTCCTGAATACCTCGCCCAGCGGCCCGCCCGCCAGAGGTGCATCATGGACCACTTGCCTCCGCTCGCCGCCATCTACAGGGTCCTCACCTCCTGCTCCACCGCCTACAGTTCCTACAGGTAGGCCACACTGCAGGGGGGGCAGGAAAGAACCGCTAGCGCCCTCTGTATTTCGAGTGCAACGGGCTTATTTTCTAGTTCCTAATAAGGACACTTATTCTTCTGGGTGTAAATTCTTCGCTTGGCCCATTAGGAATGAATCTCTCAGCGCAAAATTCCTTCTAATTTAGTAACTTGTTTCTTACACTGGCAACTAGATTTCAGATAGTGATACACAAAATAGAATAGGAAAACAAGAAAACAGACATAAGATGTAGCCACCAAGGAAAGGAAAGAACCTTCAATACTATAAAGCTTGTATTTTTTACTACTTATGCATATGGTCTGTCTAATAGTGCCATAGTTCTTGAACATTTTGGGGAGATTGAATAAACTTGTTAATTATGCCATCTTTGATAGTTCAGCAAGTTTATCTAGCCAGTTCCTTATCATCGGTTTCTGTGACTTTCCAAACCTTTGCCAAAGCCATTCTGGCCGCAGTTGTAGCATGAAAGAAAAAAAAAACTTGCACCTGTTGAGAATTATCCACAACAACCTTTGTAGGAGGTCTCAAATGTTTCCTTTTCATGTCGGTGGACTGCAGTCCCTTTAAATGAGATTGTGGGCTGGACCTACAAATGGTGAATTGAACCAGTTAATTAGAGAGCAAGACAGTTTGGTTGGTGGTTCATGGTTTGTGGTTCATGCTCATCTATCAGGGCACCTGTGGGACAGATAAGACTGAGAAATTAGCTGAGACTGACCCTGATAGCAGCATATTCCAGTTGTTCAGAAAGATTGGTTGTACTCCTAAAATGGGGAGTTCATTTAAGGTTGTTTCCCCAGTTCTTAAAATAGTATTCTAGTTATTTTATACATTACTAATTTCCCATTGCTAATAATTCCATACTGCAGTCTGCTGACATCCCTTGATTTATATGCACTAATAATATGGTTCAGAAGGATCTCCAGGCAGGTGAAAATAAAGGTTTAATGATTGAATTTCTATATCCTCTTTCTCTGATTGAAAATAGTATAAGACAACTGGCTTGGTAGCCAGACAGATTACATAAGCACGTTAAGTGGTCGAATAAAAATGAGTGATATCCCTCCTTGACTTAAATACAGCACTAAGTAGTGTGCCCTTCAATTCAGCATAAAGCAATTTTCTTTTGCTCGGTAACAGCTAGGGGGCATTTCAAATGCAAATAGAATCAGCTTTGCATTTTTAATATTTCATATATACATAATTCACTGCCTTGGTTTAGAAGCATTATTGCTACCTCTTCTGTGCATTTAAATTATTTTCCACCTCTGAACTTTCATATTAACTTTAATGTCAGCTCTTAAAAAAGTATTTTGTATCAGGCTAGCTTCTGTATAAAAGCTCTGAAAATTCATGAACTGAGCAAATGCATACCCAGGCACAAACAGTGTATACTATTTAACCTATATCGTTCCACTGAGACAAAAGTCTCACTTGGAACAAGTATTTACTAACACTGGTCATGGTTATGTCAAAGTCATTAAAATCAATAGGCAGCAAAACATATTCTGCTGGTGTTATAATTCCCCATTTAGGAGCAGTATGCTGTTTATGTTGTGTAACCCAAGGGTATAATGCAAGTGCAAGCTGATCAATATTAGACAATTCTGTTTTACAAACTGCTTTTGTGACACCAGAGAGGGAAATAAGGCATGATGTGACCATAAAAGTCTGTCCTCCAATGATGGCAGGATCAGTCTCGGCTAAAGCAGAGTGACAGTATGGATTGGAGGGTGTAATTTTCCTGAAGATGGAAAGAAGCAGCTTTTAATTTCTGTTCAGATCAGGCATAACATAAAATGCAGCTCCTTCTGTCTATGAGTCATTAACAGTCCTCAGGGAATGAAGAGGGAGTTTGTTGCTTTCTGGAGACTACTTTTGCACGTGTGGCTCAATGTTTGCATTAGTCAACGGGTGGCCTTGTACTGAGGAATGGGAACTGCTGTTTCCTACACCCACTCCACTATGGCCACACTCATGAAGAGAAGGAAGGGTGATGGCATAAGTAGGACAAACAAAATAAAAGTAAAAAAAACATAAAATTGTGATAAAAGTCAGTGATAAAAATACAGTTAAATTCGTATAAAATTGGTTTAACATTAAAAACCAAGATATAACCACTCCAGGAGTGCCTTGGGTTTGGGGTGCCCGAAACGGTCCATTTCCTGTGGGTAGACTACTGTCCATAGGCAATAACAGCGCCTTTATTACCTATAGGCAGTCTCAGGCCAGGTCTATCCAATCAGCTATTAGTCAGAGACTCCAGTCTGTTTACATTTAAAGGGTTGTTATTTTTTATGGGAGCAGAGAAAATGATGTCTCTTAAAATTTATGGAAGGGAGATAGCAAAGAGCTTTATGGTAAGGCAGCTTCCTCTCTTTCTCCCTCATTCCTCATCTCCCTCGTCCCCTGCTGCCTCATGGAAGGGTATGGAAGAATGGGGGGCAATTGCTAAAATAGTTCAGAATTTGGGGACTATTCCAAAACCGTAAAGAAAGCTCTGAAAATCTAGGATAACAAACAACATGCTTCACCCAAATCAGGATCTGAAAATAATGTAGCTTTTATGTGCACACTCCTAGCTTTGGTAGACGGTGTTTACTCTAGGAAGCACTACAGCTAAACCATAGTATATCTGCTTACTTTCAATACTGCTAGAAAGATTCAACTGGGTGTCCATGTTGGTCTGAAGTAGCACAACAAAATTTTAGTCCAATAGCACCTTTAAGACCAACAAATATTTATTCATGGCATGAGCTTTCGAATGCATGCACTCTTCCTCAGACAATGATACAAGGATCATGAGACTATAAAGGAAAAAGTAATATAGTAGCAAATTAGTAAAGTGTCATAATATCCAAATTATGCAGTATAATTGTTTGGTAAAAAAAGAAAAGAAGCTAATCAGCTATTTGGGTTCACTTGTAGTTACAAAACACTGGAGAAATAAAAATGTCAAGGTGATTTTCACACTGGTATGCAGAACACACACTTCCCGATTCCCTAGTGAAAGCCATATTTACAAAAAAGATGCAAAGTGCAAGCCTCGAATTCAGTGATAGCAGAAGCTGTGTTTGCAGTAAGGGTTGCGCACAGGGTTGTTGTGAGGATAAAAGGTGCAGGAGAAAATCATACATGTTGCCCTTATTCCATGGGAAAATGGCAGAATGAAAATGAGCCCAGGTTTGAGTCTATACTCTGTTATCTTTACCTTCTTTCAGCCTTTTAGCAATGGTCCAAGTCATGGAGGAGAATGGAACTGATATATGTTAGTCCACAGAGAATTGTTCAATGCGTCGTTACCATACAAGTATGGGAACCACTTTTCTGTGACTTCATTCCTTGCAACTGTGGTGAAACAATTGAAAGTCCTCCACTTCCCACAGCCACTTCCCTTCAAATATCAACAAGGTGATAGATTTCAGAGGAGCGGTCACATTAGTTTGTTGTGTCCAAACTCTACATCGAGTTTCATGCTATTTTAATGACTATTTTGTATGCTGTCATCATATTCATCTATTACAGCAAAAATGGAGACATGTCACCTTAAAGACCAGGACCCATCAGCTGACTCTCAGGAGCAAGACGGCTATTCTTTCAAAGAGTACTGCAAACTTCCCTGCCCCAGCATTTTTTGGGCCCGTTTTGAACCATGTGATCTGTGTTCCTCAGTGATTCTGCAAATAATAACGCTCGTGGCAATGTGTAGAAACTATTGTAGAAACCTATATATGTATATTTATATTATGGTAAAAAGTAAAGGTATCCCCTATGCAAGCACTGAGTCATGTCTGACCCTTGGGGTGATGCCCTCTAGCGTTTTCATGGCAGACTCAATACGGGGTGGTTTGCCAGTGCCTTCCCCAGTCATTACCGTTTACCCCCCAGCAAGCTGGGTACTCATTTTACCGAGCTTGGAAGGATGGAAGGCTGAGTCAACCTTGAGCCGGCTGCTGGGATCGAACTCCCAGCCTCATGGGCAGAGAGTCAGACTGCATGTCTGCTGCCTTACCACTCTGCGCCACAAGAGGCTCTTTTATATTATGGTAATAATTCCAAATTTGTAATTGATATTCTCTAAATAATGCTCTTAATAATGCTTAGCCAGGGGTAGTCAAACTGGCTCATGGGAATTGTAATCCATGGACATCTGGAGGTCCGCAGTTTGACTACCCCTGTGCTTAGCCGTTTAAGGTAAAATCCAGTTCTGGATTTAAACCACTAGGTGTCACTGTATCCATTCTAAAAATCAGTTCAGCCTGATCAGTAATCTTTGCATTATATTAGTTTTATTGTGTGTGCACTTCAAAATGTTCAAATCCAAAGAATCTTAAGTCTTCATGTCCATGCCTGGATTCTGTAAAGTGGGGCACAAGAGAGACCTTGAGAACACTCTTCTGGATTTTTGACAGCCAGCGCAAACTATCAGTTCTTATTTATCTTATTTATCTATTTACCAGCCTCCTAAGTCATAAATGTGTTCTTTTACATGGACTGGCTCTGGGAATGGCCAGCTTATTATAAAAAGGAGTCCCTTCTTGCAGAAATATATTGTTCTTATTACTATGTCTGTTTACCTGCAGTTTAGTGTGATCCACACCTACTCCGATTGCTGTGTGATTTGGTCAGTGCAACGCAGCATCTGGGGATTCCATAGTCTTCTGTTCTCTGTAATAACTCCCCTCCTCTCTCCCACATTTATTTACATTGTACCCGTGTGTGTGTATGTGGAGTCAGCTTGGTGTCGTGGTTAGGAATTACTCTCTCAGCCTCACCTACCTCACAGGGTAAACTGCTTTGAGAGAACCAACTCTTCTTCTTCTTCTTCTTCTTCTTCTTCTTCTTCTTCTTCTTCTTCTTCTTCTTCTTCTTCTTCTTCATGTATCCCACAAAATAATCTCTGACCCATACAATCTTTTTTAAGGTGGTGGTGTATATGGATGGGCATGAACCTGATTTAAAATTATACCCCCAAAAAGGACTGTGCATATTGAAAGCCCAATAGCTTTTGTTCCTTGGAAGGATGGAAGGCATTCTTATGAGGAAGTGACATTCTTATGAGGAGGTAGGATGTTGCACTTCAGATGTCAGTTCTTAAATAGATTGATTATAAGCTGGAGTACCCACATCTGATTTGCATGCATCCTATCATTATGGTGCCATTCTTGAATGACTTTGTAAAATAAAATAGCAGAAGACAAATTGATGACCAGGGGAGGGTAACTAAGGCTACAGAGGGCCAAGGAAGCTAGGAGAGGCAGACAGCAGCACGCTTGTTCTAACTGCACATTCTTCTGAGTGTGAAGTTGGTATCAGAGGGACTATTTGTTAGACGGCCTATCGTGGCTCTCAGGAAGGCCTTTATACTAATCTGTGTTTTGTCTGGGAATCCAATTGTTATTAACATAAACTACCTGGAGTTAAATTTCTCGGGAGGGTAGAATAGGACTGTAAAGAATTGTTTGAGGCATTTCTGATTTTTTTTCACCCTGTTTCCTCTCCCTTCGCATTATTTTTCTAAATATTATGCATTTTGGATTTTTTTAAAAAAAGATAAAGTACCAATTGCCACAACTCCTTTCCAGCTTTTCCTATAGCAAACCTATTATGCTGTTTTCCTATTTTAGTGGCCATATTTACCGCCAGGCAATTGGGTGTTGTATGATCCTGCAGTATGTTCAAAATAGCACATAGTGTTTAAAGTAATTTTGTTTTAGCATTATTGCATTGCTATAAGTGAATAAATGGGAGATGTCTTCATTTAATAAGTGCATTTAATAACATGACTGGTTAACTCTTGAGCTCAGTGACTCTAATAGATTTAGCCCTGAACTTAACAGAATATTCATCTTAGCTGAATATTCACTTTGAGTTATTGTACATTTCCACAAGCGCAATGGCTTCATATCCAAAAATACATGCCCTGATCAACAGAAGAAGATAATCAGAAGAAGCAATTATGTTTTAAAAAGTGGCTTGAGACAACAAATAGAGCCATAAATAAAAAAAATGATACTTAATCAAAATCTTAAAGGCCATTCGGAGGTTGATCGCCCCTTTTTTAAAGATTAAAAATGTGGCAGAGTTAACATTGTCATTCCAAGGGCAACAGTATGGATGAATACAAAATGTTACATGGAACAATAAAGGTTCATTTCTTTGTGCATTGTCAGATGTTCCATCATCTAAGAAGCTTCTCAGTTTTCTTCAACCAAATCAGAGGGCTTTTCTGCATGTGATAAATATAGTGAAATGCTTACCTAATGTAGGCGTTATATTCTGGCTGCTCTGCATGACGTCGCCCACATCCAGCATCTGGCCAGCCTACAGCTCACCACTTCCTCCATTTTAAACCCCAAGTTTGGGAATCGCATAGGGCAGGGGTAGTCAAACTGCGGCTCTCCAGATGTCCATGGATTACAATTCCCAGGAGCCCCTGCCAGCGAATGCTGGCAGGGGCTCTTGGGAATTGTAGTCCATGGACATCTGGAGGGCCGCAGTTTGACTACCCCTGGCATAGGGCATTTCCACACATCAGTAAAACTAGCATTACAGAAGCTGAATGGCAAAGCGCTAAATTTTATTGTGCTTCCCAGCCCCTTCTCACCTTTTTGCTGTCTGGCCTTTGTCTGCTGCCTTTTCATGCATCACACCCTCCACATCCGCTGCTGGAAATGGCGGAAGAGTGCAATGTGCCTTATACATGACTCACTTCTGCCTGTCAATCAGTTCAGGCAACCAATCCCCTTTCTCCATATATTGACGTAGTTTAAAGGTCCCCGATGCTTGCTAATTAAAAAAAAAATTATACTTCTCCATTGCATTGCCTATGCAAGGAATCATAGATGCATTATGCTTTTTTAATGCCACCTCTTATGGGATCACGAGTCCTTTGATACATTTAAAAATTAATATCATTCTTGATTTTTTTTGGGGGGGGGAGAAAACGTTCGAGAAACACAATTGTGTTACTACTTTGAAACAAATATTCTTTTATTTCTGGCGTTGCCTACACATGTGTCCGCCTGTTCATTGCTCCAGGCATGTTGCTCCAGGTATGGGGAGCCTCATCATTATTACTCTGCCATCTTTTTAAAACTAGCATTCAAGAAAGTAATGAAAATTCAACTGGTCTTTCAGCCAACTTTGTCTTCTGGAGATGAAAAATATTTGTATATTTTTCTCACCACATCATTCTAGGCAGAATCTGTCTCACAACTGCTAGGTCTAAAAACGAAAATGATCGCAAATTACCAAGTTACAAAATATATTTTAAATTGTCCCAGGATTGGTAATATAATTTTTATTTCTCTCAAATTTGCTAAAGCCAAAATTTTCATTAAATTGAAACTCAGTGAATCATCTTCTCATCCAAACATGCTGTAAAATCTGCCATCTTAAGTTTCCGTCAGTGATGAAAGGAGCAGCACTACAATGGGAACCAGCAACATTTAAAAAAATGAACATGTCTCTAGGCAACAGAACACATTAGACCAGTATCCAAGGCAAGAAGCAGAAATGTCATGCAGTATGACTGTATAGAAGAGTACATTATAGCATCTCTTGTTCATTCACATCTAAATGACCAAATCATTCTCTTCCTGAAGCCCTTTGATTTTAACTAGCAACCAGATATAAAACCCTTTGCATAAACATCGGTATAACCATTTGTTTAGAGAAAGAAAAAGGATGCCAGAGTTCATTAATGTGTTCATTAATGTGCTCATTAATGCCATATAATGCATTTTGTTTCCTCACATGTTTCTGTAGTGACATAGATAATTTTCCAAACCAGACACAAATTGAGTACTCACATCACACATGCAAAACTCTGAAGGGAAATTATGAATAGTCATCCCGAAACATCTTGACCTGTCCTTACTGTTTCTAATTTCAACAAAAAATAGAGTCCAGTGGCACCTTTAAGACCAACAAAGATTTATTTAAGGTTTCAGCTTTCAAATGCATGCACTCTTCCTCAGACTAAATGAACAACCATCATAACTGTGGAGGTATAAGGCAAAATAATTGTGGCAAATTAATAAACTGTGTTGTAATATCCTAGTTAAGCCATATGATGCCATAGGATAATTGTTTGCCAAATCAACTAATCCTCTTGAGTTCAGTTGTAGTTCACAAAAACATTGGAGAAATGAAACTGCCCATGTTGGTAATTAATGGCAGACATTTCCCCAGTTGTTGCTGGCACCATCCATCTCCATCCAAGCATTGGAAGCATCCCTGCAAGTGACAAGCTGTGTTGGCAACTATCTTGTCCTGACACCGGAGTGTTAAATTCAAAATTACATTACATATTACTAACATCACATGAGTCACATTGTCCCAAATAAAATAAATTAAAAAGAAGAGAGGATTGTAAGGGCTGTGGATTTCAAAATTAAAACATTTAAGACAAAAAACAGCATTTAAAATATGAGGGCTATGAAAAATGTTTAAACAATTATAAGCCCTATATTGAATCAGACCACCCCACAGTCAGTGGCTCTCCAGGGTCTTGAATTGGGGTATGTTATAACACCTACCGCCATATCCCTTGAGGATCTGAGATTGAACCTGAGATTGAACCTTCTGCCTGCCAAGCAGGCCTACTAATTTCCTTTTTGTATTCCTAGGGCTCAGCCTAGGGCAGTCCTACAAAAATAAGGGAGAACAAAACACAGACTGGAACATGGAATGGAAAGTATAGAAGAACATTAATATCTTTAAAACAGTTGTGGCTGATGGAAAAATATAACAAGCTGGAATGTAGAAGAAGAAGAAGACGAAGGAGTTGGTTCTTATATGCCACTTTTCTCTACCCGAAGGAGGCTCAAAGTGGCTTACAGTCGCCTTCCCTTTCCTCTCTCCACAACAGACACCAACTAGTAGCAATGCAAGCAGAGGTACACTGGATGTACCTTGGTATCAAAGAGAAAACATGCACCTGATCCTGGAGAGAAAAGCCAGCCGAGGAGAGGGACAAGAGAATCGAGGAATGAATAAGTGACCCAGTGAGGTGACCTAGGGACCCAGGCTTAAGAGGATAACTGGCTAGAATTTGGGGAAGCTCAGAGGTTTTTAAAAAAATCTTATGCCTAGTTCCAGTCAGTGTTAGCCCATGGTGGGCTAACAGAGTGTGTTTAGGATTCTATTCCATTGGATTGTCTGAAAACTAACTGCTAACTCACAAGGGATTGGAATGTGCATGATGTTATTAGGGAGAGTGCCCCCGGATGCAGGGTCTTTACTATGTAATGAGGTTATCCATACCTTTGGGGCAAACAGGTGTTTAGGAAGTCTCCTTATTGTGTTAATCTAAGAACAGATGTTCAAAGGCTTTTAGTGATTATCCTGCAAAATCTATACGATTTTCACGGATGTTTTAGGTTGATCTTGCTTTATGTCAGACATGATGGACGGTATGGTTCCTTCAAACTCTATGATTCTATGAAATTCAAAATTTTGTGGGACTGGAATTCTGATTGAGGCTTCTTTAATTGGTGTGGGCAGGTGGGCTACCCACATCAAGATGTACCTTGGGGATACCCGCCCCCTTTCTTAGAAAACTATAACTGGATATGAAAATTGGACTAATTCAAGATTGTGACACCACATGGGGTGCAGTAAGTTGTAGGTCCCTAATCAACAAAGTAAGTAAACAACACAGTGGAAGGTACTACAGTTCTCATGAGACTGTCTGATGCATACCATCAATGATAACTTAGACATTTTTGTGGGAAAAGGGAGAAGCTAGAACTCCTGTTTTTCTATTAAAGTAGTCACGTTCCACATGTCACTGACCTTGTTTGTTGTTGTCTGGTTGCCGCTGACTTACAGCAACCCTGTAGGGTTTTCAAGGAAAGATGCAAACAGAGGTGGGTTGCCACTGACTACATCCACATCATGACCCTGGTATCCCTTGGTGGTCTCCCATCCAGATATTCACAACAGTCAATGTTGTTTTGCTTTGGACATCTGATGAGATCTGGCTAGCTCAGAGCCACTGACTTTTAGTAGTCCTAAAACTGCATCAAATCTTTGCCTTTGCACCAAACCTGTATTAGTACATATTTTTGGACTTGACATCTGTAAATGGATTGTATGCCGTTTTTGCGTATCAGCAGATAGTTTTACAAAATGATAGCTGGAATGGAAATTTCAGACCACCACCAGGGAAGATGAAATGTTGATGTAATTAATTATAGGTTTTATAACGGAAATCAGTATTCCCAACATGCTACAAAAACAGAATAATGCATGACAACTAGCCAGCTTCAAAGTTCAGTTTCTTTCTATTCAAACTGCTTTCTTCCTCTTTCCTCACTCTTGCTACTCACCTGCATCAATTCTGGAGGTAAATGAGTCCTCAAGTGAAAGTGGTGCTCAAGCATCTTTATCCACTGTGCCATTATACGAAGCTCCAGTCATCCTTTTTCTTTGTATGACTGTATTAGTAATTTGTAGTCTGAGAGACCCAATAAGCTTTATGGCAGAGTGGGAATTTGAACCTGGGTCTCTCCAATCACTTTCTAAGCACTCCATATGTTCTCCTGATCAGCCATGGCAAAGTATATGTTTTCTAATATATATTGCTTCAGAACACAATATCCTTAACACTATTTCGCTCCCTTATATATTTGGGAAACAGTCTTCTGGGAGGAGACAGTCCAGGGCCCTGTCCGTCCAGGTCCACCCTGATTGCCCCCCCCCTCATTTTTTCATCTAATAAATACATGAGTGAATTTCAGCAATATTAGACTGGAACTGTACAATAAGATGTAAATTGCTATTAATTATTGAACTCAGACTGCTGCCCCCTCTAATGTTTTGATTCATTAGCAAATTGACCAACACAAGCCTTGGGTTTTCTACATATAAATTAACAGAGAATTCCAAAACCAATCATGATGTTTTGCCGGGTAAATGCAGTGGAACCTGAAAACTTTCTAACAAACTGGCAACTGCACATGAGCACTTGACAACATAAGTGTCAGAGTTCTGTAAAGCAGAGAAACACAGCTGCCACTTTGCAACTTGACTAAGGTTTGTACAGTACAGGCAAGATTTATGCACGGAAGATAGTTTCCAAAATCTGTTGCATGCTGTTCCTGGCAGCCAACTGACTTCCCTCAATTGGGGACATTGCAAATTAGCACTGAACTGAAATGGGTGCTGAATAGATGTGCAAGAAGACTGTAATGATAGGAGCCTCCCCCTTTTCTGTGATTTAATTTTGGCACTCCTTGGCAAAGGTTAGAAAACAGAATGTATTTCTGATGGTCTGATCTATTCACATTTAGTAGAGATGGTTGAGGGCACAAGTAACTGGGAGTAAGAAATGAGCAAGGCAATTAAAAATTGGACATTTTGGTTGCTATATGTTGGAAGTGACTTGCAATGGCAGATCAGAGTATCCTGGGGATGGGGGGGTGGAGAAGGAAAGCAGGACGTGTCTCAGGCTGCAGCGGTCATGTCAATCCTGTGGCTTCAGTTCAGCTAGAGAGAAGATGGAGTTTGGCCAAGCTTGGTAAAGTGTCCGGTTTTGGCATAAGCCTAGACTAAGGAAGGGTGCCATGGGCTGTCAGACAGAATATGCCAGTCCATTGCTCTGCAGCTGTGCCACACTTCCACTTGTTACATTTTCATATGCTAATGATATCTTAAAACAGCATCAAACTGCCTATAAAACCCTAGGTCATGGAAATCAGAGTGCTCATTTGCTATGCTCAATTTAGCACTAATAAGCGTTTGGACCATTTTCTCCAACTGAAACACATTCAACTCAATTAATTGAAAATATTGAAAAAGGGCATCATCCTAAAATGCTGCTATGTAATAGGGACAGTCACAAAACAGCTGGCATCAAATCTTGGAAATTTCTAAGTCAATGGTCTTATGAAGTGTGTTGCTTTCTACAGGATGTCTCCTGAGGGGTCTTCTGAAGCACTTCCTGCTAAGGTAGGATGGAGAAAAGCCACCTGGCTCTTTGCTTTAGGAAAGAGTTGTGTTAGAGTAGAAGACAGAGGATGGGTGTCACTGATCACCCGCTGGTTTATCTTTAAAATGAAAGGAACCATACTGCTCAATTATTTAACGAAATTACTCAAATCAAACCAGTTTAAATTCAAAGTGAATGCAATGTTTATACAGAGGTGTCAAAAGGAACTGCTTGTTGTTTAGTTTAATAAGAGTCTCTTCTATTTTCTGAGAGATGCTGACTTGAGTATTATTATTATTAAAAGGTCCTAGTGACATGTACCCTAGCCTTGTGCTTTAAAAGCTATTTTTCTAATTCATTTCCAGTTTAAAAGCGATCCTTCCTAGGTAATCTATAGAAAACCAGACAAATTCTCTCCCTGCCTTTTCAAATATCAGAAGAGACCAGAAGAGGAAACAATAAAACACATTTTAAAATATTGGTACAATTAAAAGCTCTCTATAACACATACCAAACAAAGCCTTAATTAACAGATTTTAAAAAATACTAAGAATGAAAACACAGTTCTAAAGCCAGTCTGCAAACTCTATAGGATGGCAACTAAATCTTATGAGACAGTAAAACGTGGAAATAAGCCGGAGGAAAGGACCATGAGTTCAGATGCCTTTGTGGGGGGCAGTACTGCCTTCCATCTTCCATTCCAGGGCAGAGTCTGCACTTACTTTCTTTATTCCATTGTCAATCCTGTTGAATTCAGATCGCTTTGAACTTGGGTCTTCCTCTCTCCCCCCCCTCCTCATTGAAACAGGAAAGTGTTCTGCATGTGGTTAGGGTAGTTCAGAAGTGGGGGGAGAGCCAAGCTTTCTTTCTTTTCTTGAAAAGGGGGGGAGAGGATTGAAAAAGAGAAGGGAGAAAAAATCCAGGACCGACAAAAGTTGAGAGAAATTAGGGGCTTCTCCTTTAAGGCAAGCTTGTCACATGACCAGGTGTGGCCTATCAGAGGTTCTCTACCACAGAGCTTGGTTTCTCAATCCGGATATTGAGCATTAAAAGCACTCTAAGATATTGCACAATAAAGGTAGGGTCACTCCGGAGCAATCCTTCTTGCTGCAGAAGGAAAATTTAAATCGCCCAAAATCCAAACGGAAATCGCATTCTGTGTAGAGGGCAGGGACTGAATCGATCTGGGGTTGGAATAAAAGCTCCGTGCAGTTTACACCCAGGCCAGTTCATGGTTAATGTCCTCCTTTAGACCTCTGTTCCATCTGCTCTGATGGGCTCAGCTTCAAAGAAGAGCCTCCAAAACAGAGGTTACCTATTTGTAGGGGAGGAGAGCTTGACCATCCCATTAGCATTTGTATGAAGGTAGTCTGAGGTAAGTCCGAAAAGCCACTGAACTGCCTTCCTTCCTCCCTGCCTGTTCTTTGACAGAGTGGAAAGAAAACCTTTGAAAAGGTTATGATTTTCCACATTTTCAACTTCCAAAGGAAAAAAAATGCATTTATACACCACTAAACCTACACTAAATCTTTGTTAACTGTGAGACGACACTGTTTTATCCTTAAATGTGGTGATACCTTAAAAAACAAAAACCTTAAAAATAAGTTTGCCTTCCAAAGCCAAAGTGGCCGTATGCAAAGAATCTTAGCTGACCCTACTACAGCCAGGCTCTGTATCTGACAGTGCAACCTAAACAGAATTACCTCTTCTAAAGCCATTAATCCCTCTCTTTAAGATTGTTGCATTCTCTCTCAAACTGTCTTTCCTCTCCTTTTCCTCACTGTCTCTGACCAAGGCAGCCATCTGTCTGACTTATGCTAGCAATGCAAATGTTTGCAAAAGCACACGGTGGCTGTCACACACCCAAGAGGTGTGTCCTCTGCAGCACAGGGGCAAAAGCAGCTACCATATAATAGGATTTCTGCAGCACCAGCTGAGATATCATGTCCTGGTATCAGCTCTCAGGAGGCGGCAGGAGAGGTGTCTGCCATACGGGCTTACAATGTGTTCAGCCATTATCAGGATTTATAGAGCAATTGAAAGGATGGTGATGGGACAGCTCAGGGGGATTGGTTACAGGATAGAAGCCTTTCATCTCTAGGTCATCTAACAGCTGTTGTGTGGGCCACAGTGTGTGACATGAGCGATGGCCTGGGCCCCAGTGATTGAAAGACAAGTAACACACACACAAACACACAAGGCCTATATAATTAACACTAGTTGGCAGCAATGCCAGACATAGTCAGATAAGGATTCTGAATTGCAGTCCTTATTAAGCTTTTCATAAAAACACAAGCCAGAAAAACATACTGGGACTGGTTGGCTTGTAAAACCTGAAGCCTAAAGCACAAAGCAGATACAGATCCTGGGAGACATTGCACAGAGAGCTGCTTCCCACAGGAGGAATCTCCTCGACTCTGAGCAGTTTTCTGCCAATTTAAGTGCTGATTCTTTTAGAAGCAGGCTCAGTGGAGTGATAGGATACATGCCAATGTATATCACTTACCAGAGGCAGATTTGTCTGTTAAAACATCTGAAGAGCAAACCAAACTGCATAGGTCTAGCTGGCACCAATGATCTATCCCATGGGGATGCTGCGAGGATCGAATGGAGAAAAGGGGGATCCTGAGAGGAAGGACAGGATGAACATATAACAGACAAAAGCATCTTTACACAGAAACACGTGGGATGCAATCCGCAGGATCAATCCCTAAAGGTTTATTCCAGAGCTGTACAATTTCGGATGCTCAACCACCAGCTGCCTTGGTTAACCTGCCATTCACCTGTCACAAGCAGTCTTTTTCGTTCATCAACCAGTTTGTGGATGTTTAGCTAACCAGTCTTATATATGTCATAAACAAGCAGTGTTAAAAGAATTCTACTGTTTGGTAGATGTTAGAGTTCAGTAGTGAATAGAAATCATCACAAACATAGAAAATGGAGGTTTGTGGGAGGTCATGGTTCGGGGGGGGGGTGTCACATATCTGTAAACCTGAACCTGCATGGACCTCCCCATGTTCATGAATCTTTGCGTTTTCTCGAGTTCATTAACTGTTTAGCTGTTTCCTGGGGTGCTATAGATTCACTGTGGAGTCCCCTGACTGTATTGCCTCATTGTGGACGTGAATTCTGGGTCTTGTTCAGACGTTATATAATCAAGTATGTGGAATTCCATCGGGTGGGCATGTCCTGGAGTAGCTTGTGCTCTGGAGCACCCATCTCTGCCTGTCTGACATGCAGCCTCCATACAGACAGGGCGTTGCAGGAGAAGCATGTGGCAAGCCAACAACAAATCTCCAAACTGACCACATCTCCTAAGCAGCATAGTCCCAGGTGGACTCCACTGATCTCTCCTGGCCAAGAGCCTCCTAAAGGTGTCAAAGAAGCTACAAATATAATACAAAGAAACAAAAAAACTGGCACGAACTGTAGTTTATGACAAATTTTAAATTCATTATCCATCTTGCATATCTTTCTAGGCGCACAGGGTGCCATATATCCAATGATTTTACTATTCCATGGGAATTGCGAGGAGATTGCTAAAAAATTCGGGATTAGTCCCTTAGGATGGAGGTAAATTTTTAACCAGTAATTGATGGTTGTACCATATATCTATTCCCTTTATACTCCCAAAAACCCTGTGAGGTGGGTTATGCTGAGAGATATTTTGGATCCCAGTGGCTTGGCAGAGATATGAACCCAACACTCTTTGGTCTAACCTTGATGCAACATTGCTCTGACAAGGACCGACATGCCCAAAAGAAACAGAGCAGAGCTGTACAAGAAGCTGCTCAAGGAGAACCAATTAATACTCTTATGTTACTTGTGATGTGCATTGATGGCTTTTTTTTTTTACTTCAAAGAACTGAAGAAAGGAAAACCAGCACAATTATCTGTGAGACGGTAATAATAAAAGATTTTTACTAATGCTATACATCACAATACTCTTGCTTTGTTGAAATTATGAGGACTTGGATCTTGATAATCCAACCTGTGCTCGTTAGGTTGTGGTCTCAGATATGAGTCATAAAAAAATACTAGTATTGATTGGAGTGCAGAGTGACAATTATCTTACTTTTCCAAAAGATTTTATGTGCTGTTCTGCCTGCTGTCAATTTTCATTGAAATGAAAGACTGGCCTGGATCATCTTGAAGCACCAATAGTTCTTCAAACCCATTAAAAGATATTTGGGAGACATTCTGGTATTGTTCCTGCTGCTTTTTGTGCAAACTGTTTGTTTTGGAATTTCTATACGTAATACCAGGAAATGAGCATTTGAGGATATGGAACAAGAGCTTTTAAACTATTAAAAATGAGATGGGAAAATGTTACCAGATGAGAAACTGTCTGAAAGGAATTAGAGATCATTTTGACCATCTCTCAGAAACTTTGATTTCATTTGCCATTGTTGTCTTTGATTCATGTCATAAGCTTTATGTAGCAATGGCAAATGTTTGAAGGATGATGCCATTGTCAATTAGAGAAAAGTGGGAGTCATCCGTAACTCCTGCTATATGCTTTCCATTCACATGCATGGGATTATCATGGGAATTCCAAATAAGGAAGAATACAATCCATCTTGTGTATGTGTTGTATGTGTGTGTGTGTGTGTGTCAGCTCTGACAGTGGGAAGAGAGCTCCACTGAGACCTGCACACGACTCCATGCTTCTGCACAGCTGTGCTTACATCCTAATATAACACATTCCAAGTTGCAAAGATTTATTTATTGTGCTGTTTTTTTAATCATGGTAATTGCTGCTAAGCTACTGTACCTCCACTTTTCTGTGCTGTGTTAGAAAGTCCCATTTGATCACCTTAATTAAGCTACCATGTCCTTGTCATTATGCACTTGGAAATTACTCTGTAGGAAAATGTGTAGCCTGGCATCCCATTATCAGATTATTTGGTTAAAAGAGTATCAACCTTCCAATTAAGAGAGACCCTCAAAGAGAGGTGGATATCTAGGAGATCTCTAATCAAATTGTGGTATCTTGGTTGGCATGGATTCATAACACAGAGAGGTACTTTCAGTGGTAAATTCTTTGTTCTTTTTTTCCCTCTTTGGAAGCCTGCCAAAGTGTAAACCTGACCATTTACTATTACAGGGCTAAAAAATATTAAGTAGGCTTTTTAGTAACTGGTCTCAGTGGGAATATTTTACATTTATACTTCTATAAAAGTAAAAATATTTCTCTGCCATGTTAGTCAGCAATGAACTGAATAAAGCTTAATACAGGTACTGAATTTTGTCACAGATATGGTCCACAATGCAGGGGAATAGTTAATAACCATGACTAAACAAAATCACAGAGCATGCTTCTGCAAGCCAGAAATGGGTCTCTCAGCTGCACATGCCAAAAAAGAAGTTCTTGGAGAGCAGTAAAGAACAAAGGAACAATAGAATAATATGGTTGCTAGTAGATTAAAAGTAGTATAATCAGTAGATTGGGGGGGGTTTCTGCACCCATTAAAAATAGCGTCATGCCGGCTGAATGAAAGCTGAATATTCTGGTCCCTTCTCATGATGTTGCCCACATCCAGCTGACAGCTCGCTAGATCCTCCATTTTAAAGCGCTTTTTCAGGAATTGCACAAAATGGATTCACCACCTAAAAAGGTGCGATACACCGGTGGACAACCAGCAGGAAACCAGAAGAAGGAATGTTTGGAGGCTCAAACGTGCCATAGTCACTTCTGCTCCATCCTGCCCTCACACCTGCCCCCCCTTCCATTTTTCCCTGGGATGGGAATTTCTTTTTAAAAATGGTGACATGTCTGGAGCAACAAATAGCCAGTGACGCATTTAGGCAATGTCAAAAATACACAAAAGCACACATTACATAGTGATGTGACACTAGCATTCATCTTGAATGTTCTCATTGTCCCCCAATTCATGAATGATTTAAATAAATAAACTCTGCAAGGCACACAAACTGTCTTTTTGTGACCAAGTGTGATTGCTTCACTGTCCTCAAATGGCAACATGTGACAGAGGCAAGGCTCCTGTTGGATGTTCCCTATAACCATGCTTGTTGACTATTTCTGGGAGGCTCACATGCCATTTTGTTTTTTTTAAAAAAAACATGAACACATGTTCGTTTAAACGCTAAGGAAATGGCAGTGACCGCATGCTCCACAGACAAAGGGCATGTTCTCTTGGCAAGAATTCAAGTGGACTTGTGAGTCCATAAGGCCAATCTCCGTGGTCAGCCATGCTCCCAAGCCAATCAGAAGTAGTGATTTTGAATGGGTGGGATGTGAGAAAATCTGTGCGGATCCTTTGAATGGCAATTTTCTGCCTTTGGAGTGAGTTTAGGATGAGATGGAGGGCAGCTCTCAGCAATCATCACTGCAATCATCTTTCCCTCCCTCCCTCCCTGCCACCCAGAAGAGAGCACGAGCCTCTTACCACAAGCCCCCAGAGGTCCGCTGTGGCCATCGGCACAGTTCTGGGGACTCACGGTGAGAGGCAAGGCCCCTTTAGAGGGGGTGGGTGGAGGCAGCAGGCAGTGGCTTTCCCCTCGCCGCCCAGCCACAGAGGGCTGCCGCTCCTTAGTGCCAACCCCCAGAGACCCGACAAGTGCCGCAGAGGTGGCCCCATGTTTGTTGCCATCATCCCCAAGAGGGCCAGCCCCCCCCCCCAAGCCACCTACCTCCTCCTGTGGCAGCAGGCAGGGGCATACTGGTGTCTATCATGTCAGAGTGCCTGCCACTGGGTTCGTAAGGGTGGGCGTGACCAAACCACAGCCCAATCAGGACGCATTGCACGCATCCTGATTGGGCCACAGGCTGGAAGTGAAGTCTGGACAGGTCCGGAGAGGCCTAGACAGGTGCTGCCTGTTCTGGCCTTTCCATTTTATTTAAGGAGTGGCAGTGGTTAAGGATTATTTGTGAACTGCCGCAAGCCAGCTTGCTGGAAGCAGAAGTCTAAAAATTGAATAAATGAATGAATATGAAAATGGCCATTTAGAAAAGGAAGTCTTTTTCAATGACTATTGTCTGAAAAGTTAGGGGAACTATCATTTTAAGGAACTGTATATGTAGGCCTCTTGTTTGTTGGCATGTCCTTATGAATCCTAGAGGGTAGATATCTCATTGCTTCTGATTCTTCTCTTTCTCTGGGGGGCAGAGAAAATCAGGCACTGATAGATCTGGTGTAAGTAACTGGCCTATAAATCAACCAATCCCTAGATATTGCTAAAAGTAGATAGGTATCCCCTGTGCAAGCACCAGGTCATGTCTGACCCTTGGGGTGACGCCCTCTAGCGTTTTCATGGCAGACTCAATACGGGGTGGTTTGCCAGTGCCTTCCCCAGTCATTACCGCTTACCCCCCAGCAAGCTGGGTACTCATTTTACCGACCTCGGAAGGATGGAAGGCTGAGTCAACCTTGAGCCAGCTGCTGGGATTGAACTCCCAGCCTCATGGGCAGAGCTTCAGACAGCATGTCACTGCCTTACCACCCTGCGCCACAAGAGGCTCTTCAAAAGTAGATAACTGAAGTTTATTTGTACTCTTCCCCATTACAATGGATTATGTTTCTTCTCATAATTTCTATATGCATGTTTGAACTAATGATAGGGAACATTACTGCCATATATGTAAATTTATAACCACTGCATTTGAAACATAAAAGGAATGACTTTAGGACACCATGATATACCAAGGCAAGTATCCCATGGCACCCATAGTGACTACAAGAGCTTGTAGCCTGAGGCTGGGACTGATTGCATGGGAAAATTAACTCTTCTTCCATTTCTCAAAATACATCCCAAATGCGAACTGGTTACATCTCATTTAACTCATATTAATCTACATTGTATCTCCCAAGGGCAGAAATGCCATATTTTTTCATTCTTGTTTAGTACATGTAATTTGTTTTGCTGTGAAACATACTTGCTAGTGGTATAAAGTTATAGTAAATAGGGAATATTCATGCACAGACATACACACAGAGATATTCTTCATATGCTCATTTAACGCAAACTCCCAGATCAACAAGAGTCAGCTCTTTTCTCTTTGCCCCCCTGCAGCTGGTTGTGGTGAAGGGGAAATGCACCAGTCTTCTCAGCCTCGAATGGCTGGTACCCCTTGGAGTCCTCATAACAGCCATCAACCGGATCCAGGCTGCCAGTCTTGCAGACATCTACATGGAGTTTCAGGCTGTCTTTGACCAGTCGCTGGGATGCTACACCGGTCCACCGGTCTCATGCTTGACCCACAGGTAGCTCCAATTCAGCTCAAAGCCTGGCATGTCCCCTTCACCCTCAAGCTGAAGATTGAAGCAGACCAGCTTATGGAGCAGGTGTTCTTGAGCCAGTTCCCAATGCCCACTGGGAAACACCCATCATCACCCCGCTTAAGGCCAATGGTGACATCAGGATCTGTACAGACTAGAAGTGTACAGTAAACAAGGCTCTCCAGCAGAACTCATACTGTCATAGTGTCATACTACTCATAGTGCCAGTCATCAGCCACTTCCTGGCACCCCTTTCTGGTGGCAAGGTCTTCACAAAGCTTACACAGGCCTACCAGCAACTGTGTATGGTCGAGGCCCAGACCATCAATGGGGACCCTGCTCTATCTGCCAGCATCCTCCTTCTAGACTCACTGCTGCAACCGCCACTGTTTTTTAATTGTGTTCAACAAAACTGTTCAGGAAGGCATTTTTGTCAAAAGAACAGGATTGTAGTATCTGTTTTCTTGTTTATACTACACTGTTTTCTAATTTTATCATTAAGTCATTGCATTGGTTACAGCATGTCTTGCACTGTTTTTTGTTGTTGTATTATTATTTTCTAATTTTGTAATCCAGTTTGAGTCTCAGTGAGACAGGTAACCTGTATAAATACATTTTTCCCCCCAAAACAATGTCACACTGTACTCTTTATGGGTTGCCTAACTAGACTTCTTGTTAACATAGAGTAAGTGGGATGCTACTAGATTTTACATAGGAGAGCACTTGTTACACATAATCTCCTCTCTTTAGTAGTCCTCCTTTTGTAAAGAAATGCCAATCCCTCTTTGGAGCAAAGTGTTCAGAGTTTATCTCCACAAAGTGGAGCGAACACAGCAAATGAACCCAGAGCAAACCCTGTTTATCCTCCTTCGGCTCCATTCATGTCACAGCCTGTCCACATCTGGTTTTTCTGGGGAAATGTCATAACGTTGCTAATCAATAAGAAGATGACAGGGTCATTTGTCAAAGGGAAGCAAGCACTGCAGCTGTTGTCATCACCCTCTTTGCAATGAGAAACCTGGGAAAGTTCTGCTTATTTGCCTTAGGCAGGGCAGTTGAAGTGCTCTAGCCAGCAGACTGCCATCGGTTGAGAATAATAATCACAATTTTCTTTGTTAACGCTCCTAATGACTTAGCAGTAGTTGAAGGGAATAAGATGGCAGGAACCTGGCAGGAAGTATAGAGTTTCTAACAATGGGATGTCAGGGACACCAGACACTCCTTAAAGGGCCAGATGATCCTGGAGACCGGAGAAACCTGTTGAATTTTAAGTGTTAGATCACCATTGGGGATGCCTTGCTGTTGGCTTGCAGGTACTCTGTGTTGATTTGTTGATAAGAGGGATATGGAGTTATCTTTGAGAATGGCTCCATTGAGAGTTAATGAAAATTTCTTTAATTGGCCTATTCCTCATGGCAGCAGTGTGGTGCTGTGGAGCAAAAAGTTCTATAGTTTACTGTGTCTCCACAGGTGACACATTTCAGCGCCGGATCCACTCCAGGAAACAAAGCAGTGTGAGGGGGGCTGTGGGGGCTGTGTGAGGGGGGCCGGGGGGCCATGCAAAATTAAAATGAATGCCCCAGTTCGCACAGCAGCAAAGCACCATAAAGTTGACAGGGGCATTCTTTGCTTCCTCTGGGCCACGGTAGGACAGGGAGGACCCGGGTCTGGAAGGCTCAGCTATTCCCTGTCCACATGGGCCTCCTGTGAGCAAGCCCTGTCAGCCCCAGCAGCAGCTAAGGCAATGATACTCAACCTGGGGGTCGGGACCCTTTTGGGGGTTGAACAACCCTTTCACAGGGGTTGCAGCAGGGCAAGCAGCTTGGGGGGCACCACCACTGTTGCTGCTCCTCCTGCAGGTCCCTGCCAATTTATAACCAATTTATAACCAATTTCTATACAATCATGAACAATGGATCTTCACGCCATTAGTCAATTTCTGTTTAATTTCTGTGAAAGAACACTTGCATAATTTTATGGTTGGGGGGTCACCACAACATGAGGAACTGTATTAAAGGGTCACGGCATTAGGAAGGCTGAGAACCACTGAGCTAAGGGATTATGCATTCTCCCACATTTCCCTTAGCCTGGGCCAACTGAGGGCCTGATCTACGGCAGCATCATGTAGAAATGGGAATTAGCCCCGCTTCCATATGACCGCCCTCTTGGCCTTTTCCACCTGGGTGGAATTGGCCATGAAGTACCTAGCAAGGAGTACCATCCAAGACTGACCTTACAGCTCTCTTACAGCTGATTTCCTGCCATAGACATAAAGAGCTATCATACAAATGATAATGAGAAGCACAGCCTCTTTCAACAATATGAACAGACAGGCATGTGATGGAGTGCTTTGTGACTGGAAAGAACTTTTTTCCTTAGCCATCCAAGGAGCTTCTAAATCAGGAAGGTTATTCAAATTAAATTGCCTGTCTGTGAGTTGTGTGTGCAAAGGTACTTCAATGTTCGGTTCAGCAGGGCTATTTCTGGGACCAAATATCCTAGTAATGTTAAATTAAATACCACTGTGATATGCTTGGCTTTGCACCAACGCTTCCAGGAGGGAGAAGGAATACACGAAACATGGCAGTAGTAGTAAACAATACAGGAACAGTGCCCATGCACCCCTGTTCCCATTCCGCTCACTGCTGATCCCCGACTTTATCCTGCTGTGTCGACAAAAAAGTAGCTGTAGTGACAACAAATGGAATTTCCATATGGGTCATCCCCCAGAGCCACAGGGCTGAATCCTCTGAGTTGGAGGAAAACAGATTTATTTTTTCTCCAACATCGGAATAGTATGCTAGGAATGAGCGCAATGTTATACCATTTAACGCAAGAGCTTTCTGATCTCCAATCAGGGAAAAACCTCTATGTAGAAGTAGCCACAGCCTATTTTTCCACCAACATCATGCCCAAAAGTTAGTGCACACAACTGTGTCCTGTATGTACTGATGTTGACTAAACAAATTCAGTCTCGGCTGCAAAAGCAAGGTTCTGATCATATATATAAATAGAGACAAATCCCATTGCACCCAGGAAAACAACGGGCACTAGGATGCACCCCTGCACTGTGGCCTTCCTGGGGGCTGGCAACTTGGCAAAAGTATAAATCATGGAAGGAAGGAAGGAAGGAAGGAAGGAAGGAAGGAAGGAAGGAAGGAAGGAAGGAAGGAAGGAAGGAAGGAAGGAAGGAAGGAAGGAAGGAAGGGAGGAAGGAAGGGAGGAAGGAAGGACAAGGGAATGAAGGGAGCAATACAAGAGAAAAACTGGAGGAATAGCAAAGGGAGGGAAAGAAGTGAGAGCATGGGGATTTATTTATTTATTACATGGCAGAGTTACACATAGGAAACATATAATAATAATCAGTAAACCTTATAAAATATAAACTGAGTAGTCACCAACTACCTGATTGGCCATCATCCAGGAAAGCCCACCCAGGTAGTTTGGACCCAAACAGGAGGCAGCCCTCAGACAGAAAAGGCTTAATAAGGAGCCATTTCTCCACCTCAAACTTCCTGCCAGTTTCAGAAGTTTGCTGGATAGAAGAGGAGCCAGCCTCAGAGCATGCCCTGCTGCCAGTAATTTGCCCTGGCTTTCTGGATATCTAGATATCCCTACATCTAAATACCCAGGGTCCACCCCCTCCCAGTGCCCCTGGTTGGAGAGTCCCTGGTCCTAAATACCAAGAAAGGACAGCAAACTCAGATTTGTCTGGAGACAATGAGATCCCTTTATTTGGGGACCCAAGCAGACCCTGGTGGTGGCCCAGTACTGACTTGTAACAGAAGGGGTCCCCCACCAATGGCATCCAAAGACTATTGCCACCCTCAGCATAGTGCCCCATTCATTGGTGGCGGCCGACAGTGTAAGTAATGATCTGTTTGTGGGGATGACTGCTCAGGGTGGTGACAGGTATTTTCAAAACTGCTGGGGGGAATTGTCCGGACCATATGCTGGCATCCAGAAGTGACCCTTACACTCGAAGTCTCACATGGAGGGGAAGCACCCCTTCCAGGGGACCCAGTCCATCGGTTACCACCTGGGGGGGGGCAGGGACCACCAATGTCCTGGCAAGTGGCACAGGGGACTGGCTGACCTAATGGCAGCTGCAGCTGCCTCTGCTTGTGTCCACACTGAGGACTCATGGTTCCAGCTCACTTCCAACTTCATCAGTACTCTGCTGCCACTGTCAGTCCATCTCCTGTCTTGTTCCGTCTCTGGGCAGCATTCCTGGTCTCTGCCAAACTGTGTCCTGAGATATCAGTGTCAAGTGGCAAGCCCTCACTCACCCACCAGGCCCTTTTCCGCATGGAGGGGTCATGGGACCATGGCTTACCCTGCAGGCCAGGCCTCCCTCCCCTTCCACCTACTGATACTCCACGAGCCATTGTTAGGCGACCTCTGATATTGACAGAGCTGCTTATACAGTGCTGTTCTGTCACACTAACTTTCACTATTGTTACAACAATTAGAGGACTCAACCACTGAAGAAAAGATATTGAAAAAGGAAATTATCTAGAAACCATTATGGTTGATTCTCTATGTATATAAAAATGTATTAAAATTGAATATATATTGTCAGAACAAGAATATTGCCTGGGATAGATTCCTCATTTTTCTGTTGGTATTCTATTGTGAACCTTTCCAAACCTGTCTGTTGTGAACCTTCCTTTTTTCATGTTGTAACCTTATTGAGATATCCTGAGTAGCAATCCTGCCCAGAGGCAGCTGCCCCGATGATCCAGACTACTGCCCTGAAGTTACAATGCTAGGTTATGTGTTCCTAAGAAATAAAATGGCCGGACAGAAGGCCATTTGAGATGGGAGGTGGAAGTGATGCTCCAAGAGTGGTGAACCAGCCCAACTGCCATAACCTTATGGTTTCGGCATATGCATGGCCCTGCTCCGGCATAGTGTCAGCAGGGTAGGAACTCACATTCTTCTGTGTTCTGTTCCCACACAGTAAATGGGGGCCTAAATCGGACCTGCAATTGACCACCACTGGAATGACATCAACATCGGGCACAAGTAGGAACTTGCTTCAACACCGGCCATACAGTAAGGTCTTCCTTGTGTATAATCAGTCTAATGGGGCTTGTTTAACATCTCTGCTCTCAGAAATTTCACTGATGTTCTGAAATGAATTTCTACAGGTGGAAAATCCTTAAAACCCATTATTCAATGATTTGCACTCATCTTAATGTGATCTCATATTCAATTTCTGGCTACCTACTACCTAATCTGCATTTTAGCATACACTTTTGAGCAAGCCTCTCTTTGCTGTTCTAGAATCTGCTTTAGATTGTTTGCTATTTGCATCTGCTTATAGGGTCTCAAGCAGTTCATTTTTGTAGCCATATAAACAAGTACTCCTAAAGACCCAACTGTGCCAGAATGACAAGTATTTTTCAACTCCTGTTGCATATGTGCCTCATGTCATGAAATGACATCTAGCAGATTTTTGAGCTGATAGGCATGCTTAGCATGATGCTGTATTTTTGAATGGTATGTAGGAACTCTTAGTCACCCAGTGATGCTAACTTTAAAGAATGCTGCTATGCTACAAGAAAATGCTAGGAAACTCACCAATGGAATGTCATTGTACATCAACAGCTTTTCAATTCCAACCTTTGATCCCAAACTCACTCATAGTTGCTGAATTGCTTGAGCTCCAGTCTCTCCATACCCACAGACACAAGGATCCCAAAATCTCTTAGAGGAATTTTACTGACATTTGTGATTTAAGCTATGGAGATATGTCCAACTGCATTGATGATGGTCACTTGAGAAGCTTTACACTCTAGTACCATCCTTTTGACTGACAAAATGAGAGGGCATTTCTTCAGTATACCATGGACCTCTAGGAGAGATTTTGCATCTCTAATGCCCTATCGCAGATACAAATAGTTTGTTAAAAGTCAAAAAAGAAACCACGCCACCAAAGATCAATTTTTTACTTTATTTAGGAACTAGAGGCAAAGCCTGTTGCACCCAGGGAAACAATAGGTGCTAGGGCACACACCTGCAATGTTGTCTTCCTCGAGGCCCTGCCTCCAAGCCTCAAGGAACATTCCTAACCCAGGTGTCATCAACCTGCAGGTGTGGACTGGATATCTCCTGGAACTGGAGGTCATCTTCAGACTATTGAGATCAGCTCCCCAGGAAAAATGGCTGTTTCGAAGGGGGGACTCTGCAATGACAGCTCATTTCCAGGCTCCTGGGGAGGAAAGGGCTCCTTGGGAGGAGGGAACTCTATGGCACTGTGCCCCAGAGAGGTTCTGGGATGCCAGTCTCCAGTTGAGGCCTGGAGATTTGCTGGAATTGCAGGTCAATTCCAGGCAACAGAGATCTGTCCTCCTGGAGAAAAGGATTATTTGGGAGGGTGGACTCTCTGACTTTGGATCCCATGCACGTGCAGGAATGTCAAGCTCAAGGTGGGAAACAAAGAAATGTCATGCAGCAGTAATTGGCAATAATAATGAATATCATTAAATTTACATAATTTGCATAATTGCAATCATTAAATAATCATAATCTTGTCAGTTTCTTACTTCAATGAAAAGATGTAATTGATAGCAAAATCTGCTTGAAGAACTGAAAACCTTTCAGTCTATACATTCTTCAATATCAAAGTAAGTAAAAAACAGTTGTATGTTACAAAAAACATGAAAATATTGGTTGGCATAGAATTTATTGTGGATTTCTGCCTCTATGTCAGCTTTTCTCAAAACACGCACACTTTAAGGCAGTGGCAATTTGTATAGCCTGGGGTAGTGGTTAAGAACAGCAGCTTCTAATGTGGTGAGTTGGTTTTGTTTCCCTGCTCTTCCACATGCTGGGTGACCTTGGGCCAATCGCAGTCCTTTTAGAAGCTGTCCTCACAGAGCAGTTTCTCTCAGAGCTCTCTCAGCATCACCTATCACACAGGGTGTCTGTTGTGTGGAGAGGAAAGGATTATAAGCCACTCTGAGACTCCTTTGGGCAGTGAAAACCAGGGTATAAAAACCAACCCTTATTCTACTGGGAAGGTGCTACTGGGAAACAGTGTCTCCCCCCTGGGAAACAGTGTCTCCCCCAATGTCCCCATAGCCTCACGGTGCTTCTGTGTCCCATCTACAGTTGGCCTTCTTCAATGCCACTGGTCTCAAATTAACTTTGTTGTGATGGTCTTGGAAAGATTGTAGCATGACCAAGATGGAAAGGGAAAGTCCACATCTTCCCAGCCCCACCCACAAACTTCATATGACTTACTCATGAGTAAACATCCCCAGGGCAGAAAGCTTTTCCTGGCCACCCTGGGTCCCAGAGAGCCAACGGGGCTGTTTCTGGGCTTCCTGCAGCCCCCGACCTCCAGAAGGAATGCACAGGCTGCCCCAGATCCCCCCATGTTCTCTGAGTTGAAAGAGGCCAGGAGGCCAGGGCTACTTACTGGCAGCAGGGTATGCTCTGAGGCCTGTTTCTCTTCTACCCAGCAAACTTCAGTAACCAGCAGGAAGTTCAAGGTGGATAACTGATCCCTCCAATTCAGTTATCCAACTGAAGTTGGAGAAGGCACCCCAACCATAGACCTGCCCAACTTCTCCCTGTCTTCCTTACCCCAGCTTAACTACAGCTGAAGCTTTCTGGGGTTCCCCACCATAGCCACAGCTGGTGATGCAGCAAAGCTATGATGAGGTAGAGTTTGGGGGGGGGGTGCCAGCATCACAGGAAAGCTGGGGTCTGGCATTGGATATAAGGAAAAATGGGCCTAGTATAGTTCCTGATCTCTACCGCTGGGCCTACCACTGGGAATTATTCAATCAGTGGCCATCAGTACGGTGGCTACAGGTATCTGCAAATGAGCCCACACTTGACAATTAGAATATAAGATTAAGTTATGTAAATATATAGTTGAAGATAAAAAAAACAAAATATAAAACAATGTTATGGGGCCATGTTCAGAAGTAAACACGTAGATTTTCTTGCAAGTTAGCATTTGTTGGATTTGGCTGCATGAGTTATATATAAAGACATTCAGAACTGACTAATTGTTCCTTGGCAAAAAACCTTTAGTCCGTTAAGAACACACATAGAATAATATTAGAAATGAAGAAATCTAAGGAAAACCACATGGCTGCATAGTTATTCAGTGATCTAAACTCCACCTGGTTGGTTATTTATCTGATGTTCTAAGTAACATAGCCATCCTTTCTATTCTATCCTTGACTTCCCATCTGGACTTTTATCTTGTCTTTTATCTGTACATGTTGATTTCTCTTTGAAGTTTTGAACTGCAGTGTGTGATTTGTAGCCTCTGAATGTGGATGCCACCATTGTCTTCCAGCTATTTCAGGGTGTGGAAACAATGCACTGTTTAGATTCGCCATCAGTACATTAATAGCAACATCACTCATAGATAACTTCGTTTTCACAGGGTGATATTAAGAAAAATTGTGGTTTCCCAAAATGATGCGCCGTTCTGTCAGATCCACACCACACTTACCCTTTGGACTGAGAATGATATTGTTTTATGGCATCAATTCTGTGGTACAATGTTAATAAATTTGTGTTAGGAATATGATTGCATCATTTTGATGCCACAACATTAAATCACAAGAGGGGAAGAAACCAGTTGCAATAATAATATATTTTAAAAGCACACCAGATCTTTGCAGGGGGGAGGAAATCAATAGGAGCATATGGGCTACAGTTTGAAAACTTTAAGCAAGTTAAAAAAAAGACATAAATCTTTATGATGAAGATTATGAGTTTGGCTTCTAAAATAATAACTAGCATTAACTGCAACATTGTAACGATTTTATGACACAACAACCTAGTTCTAAACTATGAGAATTAAGGTGGGATTGAAGAAGAGTTGGTTCTTATATGCTGCTTTTCTCTACCAGAAGGAGTCTCAAAGCAGCTGACAATCACCTTTCCTTTCCTCTCCCCACAACAGACACCCTGTGAGGTGGGTGAGGCTGAGAGAGCCCTGATATTACTGCTTGGTCAGAACAGCTTTATCAGTGCTGTGGAGAGCCCAAGGTCACCCAGCTGGCTGCATGTGGAGGATGAGCAGGGAATCAAACTCAACTCACCAGATTAGAAGTTGGCACACCTAAGCACTACACCGCTAGTGGTTTATATCAATGGGAGAGCTAGATTATTGTCCACTAAATGAGAAAGAATAGTGGCATTAAAAAGAAATGTTAAGTCATTTGGAAAGGACTAAAACCTTTCTAGTTTTAGTATAGATACTTAACATTCCTGGCTTGACTGGAATTTCTGTACACAAGAAGGAAAATAACAGCAAGACTGATGTCAGCATATGAAAACATTTTATGTACAAATTGGGTTGTCAGTGTTTTGATTTCAAAGTATTCAAGAGGAGCCGAACTTGGCAAATCAGGGGATGACCATCAGACCATTGGGCCATCTAGCATAATTGGTCCATCAAACCATTGGTCAACCTAGCATAGAACTGACAGCTCAGACAGTCCTACTAGCTGAAATCCTTTGAATACATGAAGCTGCCTTAAACCAAGTCCAATTGCTGGTCTATTAAGGTCAGTATTCTCTGTGACTACTGGTAACCCCCTAAGTGTAATTCATATCTTCTATCTGATCTTTTTAGCTGGCGATGCTGGGGATTTAACTAGGAACTTTTGGCATTTTAAGTGGACCCTGTTCCACTGAGATGCTAGAGACTTTACTTGGAATTTTAAGCATACCAGAGAAATGCTTATGAGATTTTCCTAGTCACAAGTAAATGCAGAATATCTGTATAACATGAGGTCATATATAGTTGTACAAAGATTTGCACAAACAATTATGTTATGTTAGGTTACCCAAGACTTTCCGTCTATGTTCAGCTTGGGACAAGAAGGACTGAGCTACAAGTGAAGCCTGTATCCGGCTTCTTCAGATTCTGTTATAATAGAACAAGCCAAAATTATATCAACTTCTAAACCTTAGTGTTGAATTTTAATTCTTTAATTGTACTCAGCGAACTAAGGTAGAGCTTGGTTATGAGCCTGATGCATCGAGGGGGTAGGGTGGGGGTTGTAGATCTAGGGATGCCAGGGAATTAATGAAATGGACAAAGCTTTTGACATACAATTGCCATGCACTGGGTTCCTAATTACCATTCACCAATGCAACAATTGAATTCATATTAGGTAGCATTTTGTTCTGAAAAACAAACCCCGCCAAGACTGTTAATGCTGAAAAGAATGATGCCAAACTAGTTCCAGGGAGCTTTCTGTCTACATTGAACCATTTACATGTGGAATCTTTTCTCACCTTTTCTATTCTGAAATTTAAAAAGCAGATTAGAAAGCATAGGAAACCAATACATGAGGGAAATATGTATGGTGTGGTATAGAGGCAATTTTAATGCTCGATTTCCCAACTAAGTTTTAAAATATAGATTTTTCTGTTTTTCAGAGAACAAAAATTTGAACAAAGGAGGTTGGACATGAAATGCCAAGACCAAATGTATGATTTGCAATGTGAACATAAATCTAAACGTAATCCCAGGGCCAGGAGAAGAGAGCAACTGAAAAGCGAAGTGGTTGCTGTTTGTTGGACATGCAAACCTGGAAGGCAAACTGGAACACTTGCTTGCTGTATTAATAGCATCATTCACAGCTGGCCAGAGGAAACGAGCCATAGAGCTACAATAATTCCCTTGCTATGACTACTAATTAGCTACAAGACTGGATAGTGTGATTATCATAAAGATGTGGCTTCCCCCCCCCCCTTTCTGAGAGAGTTTATTTCAGATAATATATTCTCCGTAGCACCAGCTGGTTGAAGACCTCCTTTGGCAACAATAGGTGTGATTAATCCAATAAGCATTTCACATGAGCAACTATTAAGAGTGTAACTTCCTCACAGTGGGGCTTGTGTATCCTATATGCTAAGGAGGAGAAGACTCAATTTGTGTGTACTATTTGGTAGGCTTCTTATATAGCTGTATAATCAAAATGGCCCGTTTCAGCATCAGAATAAAGCCAAAGCTGTGTACTGCTCCACCCCCAGCTGCCAAAGAACTGCCTACATGTGCAAAATACATTAAGCCGTTGTAGGAACCATTTACTTTAAAGCATCCTGAAAGCCATGTAGGGATCGCTCCCTCTGACAGGAGTAAAATGATTTATTCACGTATCTGCAACATGTCCCTAAGTTCTCTTTTTCAGGAATCAAAGTGCACTAGAGTTTCACATTCCCAAGCTCCTTTTATTTCAGCATGAAAGTGATTAAAGATGTTTATCTAAGCAAAAAAAAAAAAATCCGACTTCAAGCCTGCCGCTTTCATCTTAAGAACAATCTGATCTCTGGGGGCTGTGAGGCACATAGGGAAAGCATTTGAAGAGCTCTCCATTTATCCACTTTCAGATTTCCCTAACAAGAAATTTTAACACGTAAACAAATAAGAATGACAGGAAAAGGTAAAGAGATCTGATGAAGGAAAACATGGAATAGATGAAAAGATACATTAAACATTTTATGAGTGAGAAGGAGATGAATGAAAGGGAGATAGTGAGATTGTGCAAAAATCAGTCAATCCGGAGATTGCAGGAATGAACACATAAAACACAGTTTTCTACAAACTTGAAAAATACCCCAAGCTTTTGGTTGGGGCCAATGACCCAACGACATCGAACCCTAACTCCCAAGGAAAGACCCCTCATGGTGAATATTATCAACAGACTCCACCAGAGATAAAACTGCATTGGTTGCATAGGGATGCATTGAAAGGTTTTAATGTTTGGTGTAGTGGTTAGGAGTATAGACTTCTAATCTGGCATGCCAGGTTTGATTCTGCACTCCCCCACATGCAGACAGCTGGGTGACCTTGGGTTCGCCACGGCGCTGATAAAACTGTTTTGACCGACCAGGAATATCAGGGCTCTCTCAGCCTCACCCACCCCACAGGGTGTCTGTTGAGGGGAGAGGAAAGGGAAGGTGATTGTAAGCCACTTTTGAGCGTCCTTCGGGTAGAGAAAAGTGGCATATAAGAACCAACTCTTCTTCTTCTTCTTCTTCTTCTTCTTCTTCTTCTTCATCATCATCATCATATGGTTCATGTTGTCATTGATATATATCACCCTGAGCTGTTCTGGGAAGGCAATATATAAACAAACAAACAAATGCCCTCAGCAAGCTGAGTACTGCCAGCCTCCAACCTTTGGTTTCTATGGCTTAAAGGCAGTGCTGTTTCAGTCTTTAAGGGTGGATTCATTAAAGCAAGGGTTAGCAGCAGCCACCTGGCAACATATTACCATGTGACTTGCCTAATTTATCCAGGACTGGCTGATTATTCAGCTTACAAAAGTCAGTATTACACAGAATCATAGAGTTGGAAGGTGCCATACAGGCCATCCTTCAGTGCAGGATCAGCCTAAAGCATCCTTGATAAGTATCTATCCAGCTGCTGCTTATCCACTGCCTCCTTATGCAGCCCATTCCACCACTGAAGTGTTGGAATAGACAATGTCTGGTGTACAAAGAAGAAGAGAAGAAGACCCTGCAGGGGGCAGCAAGAAGACTGCTAGAGGGGATAATGTGGTCAGGACCTCCCTCCTCTCCTGCTAGGTGTCATTCTTTTTCTGTCTCCAGATTGCTACTCTTAGACCCATTATGCACGGGGGGAATAACGCACATTCAGGGTGGAATGGCGGCGACGAAAATCACAGATAACGCACAGTGCCGGCTGCAACCGGCCGCAGATTCGGTGCATGCTGCCGAAAAAGCCGCGTTAGCGAAACATGGAAGAAAGTGCAGCTTCCGGGTGACCGGGGCGCAACCAGAAGCGGCGCCGGGGTCGCCGCATGCATAATCGGTTACTCTGGGTTTTGCCGCCGTCGCGCCCCGTCCCGTGCATAACCGGTGTGCTTCGCGTCTTCCCCCTCCGCGTTTTCAATGTGGCCCGAAATCGCCGTTTTGGCGGCCGTGCATTATGGGCCTTAGGGGCAATTTCCTGCCACAGATTCAGTCTCTCCTTCTCGCTTAGTTAGGCATGTAGTCAGCTCCTGTCACTGTCTTTCCTCTGCACTATCATGTAAAATTCTTTAGTAAACCTTTACCTATTCTTAAATCAGAGTGTGCAACCTTACTGTCTTGTTTACTCTGCTAACAGGAAGTACTCCGGCTGTATCTGGCTCTGGAAAAAAAATTTCCCCTGATACCTAGCCGGTACCATTCTACAAGTTGAAGAATTACTGTGGGTCATCACTCCTGCTGCCAACAGGAATGTTTCCCTGCCCTCCTTGAAGTGGCAGCCTTTCAAATATGTAGTGATTAGAATTTCAGAATAGGATCTGGGAGACTCAGGGCCATTTCCCACGGCGATCTTTGTTGCAAATTGTTTGCGGAATGAAAAATCGCCATTTAAAATAGTGGAATTCGTCGTTTTGCACACCTGGCTTTGTAGTGGAATCAGTTGCGTTTTTTAGCGTTTCCCACAGGCTTCCGGTCTTGGCAGAAATCGCTAGAAAGGAAGCGCTATTGCCAAGCTTGTCCCGCCCCTGGCCGTCAAGCAGCCAATGGGCAGCCGTTAGCATGCTCCCAAACAGCCCCTTTCCCTTTAAGAAAGCTTTTTTTAAAAAAAAAACAGACCCATAGCAACGAATCTACGTAGATTCCTTGCACTGGAGAGACCCATCCAGCTGCCTAATGTGATCTATCGTTTGATTGTATGATCGTTGGCACGCTGGCTCGAGTGATAAAAAAAAATTCCCCCCCCCCCCTTCTCACGGGCTCGATTTTCGGCTGAATTTATGTGTAAAAAATAAAGGGACTTTATTTCAGCAAACGGGCTTTTATGTGGTTTGTGCTTAGTGACTAAAGGTGAAGGACTGAAGCCAGGGAAGCCTCTAAACAGAAAGAGGCTCGCCGGTGCGTTTATCCCCGCTCGCTCCGAGAAAAAAAAATGGCGATCGCTTCGCCGGAAGTTTGGAGGAGAGATCCAGGGGGAGGGACTTTGAAGAACCAGCTACAATGGTAACGCACAGGTCTTTAGCGCTACTGTTGCAGATTGGTTGCAGGAGTGTATCGCTATCCGGAGGGTGAATCCAGTTTTCTGGATTCCCCTGAAAGCGCCACAACGAAGCGCTTATTGCTGATCGGTTTCAGGATTGTTGCAGATTGTTGACGACGTCGTGCGTTATGGCAAATTAGTAGCGTTTTCAATCGGCAACCATTGTGCTATTTTTAAGCCGTGGGAAATGCCCCTCAAGTTTTAATCCCCATTCTGCTATGCAAGCTCACTGGGTGATCTTGGGCCATTTACAGATTTTCAGCTAACATCTCACAGAGGATGAGTCTTCATTGTGGGGAAAATGTGTACGAATGACATAAATAATTATAATAAAATTGAGTCCAATGGTACCTTTAAGACCAACAAAGATTTATTCAAGGCATGAGTTTCCGTGAGCATGCACACTTCCTCAGACAAAATGAAACAAGGCTCATGAGAATACAGATATATAGAAAAGGCAATTAGTGGTAAATTAGTAAACTGTGTCATAGTATCCATATGGTAATTCTTTGCTAAAACAGCTTATCAGTTCTTTTGAGTTCAGTTGTCATTCACAAATACATTGGAGAAATGAAACTGTCCATGTTAGTAATTAATCCCAGTTGTGAAAAGAAATAATTAAACGAGACTAGTTGCTGGCCCCATCTGCGTTAAATACCTTTCCCTAAGAAAGAGTTGTGCCTCTCTGAAACTTTAGAAAAAACATAATTAATTCAGATTTTCCATTCCATATTTTTCTTTTAAAAAATGCAAGAAATTAATTTTCCACAGCAGGTTTTCCAAACAATTTTTGCTGCAGGTTACGCTTCATCCGCTAATCACCTGTTATGCCATCCAGCTTTTTGACCCTCAGCTCGTCTTCCAACCACACTCTGGCTCTTTGACCTTTGGCTTGGAATCCAGTCTGTGTGTTTACTCTCTCCATGGCTCACAAATCCAGCTCAGCTTGACTGTTATCCACCCCTCTTGCTGTGAACTCTGTTCCCTTTGGTTCCCAACTTCCAGGACTGGACTCTGCTAGACCTCTTGCTTTGGCACAGCCACCTGGCCGAGTAAGTGCAACCCGGCAGGACAGAGTTCCTTAATTCTTAAACCTTGAACCTATTTCCAGACCACAACAAAATATGTGGATTAACAGTAAATGGAAGAGAATACTTAAGCATGTGCAGAATTCCTTTTCCTCACTCATGAATAATTAGAGTGCTTGCATATCAGAGCTCCGGTCTGTCTAAGGCAATGCTGAGTCCAGGGCAGAGTCTGCACTTACTTTCTTTATTCCATTGTCAATCCTATTGAAATTCAGATCGCTTTGAACTCAGGTCTTCTTCTCCCCCCACCCCTCCCCATTAAAACAGGAAAGTCTTCTGCACATGGTTAGGGAGGCTCAGAAGGGGGGGGGTGAGGCAAGCCTCTTTCTTTCTGTTCTTGAAAGGTGGGGAGAAAGGAGCCAGGCAGGGAGCCTCTTTCTTTTCTTGGAGGGGGTGGGGGAGAGGTTTGAAAAAGGCAGAGAAAGGGGGAAAAAATCCAGGACCGACAGAAGTTGAGAGAAATTAGGGGCTTCTCCTTTAAGGCAAGCATGTCACATGACCAGGTGTGGCCTATCAGAGGTTCTTTACCACGGAGCTTTCTTTCCCAAATGGATATTGAGGATTAAAAGCAGTCTGAGATTTCACACAATAAAGGTAGGGTTACTCCGAATCAATCCTGCTTGCTGCAGAAGGAAAATTTAAATCGCCCAAAATCCAAACGGAAATCGCATTCTGTGTAGAGGGCAGGGACTGAATCAATCTGGGGTTGGAATAAAAGCTCCGTGCAGTTTACACCCTGGCTTCCTTAAAAACCCTGATTTAATTCTTCTTGTTTCTACCAAGTTGTCTGAGTTATCTCTAGCATTTTGACTTTCAGGGAACACATTACTGCTTATGTGCTGAGCTTACAATTTTGGCACAACATAAGAATTCTCACCTTGGACCATCTCCAAGACTTCCAGGAAGTGTTTGGAAGGATGAGCTACAAAGACGTTGACAGGGGAGCCAGCAAACAAGCTGTTCAAACTTATCCTTTCAGTGAGTCAAAAGATTTGACATCATCAAAGAGGAGAGGGAGATGGCAAAAGGTCAGTCTTTCAGCCATTCATCCACACAACATTTCACACTTCAACAAAAACTGTCACATGTGTGTGGGTCTCTTTGGTATCCCACCTGCTTTAATCTGGTCCTTCAGCAGTCAGAGGTTGCCAGGGGCATGTTTAGGACAAGTTAAAATAGCTGAATGATTGACACCAAACAGGCACATCAGCCAAAAACAGAGAAAAAGAACACTGTCACAAAGGAACTGTGTGAGAGCATAATGGAATCCGTGGGCAGACAGTGGGAAATGCAAGCTTCTCAAAATATACAGTTTGAATAGTGTTCAATTCCACTTTCCATTTTTTCTCATATGTTCCCAGTAGAACATTGGTGTTATATATATAGAATTTATTATTCTCTTATTCTTCTTTCGGAAGGGTAAGAGAACATATTAATATGTTTGGTCCTAAGGTTATAGTCTCTCAGGGCATTTCCGCATATGGGGAAAATAGTATTATGCCAGTTGAATGGTGTAGAGCTAAATATTATTGCAACTTCCGGCCACTCTACAGCTTTTTGCTGTCTCGCTCTTCTCTGCCAACTTGTTGTGCTTTTCCACAAGTTCTGCTGGAAATAGCGGAAGAGAGCAATGTGCTTTATACGCGACTCTCTTCCACCTAGTAGTCATATGAAAGAGGTTTGCCTAGGAGCCCCTGGGCAAACAGGTTTTAGCCAGTCCACTGAATCCGCAATACAATGGGGGGGGGTGCAGGTTAGGAGGAGAGGAGTATTGAGTCAGGGGATATCTATGTCAGGCAGAGGCTGCCATTCAGAACCTGTGGCTAAGAGCAAACTCTTTAATCACAGAATCATAGAGTTGGAAGGGGCCATACAGGCCATCTAGTCCAACCCCCTGCTCAACGCAGAATCAGCCCTAAGCATCCTAAGTGTGTATCCAACCTTTGCTTGAAGACTGCCAGTGAGGGGGAGCTCACCACCTCCTTAGGCAGCCTATTCCACTGCTGAAGTACTCTGTGAAATTTTTTTTCCTGATATCTAGCCTATATCGTTGTACTTGTAGTTTAAACCCATTACTGCGTGTCCTTTCCTCTGAAGCCAATGGAAACAGCATCCTGCCCTCCTCCAAGTGACAACCTTTCAAATACTATCATGTCCCCTCTCAACCTCCTTTTCTCCAGGGTGAACATTTCCTCAACCTATCTTCATAGGGCTTGGTCCCTTGGCCCCAGATCATCCTCATCGCTCTCCTCTGTACCCTTTCAATTTTATCTACGTCCTTCTTGAAGTGAGGCCTCCAAAACTGCACACAGTACTCCAGGTGTGGTCTGTATACAATGGGACTATGACATCTTGTGATTTTGATGTGATGCCCCTGTTGATACAGCCCAAATGGCATTTGCCTTTTTTACCACTGCATCACACTGCCTGCTCATGTTTAGCTTACAATCTACAAGTACCCCAAGGTCTCGTTCACACACAGTGTTACCTAGAAGCGTATCCCCCATCCAGTAGGCATGCTTTTCATTTTTCTGATCCAGATGCAGAACTTTACACTTATCTTTATTAAATTGCATCTTGTTCTCATTTGGCCATTTTTCTATTGTGTTACGATGGAGTCTGACCTGGCTTGGCATACTTTTACAGTGTCATGGCTTTGGCTTAAGCCTAGACTACGGAGGGGTGCCACTGGTTGTGGAAGACAGTATGTGAGTCAGGGATCCTGCCATACTTAACAATGCCCCCTCTGGAGTGAATTATATGTCCAATTTATTCAGTCCAGACTAATGTACTCTGTGTGTAGTGGTGGCAAAGAAGGGAACTTTGATTAGAAATTCAGAGCAAAAAGCGGGGCCATTTTCTGCCACAATAAAAACTGGATTCTACAAAACTGTGGCCAATCAAAAAACAAAACAAATTTTATGTTTATGGAGCTACCCTGGTTTCTTTAGGTTCCTCCTAGTTTTCCTTCTCAAGGGAATTGACTGTGATTGTACCTTCAATATTTCACTTTTGAGAAATTCAAAACCTTCTTGGGTTGTGAGTGTCCTGCATAGTACAGGGGGTTGGACTAGATGAGCCAGGAGATACCTTCCAACTCTATTCTAATCACACAGTCACGACTATCAAACATGATGACAACTTTCACCTGATCAACCATTTCTTCCCTATTGGTAAGTATCAAGACTAAAATAGCAGACTCCCTGGTTGCCCCTTCCACTTTCTGGAAAATGGTGAGCTGAGTTTGATTCTGCCCTCCCCCACATGCAACCAACTGGGTGAACTTGGGCTCGCCACTGCCCTGATAAAGCTGTTCTGACTGAGCAGTAATATCAGGGCTCTCTGAGCCTCACCCACCTCACAGGGTGTCTGTTGTGGGGAGAGGAAAGGGAAGGAGATTGTAAGCTGCTTTGACTCCTTCAGGGAGAGAAGGCATATAAGAACCAATTCTTCTTCTTGTTATTTTTTGAACTTTCCAGTAAGAATAGTTCCGTTAAATCTGCAGTGTTCCCATCTACAGTTATCATCACTGAACTAGGCTTTGAATGTACATCTCCCTTCCCTATTGGACTTAGTTTAAAGCCCTCCTCACCAGGTCCACATGACTCTTCACAAAGAACATTTCCCCCACCCTCATGAGGTGCAAACCATCTCCCGATAGAGGATCCTTATCACAATAGTCTGATTCATGGCCCAATGATGTAGCCAGTCATTTATCTGCATTTTCTTTCCCTTCCTTTTTTTCCCCTTAGCCATTAACGGGAAGTCAACGAAAACACAACCTATGCTCCAAAGTCCTTCATTTCCCCCCACAAGGCCACGTAGTATCATTTCATATTCTCTACACTACATTGAGCAGTATCATTTTTTCTTACTTGGAAGTGACATCTGTCCTTTCTGTGACATCCTTCCGCACCAGGTAGACAGCAAACCTCTCAAGACAAGAAGTCCGGTAGACACACTTTGGCTTCTCTCAGTAGTGAGCCCCAATTACCAGATGCATCTCCTAGCCTTAATACATTGGAGAGCAGCGGAACTAGTTCTCTCATCCACAGTGGCCTGTGAAACATCTTCTGAGCTTCAAGGAAGTTAGGGTCTTTGTTCCTTTGGTCCAGAGTCATTATCTATTGGCAAACCCCAGAAACGTTTTTTGTCAAAGGGGCAGAACATCTTATTTTTCAACACCCCTCGGTAATGTTCTGCCATCTGCTGCCCTCTTGTATTGGGTTCTCCTCTAATTCTCTTTCCCAATTGCCCTCTAAAAAGTGCTCCATGAGTTTTTTCGAAGAACTCTTTCCACTTTTAAATAGAATAAAGTGTGGTCAGGTGTTTTTTTAGCTTCTGTACCTTCTCCTCCAGGAATGCTACTAACTTGCACTTGATACATGTGTACTTTACCATAAGGTAAAAATACAAACATGTCACAGACACGCCACAAATATGTCACAGTTCATCACCAGCTACGCTGCTTCAATCCATTGCAGGAAGAACCAAACCCCTTCTGCAAATTCTGGGACACTTTCAGAGTCCCATTGCGATCCACAAGCCAAGAGCCCTTTAGCTTTTGCCCTTCAGCACATGCTGAAGTCATTTATTTACTTTTATTTTTTATTGTATTTGTTAGATTTTTATCCTGCCACTCCCCGAAGGCTCGTGGCGGGTTACAGAATATAATACATAAAAACTCTAATAAAAATACCCTTAAAATTGTATAAGATCATATAATCTACAACCCTAGGTATTGCGAGAAACCAATTAAAAAGCGCCCCCCCCCCACAACCTCTGGGGTAGACATAGGGGATGTCATGAGCCGCCAAAGATGGTTCCATGGGGGTGAGATCTTCCTTGGCGCGCTGGCCTCAACCATGGACCTGATGGAAAAGCTTTGTCTTGCAGGCCCTGCAGAAAGCTGAGAGCTCCCGCAGGGCCCATAGCTCTTCCAGGAGCTCATTCCATCAGGTCAGGGCCAGGACCGAAAATGCCCTGGCCCTGGTCGAGGCCAAGCCTGCCTCCTGGGGCTGGGCACGACCAGCAGATTTGCACCCACAGAGCATAACACTTGAAAAACTGAACCACATCTAGCAAAATCAAGGTGACTCAAATCCATTTTCTATTCTGGTTCTTATTCAGTTATAAAGATGCCACAAGATAAATAGTCAGACAGAATCTAGCAAGATGAATATGAAATTTCCTGAAGGAACCAAAACATGTAGACAACTGCTTTTCCATTACTTCAGTTCAATGAGTTGAGTGAATCCCAATCCAGCTATATCCAGCAAAACCCCACCAATTCATTCTAATGACTGCAACCAGCATGCAAAAATACTATCTGTTCTGCCAGCTTTGTAGATGTCAACTATGTCGAGACCTCGTTCTCAACTGTCTTACAATTTATGCCTTTTTCTGTAAAGTTATCTTGGCTTTCCATTAAGGGGATCAGTACTAACTGAGGAATCGCATAAAGTAGATTGCCCAATCTAAAAAGCACGAGCTACAGGAGAGCAACCAGCAGGCCACACACTAAAGAAATGTATGGAGGAGAAGAAGCACTATCTCTGCCTCTAATGTCCCACCCTCACACCTGCTTCTCTCTCCCTTCTCCTGGATACAAGGTTGGTTTTTTTTTTAAGCAAACTGCCTGGAGCAACAAATAGGTGTACAAGCATGCAGGCCAGGCAAAAAATATCTGCCACACAAAGCATGCCTCTCTAAACTCACCCCCTCCCAAAATCAGGAACGAGATTTTTTTTTCCTGTATCAACACTCATGATTCCATAATGGGTGGCATAGGCATTTCAATGGAGAAGGAGTGATTTTTTTTTTAATGAGCATGTATCGCAAGCCCTTTAAAAGGTTGAGAAAGGGGATTGGTTGCCTGGCTTGATTGACAGGCAGAAGAGAGTCGCATGTAAGGTTCATTGCTCTCTTCTGCCATTTCAAGCAGCCAAGTGGAGTGTAAGGAGCGCGAAAAGGTGGCAGACAGAAGCGAGACAGGCAGAAGGTGAGGAATGTCCGGAGGCGCAATTATTTTTAGTGCTACGCTATCATGCTGGCGTAATGCTGTTTTTATTAGATTTGTGGAAATGCCCACAGAGTTGTACTCAAAGGAACAGGAAGTCTCCAGCTAGTCAGGACACAGGAGAAGACTCCTTGAAAAGTAGAAGAAAGTTCCTGGTCTAAATATGCTAACTACACAACTCCTCAGATGCTCCCTTTATAATAATCTTTATATCTTTTTGAATCATGCACACTACAGAGCTTGCATATGCCAACATAACCTAACATACTGGGTTATTGTATGGATAAAATTAAGGCAAGGAGAATTATTTGAGTTGTCATTGGGAAAGAAAAGGGGACTATAAATACTGAAATATTATGAAAAGGGGACTATAAATACTGAAATATTATGAATGGGGTTGGAAACAACTACAAAAGCCTGATGAAAATTGAGAGTTGAGTGGGATGCCACCCTAGAAGATTGCTATGTGGGATGGCATGGAAGAATCCCCCAGTGAATGGTACGTTATCAGTGCAAGCTGCTTCCAAGATCCTTCTAGCTTGAAAAGCTGGGTAGAAATGAAACAGAGTCATGTTTCATAAATTCCAGAGGTAAACTTTATTTCTGTGCTAGTTGGAGAGGGAGAAAGATCGCATACTATGAAGAATGATAAGTAATATGTACTTTGAAGCATATACGTGTCCATCTGTGCAATAAATAACATTTATCAGACAAAGAAAAATGGATAAACAAAAGAACAATCTGACACTAGCAGCATATTTTCACTGGCTTGCAAGTGTGCAAATTGCCAGCAAGTACTCCAGCAGTACAATTTTGTTTTATTTTTGGCCAAGCTACAATATAACAGTCCATTCTCTCTTTTTTGCTGCTGTTGTTTACTCTGAGACCTCTGTTGACTCAAATGAGCTGTTTTTTATTCCTTTGTAGACATGATGGTGAATTTAGAACAGTATGTTATCAGAGAACTCCTCACAGGCAGTGCTGACAAATAGCTGTGCAGACAACCTATTCAGGCTGTAGTACAATCCATCAACCCTGTCAGGTACTGGCAAACCAGCATGGTTTGCATCAGTTTCTAAGGAGGTGCCCAGCTTCATTAAAAGGTAAAAGACAGACAAGAGGCCAAGGTTCTGGCAGCATTCATAAGACTTCTCAGAAAGTTGTAGCTTAAAAAAACTTGATACAGTGATACTGTCAGAGCTCGATTCAAGTGGGTAGCCATGTTGGTCTGAAATTGCACAACAAAAATTGAGTCCAATAGCACCTTTAAAACCAAGAAAGATTTATTCAAATATTGTATCTGCACACTTATGATCCTTATTCCATCTAGTCTGAGGAACAGTTCATGCACTTGAAAGCTCATGCCTTGAATAAATCTTTGTTGCTCTTAAAGGTGCTATTGGACTCAATTTTTGTTGTACTGTCAGAGCTCAGAAGTCTTTTTTTACATATAGGGAATGTCTTGAAGGTTCTTGTTCTTTTGTTATCTCAAAGTAAAAATACAAAGCTTAGTCGCAATCATGTTGCGAATTTAAGCCAATTTTTAAAAAATCTTCCTGTTATGGACCTCCTGTGACTGGTATGTATTTTTGCAATTGAACTGGAAGACCTGAGTTCAAGTTTTGCCTCATCGATGAGTTCATTTTGTTGCACTTAACCATCACTGTCTTTCAGCTTTCATTAAGTAATTTCTGAATGGGTAAGAGGTGAATTAGCATTCCTGACTCTCATAGCTGTTTACCTGCTGTTATAGTCAGGGCAGTGCTTGCTCCAGTGAAATATTTGTCTCTCTGCATCTCACCCGTGACTGTTAGTTCTGGGATACATTCTTTCCTGAAATGCACACAGGATGGAAATACTTTGAATGGTCTCCTGAAAGCTCATTGGCCTCAGTGAAGAGTTGGCAGCTGGACAAATCTGTCAATAGGCTTTCTTTAACATTAAGTCAGCAGACAGGCTTGGCAAGAAGTAGGAGAACAACTACAGATCCTTTTGATTCTGTCAAAATGAAAAGGGCAACTGGTGACCCGCTGTGCTGAATGCAGCCCATCAGGCCATGTATGGTAGCCTGCGAGGGGTTTGCTAAATCTCAGGGGGGGAGGGGGGTTGTTGTTGCCTACCCAGGATAGAAAAACCAGGGAGAGGTGGGGGGATCTTCACCCTCCTGGCAAGCCACAAGGCATGGTTGGTGGGCTGTTTGGCTTCGCTTGGGCAGAAATGGTGGAGGCTGGCGAGCCTAAGTAGAAATCTGCTTCTACTTTCTTTCTGTACTGACGCTGGGATGGCAGACGTGCTAAAAGGCGGTGGGAAAGGTGTTTGTTCTCTCTTTCAGGAAGAGGGGGGGAAGGCTGGCTCCAGCCTTTGAAGGCAATCTATGCTTCTCAATTCCCTTAACTTTTAGTCATCCAAATGTGTAATTATGATGGTTTAACGACAGAAAAGAGGCAGGTAATTAGAAGTTCTGATCACCCTTGCACACTGTGCCAGAGAGCTTCTCAACACTCTCGAAGCCTTGTTTGCTTTTGCCTCCAGCCAAAATCCCTCAAGGTCTCCATGTAACCAGCTGTCTTGCTAACTAACTGCCCGCACTTTTCCTGAATGGGAGCTATCATCTTCCCTGACATCAGCCTCCTCCCTAGAGCACTTGCGGGCTGTCTTTTTCGGTGCGATTGCATTTATCTATGGCTTGCAGGAAGTGCTTCTAATCACATTGCTTCTTGCCTCAGAGGGTCAAATACAAGACCATTGCTACACAGACAAATGTAGAGGGGAGGCGATGTGTGTGTGTGGTCGGGAGAAACAGAACAACCTTTTTTGCAAGGCTGATAAAGCATTTGGCAGGCAGGACTCTGCAAGCTAGAAAAGCAAACAGCCAGCAATCTGCAACCACCATAAATATGTTACCATCTCAGCTGGAAGATGGGCAATATAGGCACCAAGAGGCCTTTGTTTAATGAGCTGTCAGAAAGCAGGCACAAAATTATTCTCCAAAACACAGGGAAGCCGTAGAGACAGAGCTTGGGCAGAGAAAGGCCTTTCTGTGGATGCTTCAATCTTAGAATCTGAGCAATCTGAGCAATCTAATAGCCTCCTGAAAAGGCAAGATCTTCCTGCTCCATTTGCAATGCACAGTGACCTTTCATTCCATCTATAAATTTTGCTATCCAAAAATACCACCCAACAGCAGACAGTGATACAACCTAAGAATTATAAAACAGTAAACAGAAAGTTTCTTAAATGAACAGTGCAAACAAATAGAAGAAAACAATAGAAGAAAACAGCACTCTTAACCACTACATCAAACTGGCTCTCCCCCTTTCTTTTCACCTGGCCACAGAAAGTCACAGCCAGCAGAAAGGTGAAGGGAAGCAAGCTGCCACTAGCAGAAAGATAAGATTTCATGGGAAAAAACTTTCTCCTTTCTTTTCTCTTGGCCACAGTGAATCATTTTCAGCAGAAAGGTAGGAAGGAAAGTCTCCCAGGATTCAGGAATCAAGATGCTTCATGCCCTTTCTGCTGATCATAGCAAGCCACCAATAGCAGAAAGGGGAGGGGGAGAGAAGATCCATTTAAATCCTTCTTTCTGCTCATTTTGGCTTTTTGTGGGGAGCAGAAAGCAAGGTCATTTATACCTCTGTTTCTGCTCCCTGTGGAAAGCCACAGGAAGCAAAAAACAGAGATAGTTTGGAGTCATTTTAAACCAAACAGCTGAGCGGTGAATTGTCAGGAGCCACCTCTAATTTGTCCATTACATACATACAAGTTATGATCTGATGCTGTCCGCTAGAAAATCAAGAGGTTGTGAAATTTTTCTCTAGTATATTCCAGAATAATTGGCCCACAGAATAAAATTTGATACAAGCAGCTAACATATCTGCGACATTTTCCCAACTCCCCAAAAACTAAATTAACAAATTGTCTGGTTATTAAAGCCTTCTTTAAAAAAAAATTACACTGCCACAGAGTTTTCCACTTTGTCAATCTAGGCAGCCTAGCAACAGGGAGTGCAATAAATAATCGCTCACAGGAAATTCGTTTGTTGAGCAGAAAGACTTAAGGGAGAAAGCACACCCAGAATGAAGAAAATGCATGCAGAAAAATTTTTATTACCATGAAGCATCTGTTTTTGTCTGCATTCTTTTGAGAACAAATTAACAGCCTTTGCATATATCTCCAGATGGCTAGTTGCAAGGATGTTAATATGAAAGAATATGTTTGTTTGGTCCATAGTAATGAGCATGTAGGTTTGCTCTACTTCAGAAAATGTAAGGATTGAATTTTGATGATATATTTATGATAAATAGCTACAGAAAGAAGAGGTATTTTGAAAGCCTAATATTTCTCTTGCTTCTAAAAACTTTTTTTTATAAAATGAGTGCTATCTCTGTAGCCTTTGGAGAAATCAATAATTAATATTATTTTTTAACATTTTAAAATTTGATTTTAAAGTTAGATTATTAGATTGTTTAAGAGACTTTGGAGCAGTTTCCAGTTACAAAATTAATATGGCTAAAACAAAGATTTTAATGATGGCAATATTGGCTCAAGCGATTAAACAGATGAGAGGTAGAACTGGTTGTGAAAATAATCTGGATAAAGTAAGGTAAGCAGTGTATTTAAATAAAAATTTAAGATGTCTTTTTGAAAACAACTATAAAATTATAAAAACTATAGAAGACCAAGAATAGCATTCAAAATCCTCCAGGATGACAAAATGAGAGGAGGTCAGGAAGTACAACAACAGGGAGTTCTACAACAAGGGATTAGGCTTTTGAAATGCCTTGATGAAGCTTTACATAGTCTATTGTGGCCTCTGAGAAGAACTAAGAAAAGAACAGATACCCATTTTTGGAGAACTGCATTGTTTAAAATATGGTTGAAGTATAAACCTAGAATAAGTTCCAGTTCAGTGGTCTCCCAACAGTTTGCACTGGGCATGTCTACCATAGGAGAGATTGTCCTAGAGGTCTGCTTTGCTATGGAGGCAGAACTCTACAACAAGGTGGTCTGACTGGGTGAGATTGGGAAAGTAGGTGGGCTAGGATCCAGGTGTGCTTGTAAATTTATTAATTTTTTTGCCAAAAAGCCATGCAACAACATGGACGTGTTGCAATGTCCCAATGGGCATCTGTGGGGAAGACCAGCTGGTGTATGCCTCCATTTTTGCTCCTTATTTCCCCCCTCTCTTCCACAGTGCATGCTGTGAACGAAAGGCTGGATGCCCAGAAGCATTGGAGGAGGAGGGCTGGCAGGATTATCCGCCTCCATGGCAAGAAGCTGCGGGAGCTCAAGACTATGCTCCAGTGCTTGGAGTCTCACCTGGGGAGGAAGGGGAGGGGGATTAGGGCAATGAATGGTTGTTTTCCTGTTTTTTCTTGGTTGTGTGGAGTTGGTTGAGGGTTTGTTGTTGTACTCGCTGCTGCTGTTCTGTTTTTAAAATAAAATGTTGTTACTTGCCTAGCATGCCTTTCTTCTAAAATGCCATAGTTCCCCTCTCCCAGTCCACCAGTAAGCATGAAAGCAGCACCACCAAGGAGGTTTGTGGTGTAACTGCATACCATGTTTTCACACAAGGATTGAGGGCAGAAGCCCACGGTCACAGCCCGGGTTGCCCCACAAAGATAGAATGACAATGCTGTTTAACAAAAAAATGAACAGTATCTTTATTGGCATAAAAATGGTGTGTGTGGGGGGGGGGGGATTGCTGGTAAGAGGGGTCAGGGAGAATACTTAACCCTGAGTTTGATCAGATGTCACCTTTTAGACTTGGTCCCCATCTGGACCAAATGCCTTGTTTGGGTTCCCTGGCTTGGTCCAGGAGTTGGCTGGGGTGGGACAGCTGCTTTGGGCAGGGTGCCAGTGGCCGGGGTGGGGTGGGGTTCTTCTGACTGGTCGGATTGGGATTCTCCCTCCCCCTGGCCACCACATGGTTAACCATGAGCTCCATGAGGTCACCCATCCTGTTAAGGGACTCGACATCTCCCATCAGGACATCGTGGCTTCTCTGCATGGCTGGCCTGGTGCATGTCACCTTCCGCCTGCTCCAAGAGGCTATGCCCCAGGGCAGCAAGGATGGAGATGCGTCTCTGTCTTCTCCTTTCCCTTTCCAGCTGCTCTTTGGCCAACTGCCCCCCCCCCAAGAGGCCACTCCTGTTGATGTTCCTTTGAACAGTGCATGGTATACCACATGTTCCCTGGACAAAGCGCTTCTCACCCTCAACCCAATTTTTGCCATCACAAAATGAAGACACTTTTGTCTGTACTCTGCTGTTTGTGTATTTTTGGCCTTGTCAGCCTTCAACATCAGCTCTGAGCTGGAATACTGGGTAACACCTCTCAAACACCTTTATTGGAGAAAAATGTACTTATATATTTATTTAAATAATTTATATCATTCCAGCTATCTCATGAGTGCATAAAATGATAATGGCCCCTCAGTGCTGCTCCTCCCTCAACATCATGGTAGAGTCATGGTTCTGTGATAAAATATCTACTTTCCATGCAGAAGATCCCCGTCTCAAACGATGGCATCTCCAGTTTAAAGGGATTGGGTAGTAGATGAGAAAGACCCTGGAGAACAGCTGCGAGACAGTTTTGACTTCAATGGACCAAGGCAAGTAACGTGTTCATCACTGTTGTTGGGTGACGGATAGAACTCATTTACTTGTGAACCACCTGCATTGAGCATTGATTGAAGGCATTATTTGATTTATGATGTCAGCCTGCAACCTACACAGGTGAATGATTAAGGCACAATACAATATTTTTACAGCATACTGGATCTTCCTGCTTCTCAGGGACAAACTAGACATGACAGCATTCTCATAAACTGCCATAATGTGAGGGCTCAATACTGATGAGGCCCTCAGCACAATGGGACAAGCTGCTCTTATTCCACCCCCCACACCCCCCGGCACCTTCTCAAGTGCCGAAAATGCCCAGGGAGTGGTGATGGTGGCAAATTAAAAATGTTCAGCAGGGGTGGTGGAAAGGACAAGAACAGCTTGTTCTATGGCACTGCAAGCTCCATCAGAAGATCACACAAGACTGTAGTCTGAAGTTGAACACAGACACAGTTGCCTTATATTGACTCAGACCATTGGTCCATGATGCATTTTGTACTCACACTGGAAGTGGCTCTCCAAGGGTCTCAGAAAGTGGTCTTTCATATCATCTTCTCTCTGGTCCTTTTATCTGAAGATGCCACTGATTGAACCTGGATCCTTCTGCATGCAGAGCAGAGGCTCTTCTTCTGAAGCACAGCCCCTCTCCACCAAGCTTCCCTGAGTGCGTGAAACCTTACTCCAATGAATGAGTTTGGTGTAGTGGTTAGGAGAGTGGACTTCTAATCTGGCAAGCCGGGTTCGATTCTGCACTCCCCCACATGCGGCCAGCTGGGTGACCTTGGGCTCGCCACGGCACTGATAAAGCTGTTCTGACTGAGCAGTGATATCAGGGCTCTCTCAGCCTCACCCACCTCACAGGGTGTCTGTTGTGGGGAGAGGAAAGGGAAGGCGAATATAAGCTGCTTCAAGATTCCTTTGGGTAGGGAAAAGTGGCATATAAGAACCAACTCTTCTTCTATCACCAGTGGAAGATTGTTTGCATGGGAGGAAGACTCTGCCATTAGTATAAAGGAATTTTTATATCTGAGACATTTCTGAAACATCACAAATGTAGATTGAGAAACTGATTTTACACAAACTAGATTTATAAAAAAGAACCTGCTTAAATCCTGGTCTGGGAAAATAAATGTGGGTAGTGGATGTTGTGCCTACACCAGTTTGGGACTATTCTGTATCTAATGCTTGTCTAATCCCATATCTAATCCTATACAGAGGGGGAACATACAGTTAATCGCTTTTCAGAGGTCTGCATTACTGATCTATTTAACAACCCAAATATGAGGACATTCTAATAGTTGTTAAGCTGACTGCCAAAAACCAAGATAATTAAAAATAGATTCACAGCTGTTCAGGCAAGCAGAGATACAATTTTGTCTTCATTATGCCTTATTGCAGATGTTATTGATTTAATTTCATTGCATTTTAGCAGCTAATATCAATTTGTGCTGTCTTTGACTTTGAAAATCTGGGAATTTTCATTTGGATTTAATTTTTCTCATGGCTGGGAATAAGATATGGTTGGTGGTCAGTTGGCAATTCTTACTGACCTGCCACTAAGGACAGCCATGTATTCACTGTTAACCCAACTTTTCACAAATTATATGTGTACTGCACTTATAGTTGTGGAGACTGGTGCTGAAGAAGGTACAAAATGGAGAACTGGGCAGATTTTGGTCTAAGTTTATCTCTGACCTAAGCAGATAGACTTTCACATTGCCATATCATGTACATGGAGAGGTCACGTGTTAGGTGTGCTGCTAATATAGTATTTGTTTTTAGTGTCAGTTATGAGCCAAGTGACTGACGTTCCATTGACACCACCATTACCATTGGCAAGATCATCTTCCTCTGCTGTCCTTTCTCCCAGTAACAACTACCAACCTCCAGGTGGGGGCTGAAGATCCCCCAGAACTTTAGCTGATTTCCAGACTACAGAGCTCTGTTCCCCTGGAGGAAATGACAACTTTGGAGGGAAGACTCTATGGCAGTGGTTCTCAACTTTCCTAATGCCACGACCCTTTAATACAGTTCCTCATGTTGTGGTGACCCCAAACCATAAAATTATGCAGGTGTTCTTTCACAGCAATTGAACCAAAACTGACCAATGACGTGAAGCTCCATTGTTCATGATTGTATATAAATTGGGTTTTTTTCAAGGTTTCTCAGTTCAGTTCTGCCTCTTGTCCTGCCGAGCTGTGCCGCCACCTGGAGGACCTGGTGGGAGACTGCACTATGCTGGAGTCACTGCTGGAGCGGCTGGCAGATGAGCGCGGGAGCCTGCAGGAGGAGCAGCAACAGCTTACCCTGCCATGACCCCTGTAAAAGGGTCATTTGACCCCCAAAGCGGTCCTGACCCCCAGGTTGAGAACCACTGTTCTTTGGTATCATTTTCAGTGCCTTATATACCAGTGCCCCCTTAGTATTTGAATCAAGGCAGTTTTCTGGGGAAATGCTCACACCCTGAGTGTAGATTATTGCTGGATTAGAAGGAAGATAATAAACTTATTTTCTCCTTTATCCACTCCCGTCCTACCTCCAAGATTGGCTCTAAGGAAAGGTAAGCCCAGATCCTGATATACTCATACCAGAGCCACTGTTTTGGGGAAGGGCATCTGAAGTATGGAATCAAACTGAAGTGATGAGAAATTAAGGTCTTGGACTACTTGGCCAATGGATAATCAATAAATCTGCAGATCCAGATGTTATACACTAAAGGAGGTCTCAACAAATATTGAAATATTGGTTGATCTAGTAACAAGCATATAACATGTTGCTAAACTTGGTGTCATTGTTGGATGTCTGGAATATAGCAAACTCACTCCAGTTTATAAACAGGGGTCCAGAGGGGATGCAGGAGATTATAGGCCAGCTAGTCTACCATTCCTGGTAAATTAGTAGAAACTGTTATTAAAGAGACAATATTCAAGATAATGAAGAGCTACAGGACAACCTTTCTAAATTGTGAGTGGGCAACCATGTGGCAAAAGAATTTTAATAGGGGTAAATGTAAGGTAATTCATATGGGAAGAATCTATCTTAAAATATATGCAGATGGTGTCTGAACTGGCTGAAAGAGATCTTGGGGCAGTTGTGGAAAGCTCAATGAAAATACTGGCCCTGTGCACACCAGTGGTAATAAAGGCAAACTCCATATTGGAATTATTGGAAAACGTAACAATAATGCCAGAGTACAGAAGGGCATTTATTGCTAGCTAGGCATCAATGGTTACTGAGGACTGTTATGCAGATATTTCTTTTTCAGAAGATATGAGTCTGGGGATGGTTATATTGGGACTTTGTAAACCTATTTTCCTGTTCTATTGAGTTGGTTTTGAGGTGGTATGAAGAAGAAATATTTAGGGCAGGGAGAGTGGTATATAAATATAATAAATAAAGCGTAGTTTAATTTCACAGAGCTCTGCCGCCCACCCACCCCAATCTAGCGCCCGTTGTATTCCTGAATGCAGTGGGCTTGCCCCCTAGTAAATTATATAATTATGCATTATATAAAGCTGTATAAAATTATGAACTCAGGGTCACCCCGTGATATACCTTTTTTTACTCAACATATAATTGAACTAATGGGAAAAACTCTGAAATGTCAGGTAGCGAAAGGGAAAATAGTAACAAGCATGTTAAAAGCCACAGATCAGATCCCTTGTCTGTTCTTCCTACAAGGTACAGAACTCAAGGCTATAGTTTACTGCGACAACCGAAGTAGTATCCCTTTCAGCAATAAATCCTCTGGTAGCAGCGACACCTGTTGTAAAAATCAAAAAAGGCTTGAACGCATTTTCTTTTCTTTTTTTCCCTCCAGAAGCCAGAAGAAATGACAGCTTAAAAGATGATGCTTAAATGTGGACTAATTAATAAGACAAATATTGCTGCAGCCTACAAATGCACTTTGGAGAGTCATATAACTAATAAATTCTTATTGTAAGTGGCTGTATAAAACGGAATGGCCAGCAGGTGACATTTTTATGGGGATTTTAAAATGAGACATTTGAATATACTATGGCCAGAGCAAAAATAAGAGCGATAAGAGGATCTGGAAACACTGCACATTAACCACCCAATTAAATGATGGCAATCCAAACATTAACGTGCAGAAGTTCTGACACCTGGTGGATTTGCTTTGTAAAGCCAGTCACCAACTTCTACAATAGCTGCCCTCTAGTGGTTCTATTTATAACAGATTGCAACTATCTGTTGCAAAGAGATACTCAAAATTTTTGTCTGTACCTTAAGAATAACAGAATATTATTCATGAATTAGGAACAGAAACATAACTCTCTGAATTCCTACCAGCAACCAGTTTTTTTGGTATCATTAATACATTATGAAAGAATACTAAACTGTCCCCCACTGCCTATCTTTTAGAAGATTTCAAATGTCTTGTAGAAAAATGAAAATGGCTTCATTTACACCATTTCACCGATGAGGAAACATAGCTGGAGTCAAATGTGGTCTATCTGTCTTGGAACATCCTCAGGGCTGAGAAACTGCTGGATTAGATCCCTGGAGATGGATAATTTGTTGGGGGGAGACATGGGTAAGAACTGGCTCTGGGACAGCAATAAAAAGTTCTATTGAGATCACAAGGTGGATTTTGTTTAGTTGCCTCTTTGTTTGTATTAACATATCCAAAAATAGAAGATAAAAAGAAAGCTCATGGCATCTTAAAGATGTAAATGTCTTACTAGTGAGCATCGTCTTTCTTTGTCCCTGAAGAAGTGAGTTCTGCAAAAGTTTTTGACTAGCAGGTGGCAACTATCCCAGTAATGACGCAGACCCAAACTTGGCAACAAATTGGCCGCAGCCGTTTATTAACCAGGACCCCTCCCACCGGAGGGTTGGCCCGCATGCCAGGTAGAGGAGCCCATGCCTTGTCAGCCGGCCGGCTGACCACCCATACCCGCGGCGTTCCAGCTCCTCACCTCACTCCCAGCCAGGAGGATGGGATGCCTTCTGCCGCGGGATCCCTGGGAAGCGACCCTCGAGGACCCCACGGGCGTCCGCCTCCATGGGGCCCCCTCCCCTTGCTTGGCCCCGGGCCCCTGGCCTACCAGCCGGGTAGGCCACGCCCGGTTATGGCCGGTCTCCTTAACGAGACCCCCTACTCCAGGGAATCCCGTACGCAGACGGGCTCCCCGCCAACAGGCTCCCTACCTTGCATGAACCAACGACTGCGACAAAAACAGTAACAAACAACTGGGAGGGATGGGTGGGTAGCTGTCCGGGCACGTGGTCGGGAAGGAAAGAGGGCGGGCCACGTGCACATGGCCTTTTAAGGCCGGTGGCCCTGCCCCTCTCCTCGGCGCGCTGCGGCACCGCCTGCTGAAGCGGCCAGGGTCCACGCCGCTTCCGGGCGCCACCGCCGCGTCAACGGCAGCCGTGCTCAATCGCGGCCGCTATATGCTGACATACAGTTAAAGGGGGTGTACTGCAAATAGTCCTGTCCTCTGGCCAGGATTCCTAACTAGTATCACCATAACTATATCAATACTTGAAAGGAAGTATAGGAAGTACATAAACTATAAACATCTAAAAACCCCAGTACAGTCAATAGCAGCCCGATCAATAGCCCAACTCCTCTGCAGACTTCCAACTCTGCTGCTATCAGTCTTCATTGTTCCAGTCAATGATCCCAGGCAATGTTAGCCTGGAGGGGGGCCCAATGTCTAAAAGGGAGGGAGGGACCCCAGTATCTTATAATCCCGGTCTCCGCCCTGGCCTCAACTGAACATCTGATAGAAGAGCTCTATCTTGCAGGCTCTGCAGAACCCAGAAAGCTCTGTCAGGCTCCTCAGCAATTCTGGGAGCTCATTCCACCAGGGTTGAATCAGCCACTCGATCAGCAATACATTTGGGGGGTGGGAAGGAAGGCAAGACGTGACTCAGGCTGCAGATGTCATGTTGAAACAGTGGCTAAGAGCAAGCTGGGGAGAAGATGGAGTCTGGCCCTTCTGGGTCTTGGCGGACTTTAACAATGTCTGGCTTTGTCATAAACCTAGACTATTGATGGGTGACACTGGTTGTTGGGGACAGTATGCCAGCCTACAGAGCAGGGGCCTGCCAATCATAACACCATGACTGGGCTATATGTGTGAATATTATTTTTCCCATTTACCATTGTTGCATATTCTTTTGGGAGACATTTAGTACTTCTCCCTAGGAATTAGGGCTTTTAAAAATTCTGCTAGGATACTGTGGGAAGATCATAAATGGACTTATCTCAGGCACATTTTGCATAAACCAAAGGTATAAGCTCTGAAATGAATTCCAGTACAGTGCTCTGCATTTCTTGATTTTAGAACTGTGAGAATGTTTAATTTATTTGCATATTAAAGTTCACACAATGAATTACCTTGGAGCCTTCCCAAGGTCCAGCACAGTGTGTTCCCTGTCTGCAAGGCTGAAAGGCTGAGATGTTCACTTTGTTTCACTACAATATGTTACCTCCAGCTGAATCATTTAATCTTAAGTAATTTCAAAGTGAATGAGGTCAGATTTTCAGAGGTGCCCTCAACTCTTCAAAAACATTTTCTCTCTCAACTACTTGGAAGAAAAGCTAGTTGCAGAGAAACAGCCCATAATTATCCAAAACTATTTGTAAAATGTAAAATGCTCACCTTTCCCCTCAAATATCAGAAATAGCCTTTGCTATACCAAAGATGCACTACTTCTAGATTTCCCTACTATTTTTTGTACTGCTGTTTTCTCTAGTTTAATCAAATCCACTTGATAAAGGTATTTACAATTTGGAAGTAAAGAAACCTGTGGAGGTTCTTCTGTGACTCTTTCAAGCTTTCATGCCACATTCACCTGCTTAGTCAATGAATGATTAAATATTATCTCAAGGTAGCTGCTATCTACTGGGGGCTCTGGCCAGGAGCTCCAGGTTCACAGAAATCCCAAGGTAATGATACTCAAAATCCAGGTTTGCTTACAAGGAGATTTGAATAAGCAAACAGGCTAAGCTCCCATCTGCTGGACTTTGTTGCACACAACAAAACTTATTTAGACTTTGAGACAAGTTACATGGCTAAAACTAAGCAGCTTATATCCTAAGTGCTGGCTAATAGTCCAGAAATCACTACCAAAACAGCTAATGGGCTTCTTATTTGAACAGCAACATGTTGAAGTTCTGAAAATGGTTTTTAGAGTGTAGCAAATATGAGGAAATGGAAAGGTCAAGGTAAGTCAGTCTGAAAAGTGTTTCCATTCCTCTCCGCCTGTTGGTCCTCTCTGGCTATTGGTGGTTAGCATTCAGCACAATTCTTAGAGATTTTAAGGCAAGAAGGACACATTCTTTACTCACTATCTTGACTGATAAACTGTAAGTTGCGTGTTCAAATCTAGCTCAAAGACCACTTTCAAAATGAATGATAGTGAATCACTATCTTTAGGGCTTAATTTCCCATCAGTAAGATAAGAATACTAATGTTCACTTGTACTGAAAACACTGAACTGGCCTGAGATTTATTTATTTATTTGTTCAATTTATACACCACCCTATCAGCAACCCAGCGCTGGCCCTGGTGTACAACATTGTGTTCCATATAAAGACAATTAATTAAAATACAACTGCAATCAATTAAAAATTAATTAAATTAAGACATAATTAATGGACATTACAAAGCCATTTCAGATCAACCTCTACATCTAATGATTTTTACTGTAATTCTAGAATACCCTTCAAATTTTTCTCTTACTCTAGTATGATATGCTTTCATAGGGAATGCCTTAGATGTTAAGACACACTGGCGCTACCCAAACACTTGGCAAGAGCTCCGTCCTACAAGCCCTGTGGAACTGAACCAGCTTCACCAGGGCTTGGGTCTCCCCTGGGAGCTCATTCGACCATGTTGAGGCCAGACATACTGCCTATATTTGTAGAGCAGAGAACTCTTTGGGGGATGTAGGCAGAGGGGCAGTCTTCCAGGTACTCTGGGCCCAGACTGGAGATGGCCTTAAAGGTAAGTACCAATACCTTAAACCTGATCCAGAATTCAACTGGAAGCCAGTGCAGCTGTTAAAACACAGGCTGGATCTGGGCTCTCCAAGATGGTCTTGTAAGGACCCGGGCAGCAGCATTCTGGACCAGCTGTAGTTTCCAGGTCAGGAATGGGTAGACTCATGTAGAGCAAATTCTAAAGGTGACTGTTGCATGGATCACTATGTTCTGGGGCTAGATAGGGCGCTGGTAGTTTGACTTAGTGCAGACAGTAAAATGGCAACCGTGCTACCTTCGCAATCTGTATCTTCATAGCAAGGGAGGTGTTGAATATTACACCCAAATTCCTGGCTGTGTAAGCAGTCATAAACCATACACCATCCAGGCGGTGCACGTGTGCTTCCTCACTTGATCCTTTCCTACCCCACCAAAGGACCTCCATCTTTGAAGAGTTGAGTTTCAGGTGACTCTGCTTGATCCATTCTGTCACTGCTTCTAGGCATCTGGCAAATGATACTGGGGGTGAATCTGTCCATCAGGAGATAGAGCAGTAGGTCATCTGCGAACTGATGGTATCCCAGCCCAACCCCCCAGATGAGCTGGGTTAGAGGGCACATTAAGATACTATAAAGTAATGGAGAGAACTACAACCTGCATTACTCCACAAGCGAGTTGGTAGCAGTGCAATTAATTCTCCCCAAATACAACCCTCTGTCTGCAACCCTGGAGGTTGCCACTATAGAGCTGGCCCCCGTATCCCCATGCTAGGAACCTCCTTCAGCACTTTGAAAAATCGAGAAAAAGTCATATGTTTCATCTCTTAATCTGTATTTGGCTTGCTGTTTTGCAACCATGCTGTCCACCACTACTCCTGTTTCAATTACTTTTTCAAATCCAAGAAATTCATTTATTATCATGTTTTGAATATGCTCGAAAATAGCTACAAATGTTTCTTAATGGCTACCGCGCATCATATCCTCGGTAGGGCGCTCAATGGAGCCGATAAGAGTTGAATTTTATAGGCAGATAATTCATCCAAAGTATCTAGAATGTATAAATGTGCCCCCCCTACTGTGCCCTTAAAATTTGATCCAAGCCTGGGAATTAAAAAGTCCCATTTTGTGTAATCAGGCTTGGGTTGAACATGACTGCTGAATTATTTTAAATTGAAGACACATGTTTGGAGGCTGGGCTCTGTATATTATTCCATGATGGTGTCCAGGTCTTATCCACAGGGACTATCTTCATTCCTTACACAGTGGGATTAACAAATGGTGAATCATGGCTGTGGACAGAGTCAAATGAATGTGGTACTAGTTAACCAGGGTGAAGCAAGGAAATGGTCTTTCATGCATTATTCAATACTTTCCAGTCAATCTCCTCTACCTCTGCTGCCCAGAATCCCCGAGGCTGTTTAAAAGTGTTTCTAAAACAGTCCTATATGTATTTGTAAATCTATGGCACTCATTTGTTTCCAGCTCTGCATTTAGCATTCAACCAACATTCACTTTAACCCCTTTGTCAGTCCTAAAGGACTCTCAAGAGTTTGTTTTGCTTCTAATGGCTGTATAGCCATATGCCATTCTTTTATCATCTGTTTCTCCCTGAACTCAGTGTTTTAATGCTCTACTATTCATAGGCAGATGGACCATTATATAAATGGAAACATATTTCTCACAGATACTCCCTAAGGTATGAGAGAGCCATCTCGTATATATTATTCTTGGGGCATAGTGAATGAAAGCTCCCATGTTTTTCCTAGCTATGGGGCACAACAGAGGATCTTCTCTCATCGAGATTACCAAAGGTTAACAGAGTTTCAATAAAGAGACTAGTAATCTCTAGCTAAGATGCTGCAGTTGGATGAATTGGTGTGTCTGTGGGTGGCACCATGCAAATTTCCACTGTGAATCAGACTGGCATTGACACAACAAAAATAACAGATTTTTAAAAATTGCAACAAAATTACCTGTTGAAAGGGTGAAATGAAATTGTGACTGGTTGTTAACATCACCATAAAATCATGTTCTGAGAGGTTTACATACCAGAAGCACTTGCTTAAGTGTCAGCATTTATTTATTTGTTTATTTGTTTATTACGTGGACGAGTTGGTTCAAATATGCTGCTTTTCTCTACTAGAAGGAGTCTCAAAGCGGCTCACAATTTACTTCCCTTTCCTCTCCCCACAACAGACATCCTGTGAGGGAGATGAGGCTGAGAGAGCCCTGATATTACTGCTCGGTCAGAACAGCTTTATCAATGCTGTGGCCAGCCCAATGTCACCCAGCTGGCTGCATGTGGGGGAGTGCAAAATCAAACCTGGCTCACCAGATTATGAGTCTGTGCTCCTAACCCCTACACCAAGCTGGCTCTGGAACTGAAGAAGAGACGGTGATCTTACGTCTTTCTTACTTCTGGCATACCATGCAGTTTTTCATCTGCCCAATTTCATCAACCAAAATTGTTCAAAAATGGATGGTAATTTAATTGGTCTTCTTGTAATTTCAAATATAGTTTGAGTGATGCCAAGGAAGTCCAGAGGGTTCTGATTGTATTCCATGAACCATCTTCTTTGCTATGCACCATGAACTTTGTTGATAGAGAACTGCCCATCAATGAGTAGAATGATAGGCTCACATCTCAGCATGGTACCAGGTAACTGGAATATTGTGTCTGACATCTTTGTGATCTAATCGATTCAATCAGTAGTTGATAGTACATATGGATGTCACACAAGGATTGATTCCAACATATTAGTCGGTCTTTCAACCCACTGGCATGCATGTTATTTGTTTGTTTGTTTGTTTGTTTGTTTATTTATTTATTTAATGCTTTGACTAATATACTGCTCCTCATGGCAATTGCTGTCTCATGGTGGTTTAGAATATAAACCTTTAGCTCGCTGCAATGCCCTTCCCTCAGCTGTACTTGAAGGGCGATACAAGAAAATTCCCTATGGTGGCTCCAGCCAAATAGAAATATTGGAACATATCCTTTTGCATTGTTAATTTTATAATGACATTCGTCCCATATTTATCACACCATGGTTACATAGAGTCCCAGGGCATTCAGGACCATCATATATCTCCCTGCTGCTCACAGACACAAACTGTTCCATCACATATAGAGTTGCCAGGTTTTGTGCTGCAGCCATGAAAAGGCGGTGGAAGTTGACTAAAACTTAACTGACCCTGAGACCCAAAACGCTAGAGGGCGTCACCCCAAGGGTCAGACATGACCCGGTGCTTGCACAGGGGATACCTTTACCTTTACCTTTACACCGCAAAAAAGGCTTTTTCTTATGTGCTTAATAGATAGGGAACTACAGCTACGATGTTGACAAAAGACTGAACCTGCCCCTCCACTTGAATGATTAGACCCATAAATTTCTGCACAGCTTACAAAAATTGAACATGTTCTTAAACATACTCTTAGTTCTGACATATATCTAGTATTTTGGTATCTTTATCTAGCTTTTCTTGCCAATGAGCTTACAATATATGAAATATATGAAATACATTTACAGAAATACAGTTTAAATAAGCAAAGAAGAAAAACAGAACAGTCCACTAGATCTGGGGTAGGCCTAGATTTTCTGACGTGGCTCATTTTGGGTTTCAGGATGCCAGATAAGTGCCTCTGGCCCTACCCAGGCTTAAATACCTGCAGCAGCAGAGGAACAAAAAGTCATCCCAGATTTTGTCCAGCTGCTGAAAAGATGTTCCCCACTTTCCTCTCTGGCAAGAAATGCCTGGCCATAGTTGATTCCTATCACCTGTGAAACTCTGCAGATTCCTTTAGTATTTGCATAGCCTGGAATTTCTCATTATGACAGCAGCACTAATGGTACACTTTTTACTATACTCTCTTCAGAGAATAAAGTGCAAAGTAGATGGGGGAAATGTGACAGGGCTCATGCCAATTGCTGTGCCTTCTATGTTATTTTTTTCCAAGTGACATCATTTCCCAACAATCTGCCACTCTATGAAATAATGGGGCAAGCTATATTTTGGGCACAACAAAAGGGAAGTTGGCAGCTCAGCAATCTGAGATCATCCAGTGGATATGTGAAATGGAGTAGTCAAGGTTTTGATGTGTTAACAGCTTTATGTGAATTTGACATTCCTACCAGTAACTGCCATGTCTCAAACCCTTTACACCATATTACTTTGTCATTATACCTGGTGTATAGAATATCATTTCTGGGAAGGACTGGCAAAGTCAGTGCTGTAATGGCAGTAGCCTTGTCTAGCATCAATGACTTGCTTACTGGGAGTGGAAAGGGCTCTTATGTCACAGCTGACTTATGATTTCCACCTTGGGTTTTCAAGGCAACAGATGAACAGAGGTTGGTTGCCATTGCCTGCCTCTGCATAACAACTATTTGCCATTGAAACAGGAAAGTGTTCTACATGTGGTTAGGGTCGTTCAGAAGGGGGGGGGAGCCAAGCCTCTTTCTTTCTTTTCTTGAAGGGGGGGGGGGAGAGGAGCCAAGCAGGGAGCCTCTTTCTTTTCTTACGGGGGGGGGGGGAGGATCAAAGAAGGCAGAGGTGGGAGGAAAAAATCCAAGACCGATAGAAGTTGAGAGAAATGAGGGGCTTCTCCTTTAAAGCAAACTTGTCACATGAGGAGCTTTGGCCAATCAGGGGTTCTCTACCATGGAGCAAAGCCCAGATTCAAAACAGCCTGCTTTCTCAAATTGATTCTTAAAATATCGAGTAGTAAAAGCACTCTAAGACAGGGGTAGTCAAACTGTGGCACTTGCTGGCAGAGGCTCATGGGAATTGTAGTCCATGGACATCTGGAGGGCTGCAGTTTGACTACCCCTGCCCTAAGATATCACACAATAAAGGTAGGGTCACTCCGGATCAATCCTTCTTGCTGCAGAAGGAAAATTTAAATCACCCAAAATCAAAACAGAAATTGCATTCTGTGTAGACGGAAGGGACTGAATCGACCTGGGATTGGAATAAAAGCTCCATGCAGTTTACACCCAGGAATGCCAATTGACTTGCATGGACTTCATTGAAGTGCATTACAGAACAAAAACATTTCAATGTAAATGCAGGACAGGTTTAGAACTACAGTCTCTGGGCTCAGATAGTCTCTGGGACAGGAATAATAGGTCCCAGCATGAAATGATGGCCACTGGGACTGGAATCAGTGCTCTGGGACTGGAATGACAGCCCCCAGAGTGAAACAACAACAACAACCTTTATTTTTATAACCCACCCTTTTCAATTGACTCAGGTTGAGTCACAACAAGAAAAAAACATACAAATAATAATAAGTAGAAACTATATAAATTGATTTAATACCTTACTGAGGTTTTAATATAATATATATTGTAATATAATATAATAATATTTAATACATAATATAGGGTGGGTCAGTATTTTATAAGTGGGAGTTTTATAGGCATTCCTTGATGTTAACTCAACCATAAGCCTGGCAAAACAGGCCCTCTGTAACTGTTGAAGGTCCTCAAGGAAGTAGCGAAAGTGTTCTGGGACTAGAATGACAATCTTCAGAATGGCTGCTGTCCTTCTCTGCAGAGGGGTTGTCTAGCATCATCAGGTCCTTTAATCATGGGGAATTTTCATTGATATAACTTACTTGAACATGAATTAAGAATTGTTTCTGGTGTGAACTGTTGGTCCAGGTGACATGCTGAAATTCAACCCCACAGTCTTATCTGCTGGG